>NC_082709.1:178352175-179019380 GCF_030144855.1 Hypanus sabinus | reverse complement strand
TTGCACAAAAAAAAACAAATTTCATGACATATGTGAGTGCTGATAAACCTGATTCTGATATGGGTTTCTATTGTGGACTGAGAGTGGGAAGGGAGCAGGGAGAGGGGAATCATGGTTGGGAAAAAAGAGAAGAGAGAGAGGGGAGGAAGTGGGAACCATCAGAGAGACATTCTGTAATGATCAAAAAAACGGTTGTTTAGATCAAATGACTTTGCCTAGAGTTTCAGGGCTGGAATGTGTCTGTACCTGAGCTAATCCCCATCCCTGGCACTCCTCTGACACCTGTTTCATACCCTCCAGTGGCACTCCACCCATGCCATTCCAACATCCTTTCTCTTGCCAGATTTACAAACATGCTCTCTGCTCCACATTGACTTTGGCCAAAGTCTTAGGCCCTCTAGCTATTAAACTGTAGGTGCTTAAGACATTTGCATAGTTTCTGTAGTTTTGAACAGATTCTCTAATATGCCTCGTCTATTTCAATCTGTGTCTGCTATACTTTTATTAATAGTACATAAGCAACAGGACCCATCGTTTTTCCTTGCAAAAGATTAAATAAAGGTTAACTTTATTTATTACATTTATCGCAGTGAAGTGGTATCGTTTGTGTCAAATCAATCATGGGAAGTTGAGTTGGGGCGGCCCGCAAGTCTTGCCACGCTTCTGGCACCTACTTAATAACCCTAGCCCTAACCATATATCTTTGGGAAGTGAAAGGAGACCACAGCACCCAGAGGAAACATAGAGTGTCTTGGGGAGTACATAAAAGTTCCTAACAGACAGTGGTAGGAATTGAATCCCAATTGGTGATCACTGGTGCTGTAGAGAAATTACTCTAATGATTATGCTACTGTGCTGCCCTAATTAAGTCTGTAATTATTGTTACTAATTCATTAATCAATGATAATCTCAAAATTACCATGGCGTGTGAGATCTTTTTTTTAGATGATTATCTGCTATGCTGTTCTGGCAGCACATGTAAAGTGGCAGTTAGCACAATACCATTACACCTCAGGATATCTATTCTGGCACTGCCAACAAGGAGCTTCATGCGTTCTCCCCATGGCTACATGGGTTTTCTCCAGGTGCTTCAGTTTCCTCCCAAAGTCCAAAGATTGATCAGTTAGAAGTTTAATTGGTCATTGATAATTGTCCTCCGATTAGGTTAATGATTAGTAGATGGTTTGTTGGACAGCGTGATTCATTGGGCAGAAGGGCCATTTCCACACTGTATCTCTAATAAAATAAAATAAAAAATATCGTCAATTTGGGAACACGCTTTTCCAAAGTTTTGCCAGCCCTATGACATTACAGCTGCACAGTACACCTTTGCCACACGGTGCTCAATGACTAGCTATGCTCGCACCGATCACCAGAACAGGGAGGACATTGTGCACCCCCACGTGTCCTGATCATTCTTTGTTCTCAGTATCTGTAGATGACGTGCGGACTGCCTTCAAAAGAGTGAATCCGCTCCAGACAAGTACCTGGCCAGGTTCTGAAGATGTGTACTGACCAATTGGCTGGCATGTTCATGGACATCTTCACCCTCTAGGTCTTCAATCAGTCAATGCCCAAGAAGACTATCACCCAGTGGCACATACATCCACAGTGATGAAGTGTTTTGAGAGGCTGAGTTAAAGCATACCAGCTCCTGTCTGAGTAGTGACTTGGATCCACACCAATTTGCCTACTGAAGCAACAGGTCCACATCAGAAGCCCCCTCATTGGCTTTCACACAACCCTACCTAAATCTAATCAGTAAACTCCAAGCCCCAAGCCTCAGTACCTGCTTGACCAATTGGATCCTGGATTTCCTCACTTGCAGACCCCAGTCAGTTTGGATCGGCAAAAGCATCTCCTCCACAATCTCAACAGCACAGGAACACTGTAAGGATATGTGCTTAGCCTCCCTGCTCTACCCGCTTTACACCTATGACTGTGCGGCTAATTATAGCTCCAACACCATTTACAAGTTTGCTGAAGACACATTGTTGTGGGCTGTATCAAAGGGGGTGATGAGTCAGCATAGAGGAGGGAAATTGAAAATTTAGCTGAGTGGTGTATTAACAACAACTTCTCACTCGATGTCAATACGACCAAAGGATTGATTGTAGACTTCAGGAGAGAGAAACCAAAATTCCATAAGCCAGTACTCATTGGAGAGTCAGAGGTGGCGAGGATCAGTAACTCAAGTTCCTGAGTGTCACTATCTCAGAGGGCCTGTCCTGACCCATCATATAAATATAATTGCAAATAAGCACGATAGTGCTTCTACCTCCTCAGGTGTCTGTGGAGATTTGGCACCTTAACAAAAACCTCGATAGATGTGTGGTTGAGAGTGTACTGACTGACTGCATTATAGCCTGGTATGGGAACACAGTGTCTTTGAGTGGAAAATCCTATGACATGTATTGGATTTGGCCCAGTACCTCACGGATAAAACCCTTCCAACCAGTGAGCACATCTCTATGTGAAAGTTGCTGGGAGAAAAACAGCATCCATTATCAGAGATCCTCATCACCCAGGCCTTGCTACCTTCTCACAGTTGTAATCAGGCAGAAGGCACAAGAGTCTCAGGACTTGCACTACCAGGTTCAAGAACAGTTATCACTGCTCAACCATCAGGCTCTTGAGCAAAAGGAGATAATTACACTCATTCTAATCTTAGTGTTCCCACAACTCTATCTTGTTATTTCATGCTCTAATGATTTATTGCTATTAATTTATATTTGCTTTTGCACAGTTTGTTGTTCCTTAATCCTGTTAACAGTTACTATTCTATAGATTTCCTAAGTAAGCCTGGAGAAAAAAGAATCACAGGATCATATGTGGTGACATGTATGTACTCTCATAGTAAATATTACTTTGAACTTGGTGTTTTGTGCAATCTTCACAGTCATTCCTGCCTGTGGCCATCAAACTTTACAACTCCTCCCTCAGAGTGTCAGACACCCTGAGCCAATAGGCTGGTCCTGGACTTATTTCCACGGCATAATTTACCCATTATTATTTAATTATTTATGGTTTTATATTGCTATATTTCTATTCTTGGTTGGTGCAGCTGTAACGAAACCCAGTTTCCCTCGGGATCAATAACGTATGTCTGTCTGTCAAACTCCCATTCCCCTGCATTCTTAATATGGCTCTGCATACAGTCCTGTGCAAAAGTCTTAGACACATATACGTTTGTACATAACTAGGCTGCCTCAGATTTTGCACAGTACTGTGGAGTGAAAAATAAAGTGCTGGGAATGGGGAGGATAGAGCACCACAGGAAGGATGTGAGACAGTTGGCATAGAAGGAATGTCAGTGGCAGGGGGTGACATACTTAGCCATGAGATACTAGGCAAGGTAATTTGATTCCAAACAACTGGCCTCTTGATCATTACACAATATCTCTCCGGTGCTTCCCGCTTCTCTCTCGTCTCTTCCTTCCCCTTTCCCCAAGCATAATCCCCCCTCTCCCTGGCCCCTTCCCTCTCTCAGTTCACAAAAGAGACCCACAGCAGGATCAAGTTTATCATCACTCACATATGTCATGCAATTTGTTTTGTTTTATAGCAGTAGTACGGTGCAATACATAAAAATGTTACAATAGAATTTTGCATGGTACTGTAGTTTCTATCCTCCCATCATTTGGAATTGCCTTCCACACCCTCTCAGGCAGCACCTTCCCAATCACTATAGACTCCTCATCCACCTCTTGCCCAATTGTCTCAAATTGGGAACTAACAGTTTTTAAGCCTCCTGCCAATTTCTCCCATTATAAACCACAAAATTACTTTGAAGTTCTTTAACAGGATATTCTCAAAGGGCAGGGATTAAAAGCAGATATCATCGCACAAAGTTCAGTGCTTCCTCAGATATAACATGCTGGATGCTATATTTTCAACAGCTTCTGACACTGTTGTACATTTAATAATCCGTGGCACACGAGTCATGGATCCATTTAAAAATAAACAAAAAGCAGTAAATGTGAGGTAGCTGAACAGTAATCATACCATGGTGATGTAGGAGCATGGATGATGAGTGATTGGTGGGATGGACTGCATTTAAAATGGGAAATTCAATGATACACAAGGCAGAAAGGCTTCTTTTAATGATTTAAAAAGATGTTCTGGCCCCATATGCTGACATGCAACCCCAGTAAAATGCAGGAGAAATGATATAAGGATTAAGACTTTATTTCCATACATGGGTGCTGGATAATGTAGTGGTTAGTGTGACACCATTTTACAGCTCAGAGCAATCTTGAGTTCAGAGTTCAATTCTGGCACCATCAGTTAAGAGTTTGTCCTTTCTCCCACTGAACTGTGTGCGTTTATTCCAATGGTCCAAAGACATGGTGGTCAGGAAGTTAATTGGTCATTGTAATTGCCTTGTTATTAGGCTAGTATCAAATTGATGGTTTACTGGGGGATGTGCCCCGTTGGAACAGAAGGGCCTGTTCCGTGCTGTATATCAACAAAAAATTAATACAGAGACTATTCTTTTGGTTTGATATCTGTTATTCCACTGATAAGACTCATTGTTGATGCCTACTGACAGGTTCACTATATTTACTGCCTTAGGCAACAATAACATAGTTCTCATGTGGAACACAGTGGTTTCTGGATTCTAATAGTTAGACAACTTAAGGGATAACAAGTATTGTCCCTCAACCACCCCTCTCTTAAACTAGTGGGGATAACTTCACTCACCCCATCATTGTAACGTTGTCATGACCTATGGACTCACCATATACCCATATAACAATTACAGCACAGAAACAGGCCATCTCGGCCCTTCTGGTCCGTGCCGAACGCTTACTCTCATTTTCAAGGACTCTTCATCTCATGTTCTTAATACTTATTGCTTATTTATTTATTATATTTTTCTTTTGCATTTGCACAATTTGTTGTCTTCTGCACATTGGTCATTTGTCCATCCTATTGGGTACTGTCTTTCTACAGTACTGTAGAGCATAGAACTGTACAGGCCAGTACAGACCCTTCAGCCCACGATGTTGTGCCAATCTTTTAAACTACTCCAAGATCAGTCTAATCCTCCCTCTGTATGACTCTCCGTTTGTCTTTCATTCATGTGCCTACCAAAGAATCTCTTAAATGTCTTTGATATATCTGCCTCCACTGGCAGTCTTACATTACCTTTGAACCAATGGCCCATGCACCCACCATGTTCCGGTTCAAAAAAAAACTACCTCTGACATCTCACATTATATTTTTCTCCAAATACCTTAAATATATGCATCCTGGTATTAGTCATTGCTGCCCCAATGTAGAGTCTCGGCCCAGTACGTCTATTGTTTATTTCCTTCCGTAGATGCTGCCTGATCTGCCGAGTTCCTCCAGCATACTTCTGTATTGCTCCAGAGAATCTCTAGTGTGTAGATTGAGGGATCAAGAGTTCACTTTTATCATGTAAGAGCTCTGTCCAGGAGTGTTATAACAGTGCCCTTGACCTAGGCGGCACACGCTCTCGAGCTCTTAATCATTTTGCCCGATGGAAAGTCTTGCGGGGTGGGGGAGGAGAAAGAATGGCTGGGTGGAAGTGTCCTGGATTATTTTGGCTATTTTCCTAAGGCAGAGAGCCATAGATAGGCTTCATAGAGGGGAAGCTGGTTTTCGTGATTGACTGGGCACCTCTACGTAAACCCTTGCCATCTTGGGCAAAGCAGTTCCCATACCAAGCTGTGAAACATCCAGGGAGGCTGTTTCCTATAGTGCATCTGTAAAAAATAGGTGCCAGTTATTGGGGACCAGTCAAATTTCCTTCACCTTCTGAGGAAGTAGAGGTGCTACATGTATGTCTGACACCAGCAAAACATTCCAATAGGACAATTCAGCTGCACAAATTGGACTAGGCAACCAGACTTGGGCAAAGGTGTGAGCATCATGTCCAATCATAAGACCAGGAGCAGAATTAGGCCATCTGGCCCATCAATCTTCATGGGAAAAAGAGAAAATGAGTGACAGAGAAGCTTCTTCAGGTCTCCAAAAAAAAACTGCTGCTATGGTGGAATGTTTTAAATCACTAATGGACATGAGTGCAGAACTGAGGAACAAAGAGATTACAGAGATATACAGGGGCACCAACACAAAGGAACACTTTGACAAGAATAGATTATGGCATCTACAAACACCAAGCCCCTCCCCCCACCCCGCCAGTCATTTTTTTCTTTCCACCACATTAGTAGTCCTGTCTAGTTTGATTTGCCTATTCATTGAGAGGATGTACTTGGCTCTGTGTCCAAGTCAGGGTGGCCAACTCCCATTGTACTTTTCCATGGATTTTCTTCTACATGGCATCTTTCCTGACACGGGGCTCCTAATCATCAAAAATTCCTTTCTCCTCTCAAAGATGCTGCCTAACCCACTGAGTTCCTGCAGCAGGTTGTGTGTTGCTCCAGATGTCAGCAATCTACAGTTTCTAGGGATGTCCATCATCTCCCTGCTCCCACCGGGCAGAAGATAAAAAGAGCCTGAAAGCTTGTACAACCAGGCTCATGGACAGCTTCTATCCTACTGTTATGAGATTATTGAATACCATAATATGATAAGCTGGGCACTTAACCTTACAATTTAACTCGTTACGGCTTTTCACCTTATTATCTGCCTTCACTGCATTTTCTCTGTAACTATAACACTTCACTCTGCATTTTGTAATTGTTTTTCCTTATGCTACCTCAATGCACTGCTGTAATGAAATGATCCACATGAATGTCATGCAAAATAATATCTTCCCTCTATCTCAGTACATAAGACCATACAAAACCAATTTACCAGTTTAATTAATGGAAAGTACTCCTACTATTGTTTTAAATCTTTATGATTTGGACCAAACAAAGAACAAAGACAAGAGCCTCTGGTAACACTGAGCAGGTCAGGAAGAATCTCTGGCAGGGGTTCCCAACCTTTTTTACACCATGAGCCAACACCATTAAGCAAGGGGTCTATAGACCCCATGCTGGGAATCCCTGATCTCTGGAAAGAGAAACAGTTAATAGAACTATAGAACATTACAGCACAGAAACAGGCCTTTTGGCCCTTCTTGGCTGTGCTGAACCATTTTTCTGCCTAATCCCACTGACCTGCACCTAGGCCATATCCCTCCAAACCCCTCTCATCCATGTACCTGTCCAAGTTTTTCTTAAATGTCAAAAGTGAGCCCATATTCACCACTTCATTTGGCAGCTCATTCCACACTCCCACCACTCTCTGCGTGAAGAAGCCCCCTCCCAATGTTCCCTTTAAACTTTTCCCCCTTCACTCTTAACCCATGACCTCTGGGTTTTTTCTCCCCTGGCCTCGGTGGAAAAAGCCTGCTTGCATTCCCTCTATCTATACCCATCATAATTGTATACACCTCTATCAAATCACCCCTCATTCTCCTACGCTCCAGGGAATAAAGTCCTAACCTACTCAACCTTTTTCTGTAACTCAGTTTCTCAAGTCCTGGCAACATCCTTGTAAACCTTCTCTGTACTCTTTCAACCTTATTAATATCCTTCCTGTAGTTAGGTGACCAAAACTGCACACAATACTCCAAATTCGGTCTCACCAATGTCTTATACAACCTCACCTTTACATTCCAACTCTTAAACTCAATACTTTGATTTATAAAGGCCAATGTACCAAAAGCTCTCTTTATAACCCTATCTACTTGTGACGCCACTTTTAGGGAATTTTGTATCTGTACTCCCAGATCCCTCTGTTCTACTACACTCCTCAGTGTCCTACCATTTACCTTGTATGTTCTACCTTGGTTTGACCTTCCAAAGTGCAATACCTCACACTTGTCCGCATTAAACTCCATCTGCTATTTTTCTGCCCATTCCTCCAACTGGTCCAAATCTCTCTGCAAGCTTTGAAAACCTTCCTCACTGTCCACTACACCTCCAATCTTTGTATCATCAGCAAATTTGCTGATCCAATTTGCCACGTTATCATCCAGATTATTGATATAGATGACAAATAACAATGGTCCCAGCACTGATCCCTGTGGCACACCACTAGTCACAGGCCTTTACTCAGAGAAGCAATTCTGCACTACCACTCTCTGGCTTCTCCCATTGAGCCAATGTCTAGTCCAATTTACTACCTCACCATGTATACCTAGCGACTGAATCTTCCTAACTAACCTTCCATGCGGGACCTAGTCAAAGGCCTTACTGAAGTCCATGTATACAACATCCACTGCCTTCCCTTCATCCTCTTTCCTGGTAACTTCCTCGAAAAACTCTTTAGGTTAGTTAAACATGACCTACCACACACAAAGCCATGTTGACTGTTTCTGGTAAGTTCCTGTTAATCCAAATACTTGTAGATCCTATCTCTTAATATTCCTTCCAATAGTTTAGCTACTACTGATGTCAAACTTAACAGCCTATAATTTGCCCGCTTACTTTTTGAGCTTTTTTTAAACAACAGAACTACATGAGCTATCCTCCAGTCCTCCGGCACCTGACCCTTGGATATCGACATTTTAAATATTTCTGCCAGGGCCCCTGCAATTTCAACACTAGTCTCCCTCAAGGTCCCAGGGAATACTTTGTCAGGTCCTGGGGATTTATCTACTCTGATTTGCCTCAAGACAGCAAGCACCTCCTCCTCTTTAATCTGTATAAATTCCATGACCTCCCTACTTATTTGCCTTGTTTCCATAGACTCCATTCCAGTTTTCTTAGTAAATACAGATGCAAAAAACCCATTTAATATCTCTCCCATTTCTTTTGGTTCCATACATAGCCGACCACTCTGATCTTCAAGAGGACTAATTTTATCCCTTACTATCCTTTTACTCTTAACATACCTGTAGAAGCTCTTAGGATTATCCTTCACCCTGACTGCCAAAACAACCTCATGTCTTCTTTTAGCTTTCCTGATTTCTTTCTTAAGTATTTTCTTACTCTTTTTATACTCCTCAGGCATCTTATTTCCTCCCTGTTACCTATACATGTTATACATCTCTCTCTTCTTTATCAGAGTTCCAATATCCCTCGAGAACCAAGGTTCCTTATTCGTTTTGCCTTTAACCCTGACAGGAACATACAAACTCTGCACTCTCAAAATTTCTCCTTTGAAGGCCTCCCACTTACCAATCACATCCTTGCCAGAGAGCAACCTATCCCAATCAATGCTTTTTAGATCCTTTCTCATTTCTTCAAATTTGGCCTTTTTCCAGTTTAGAACTTAAACCTGAGGACCAGATCTAACTTTATCCATGATCAAGTTGAAACTAATGAAGTTATGATTGCTGGAACCAAAGTGTTCCCCTACACACACTTCCGTCACCTGCCCTAACTCATTTCCTAATAGGAGATCTAATATTGCATCCTCCCTAATTGGTACATCTATATATTGATTTAGAAAACTTTCCTGAACACATTTCACAAACTCTAACCCATCTAGACCTTTAACAGTATGGGAGTCCCAATCAATGTGTGGAAAATTAAAATCCCCTACAATCACAACTTTCTGTCTCCTGCAGATTTGCTCCACCAATTCTAGCTGACTATTTAGTGATCTATAATACAACCCTATTAATGTGGTCATAACTTCCCTGTTTCTCAGCTCCACCCGCATGGCCTCAGTAGACAAGTCCTTTAATCTTTCCTGCCTGAGCACTGCTGTAATATTTTCCCTGACTAGCAAAGCCACCCCACCCCCACCCTTCATCCCTCTGCCACTATCACGTCTGAAACATCGGAACCTTGGAACATTGAGCTGCCAGTCCTGCCCCTCCTGTAGCCTAGTTTCAGTAATGGCTATGATGTCATAATTCCACATGTCAATCCAGGCCCTCAGCTCATCTGCCTTTCCCACAATACTCCTCGCATTGAAATATACACACCTCAGAAGATTGTTACCACTACACACAACCTTACTATTTGTGACTTTGCATGAACTACTAACATCATTTATTTTTACCCCCGTTCCACATTCTCTCTGGCACTCTGGTTCCCACCTCCCTGCAAATCTAGTTTAAACCCTCCCCAATAACACTAGCAAGCCTCCCGGCAAGTATGTTTCAGATCCTAGACCCTTCATCAGAACAAACAAGGACCCTTGAACCTGAAGCTACCTATTTCTCGTTCCCCAAATGTTGTTTGATTTGCAGCACTTTCTGTTTTTGTTTCATCAGCCCAGCATCCTTAGATTTATAAATTTTCATTTCAAGGATCAGTGTCTATGAAAGTACTCAAAATCCCGAACAAGCAGTCATTCACTAGCCCACATTAGGATGCAAGGCATATCACCTGCAGCTGACATATCTGATCAAGACCTTGTAGATTCCAGTGGATGGCTGATGCAAACAGAAAAGAAAAACTGCACTGGCCTCACAAAAATCCATAACATTTCTTTCTCTCACAACTAGTACTGCTGCTCTCCTTTACTTAATAACCTGCCAACACTTTCAGGTGAATGATAGCACCGAGGACGAGGTATGAGGGAGTTTGTCAGTGCCTGCGGACGTGAACAATGGCAGCTATCTGTGACTTCTGGGGAGTTGAAGGAGTTGAAGAGACAATGGCAGGGATAAAGGACCATTTCATAAAATGTCTTCCTTGATAAGCAGCTGAAGAGGGAATCTTTGAGGTGATTTACCAACTGAACCTCTTGTCGGGTTTAATGACATAAAGTGATCTGTCAGACAAACAGCACTGGAGGTAACCAGGACCCAGTCAATTATATAAGATTATTACAAAGGCAAGACAAAAATTAGCACACAATTCAGAACGATGTTAATTTGAGGCTCAGTAATTGGATAGCTGTTGTTTCTAAATGTGATTCACATACCTGTAGAATGGATAGCACTGAGTGAAAATGCCAATTAGGAGCATTTCAGAGTGTAACCCTCCTGGGAATAAGGGAAAGGTTTCAATATTTTTATGAGTAATATATGTGCCTCGTCTCTGTGCTATTTTCTGAGGTGTGACAGAGCCGAAAGCTGCTGGTAATTTGTACCTTAAGGTCAATCCTATTAGGTGTACTCATTACAACAGAGCTAGAAGCAAACTCTGTCATGGTCACTGCTGAGTTAGACTGTGCACAGCAGAAATGTCAACCTGAGAGCCCTGGCTTCCTCAGGGAAGATAACCCCTTTTGCCTGGTTTCCCTTTAGCAACTCCAGTCGTTAATGTGGGCTAATTTATGGAATCAACCTCCACTTCATATAGATGCTGGAAATCTCGAGCAAGACACACAACGTGCTGGAGGAACTCAGCAGACTAAGTAGCATCTATAGAAATAAATGAACAGTTGATGCCCTGGGCCAGAACTGGAAGGGGTGGGGTGAGAAGCCAAATATGAAGGTAGGGGGAGGGGAAGAAACAAAAGTTGGCAGATGATAGGTGAGACAAGGTGAGGCGGAAGGCTGTCTACTCCTATCAGATTCCTTCTTCCCAGCCCTTCAACTCTTCTACCTGTCACCTCCCAGCTTCTTACTTCATTTCCCTTCCCACTCCCCTGGTCAACTTACATCTATTCTGTCAAGCACATTTCAGGTTTTGTTGATTTTAATAAAGTCCCTTTCTATTCTTCTAAACTCAAGAGGACTTGGGCCCTGTATGCTCAGTCTCCTTATGCAACAAACCCATTTACAACAATGGTGACAGATAAATATAACCAGCATCGGGAGAGGACCTGTTGATGCTTCAGATCAAGTATTAAGTCAAGAAGGCCAGTAAAAAGAGGAGAAAGGATCCTGAGGTTATGACCCTTCAACTCAGACTACTTTCTTACTGCACTCCTACTCCTCATTACACTAGCCATCTTGTCTCTGTGCTCTGAGGCCTGATGCAGGGCCGTGGCCCACAATGTCGAACATATCTTGCCTCCCACGCATGCAGTTTGGCCCACTGAGATCCTCCAGCAGATTGTGCGTTGCTCCAAATTAACTTGTTTCCATTTAATTGGGGATGTAGCCCTTGAACAAGCCCGTCTGGCCCAAAGAACCCCTGCCACTCAATTAGACCCATGTGGCCAATAAACCTATTGACCTATATGTCCTTGGAATATGGGAGGAATCCGGAGCACCCAGAGGAAGCCCATGTGATCTTGGTGAGAATGTCCCAACTCCTTACAAACACTAGTAGGAATTGAATCCGGGTCGCTGGCACTGTACTCGCGTTATGCAAACCGCTACAAAACCATACCACCCCAGATTCCAGCTTCTGCAGTCCCTTCTGTCTCCAAAGCAGGTGTTGGATCTGTCCAGTCCCCTCAATGTACATCTCACTTCTTGACGACACTTGCCTGGAGTAGTTTCAGACACAGATTCATCTCTGAATCCCCTCCAGCAAATAACGTTACAATTGCTTGACTGAACGGGCAGGAGGAATTCAATGCAGACATCTGCACACGTTTGCTGTGAAGCTACATGGACATGTGCAGAGTTGTGCTCAGTGAAGAAAGTTGACACTTTGGTCAGACATGAACACACTCAACATAAGCACATCTGCAAATCCCATGCTGAGAGAATGTTTTAAGTATATTAGTCCAGTTCGTTTCTGTGCAACAGATATTCAAAGATCAGTAGTTCAAGAGAGCTACAAAGTTTGTGGTATATAAAAGCAAGGATGGAATGCTGAGGCTTTATACTGCATTGGTTAAACTGCACTTGGATATTGTGAGCAGTTTTGGGCCCCTTATCTAAGAAAAGATGTGCTGATATTGGAGACAATCCAGAGGAGGTTGGCAAGAATTATTTTGGGAATGAAAGGATTAAAGTATGAAGAGGGTTTGAGGGCTCGAGGCTGGTAGTTATTGGAGTCTAGAAGAATGGAGGGGGAAATCTCAAAGAAACCTATAAAATATTGAAAGGCCAAGACAGAATGGACAAGGAGAGCATGTTTCCTATAGTGGGTGATGTTGTGTATTTAATATATCAGTAATATTTGAGTAATATTGCAGTTATTTTTTGATTAATCATTCTTTGTTGCTTACATAATTTGTTACAAGTTCAATGTAAGAAGTATGTGAATGGTATACGTCATCAGGCCACCATGTTATATGAGCACGTCTCACTGAAAGCAAAACTTAGAACGTACCATGAGTTATCCCGGCTCGGTGTTTTTCTTTCCATTAGTTTATATTTTGGAGTTACAAAACATAACAAGGGAGGTTAGGGCCAGAGGGCACCTCCTCAGAATAGAGAGAGAGATGTGAAGGAATTTCTTTAACCAGAGGGTGTTGAATCTGTGGAATTCGTTGTTACAGACGGCTGTGGAGCCCAAGTCATTGGGTATACTTAAAGCAGAGGTTGATAGATTCTTTATTAGTAAAGGCATCAAATGTTATGAAGAGAAAGCAAGAGAATTGGGTTGAGAGGGATAATAAATCTGCCATGATGAAATGGCAGAGCAAACTCAATGGGCCTAATTCTGCTCCTATATCTTATGGTCTTAATTCCAGCCATCATTTAAGTTATTACCTCGCCGTGCAGCAAATGTAAAACTAGTGACCTTTCTTTTTATGTAAAGCTTACTTCTGTAATTCCCAGCATCAATGGGAGTTTTAGGGTGCAAAATTGAGACTTACTTGAACAATCAAACAATCCGTCAGCGGATCGAGTGGCATCAATGGGAGGGAAGGAATTGTCACAGATTCAGATTGCAAACCTGTGTAAGTTCTGATCCAGGGGTGTCGACCCAAATTGACAACAGTTCCTTTTCCCCGCATAGATGCTGCTCGATCTGACGAGTTCCGCTGGCAGATCGTTGCTCCAGATTCCAGCATCTGAGTTCTCTTGTGAAAAACGAATCCTGTACAAATGGAACTGTATTGCACGGTTTACCTCACCGTTTAAAGGGACACTCCGCTGGCGTCGGGCTTCTTGAACGTGCATCCTCAGGAAGAATGGCAAGCTGCTCGGATGGTTTCTGAAGCAGACACTGTATGCAGCAACTACCAAGCAGTGTTACCTCCCACATCAAGCTTATTCACTGGGGGTCCCAGTGCTCAAGTCTCTATCGGGTTATGAAAGGTACAAACAGGGAAGACAGTCAGAACTTCACCCCAGGATAGAAATGTCAAGTGCGAACGAATATGCATTCAAACTGAAGGGGAAAAGTTTGAAGGAGATGTGAAGAGCATTTGTTAATGCAGAGGTTGGTGGGTATCTGGTTCTTTGAGGTTATCATAGCATGGCGGAGAGGGGAGAGGTGGTGATGGTGTTAGTGGGGATAAGCACCCATACCTATTAAATGCTCCCAATGGTGTGCGTCTCAGATAGAGAAGGGGCAAGGACAGGTAACTGGAACCTTAAAACCAGTTGATTTGTGCAAATGGGGCTCAATGTCGTGGTTGGCAGCTTATCTAGGAGAAGTAAAGCTCTGATCTCAAACCTCTGCTGCTTTGTGGCTACACTCACTCATGGGAAAGGCTTTGGGAGTAATCTTGAGAGAAAAATCCAGAGCTGGAGACCCTAAGGCAGTCCTACATTGAGTTCGAAACTGATTAGCAACTCCTGCAATGTCGCTGGTGCCAAATTGTATCAGTCTTGGCCATTCCTTTAGACTCATCAGCTGTGTGGAGAGGGGGAGCTTGCTACACGGGCAACATCTTGCTCCTTATATCATACTGCCCTAGCTTGTGTATTGACTGAACATAGGCAGGTAGTACACAACATCCATGGTCGACCCTGACCACAGAGAGTCTCCAGCAGGAATGCACTGTCGGGGTGGTAGTAGAAGCAGATACGATGGCTGTGTTTAAGAGGCTATTAGATAGATGCATGAATATGCAGGAAATGGATGGATATTGATCATGTTCAGGCACTCTGGTGATTAGCATTACAGTTTACTGTGCCGCTGATCAGAGCTCAATTCTTGCCACTGTCGGTGTGGAGTTTGTATGTTCTCCCTGTGACTGCATAGGTTTCCTCAGGGTTCTTTGGTTTCTTCCCACATTCCAAAGAGGTACAGGTTACTGTTAGTGAGTTATGGATGTGCTATGTTGGCTCCAGAAGCATGGCAACGTTTGTGGACTATCCCCAGTACATCCTCGGATTGTGTTGGTTGTTGACACCAACACCGAATTTCACTGCTTTAATGTTCATGTATAAAAGTAAGCCAATCTTTAAAAGAGAATTAGTTTAATTTGGTATTGTGCCCAGACAGACACTGTGGGCTGTACTGCTCGATCTTCTATGTCTCAGGACCTGATGGTGTTCCACTGGAGCACTGAAGCTTGGCAGTGAATAACCTCAGTCTCCAATCCACAGCCTTACAGGGAAGACACCAGCTTTACTTACTATCATTTTCAAGAAAGCAACTAAATCTATCTGGGATCAATAGATGTAAGATGGAAAATAATCAGCCATGATGGAATGGCAGAGCACACTCAAAGGGCCAAATGGCCTATTTCTGCTCCTATGTCATATGGTATTATAGTGTTATGGACTGTGATAACTAGGAAGGGTCTACTACAGTAAAGGAAGGGTCTACTACAGTAAAAGTCATCACTTGGAATTTCTTAACCCATCTCCTCCCTTTAGTCAAAGATCTGTACCTTGTTTCACTCGGTGGGACATTCAGTGAAACATGAATTTCCATGCCAGGTAGTTTGTATTCTAAATGTAGACATACACTCACTGGCTATTTTATGAGGTACACCTGTACACTTGCAAATATCTAAATGGGCAATCATGTGACAGCAGCTCGATGCATAAAAGCATGCAGACATGGTCAAGATGTTCAGGTGTTGTTCATCAGAATGTGGAAGATGTACGATCTAATGTGATGGTATTGGGTTTGCTAGCCACAAATTTCTAAATGCAGATGAAGATCTAAAGCCCTATCAAATATAAATAGCCAGTGGTATTAAAGGGAGACTAAGGGGCAATCATGGAAGCATAGTGGTTAACCTGAGCTATTACAGCTTGAGTTGTCAGAGTTTGGAGTTCATTTCCAATGTCCAGTTTCCTCCCACACTCCAAAGATGTACTAGTTAGAAGGTTAATTAGTCATTGCAAATTGTCCCATGATTAGGCTGGGGTTAAACTGGGAGATGCAAGGCGGCACCCAGATTCAATTGCGAGGATGACCTCTGCTTTACTGAAGAAATACGGACTAATGGCAGACATATGCAGGACACTTCTGCCTCAGGCACCGACATTACCAAGACTTCACGGGCTCCATAAGTACACAAGGAGGGATCTCCACGAGGCCTAACATCAGATGGATAGATTCTCCAACCTACTACCTCGCTAAGCTTTTAACAACCATGCTGTCCCCCTTTGTTGAGGGCTGTGAGCATCACATCACGAATTTGACCAACTTCATTAAAATGATAAGCAACATCCAGCTGACCTCAGAGGATATAATGGTCAGTATTGACATGATGACCCTGTTCACAAGAGTTCCCATTAAGGACAGCTTGGTCCTCCTGCAGTCAATGCTTGATAAGGGTACCATTGACTTTTTAAACACAACTTTACATTGACGTACTTCCTCTATAAGGGGGACCACTGTGAACAAATGGATGGAGAGACCATAGGGGTCAGCTTGTCACCAGCTTTTGCTAATTTCTACTTGGAAGACTTTGAGGTGAGGATGCTTCTTCAGCTATGTTGATAAGAGGTTCATAGTGTGGTCTCATGGGCTCCAGGAACTGCAACAGTTCCATAAGCATCTGACAGAGTTGGAAAAGAATGGTTGCTTCCCTTCCTGGATATTCTAATATGACGGAAACTGGTTGGTAGCCTTGCACATGGTGTCTGATGGAAACCCACTCACATGGACTTACACCTCAACAATAACAGCCACCATCTTGCCCCCCAGTGTAGAACAGGGTTCTTTCAACTTTTATTTGCCATGTGAAAACTATTTTGGACCTGGACAATCTCCATGAGGAGTTAAGAGGAATATGCATGACGTTTCTACCGAATGGCTACAAGGTGAACAAAATAAATTGAGCCCTTATAAGGACCAGTGGAAAAACCAGCAAACCTAACAGGAGGAACCGGTCACTACCACCTGCTCTCCTTATATTCCACAGTTTCTGGAAGGATCTCCAGGATTCTGAAGGAATGCCAGATTAATACCATCCACAAACCTGTAAGTAAACTCAAATCACAGCTTATGTGGGTCAAAGATGACCTGGGATTCTGGACGGCTCACGTTTACAGGATTCCCTGTGAACGTGGAGCAGCGTATATCGGCCAGATGTGACGCATGGCGGAAACTCTTATCAAGGAGCACAGGAGGTGTATCCATTTGGCTTACCCAGGAAATCAGCAGTAGCAGAACACGGCATTCACAATGACCACAGGATTGACTTCGAAGGCACTAAATCTATTGTGCCATGCCAGTGGGTTTTTGGACTGCCTGCTGAAGGAAGCTATTGAAATAAAACTAGAGGAAAAGTATTTTAACAAAGATGAAGGTCTCACTTTAAGTATGAACTGGAATTTGATTGTAAATGAGGTGGGAGAGCGGAAACCTGATTGGATGAGGGTCTTTTAAGAGACTCCTGGATAGGTACATGGAATTTAGAAAAATGGAGGGCTATGGATAGCCCAAGGTAATTTCTAAAGTAAATATATGTTCAACACAGCATTGTGGGACAAAGGGCCTGTATTATACTGTAGATTTTCTATGTTCTTATGCTTCTAACCAGTCAGGAGAGACGGACGATGAGGGTATAAATACAACCAGACTAGACATGCCCAGGCATCGCGCCTAATGAAGGTGGCAGAGTTTGTAATTGAAACGTCGGTTAAAATAGATACCTGTACCCAGCTGGAAGGCCAGGAGGAGTTTATTCATCGTATATGCCAGGAAAGCACTAGATCATGTTAGTTGTAAGTTTACATTAATCTGTTTTTGATCTTACGAGTGGCTGATGCTGTGTTTTGAAAGCCAAGTTTAGCACACAACCAAGGGACCCACTGGCCAAGGAGTGAATATCTGTCACACTAACAGACTTCGTCTGAAGAATAATTGTCTATGCCAGACAGGGTGGTTTGAGTATCTCAGAAACTACTGATCTCATTAGGTTTACATACACAACAGTCTCTAGAGAATGGTGCAATAAATAAACCCCTCCAGTGAGCAGTAGTTCTGTGAGCAAAAATGCCTTTTTAATGAGAGAGGTCAGAGGAGAATGGCCAGACTGGTTCAAGCTGACAGGAAGGCTGTGGAAAATGGCCTGTGAGTGAGTGGGGCAGTGAAGCAGTGGAACTTTGAGGCTTTGACTCAACAGGTTTTGACTAGAAGAGGAGGAGGATGAGTTTGTTCCCAGTTAGTCTTTACAATGCCTCCTGAGATGGTGATGTGCCTCTCCTGTGAGATATGGCACTCTTGGGGGAACTTCCCTCTCCCGCAGAGTCACATCTGCCAGAAGTGCATGCGGCTGGCTGATCTGAAAGAACGTGTGAGGAATCTGGAGCAGCAGCTGGATGACCTTCGACTCATAAGGGAGAATTTGCAAGGGGGATGAGACCTGCAACGATAGAGGTGTGACTACCTCCCTGTAGCTCTCACCTATGACTGTAACAATAGTGCAGGGAGTAAAGCCAGATCTAACATATAGAGAGGCTTTGAGGAAAAAGAAGCAGGATAAAGGGTGTAAAGGTAGAAAGGTAGAAGGGCTAAAGTGTGTGTACTTCAATGCAAGAAGCATCAGGAACAAAGGTGATGAACTGAGAGCTTGGATACATATATAGAATTATGATGTAGTGGCCATTACGGAGACTTGGCTGGCACCAGGGCAGGAATGAATTCTCAATATTCCTGGATGTCAGTGCTTTAAAAGGGATAGAGAGGGGGGAAAAGGGGAAGAGGACTGGCATTACTGGTCAGGGATACTATTACAGCTGCAGCAAGGGTGGGTATTGTAGCAGGATCCTCTTTTGAGTCAGTATGGGTGGAAGTCAGGAACAGGAAAGGAGCAGTTACTCTATTGTGGGTATTCTATAGCCCCCCTGGTAGCAGCAGAGATACCAAGGAGCAGTTTGGGAGGCAGATTTTGGAAAGGTGCAAAAATAACAGAGTTGTTATCATGGGTGACTTTAACTTCCCTAATATTGATTGGCGCTTGATTAGTTCCAAGGGTTTAGATGGGGCAGAGTTTGTTAAGTGTGTCCAGGACGGATTCCTGTCACAGTATGTTGACAGGCCGACTAGGGGGAATGCCATACAAGATCTAGTATTAGGTAACAAACCGGGTCAGGTCACAGATCTGTCAGTGGGTGAGCATCTGGGGGACAGAGATCACTGCTCCCTGACCTTTAGCATTATCAAGGAAAAGGATAGAATCAGAGAGGACAGGAACATTTTTAACTTGGGAAGGGCAAATTATGAGGCTATAAGGCTAGGACATGTGAGTGTGAATTGGGATGATGTTTTTGCAGGGAAATGTACTATGGACATGTGGTTGATGGTTAGGGATCTCTTGCAGGATGTTAGGGATAAATTTGTCCCGGTGAGGAAGATAAAGAACGGTAGCGTGAAGGAACCATGGGTGACAAGTGAAGTGGAAAATCTAGTCAGGTGGAAGGCAGCATACATGAGGTTTAGGAAGCAAGGATCAGATGGGTCTAATGAGGAATATAGGGTAGCAAGAAAGGAGCTTAAGAAAGGGCTGAGAAGAGCAAGAAGGGGGCATGAGAAGGCCTTGGCGAGTAGGGTAAGGGAAAACCCCCAAGACATTCTTCAATTATGTGAAGAACAAAAGGATGACAGGAGTAAAGGTAGGACCGATTAGAGATAAAGATGGGAAGATGTGCCTGGAGGTTGCGGAAGTGAGTGAGGTCCTCAATGAATACTTCTCTTTGGTATTCACCAATGAGAGGGAACTTGATGACAGTGAGGACAATATGAGTGAGGTCGATGTTCTGGAGCATGTTGATATTAAGGGAGAAGAGGTGTTGGAGTTGTTAAAATACATTAGGACGGATAAGTCCCCGGGGCCAGACGGAATATTCCCCAGGCTGCTCAAAGAGGCAAGGGAAGAGATTGCTGAGCCTCTGGCTAGGATCTTTATGTCCTCGTTGTCCATGGGAATGATACCGGAGGATTGGAGGGAGGCGAATGTTGTCCCCTTGTTCAAAAAAGGTAGTTGGGATAGTCTGGGTAATTATAGACCAGTGAGCCTTACGTCTGTGGTGGGAAAGCTGTTGGAAAAGGTTCTTAGAGATAGGATCTATGGGCATTTAGAGAATCATGGTCTGGTCAGGGACAGTCAGCATGGCTTTGCGAAGGGCAGATTGTGTCTAACAAGCCTGATAGAGTTCTTTGAGGAGGTGACCAGGTATATAGATGAGGGTAGTGCAGTGGATGTGATCTACATGGATTTTAGTAAGGCATTTGATAAGGTTCCACATGGTAGGCTTATTGAGAAAGTCAGAAGGCATGGGATCCAGGGAAGTTTGGCAAGGTGGATTCAGAATTGGCTTGCCTGAAGAAGGCAGAGGGTTGTGGTGGAGGGAGTACATTCAGATTGGAGGGTTGTGACTAGTGGTGTCCCACAAGGATCTGTTCTGGGACCTCTACTTCTCGTGATTTTTATTAACAACCTGGATGTGGGGGTAGAAGGGTGGGTTGGGAAGTTTGCAGACGACACAAAGGTTGGTGGTGTTGTAGATAGTGTAGAGGATTGTCGAAGATTGCAGAGAGACATTGATAGGATGCAGAAGTGAGCTGAGAATTGGCAGATGGAGTTCAACCCAGAGAACTGTGAGGTGGTACACTTTGGAAGGATAAACTCCAAGGCAGAGTACAAAGTAAATGGCAGGATACTTGGTAGTGTGGAGGAGCAGAGGGATCTGGGGGTACATGTCCACAGATCCCTGAAAGTTGCCTCACAGGTAGATAGGGTAGTTAAGAAAGCTTATGGGGTGTTAGCTTTCATAAGTCAAGGGATAGAGTTTAAGAGTCAAGATGTAATGATGCAGCTCTATAAAAGTCTGGTTAGGCCACATTTGGAGTACTGTGTCCAGTTCTGGTCACCTCACTGTAGGAAGGATGTGGAAGCATTGAAAAGGGTACAGAGGAGATTTACCAGGATGCTGCCTGGTTTAGAGAGTATGGATTTTGATCAGAGATTAAGGGAGCTAGGGCTTTACTCTTTGGAGAGAAGGAGGATGAGAGGAGACATGATAGAGGTGTACAAGATATTAAGAGGAGTAGATAGAGTGGATAGCCAGCACCTCTTCCCCAGGGCACCACTGCTCAGTACAAGAAGACATGGCTTTAAGGTAAGGGGAGGGAAGTTCAAGGGGGATATTAGAGGAAGGTTTCTCACTCAGAGAGTGGTTGGTGCGTGGAATGCACTGCCTGAGTCAGTGGTGGAGGCAGACACACTAGTGAAGTTTAAGAGACTACTAGACAGGTATATGGAGGAATTTAAGGTGGAGGGTTTTATGGGAGGCAGGGTTTTGAGGGTTGGCACAACATTGTGGGCTGAAGGGCCTGTAATGTGCTGTACTATTCTATGTTCTACAATAACTCAAATAATCATGCATTACAATTGCAGTGAGCATAAGAGCATCTCTGAACACTCAACATGTCAAAACCTGAAGTGGATGGGCTGCAGCAGCAGAAAAGCACAAACACTGAGTGTAGGAGTCAATAATAGGAATCCATAAAGAAGGGCAGATTTGAACTAAGTTCATTGTTTAATTACCTCTTCTGCTCTAACATCCCTGTGCACATTACAAATGAGAGAGAATATTATCTCCCTTCTTCTGATAAAGTTTTTTTTTTAATAATTTTTTATTGCATTTTTAAATGATTACAAAGTATGAAAAAACAATGTATATAACCCATACCCCCTCCCCTTAACCCCTCCCCCCTAAATACTTGGAAATCGGATACACATTTAAGTATAGATTCTTGGAAGAAAGAAATCTATGGTTGTATTCCATTAGAAAAAATTACTTATAATTTAAGAGATAAATATGAAACATTTTTGAAAATTTGGAGCCCTTATTTACAAAAGACAGGATTAAATATATAGATGCTTTTAAGATGAAACAATTGGTTATTAGGGGAAAGAAATAAATATACATATTAAAATTATTACGAACTCCATGGAGCATGTGGAGATCTTCCAACCACCAGGCATTCTTTCTTTCTTTCTTTCTTTCTTTCTTTCTTTCTTTTTTTTTTCTGATAAAGTTTTTTAAAGAACAATGAATTTTATCCTGCCATCTCAGTCAGTATTTTTATTCAAAGAGCGATGTGCTGAATGGGCTTCCACTGAGCTGACTGTACTTTGCAACTGTCACAGTACTGATAACTGTGCCCATTTGAGGATTTCATTATGACTACATACAAATCAGCGGCCACTTTATTAGGTACCGCCTGTACCTAACAAAAAGACCAGTGAGACGTATGTTCATGGATGCCTGCTGCTGTAGTTCATCCACTTCAACGTTTGTCATATTATGTGTGCAAGGAGGTTCTTCTGCACAACACTGTTGTAAAGTTTGCTTATTTGAGTTACTGTTGCCTTGAACCAGTCTGTCCATTCTCCTCTAAACTCTCTCGAACTAGACATTTTTGCCCACAGAACTGCTTATCCATGGATGTTTTCCAATTTGCACCATTTTCTGTAACTCTAGAGACAGTTTTGCTACCCACTTGGTACCAACAAACATTCCATGGTCAAAGTCACTTACATCACATTCTTTTTCCATTTTGCTGTTTGGTCTGCACAACAACTGACCTCTTGACCATGTCTGCATGCTTTTGTACATTGAGTTGCTGCAACATGATTGGTTGACTAGATATTTGCATTAATGTGCAGGTAGACAGGTGTACCTAAAATGGCCTCTGAGTGTATAAGGTTTTAATATGCAAACATCAACATGTGAGAATGGATATGGATCTCTGATTGACTGAGCATACAGGACAGCCAAATAGCTGTAAAAATGAATATTTGTTTTTCTTTTCTGAGATCAAAGAGTGGACTGTTTACTGCTGGGATATCACAATTTCTATTAGAGTGCTCAAAACCTGTTTGCTTTTTCTATGGAAATAAAACTATTTGACAATGACATGCACCAAAATATTGATTCTTGATGACTGTAAAACTTCCCTTTGTAAACAGATGCAAACATCTTTCAGGCTGCATCGAACCCCTTTGTCTTTGCTTCTCAATTATGATATGGTATGAGAAATCATTTGAAAGAAAATAACATCACAATGGAGTTTGAGTGATGGATTGTGAATGCGCATTCCTCTTTGACAACATTGCAAATTTAGAGAATCTTCAAATGCTGCTTTCTCTTAGTTCTGCAGAATCCCATAGTGGGTTCTGGACAAAGAACTGAGGATGTTTGGGACTAATCTGTAATCTGTAAAAACATATCACTAACTATTGTCAAAAGGAGATTGTCAAAATTGTGAGTCTTGTCAATTGAGCTATTGAAAGGAAATCAACCAAGTCTACTTAAGAGAAATGTGGATAAGTACATAACTGAGGGGTATGGAGGGCTATAGTCCAGTTGAAGGTTAATTGGACTTGGCAGATTAACAGGTTAGCATTGACAAGATGGATTTCCACAGATGTCTGTGTAGGTCAAGTCATTGGGTATATTTAAAACAAAGTTTGATAAGTTCTTAATTAGTAAGGGTGTCGAATGTTCAGAATCAGAGTCAGAATCAATTTTAATATCACTGACATATGTGGTGAAATTTGCTGTTTTGTGGCAGCAGTACAGAGCAATACTATATATTACAGTAAGAAATATATATACAAATAAATAAATTTAATTTAATAATTAGTGCAAAAATAGAGCAAAATAGTAAGTAGTGTTCTTGTGTTTTTGACACTGGAGGGGAAGAAGCTGTCGAAGGTGTGTCTTTAGGCTCCTGCACCTCTGCTCTGATGATAGCAATAAGAAGAGAACACTTCTATTCTCATCTTTATTAGTAAAGATATAGAATAAGAGAATATGCTCTAATTGTTTAAACACCAGTCAGACCACAGACAGAGAATTGTGTATAATTTAGGTCACTACATGACACGTAGTATGTAACAGCAGAAGGGAAGATGCAAAGGCTGATTTCAGGGTTAGGGTTAGGAGAGTTTGATTTTGAGGAGAGATCAGATAGGATTGTATGGATTTCTTTGATGCAAAAGGGACTGAAGTAGGTTGTAACTGAGATAACTAAAACCCTGGCTTTTAAAGGGAGGTATTTAACATGGGGCAGCGGATTGACAGGAACTTTTGATCTCAGTCATACCCCGAGAGAGTGATGGAGGCAGGAATCTTCACCTGATTTAAAAGGCAGCAAATGAGGGTACAAATAAGACTTGTAAGCCAAGGGGTGAGAAGTGGGGATGTAGGATTAACCTCGTTTATTTTTAATTCCCTGCTCTATATTTCTATGACTCTATGACAATATTTCCTTCAAATAACCCACTCTTCCAACAATGTTCAACAAATATTTGATTCACATCGAGCAATGAGTATTTTTTCAATATTACACATTAACACAATGGTGACATTGATTTTGGAAGTGTGGGCCAGATTGGAGCAATTGGAACCATGTCTATCGGCCACTCAAATGGGGCATAACTTTTAAATTTTAACTATACTTGCTAGATACTTCACAGAAATAAAGACATAAGTTTATTTACAGACTATTTTCTGCTTTGCTTTGCTTAAAACAACAGCAAACCAGTAATAGTTATTTAAAATCCGAGAAATCGCAATATGTTATTTTATGCACTCACTGTATTATTTGTTTGTTTTAAATAATTTTCAACCTTTATTAGCCTGGAAACTCGACAGCTTAATAATTGTCAGTCTTATACAAATATAAAATCATGATTGAATAATCGCACTTTCAAAATCATATTATACTTTAATTATTAAGACAATGCAAATTTACCTCCCTTTCCTCATTAATCTAATATTCTCCGTTATTTAATTTCTTTCACTGCTTAATTGTCTGAAAAAAATCGTTTTTTAATTGTCTCTAGATCAAACAGTAGAACGGTCTGAAATTTGACATGTTCTGCTTGCCTGGCATGTGTAAGCTCACTTTCCACTCCTGACTACTCCAAGTTCTGGTCCTGAAAATCTTTGGATATGCTTTATAAACTTAAACTAGTGTATTTATAATGAGATTACCCCAGAAAGATATGCCCTGTGTGGCTATAAGAGTAGTTTAGAGACCAGGTATCATGTAGTGAGTAATTTTCCCCCCCACAAAACCCCAAAGCCTTAAGACCATAAGACAGGGCAGCAAAATTAGGCCAATCAGCCCATCAAGTCTGTTCCAACATTAATCAAGGCTGATTTATTTTCCCTCGTAATCCTGTTATCCTGCCTTCTTCCCATAAACTTTGACAGCCTTAAGATCAAGAACCGATCAATCTGTGGTTTAAATATACCCAATGACTTGGCCATCACACCCAACACCCTCTGGCTAATGAAATTCCATTTCAACTCTGTTCTAAAGTGCCGCCCTTCTCTTCTGAGACTGTGCCCTCTAGTCCTAGGCTTTCCCACAATTAAAAAGCCTCTCCACATCAACTCTACCTAGGATATACAGTATTTGATAGGTTTCAATGAAAACCCTCCTCATTCTTATAATCTTCAGTGAGCGCAAGTCCAAAGCCTTGAAATGCCTGTCCACGATCTACAATACTCATGTCAAAAGTATGATGGAACACTCCACCTGCCTGGATGAGTGAAGGTTGACACCATAAAGCATCTGACATCCCACTTCATCGGTATTCCCTCCATAACCATTCACTCACCCCACAGTAGGAGCAGTGTGTACCATCTACAGGAGCAAACTACCAAGATAGATACTTAATTAGTCAGGGAATGAAGGGATATGGAGAGAAGGTAGGAGATTGGGTCTGAGAGGGAAATGCATCAGACGTGATTAAATGGCAGAGCAGACTCAATGGCCAAATTCTGCTTCTATACCTTATAGTCTAATAAGTATTTGGGTCCAAATCTTGGAACCCTGTCCAAACTGTTTTGTGATTAAAAAGGTTTAAGTCAAGGGGTAAGTTTTTCATATACAGTGAATATAAAATGAGCTGTCAGAGGAAATGGTCAAAGCAAGTACAATAACAATATTTAAAAGGCTTTAAATAGAAACATAGAAAACTTACAGCACAATACAGGCCCTTTGGGCCACAAAGTTGTGCTGAACATGTCCCTACCTTAGAAATTACTAGGCTTACCCATAGCCCTCTGTTTTACTAAGCTCCATGTACCTATCCAAAAGTCTCTTAAAAGACGCTATCGTATTCACCTCCACCACCGTTGCCAGCAGCCTATTCCATGCACTCACCACTCTCTGAGTAAAAAACTTAGCCCTGATATCTCCTCTGGAGCTGCTTCCAAGCACCTTAAACCTGTGCCTTCCTGTGGCAACCATTTCAGCCCTGGGAAAAAGCCTCTGACTAGCTACACAATCAATGCCTCTCATCATCTTATACACCTCTGTCAGGTCACCTCTCATCCTCCGTCGCTCCAAGGAGAAAATGCCGAGTTCACTCAACCTGTTTTCATAAGACATGCTCCCTGATCCAGGCAACAACCTTGTAAATCTCCTCAGCACTCTTTCTATAGTTTTCACGTCCTTCCTGTAGTGAAACGACCAGAACTGAGCACAGTACTCCAAGCGGGTTCTCACCAGTGTCCTATATAGCTGCAACATTACCTCTCGGCTCCTAAAGTCAATTCCACAATTGGTGAAAGCCAATACACCATATGCCTTCTTAACCACAGAAGATAGGGAGGCTTTAGAGCAGGGGCTCCCAACCTCTGTTCCATTATCAGCAGCTAATAGGACTAGCTTAGGTGACCATTGTGATTACCATGGAAGAACTGGGCTGAAGACCTGTTTCGCCCTCTAACTCTATGACAAACTTCAAAAATTCAAATAGATGGTGCATTGTTCCAAGCGGACCATGTCATCTTTGCACAACTATCCTTAGACAGGAGGTACAGAAGCTTGAATTCCCGAGCCAAGTTCAAGAACCCTTCTATCATTTGGCTCTTCAACCAACCTACACAACCCTAATCACTATTTCAGTGCAGAAACACTGTGAATACTTTGCACTATGATGGACATTTCTTTTGTTTTAACTGTGTTCTTTCTTGTATTGTTCATTCAGATGTTATGTCCTATGTTGCATGATGTGGACAATCATGGTCTTTCCAGGACCATGATTGTTTTCGGCAAGTTTTTCTACAGAAGTGGTTTGCCATTGCTTTCTTCTGAGCAGTGTCTTTAACGAGGTGGTTCACCACAGCCATTATCAACGCTCTTCAGAGACTGTCTATGTGGCATCAGTGGTCACATAACCAGGATTGTGACGTGCACCAATTGCTCAAACGACCATCTACTACTTGCCCCCATGTGACCCTGAATGGTGGGTGAGTGGGGGGGAGGTTGCTTTACAGGTGCTATACCTTGTCCAAGGGTAAAATACAGGCTAGGGGAGGGAAGAAGCACCGTACTCCTCTTTTGATAGAGACCTATCTCCACGCTGTCATCTTGTATATTTTTGTATAATTTCTCCTTAATTTATGTTTTTTTTGGTGAATGTTTGTGAAGCTGCTGCAAGTGGGTTTTGCATAATACATGTACTTATGTAAATGACAATAAACTTGAAGTTGACTTTGATTTAGACTCTTTAATTTCCCTTAAACATGCAATTTTTATTTGGTGCATCAATCTGCTGAGGTCCCAACTAATAGCATTGACAGATAGACTGCAAGTGTGCTGGAAGCATCTTTTATCCTCCAAGTGGTACTTTACCATAGGGGCAAGTGTAATGCTTCACAGTACCAGCCACTAGCAATTGGAATTCAATTCCTGTTGGTGTCTGTAAGGAGTTTGAACGTTCTGTCTAAGTGTGGGCCTTGTCCAGATGCTCCAGGTTCCTCCTACACTTTGACGACGTATGGATTAGGGTTAGTCAACCGTGGCCATGCTATTTTGGTGGGGAAGTGTGGCAACAGTTGCAGACCGCCCCCAGCACAAACTCTGAATGTGCTCGTCATTGAAGCAAATGATTCATTTCACTGCATGTTTTGACGTGCATTGTGCATGTTGTATATAAAAATAATCCTTCCTACTGAGTGGGCTATGGAATAGATAACTCTTCCAAACTGTGAGCTGGATGCTCACTCCTGATTGGGGCAGTGTACTAGACCTCCAGCTGACTGAAAACATTTATCACTATTAGCCCACACTGGAATTTTGATCTTGCTTATTTAGAAATACAGCTCGGAACAGACCTTCTGGCTCAATGAACTGCACCTCCCAGCAACTCACCTATTTAACACTAACTCAGGACAACTTACAATGAACAATTAATGTTCTAAGCCATACATCTTTGGACTTTGGAAGGAAATGGAATCACTCCGGCAAAATCCAAATGGTTCACAGGGAACATACAAAACCTTTGCAGAAGGTGCTGGAATTCAACTCTGAACTCTGATGCCCCTAAGCTATCAAAACGTTGTGCTAACCACTACTCAACAGGCGTAATTATTTGGAAATGAAGAACAAGCTCCAGGAACGGTGGAAGAACATGAAGCTGAACTAGTGTGGAGAGCTGCCGCTCAGGAGTGATCATGTTGTGTCTACAAGTTAACATTTGGCTAGTTCAGTCAGTTACAGGTATGTTGCGCATCTATAGTCTTGGGTGTAAGGGCAAACTGACAGATCACACAGGGTTGTTGTTCGAATAACAGGCAATACATTAAAAACTGGTGTGCACCAAGAGACCAGCCAAAGTTGATCTACTCGAGCATAAATTTGCTACAGCTTTTACATTCTCCATCAACAAGAATACCAGTAAAACAGCATTTTGATGAGAGAATGGTAGTTACAGGAAGACTAGATTAAATAACAGGCTAGATCCTGATTACAGAGTAAAATGATTATCTGCAGGTCTGGCAGTAAATCCAATTATCTATTATAACAATGGATGCACACTACAACATAATTAGTGAAGTTCCTGGAACTTGGGTATCGTCACTGCTGAATGCTACATCTCTATTTTTGTCTGAGGTTTCCAGTTACCACCCATGCTAAATCCATATCCCTATTATTAATTAATAGCAATCACAGTACTTTCTCCTAAAAGAAGCATTGGGCAAATTTAATTATAATACACTGCAGATGACAGGGATATGAGATAAAAACTAAGAGTTATAAAAAATCAGCAGGGCAGTCAGCATCAATGGAGAGAGAAACATTTGACAACAAGCTTGTCAAGGTACATACAAGAGATGCTGCAGTTACTGGAAATCTCTAGCAACACATACACAATGCTGGAGGAACTTTATCATTTGGCTGACCTGCTGAGCTCCCCTAGCATTTTGTGTGTTAAGTTAGACCTGGCAAATATATTTTATTATTGTCATATGGACTGAGCATCAGTGGAAAACTTTGTTTTGTCAGATCATTTCATTGTACCAGTGCATCGAGGTAATATAAAGGAAAATGATAATAGAATGCAGAATAAAACATTATAATCACAACACATGATGTAGGTAGTCAAGGCCATGATGAGGTAGATTAATAGATCAAGAGTCCATCTTATTGTATTAATTGTCTATTTAATATTCATATAACAATGGAATAGAAGCTGCCCTTGTACAATGGAATCATTCAATTATCTTATAACAGCTAGAAAGAAACTATCCTATGTGATAGAAGTTTTCAGGCTTTTGTGTCTTCTGCCTAATGCAAGAAGGGGGGAAGAACAGAGAATGCCCAGGGTGGATGAGGTCTTTAGACATTCTGGGGCTTTACTGAGGCAGTGAGAAGTGTCCATGGAGGGGAGGCTGGTATTTGGGATGTAGGAGAGGAGGTGAGGCGGAGCAGTGGGTGAAGCAAAGGGAATGCCTATGATAGTACTATAGCTGTGAGAGTGCTGTTAAGAGATTCTGGCAGAGGGGTGTTGCTAATGTTACACAGTCCAGGTAGTTTGGTCTGGTTTGTCCAATAAATGTACTCAGCAGGTTAGAAAATACAAATCGAAAGAAAATGAAGAATGGGGTGGTAGGCAAAGGGTCCAATGGTCTCTGATCTAAAACCGTAACAGTTTCTTTTTCCAGCGTTGTTCATTGATCAAGCAATACACAAAGCACCGGAGAAACCCCCAACATACATAGAAAGAAATAGGCAAACAACATTTCCAGTTGTGACCCAACATCTGGACTGATAGACAGAGGGAAGGCGGCCAGAATGGTGGAGGGAAAGGATGGAACAAGTGCTGAGAGATGACAATTAACCCGGGGGGGGGGGGGGCTATGGAATAGACAAGTGGAGAGGGTCAAGTGGGAACAATGCCAGAAGGTAGGTGGTAATTGGTGGTAGTGGCAAAAGGGTGAAGATGATGGAGCCTGAAAGGAGAGGGTGATAGACCAAATAAGAGGAGGAGGGGAACCAGTGGCAAGAGAGTGTGGGTGACGGGCAGAGATGGAAGGGGGAATAGTTATGGTGAGGGGGTCCAGGTGGATGAGGAAGAGACAGAAAAGAGAAAAGGAAAATAGGGAGAAAGAAGAAGCATTTAGCAGAAGTCTGGGAGTTTGATGTTCCTGTCGCCATGTTGGACATTGCCCAGGTTGGGTATTGCTCCAGACTCCATTATTTGCAGGCTCCCGTAACTTGTGCGATTTTCCAGTATACAGTAAAATATTTTCATTTCATAAAAAAAAACAGTGCAATGTAAGTATTTACTTTTTGGACCCCTTATCTATGACAGGATGTACTGGCAATGGAGAGGGTCCAGAGGAGATTCGCGCGAATGATCCCAGGAATGAAAGGGTTAACTTATGAGGAGCATTTGATGGCTCTGGGGCTGTCTTCACTGGAGTTTAGAAGAATGACAGGGGTCCTCAGTGAAACCTATTCAATATTGAAAGTCCCAGATAGAGGAAGTGAAGATGTTTCCTATAGCGGGGGAGTTTAGGGCCAACGGGCAAAGTTCAGAGTACAAGGATGTCTCCTTGGAAGAGAGATGAGAGGAATATTTTTAGCCAGAGGGTGGTGAATCTGTGGAGGCCAAGTCATTGTTTATACTTAAAGTGGTGGTTGATAGATTCTTGATTAGTAAAGGTCTCAAAGGTGTTTGGGAGAAGGCAGGAGATTAGGGTTGAGAGGGATAATAAATCAGCCATAATGGTATGACAGACTAGACTCAATGGGCCGAATAGCTTAATGCTGCTCCTAATGGTTATTTGTGTTGGAGTGTTAAGAATTTATCATCCATATGGCAGCAAGCCCACACTTCCAGCAGGACCTTCCACTTACCCTGTCCTCACTGATTTGTCGAGGTCTGTTGCTGAAAATAGCTTCTGGGCCAAATGTGCCCTAAACCCCATATACTGAGCAACACTGTGCAAACAAGGACCCATTTCAAATATTCTTCTCTCCTCGGAACTGCCTTATTGGAATGTGTTACCCAAACCTTTTGCTATTCGGAACAGCACCAGAACTCTCAGTTCCTGTTTGGATCACTTACAACCTTTCAAGCAGACAGTTTAGTATCAAACAGACAACACCACCCACCTTTAATCCCCAACAGGATAAGAGTCCCTGAGAACTGCTCTGAATCATTAGCATCCACGTCTCTTGCTGAACTCGTGACCTTCTGAGTTGGAAATTGAAAACTGAAAATTTATGAATTATATGGATATAAAGTTTAAATAAATCACACAAATCCTCAAGCTAAAAAGATGACATTCAAGGTGACACGGTGATAAAAATACCTGCAGCCCGTGACTTTTTGCAATAGTTGTTCGATGGAGCTTGTCTCATCAAAACTTTGAGGTAATTTATCGAAATGAGTTTACGGAAACAAGTTCAAGTTCCAATTTATAGTCATGGGCATACATACCCAGGGTACAAATGGCATGAAAATTAGCTTTTAACAGCAATGGCATGGAACATTACAAACATAAAAAATATAAATTAAATAAACTTATGAGAACATAAATTTTCATAACTTACAACAAACAAAAACATTAATGCTAGAGGAAGGAAATAAATGTAAGTTTAATTTGGGGCTTTTCTAGTCAATTCAAAAACCTGATGGTAGTTGGGAAGGATCTATTGTTGAATCTTCAAGAGTAACAATGATGGATATTACTCAACAACAAAAAATCGGTTCAACAATGATAACCAAGTCTAATATACTATATACACTCAGTGGCCTCTTTATTAGGTACCACCTGTGCATGTATGTTTGTGGTCTTCTGCTTCTGTTGCCCCTCCACTTCAAGTTTCCACATGTTTTGCACTTAGAGATGCATTTCTGCACACCACAGTTGTAACACATGTTTTTTTGAGTTACTGTCACCTTCCTGTTAGCTTGAACCGGTCTAGCCATTCTCCTCTGAACTCTTTCATTAGCAAGGTACTTTCACCCTCAGAACTGCTGCTCACCGGATTTTGTTTTGTTTCTGGCACCATTCTCTGTAAACTCTAAAGACTGTTATGCGTGAAAATCCCAGGACATCAGCAGTTTCTGAGATACTCAAACCACCCCATCTGGCACAAACAATCATTCTATATTCAAAGTCACTTAGATCCAATTTCTTCTCTATTCTGATCAGTCTGACCTGTAAGTGTGCCTCTTGACCATGTCTGCATGGTTTTATACATTGAGTTGTTGCCACATGATTGACTGATTAAATATTTGCATTAATGAACAGGTGTACAGGCATGCTTAATAGAGTGGACACTGAGTGAATATGAACAGACTTAGCCCTAAAATATGACATTGGCAAAACATAACCTAAAGAAGATTTTCAGGTATTGTTCAACAGGCTATGAGACAAGGTACTCCATAAAAATAAATAATAATAATATAAATCTTAGTTGAGTCCTGAAAGAAGATATCAATGTTCATACCTAGAATAGTTTATCAGAAACAATATAAAATATACATTCATTTTAAGGTGTTCAGAGGCTCCCTTAGAGGGTGAAATATCCCTTTACTGTGGGTATCACTTGTAGTATTCCTCCTTCTCAGATATCTTGGGTCCAGTGGTGGATTTGCTACATGAGAACATCAGAAATTGAAGACGGAAAGGGTCATTTGTCCCTTTGAGCTGCTCTGCTATTCATCAGATTAATGACTGATCTCCAACCTCATCTCATTTCCCTGCACTGTATCCCATTTCCTCTTCAGTAAGACTAGAAATCTGAACATCTTGGTTTTAACTTAACACAACAACAGAGTTTCCACATCAACCTCTGCCACTGTCTGTAAGGAGTTTTGTACCTTCTCTCCATGACTGCTTGGGTTTACTCTGGGTGCTCTAGTATCATTCCACATTCCAAAGATGTACAGGTCAGTGAATATAAATGGGAGGCAAGGGCTCAATGGGCCAAATAGACCTGTTGCCATGTGCTAAGCTCCTAAATCTATATCTAAAATCGATGATTTTGTGTCCAGCTAACCTAATGAAGAACTCTCAATGTTGCATTCTCTATGACAAGTAAAGTTACAATTTTAAGATTTGCTACTGTTATGAACCAGCTGTCTCACAATATGAGCGATAACAGCGGAGATGTTCTGTGTTTCTACTTCGTCTTTTACAAAGATTGGTTTTCTGGTACCTGGATATCTGTATTTCAGACCTTCAAAGATTCCTTTTCAACACCATGATTCTCCATAGTTTCCCAAAAGGGTAGGAATTTATCTCTCCAGCTCTTAGATAGATATCTTTCTTGGAGTATAAGGTTTCAAGGTAGGTTCCTTGGACACCTTGGACACTTTGAATTATCAGAAACATTTCTGCTGTTTTAATGTCTGCTCTCCCAATGTCTCTCTGGCTCCATAGATTAAAGATTAGCTTTCAAAGTTCAAAATTTCAAACCAAATTTTAATATTAAAGTACAGTACATATAAGTTACCGTATTCAACACTGAGATTCATTTTCCTGTGGGCATACTCAGCAAATCTATAGAATAGTAACTGAAACAGGATCAATGAAAGATCAACCAGAGTGCAGAAGACAACAAACTGCTCAAGAGCAAATATAAATAAATGGCAATAAATAAAGAGAACATGAGATAATGAGATAGAGAGCCCTTAAACTGTTATTAGTCTCAGTTTTATTTGTCATGTGTATTGAAAAGTGGAAACATACAGTTAGTTGCATCAAATCAAATCCGCAAGGATTGTACTGGGCAGCCCGAAAGCTTTGCCACATTTCTGGTGCCAACATAGCACACCCACAACTCACTAGCCTTACCTCTTTGCAATATGGGAGAAAGCATTCATGGGGAGAACGTACAAACCCTTTACAGCCTGCAGCAGGAATTGAACCCCAATCGGTCATCGTTGGTGCTGTAAAGAGATGTGCTAGCTGCAATGCTACTGTGTTGCTCCAATCTAAAGTCACAACCAAGATGAAACATGGACAACTTATGCATGCCAATAGGAAAGCTCCTGTCTGCGGTGCTCACACTGCAGACTCACCATCAAATGACAGGGCTGAGTCATTATCACAGAGATTCTTCAAGGGCAAAATTATCAAATGTGACAGCTTTTTTATACGGAGATGATTATTCTGCTTTGGCTATCTGAGCAGATGGCTAGGTGGATGTATTATCAAGGACATCTTAATCATACAGAATTCATCCTGATCCACAGAAAGACCCAGAACTTTCCGGAAGAGGTTCACAAGAATGATCCCAGGAATGAAAGCGCTAATGTATGAGGACTGTTTGATGGCCCTAGATCCGAACGAGGGGAGAATCTCATTGAAAGTGACCAAATATTGAAAGGCCTAGACAGAGCGGACATGGAGAAAATGTTTCCTGTAGCAGAATGTAAGAATGTCCTTTTAGAATGGAAAGGAGCAGGAATTCTTGTTAGTGAGAAAGTGGTGAATCTGTGGAATTCATTGCTACAGGCAGCTGTAGCTGTGGCTGCTAGGAGGCCAGGTTGAGTCAAGTCACTTTTTATTGTCATTTTGACCATCTGCTGGTACAGAACACAGTAAAAACAAAACAATGCTTTTCAGGACCATGGTGCTACATCATGAAACAATACTAAAACTACACTGAACTATGTAAAACAACATCAGAAACTACACTAGGCTACAGACCTACCCAGGAATGCATAAAATGCACAAACAGTGCAGGTATTACAATAAATAATCTACAAGACAATAGGCACAGTAGAGGGCAGTAAGTTGGTGTCAGTCCAGGCTCTGGGTATTGAGGAGTCTGTTACCTTGGGGGAAGAAACTGTTACATAGTCTGGTTGTGAGAGCCTGAATGTTTCGGTACCTTTTCCCAGATGGCAGGAGGGAGAAGAGTTTGTATGAGGGGTGCGTGGGGTCCTTTATAATGCTGTTTGCTTTACAGATGCAGCGTGTGGTGTAAATTTCTGTAACGGCAGGAAGAAAGACCTTGATAATCTTCTCAGCTGACCTCACTATCCGCTGCAGGGTCTTGCGATCTGAGATGGTACAATTTCCGATCACATGTTTAAAACAAGGGTTGATAGACTCTTGATTAGTCAGAGCATGAACAGACAGAGGGACAAAGTAGAAGATGGGGGTTGATAGGGAAAATGGATTAGCCATGATGGAATGACAGACCAGACATGACAGGCCAAATGGCCCAGTTCTGCTCCTATATCTTAGGCTCCTCTAGTCTTATGAAATTTATTTAGCCAAGAGGTGGTTAATCTGTGGAATTTTTTGTCACAGGTGACTGTGGAGGCCAAGTCATTGGATATATATGCAGCAGAGCTTAATTAATAAGGGAGATACAGTTTATAGGGAGTAGGCAGAAGAAAGGGGTTGAAAGGGATAATAAATCAGCCATTGTGGAATAGCAGTGCAGACTCAATGGGCCAAATGGCCTAATTCTGCTCCTATGTCTTAGGGATCAGGACATCATTCTCTCCAGCATCAAAGTGCATGACAAGAATGAGGTCTAAGTACTTGAAGGAAAATAAGACATAACCAACAGCTAGCTCCTGAATCATTCAGTGATTACACATACCCACACAACTACTGCAGTAAATCACACAAACCTCCCATTAATCCAGTCAGACGAGACACTGCACACTATCTACTTCTCAGATGTAACATCTATTATTCGCACAGACTAAAGGATGCTGGCAAAGAATTAATGTGGATTCAATAGAACACAAGGCTCCCTCTCCCATAAAATTCCTGCGGTTAGTTGCTGGCCTTTGGAGTGCAGTGGAACGGACTTCAGTGTCCTCTTTTTCCCAGTATTCATTTCTCCATCATTGGCAGGAGTGTCTTCAGCTGACAAATGTTTACAGCTCCAGCGACCCCGGTTCAATTCCTGCCACTGTCTGCAAGGATTTTGTACTTTCTCCACACGACCGCGAGGGTTTTCTGTGAGCTCTGGTCTTCTCCCACATTCCAAAGATGTACGGGTTGGAAGATTAATTGGTCAGTGCAGACTTGTTGGGCTGGAAGGGCCTGGTAACGTGCTGTATCCCTAAATGAAATGAAGTTTACTCTGGCTCTCCGTGTCACTGTCTTCATGGGGTTATGGAGAGATGCAACACAGAAATAGGCACTTCAGCCTATTGGTTCATCACCCATGCATTAATTGTGCTTTTACCCCCCCTCCCCACCGTCTTTTGTTCTCCACATATTCCCATTAACTCTTCTCAGATTCTACCCCATACACACATACCTGACGGGGCATCTTACAGTGGGCAATTAAGACATCTTTGGAAAATGGGAGGAAATGCACGTGTCAACTGGAGGAATGTACACACTCTGTACAGACAGCACAGGAGGTTGGAATTGAACCAGGAATTTGGTGCCATGAGAGAGTGGCTCTACCAACTGAGCAACTGTATAACTGTATACTGTCATCCAGTATAAAGAAAGAACGTTCCTTTATAACATCCCTTGAAACCTAATTCTTTGACAGAAATTTCACGTAATTTTAGAACAGAATTGGAATCAGGTTTAATATCATTGGCATGTGTCATGAAATTTGTTGTCTTTGTGGCAGCATTACATTGCAATACATAATAATAGAAAAGAAAACTGAATTACTATATATATATATATTTATATAAATAGTGTAAAAATAAAAAAAATTAAGAAGTAGTTAAGTTCATGATATTCAATAGGATTCTTCACAAAACATTTATAAATTTATAAACACAAGTAATTCTGCAGGTGCTGGAAATCCAAAATGCTAGAAGAATGTTGGAAAGTGTACGGTCATGCACTTTAGTAGAAGAAATAAACGGGCAGACCATTATTTAAATGTGGAGAGAATTCGAAGTTCTGAGATGCAACGGGACTTGGGAGTCTTCGTGCAGGATACCCTTAAGGTTAACCTCCAGGTTGAGTTGGTGGTGAAGAAGGCGAATGCAATGTTGGCATTCATTTCTAGACGAATAGAGCATAGGAGCAGGGATGTGATGTTGAGGCTCTATAAGGCACTGGTAAGACCTCACTTGGAATACCGTGTGCAGTTTTGGGCTCCTTATTTAAGAAAGGATGTGCTGACATTGGAGAGGGTTCAGAGAGGATTCACTAGAATGATTCTGGGAATGAGAGGGTTAACATATGAGGAACCTTTGACCGCTCTTGGACTGTACTCCTTGGAGTTTAGAAGAATGAGGGGGGACCTCGTAGAAACATTTTGAATGTTGAAAGGCATGGACAGAGTGGATGTGGCAAAGTTGTTTCCCATGGTGGGGGAGTCAGGTACAAGAGGACATGACTTGATGATTGCAGGGCTCCCATTCAGAACAGAGATGCAAAAAAAATTTTTATCCAGAGGGTGGTGAATCTGTGGAATTTGTTGCCATGGATGGCAGTGGAGGCCAGGTCATTGGGTGTATTTAAGGCAGAGATTGATAGGTATCTGAGTAGCCAGGGCATCAAAGGTTATGGTGAGAAGGTGGGGGAATGGAACTAAAGGGGAGATTGGATCAGCTCATGATGAAATGGTGGAGCAGACTCGATGGGCTGAATGGCCGACTTCTGCTCCTTTGTCTTATGGTCTTATGGTCTAATTCAGCAGGTCAAGCAGCATCTATGGAAACAAATAAAATGACAGTGTTACAGGCCCAAGTATGGTCTCTGCCCATAAAGTTGATTGGATATGTTCTGTGTCTGTACTGCCTATGGGCCTCCTAACTTGGGGTCCAAGGTGAGGTAGACCCATGGGCCCAGTGCTTGCTATGCTTCCTCAACCTTGCACTCAACCCTGCTCTCATTAGACACAGCAGAGAGAGCAGGAGAGTCCTACAGTACAAATAATTTTACAATGATTGCTGTTTTAATCACTTTGGAAAAGGCCAGCTGTAAGAGAAGAATAATGTGTCTCACCAGTGTTAATTTGATGAAGAAGGAATACTAGACCGTCTCTACTTAATCAAGATTTCCACCATCCTGATGAAATATTAGACCGAGGTTCCAAAAATTATCTGCTGGAGAAAATCAGCAGGTTGAGCAGCATCTCTGGTTGTTGGCGTTTCAGGGCAGAATGCTGAGCATGGGTAGAGTGGGTATATAAAGAGACTTGCTTTATTAGCTTTACTTGTCACTGCACTTCGAAACATACAGTGAAATGTGCCATTTGTATCAAGTCAGTGAGGATTGTACTGGGGGTAGCCCGCAAGTTTCTGACAAAAACGTAGCATGCCCACAACTTAATAACCCCACCCAGCACATCCTTGGAATGTGGGAGAAACTGGAATACCTGGAGGAAATACATGAGGCCATGTGGAGAACATACAAACTCCTTACAGTCAGTGCGAGGAACCAAACCCTGATCAATGATCACTGGCACCGTAACGTGATGCACTGACTGCTACACTTCCGAGCTCCCTCTAAAGAGTAGGAGGGGTGTGAGGGTTCGTGAGGCAAGAGTCTGGGTGGCTAGTGGATTGAGAAAGGCTATGAGACAGGCAGACTACTCCAGATAGGGGTAGAAGAGCAAGGTGGAAGACCATCCAACTTGGGCTTACAACCAGAATGCAGAAGACAAAAAACATACAAATACAAACAGAAAGAAATAATAATAAATAAATAAATAAATAAGCAATAAATATTGAGACCATTAGATGAAGAATCCTTGAGTGTGAGCCCATAAGTTGTGGGAACATTTCAATGTGGAGCAAGTGAAACTGAGTGAAGGTTAAGGGCCTGATAGTTGAGGGGTAATAAATTCCTGAACCTGCTGGTGATGTTATGGATAAATGTTCTTTAACTGATTAACTATTTGCTGAAGTAGAAGAATACCAGTTATTTTCAGAGCCGTGTATATATGAATTTCCCATTAGAAAGCATGTTTCTTTTGTCATCCTTGATGATAGATCATAGAACATAGAACAGTACAATGTAAGATCAGGCCTTTCGGCAAAGTAATTAAACACTTAACTAAACTAATCCTTCACGAGGAAATCTGCAGATGCTGGAAATTCAAACAACACACACAAAATGCTGGTGGAACACAGCAAGCCAGGCAGCATCTATAGCAAGAGTCACTGTCGACATTTCCGGCTGAGACCCTTCATCAGGACTAACTGAAAGGAAAGATAGTAAGAGATTTGAAAGTAGGAGGGGGAGGGGGAATTTGAAATGATAGGAGAAGACAGGAGGGGATGGGGTGAAGCTAAGAGTTGGAAAGATGATTGCCAAAAGGGATACAGAGCTGGAGAAGGGCAAGGATCATGGGATGGGAGGCCTCGGGAGAAAGAAAGGAGAGGGGAGCACCAGAGGGAGATGGAGAACAGGCAGAGTGATGGGCAGAGAGAGAAAAAAAGGGGAGGGGGAAAATAAATAAATCAGGGATGGGGTAAGAAGGAGGAGGAGGGGTGGAAGTTTGAGAAGTTAATGTTCATGCCATCAGGTTGTAGGCTACCCAGATGGTATATAAGGTGTTGTTCCTCCAACCTCCAAACTGAGTGTGGCTTATCCTTCCTGCCTTCATTGTCTGCATATTCATGTTTCTCTAATGCCCTTCCCTTGGACAACGTTGGTGGCGTGGAGAGGGGAGACTTGCAGCTTGGGCAACTGCCAGTCTTCCATAAAAAAACTTGCCCAGGCTTGTGCCATGGAAACTTTCCAAGGTGCAAATCCATGGTCTATCAAGACTAACGGAGGCCCCCACACACACACACTTCTATAGAAGAGCCTCTTAAACAAGCTATCACACCTGCTATGCACTCCAGTCACCCACCTCTCTCATGCTAAAAAAACAGTCCCCCGCATATCTCCTTTGAACTAACCCCTTCTCACCTTAAATTCGTGTGAACTAGTATTAGATACTTCAACCCTGAGAAACGAGATATCAGTTGTCTCTTCTATCTGCATCTCTCATAATCTTATGAAGTTCTGTCAGGGTCTCCTCTCAGCCTCCATCACTCCTGAGTACAGAACCCAAGTTTGTCCAGCCTCTCCTGATATCACATGCCTTCAAATGGTTGTCCGTAAAAAGGTGGGATACCACTAACCTCTGATTCTCAGCATGTCAGTGTTAGAGGTGAGTTCAGTAACCTCATGCCAAGTAGCTCTTTTTGGGACCCAGACAGCTTGTGAGAATTGGGTGGGTGGGTACGCAGTGATTTACTGGATCCTGCTGCTAGACTTCAGAATCAGAGACAGATTTACAATATTATCACTGATGCATGAAGTGAAATTGGTCGTTTTGTGACAACATCAGATTTTTGATAGCCCATGAACCTATGAACATTCATGAAAGTATGAACACTCCTTAATTATTCATCTTTCGGATTATTTACTTATTTTTGTAACTTATGATAATTTCTATGTCTCATTCTGTATCACTGTTACAAAACAACAAATTTCATTACCTATATCAGTGAAAGTAAACCTGATTCTGATAAATCCATTTCTGGTCAGTACAGTACAAAGATGTAATATTTGGCTCAAATTACACAATTAAATAAATAAATACCAAGACTAGCTTAATTTTTTGTCACATGTATGTTGAAATATACAGTGAAATGCACTATTGCTTGCTATATGCGGGGGGGGGGGGGGGGGGGGAAGGGACAGCCAGCAAATGCCACCATGTGTCTGGTGCCAATATAGCATGCCCACAATGCCCACAAACCTAACCCATATTTCTTTGGAATGTGGGAGAAATCCAGAGCAACTGTAAGAAACCAAAATGGTGAAGGGATAAACATACAGCGAGATAAACAGTGGTCTACAGCACAGCCAGTCCAGGGAAGATCAGAGTCAAATGAGGCTGCATTATTGCTCCAATACTTTCCTCAATCTTTTTCACCACAGTGTTTTACATCACCGATGGGATCTCACTGAAACCTACCAAATATTTGTTGAAGCGGGCATGGAGAAGATGCTTCCAGAAGTGGGGTGTTCAGAAGTGGAGGTGGGATAAGTAAATTCCAGAAGTTCCAGAAGTAGACAGCAGGAAGGTATAAACATACACCAAAGACAGCGGTGGGGGTCGAACCCCAGTCAGTGATTGCTGTTGGTGTACAGCCATTGCACTGGCTGCTACGCTTTTATGCTGGTAATAAAAAGAAAGCAGGTGCCAAATAAAAGGATAATGAGGTAACGTTTACGGCTTCACTGGCTGATTCTGAGTTGTTGAGTGGATCTTCCTCCCCGATGATAACAACAAGAAGAGAGCATGCTCTGGATGGAGAGGGTGGAGAAGGTGGAATAATGGATACCACCTTCCTGAGGCACTGCCTCTTGAAGGTGTCCTTGATGATGGGGACCGTTATGTCTGTGGTGGAACTGGCTGAGTCTACAACCCTCTGAGACCTCTTTGCCAGCAAACAGCCAATTTCTTGTAGACAAGGTCACCTTCTTCTCAAGGAAAATAGGTGGACGTAGCTAAACTAAGAACGTAGAATAAGAATGCTATTCATTGAACATTCCTCTTTCCATCTAATACTTATAGGATTTAGGTATAAGTCTTTTATTGCAAAGACAAAATCAATGTTTTTATATTTCACTTGAGATAATTTATCACTGTCTACTTTTGTGGACCTGAGGCTATGCTATTAGCATTGACAATCTGCTACTAAATCTTCTGTCATTGTCCAGCAATTCTTAAATTTGCCCCTCACCCCGCTTTGGCATTCTGCTAGAATTAGCTTGTTCCCTGGATTAAGGCAACTGAGGTCTTTAATCTTAAATTTATTTTGTTTAGGCAAATCCACTTATCTATAGTTGGGAACATGCACTGACTAAGCTTTAATGAAAGACTATATAAAATGAGGTAATGCTGATTCTTCTCAGCAGGTCAGTAAGCATCTACAGAACAGAACTAACTTTACAATGTTTTATTCTATTCACAGTTCTTCAGAGGTCACTTCATAAGACAGGTTAACTCCATCAGTTTACAGATGAAGAATAAGGCTATTCAGCCCACTGAGTCTCCTGTGCCATTCAATCATGATTGATTCATTTTTCCATCTCAACCCTTTTCTCCCTGTAACCGCTGACACCCTTATAAATCAGAAACCTATCAGCCTCTGACTTCACTCCCACACCTGTTTATGGCAATGAATTCCACAGATTCATTACATTCTGGCTAAAGAAATTCCTCCTCATCTCTGTTCTACTGGGTATCTTTCTATTCTGAGATTGTGTTCTCTGGTTCTAAAATATCCCACTTCTGGAAGCATCTTCTCCATGCCCGCTTCAACCGATATTTGGTAGGTTTCAGTGAGATCCCATCGGTGGTGTAAAACACTGTGGTGAAAAAGATTGAGGAAAGTATTGGAGCAATAATGCAGCCTCATTTGACTCTGATCTTCCCTGGACTGGCTGTGCTGTAGACCTGTTGACTGTTGTTTATGTGTTGTTTTTCATAAAATTAAATTGTATTTCTTTATTTTGTGAGAGTGTAGAACGAGCACCCAGTGCAAGTGGTGCATGCAAGCTCAAGTTTAATGTTTAAAAGAAGCTTGGATAAGTACGATGATGGTAGGGGTAGAGAGGGCTATGGTCCAGGTGCAGGTCGATGGAACTAGGTAGTTTAAATAGTTTGGCATGGACTTGATGGGCCAAAAAGCCTTTATCTATGTTGTACGTTTCTATGACTCTCTGTGGCCAGGTTCCAGGTTTCTGGAGTGAATATAAAAAAAAAGCCTGTACTGGTCTAACCACAAAGACAACATGGCCTCAGTAGGTCACCTGATTCCTCAGGAGGCTAAAGAAACTGGGCATGTCTCCTTTGTCCCATACCAACTTTTATCAAATGCACCGTAGATAGCATCACAGGTTGCCATGGTGAGATAGTCTCACAGGTTGCCATAGTGACTGATCTGCCCATAATCATGCAAAGCTACGGAGAGCTGTAGATACAGGACGGCCCATCACTGAAACCAGCCTTCCTTCCATGGGCTTTGTTTGCACTTCTCACTACCTCAGTAAATTAGCAAGCCAAATAAATGACTCCACTCTCCCTGGACATTCAACAACAACCTTGCACTCAACATCAGTAAGACCAAAGAACTGATTGTGGACTTCGGAAAGGGCAAAATGAGAGAACACACACCGGTCCTCATAGAGGGATCAGAAGTGGAAAGAGTAAACAATATCAAGTTTCTGGGTGTCAATATCTCTGAGGACAAAACTGGACCCAACATATTGATGCAGCTACAAAGAAGGCAGGGCAGCGGCTATATTTTAGTAGGAGTTCAAGGAGATTTGGTATGTCACCTGAAATATCAGCAAATTTCTACAGATGTACCGTGGGGAGTATCCTAACTGGCTACATCACAGTCTGGTATGCTACAGGATTGAAGAAAGCTGCAGAGAGTTGTAAAATTAGTCACCCCCAACATGGACACTTGTCTTCATCGTATCTGGGACATCTTCAAGGAACAACGCCTCAAAAAGTGGTGTCCATCATTAGGGGCCCCATCACCCAGGACATTGTTACTCATTGTTACCATCAGAGAAAAGGTACAGAAGACTGAAGGCACACATTCATTGATTCAGGACAACTTCTTCCCTCTGCCATCTGATTTCTGAATGGACATTGATACCATGATCACTATCTCACTACTTTTTTCGCATGACTTATTCAATTTAATTAATTTACATTGGCTATGGAAAGTATTTACCCCACTTGGAAGTTTTCATGCTTTATTGTTTTACAACATTGAATCACAGTGGATTTAATTTGGCTTTTTTTAAAAACACTGATCAACAGAAAGATTCTTTGGTGTCAAAGTGAAAACAGATCTCTACAAATTGATCTAGATTTATTACAAACATAAAACACAATGTAAATATTCACTCCCTTTAATATAACACATCAAATCATCACTGGAGCTGCCAATTAGTTTCAGAAGTCACATACTTTGTTAAATAGAGATCACCTGTGTGCAGTCAAGGTGTTTCAATTGATTATAATAAAAATACAACTGTAGCTTGAAGGTCCAATTGCTGGTGAGTCAGTATCCTAGCAAAAACTACAGCATGAAGACGTCAAACAACTCCACAAAAAGGTTATCAAAAAGCTCAAGTCAGGAGGTGGATACAAGAAAATGTCCAAGTCACTGAATATCCCTTGGAGTACAGTTAAATCAATCATCAAGAAATGGAAAGAATATGGCACAGCTGTAAATCTGCCGAGTATCACAGTGACCGTGCAAGTAAGTGGGTAGTGAGACCTGTGACAACTCTGGAGGAGTTACAAGTTTTTTTGGCCGAGGTGGGAGAAACTGTACACATCTGTTTCCCGGGTGCTCCACCAGTCGCAGTTTTGTGGGAGAGCGGCAAAGAGAAAGCCTCTGCTGGAAAGAACTGACATGAACTCTCAGCTAGAATTTGCCAGAAGGCATGTGGGAGACGCTGAAGTCAGCTGGAAGTTCGTTCTATGGTCTGATGAAACCAAAATTGAGTTTTTTGGCCATCAGATCAAATGCTATGTTTGGTGTAAACCAAACACCACACATCATGAACACACCATCCCTGTCATGAAGCATCATGTTGCAGGGATGCTTCCCTGCAGCAAGCCCTGGAAGGCTTGTGAAGGAAGAAGGTAAAATGAATGCAGCAAACTACAGGGAAATCCTGGAGGAAAACCCGATGCAGTCTGCAAGAGAGCTGTGACTTGGGAAAAGAGTAACTCAGCAGGCTTGGCAGCATTTATGAAAATTAGCACAGTCGACATTTCAGGCTGAAAACCAGTCCTGCTGAAGGGTTTCGGCCCGAAAGGTCGATTGTGCCTTTTTCCATACATGCTGCCCACCCTGTTGAGTTCCTCCAGCATTTTGGGTGTTGCTTGGATTTCCAGCATCTTCAGATTTTCTCTTGTTTATGACTTGGGAGAAGGTTTGTTTTCTAGCAAGACAATGGCGCCAAGTATAAAGCCAAAGCTACACTGCAATGACTTAAAAACAGCAAAGTTAATGTCATAAATTCGTGGCTGGACTAGAAAAGGTCTGTTCACTCATGATCCCCATGCAATCTGACAGAGCTTGAGCACTTTCGTAAAGAAGAAATGGGTAAAAATTACAGTGTCTAGATGTGCAAAACTGAGAGAGATGTATCCACACAAACTCAAGGCTGTAATTGCTGCATCTACTAAAAACTGACTTGAAGGGTGTGAATACTTATGCAATCAATTATTGTGTGTTTTATACTTGTAAATAATTTAGATCACTTTGTAGAGATCTGTTTTTGCTAAGAAATGAGTCTTTTTCTGTTGATCAGTGTCAAATTAAATCCACTATGATTCAGTGTTGTAATACAATGAAACATGAAAACTTCTGGAGAGGGGTGAATACTTTTTATGGGCACTGTATATATATTAAACCTGAGGCTGATTCTGATTCCCAATAACATCAAACAAGAAGTACAAAAGCCTGAAAGCACGTATCACCAGGCTCAAGCACATTTTCTGTGTCCATGTTTTAAGACTATCAAGCAGTCCCGTGGTATGATAAGATGGACTCTTGACCTCCCAACCTACCTACAGTTACTGTTAACTTAGTGTACACCCGCTCTGCACTTTCTTTGCAACCCTAGCTCCTTATTCTGTATTCTGCTATTGTTTTCCCTGGGCAGTATGTAAGGCATGATTTTTCACCGTAGGTCTGCTCATCTAATAATAATAAACCAATTTACCAATTTCCACCCACCGATCAGTCAAATGACAAGCTGGATTACGTGCATGCGTGTGTTTGCAGACTGCCAGGAACCGCACCATCAATTTGCGGGATATGCCACTCAGGAATTTGGACTATTTAAATATTTATGTACACATTTAAAAATAATATTTATTTGTTGAGATACAATGTGGGGTAGGCCCTGCCAGCCCTTTGAGCCATGCCACCCAACAATCCCCTGATACAATCTGAACCTAATCACATGACAATTTATGTTGACCAATTAACCTACCAACCAATACGCCTTTGGACAGGGAGAGGAAACCGGAGCACCTGGATCAAACCCATGTGGTCTCAGGGAGAACGTACAAACTCCTTACAGACAGTAGAGAGAATTGAACCTGGGTGACCTGTACTGTAAAGCATTGTGCTAACCACTATGCTGCCAAACTGCCCCAATAAATATATATTTTTATTCTGGCATGACTCTACAGTTGCTGGCTACCTTGAATGTGCTCTATGTGCCTTGCACTGTGTACATTTTGAACCTTGGCTCCAGAGGAACACCATTTTGTTCAACTGCATTCATGTATAATGATAAGTGAACTTGAACTTGAGCTTGATTTGCCTCATTCGCATGCGTTTTCAGGTGTTACTTAGAATGCATGAAACTCATCCAAGTTACCTCAGCTGGATTTCAGCCTGTACATCACTCCTGGGTACCCTTAACCTTTCGGAATGGTAGAGGACGCGTGAGAAGCCAGGTGGTTGTCTCCTGCTTCCCTTTCTCATGCTCACCACTTGTCACCTGTTGCTCCCTGCTTCACCCAGAGGCCGTTCAAAAATATAAGGGGCATTTAAGAGACACTTAGGCACATGGAAGAAAGGAAAATGGAGGACTATGTGGGAGAGAAGGGTTAGATTGTTCTTGGAAAAGTTGAAAGTGTCGGCACAACATAGTGGGCCTTCAGGCTGGTACTGAGTTTGGCTACTCTATGTTCTATGTCCGATGTTAATTTTTCCCTTTATTCCCTTCCAGCTGAGCAGCTACTGCCTGTGGCAGCAGCGGACATGAGAGGTCTCTGCGGAGAGTCAAACCCGTAAGGCTGCCGCGCCAGGTAGCAACTCACGCTGAGTACGCAGAGTGTGCGCGTACCAGCTGACTGACCTCTTCACGAACATCTTCAACACTTTATTCACCTAGACTGCTGTCCAAACATGCTTCAGATCAGCTACCAATCATCCCTGTACTAAAGAGATCTACCTCTTCAGTACTAAACGGTTACCGCCTGGTGGCACTGATGCCAATTGTCATGAAATGTTTTGATTGGCTGGCATTCTCACATATCAGAAACTCCATTGCTGCCACACTGGACACTCACCAATATGTTTAATGAAAGAACCACAGATGCCACAGCAATTGTCATGCACCTGCCCCTGAAACACTTACAAAACAAGGACACTTATGTCAGAATGCTGTTTCTGGATTTCAGTCCGGCATTCAACACTATTGTGCCATAGACCTTGGAGAACAATTTCTATTCATCAGTCTAAATACAGTATTCTGCAAAAGTTTTAGGCACATGTAAAAATATACTGTAAAGCAAAGGTGCTTTCAAAAATAATGAAACAAAATTTTTGAAATATCAAAAAAAAATTACTATAAAGAGCAGTGTACTGTAAAGAACTAAATCAAATTAATATTTGACAAGACCATGCCTTGCCTTTAAAACTGTATCAGTTCTCTTAGGTACACTGTCCTGGGTTGTCATCGTATACAACCCTAAGATTCATTGTCTTGTGGGCATAATCAATAATAGAATCAAGGAAAGGCCTCATCATCTTGGGCATTCAACCAGTGTGCAACGAACTGAGCAAAGACAAAAAGAAAGTAATAGTAATAATAAATAAATAAGCATGAGATGAAGATCCCTTGACAGGCAGACCAAGGATTGTGGGAACATTTCAGTGATAGGGCAAGTGAAATTGAGTGAAGAAGTTATCCCCTTTGGATTAAGAGCCTGATGGTTGAGGGGTAACAACTGTTCCTGATCCTGGTCGTTTGAGTGGATGCTGCTTTCCTTTGACAACGCTCCATGTAGATGTGCTCAATGTTGGGGAGGGCTTTGCCCGTGAGGGACTGGGCCATATCTACTACTTTTTATACTCATTTCCCTATTCTGTTCTTTTTTTGTACTTCACTGGATCTGGAGTAACAATTATTTCATTCTCCTTTGCACTTGTGTACTGGAAATGACAGTAAGTAATCTCAGATCTTGAATTGTATGTTTGCTGAAGTCTGAACTGGTATTGGAGGACAGCAGGGAACTCCCTGAAGAAACCAGATAGTTCTGCATCACACAGTCTTGACAAGCAGTGTTAAAAACATTTTGAATTATTGAATGAAATGAATCCTGCTGATATCTTTCCTGTTTAATACAAATGTGTTTTACTGCCCTTTGCGTTGCCTCTCCAGACATGTTTAAAATATAGAATATCATTAAGCCACAGAGTGAATCCCCATGGAGACAGGCCCTTTGGCCCGTCACATTTGTGCTGTGACCAAACATTAGCCCTGCTTTAATCTCATGGGCTTTATTCACAACACTTTCCCATCGACTTGCCCAGACGATCAACAGTGGTCAATTAACCTACCAACCCACATGTCTTTGGAAGTTGGGAGGAAACTAGAGCCCTAAGAATTAACCACAGTAACACAGACTGCTGACAGACCACACCTGAGGCCGGGCTCGAACCCTGGCCACTGGGACTGAGAAAAGGCAGCTCTACGAGCTGCGGCACGGTGCCATCCACAATACAGAAATGTTCCAAGTTTGATTGACCTGACTCCTTGGGGTGGCTTTGATTTTTCTCTCAGTGTATCATTAAGCCATCAGCAATTAAACTTTATTGCTCTATAATTATACCCTCCGGCTAGAGGCTGGTGTCGGGAAGGAGGTGAGTGGGGTTGGCTGGTTCTGAATGGGATCACAGCCAATTTTGCAGCCATAGTATTAAAACTGTTCAACAGAATAACCTTTCATAATGAGAAACAGTGAGATGCATTTGTCTTGTGGCTGCAAGTGTCTGTATTTGGCCCAGTTTAATGGACAATTAATAACGAGCAAACAATTGGTCACTGACTCATATACGCCAAGGGTTAGAACATAGCTGGTGTGTTAACTGTGTTTGTTGTTGAGTGTGTCATTCTCAATGACTTGCTTGTGGGCTTTTCTCAGAAGCTGCCCACACGACACACAGCAGCAAAGCATAATAAAGAAAACCAGGCAAGAGGATGGTCAGAACACGGCAAGAAGCTTTGTAAGAGGGTGTTCTGCCAAGCCTACTTCCACCATCCTTTCCTGAAGCAAAACTGCAAAGTTATACAGCATAGAAACAGGCCCTTCAGCCCAACTTGGCTATGCTGACCAAGACATCTATCTCAACTAATCCTATTTGCCGGCATTTGGCCCACATCAAACAGGACAACACGGTAGTGTATCGGTTAGCACAGCGATTTACAGAATCGGTGACCCAGGTTCAATTCCAGCCCACTGCCTGTAAGGAGTCCCTATGTTCTCCCCGTGAACCTGTGGGTCTCCTCCAGGTGCTCCAGTTTCCTCCCGCAGTCCAAAGACGTACCATTTGGTAGGTTAATTGGGCACTGTAAACTGTTCCGTGATTAGGCTAAGATTAAATCCTAGATGCATGGCTTGAAGGGCCTGTTCCTTGCTATATTCAAGTTTAAAATCCACTCTAAGCCCAGAGGTTCCCAATACCATGGACGAAATCATTAAAAAATGGACTGTATACCCCAGGGTGGGATCCCCTGTCCAAACCTTTCCTATCCATAAACCTATCCAAATTGAAACACTTTAACAGAAAAGGCAATGGAGAAACGCAGCAGACCAGGTATCCCCTATGGAGGAAATGGACAGCTGACTGCTCTCTAGATGACCCATGAGGCCTTAAGAACACGAGACGTAGGAGCAGAATTCGGCCATTTCATCGTGGCTTATTTATTATCCCTCTCAACCCTGTTCTCGGTTTTTGCTCACTTTTTCTTAGTCTTCCATTTTGCTCGGTTTTTGTGCGGGCGGAGGGATTTTGAGGTGGACGTGCCTGTTCCGTTTTTGTTCTTTTTTCTTGCGGGGAGGTAGGATGGGGTGGGGGGGGGTGGTGTTGATGATCGTGCTGCCTTTCTTTTCTTTCTTGGTTTCGTGTCTGCCTGTAGAATTGAGGAATTTCAGAGTTGTATACTTTGATAACAAAATAAACCTTTGAGCCTTTGAAACTTTCTTCCCACAATCTTTGATGCCTTTATTAATCAGGAACCCACCAAGCTCTGCTTTAAATAAACCCATTACCTGGGCCTCCACAGCCGACTTTGGCAATGAATTCACCACCCTCCGGCTAAAGAAAATTCCTTGTCATCTCTGTTCTGAAGAGACAGCCTTGTAATCCAATCTTCTTCGTACCTTTATCTAGCTTACGGTTAAACTTATCAAAGCTATTAATCTCTACTACTCTCTATGACAGTGTACAATTTCCCCGGAGCATAAGAGAATGAGGGGAGATTTCGTAACGGCATATCAAATTATGAGGAGTACAGAGAGTGTTACGCAAGCAGGTTTTTATTCCACTGAGGCTGGATGAGACTAGAGCTAGAGGTCATAGGTTAAAGGTGAAATATCTGAGGATATTAATGGGGATATCTTCACTCAGAGGATGGTGTGAGTGTAGAGCAAACTGCCAGTGGAAGTGGTAGCTGCGAGTTCAATTGTAACACTGAAGCAAAGTTTGGATAAATACATGGATGGAAGTGGAATGGAAGGCTGTGGTCCAGGTGCAGGTCACCGACACTCAGCATGGACTAGATGGGCTGAAGGGCCTGTTTCTGTACTGTGGTGCTCTATGACTATAACTCCACATTCCAACCTGTCTCTGAGTAAAGAGGTATAATCCCCTAATCTGGCTCCAGTCCAGTTTTTGCCGTAATTGATAATAATTCTTCATATTTATTCCTGAGATTGTCTTTCCAATCTGTAACTTCACTCCATCACTAGCTGCCAGCCAGAATATACCCAGGATCAGCTGTTAGTTGGGTTTTTGTCTGGTATGACATGAACGTTGTTTCCCACTTCGCAGCCCATCCCTGGGGCCTGTCCAGGTCTTGCTGCCTGCAGGCAGCCCAGCTTCACCTTCTGACGGGCGGCAAGCCCAGCCTAACGGCACGTGACAATTGTGAGGTGGTGTGTGGTCTAGGGAAACTAAGCACAGCAGGGCAACATAAATAAAGTACTTGTAAAAAATATAGTGACAGCTACATAATATTACAATACCCTGCGGATCACTTTGTGAGAGAGTTGCTGTCAATTCGCTCTGAAAGGATGATTGTTGTGGAAGGTATGATGCAGTGACAACTCGTAGCACACACATCTTGCTTTTAGTCATAGACTCATAGAGAACTACAGCACTGAAACCAGCCCTTTGACCTATCTAGTCTATGCTGAAGCACACAAAGTGCTTAGGATCATTGATCCGAACCAGGACCATACATGTGCTTCCCATCCATGTGCTTATCCAAACTTCTCTTAAATGTTAAAATGGAACCCACATCCATTTCAACTGGCAGCACATTCCACACTCGCACATTCACCCACCTGTTCCCCCTTAAACATTTCACCTTTCACCCTTAGCCCATGACCATGACATTTATTCTCACCCAACCTCTGTGGAAAAAGTCTGCTTTGTATTTACCCTGATTCTACCCCACATAATTTTGTATACCTCTAGCAAAATTTTCCTTACTCTGCAGTGCTCCGGGTAACAATATTCCCTCGAGTCCTTCTCTTCCTGAAGGGGACGAATCAATATTCAGGGCTGTAGATTTTGAATGAAGCAAGGCACTATCCATGAAGCAACATAGGCAGAAGCTGATGAAGAGCCTCAGCCTGAAACATAGGCTGTTTATTCTTCTCCATAGATGCTTCATGACCTGCTGAGTCCCTCCACCATTTTGTGAGTGTTAGGGGTGTGGGACTACCTGTCATGCAATGGCCTCTGTCTTTGCTGTGACATTTCTTGGATTCCATAATGTGCCCTAGAAAAAGCGCACACCTCCTGACTTCTAAGTACAGCTGTACAGTGAAAACAGCCTCTAATCGTCAGCTGCCTTGGCAGAAGTCTGGAGGTGGCAGAACTTTACAGTTCATACCATGGTACAGTAATGCATTTTACTTAATTACAAATTTTTTCTGTCTCAGATGCAGTTCAAAACCAGGGACCATAAACATAATAGTCAATAACAGAAACTTGGGAAGCATGAGAAGAAACTTGGGAAGAAAGTGAGAAGCATGAATCTAGGGAATTCAGAATCAGGTTTATTTTCACTGACATATTTGTGTTTTGAGGAGGCAGTACAGTTGAATACATAATTTTTATATGCTTAATAAGAAATATATAGAAATAAATAAGTGATTCAAATAGAGAGAAGATAGTGAGGTAGTGTTCATGGTTTCCTGGCTGTTCAGATGGCGGAGGTGAAGAAGCTGTTCCTAAAACATTGAGTGTGCCTCCTCCCTGGCGGTAGTAATAAGATGAGGACATGTCCTGACTGGTGAGATCCTTCAGGATGGATGCTTCCTCCTTGAGGCACCATGATGTTGGGGAGGTTAGCACCCATGATAAAGCTGGCTGACTTTACAACCCCTTGCAATCTTTTTCCTATACATTACACCTCCATACCAGAATGCACATCTGAAGAAATTTGGAAAGGTCTTTGGTGACATACCAAATCTCCTCAAACTCCTAATGACACAGAGCCACTGGCAAACTTGCTTTGTGACTATATCAACATGTTGGGGCCAGTGATTAGGTCGATATGCTTGGACCAGATAGTTTCTCTGAAATATTGCTGCTCAGCCGCATCACCCAGTTCAACAGTGGTCTCCAAGAGAAGACAGACGGGCTTAAACTCAAACTTGGTAAGTGTTCCAGTGTTTGGACAGGGCGATGAGGTGGGGTTAGAATACAAACTGTAGATGTGAGGGAAGGGGTCAGGCAAAACAGTGAGATGTTTATTCGGAAAATGAGGAGGAACTTCTTCACTTCTTCCCCTCTGCCATCCTATTTCTAAATGGACATTGAACCCAAGAACACTACCTCAGTACTTTTTTGTTTTTTTTGCACTAATTATTTTGGTTTATTTAATAGACATATATATATACTTAATGTAATTCAGATTTTATCTCTATATTCATTTATCACATATTTCATTGTACTGTTGCGTAAAGTTAATGGATTTCACGACGTACGTGAGTGATGTTAGACCTGATTCTGATCCTGTTTTTGGCTCAGAAGGTAGTGAGAGTGGGGAACGAGCTGCCAGAGTAAGTGTTGGATGTGGGTTCAATTTCAACATTTAAGAGAAGTTTGGATAACTACATGGAAGAGAGGGGCATGGTCTAGGAGCAGGTAGATGGGACTAGGCAGAATAATAAGTTGGCATAGACTAGATGGACCAAAGGGACTGTTTCTGTTCTGTAGTGCTTTACACCTCTACTTGCATTTACTCAAAAACAATGAGAGAGAGGTACATATTTGGACAGGGGTTCAAAAGCCTGTTCAAAAGGATTGGTTTTAAGAGTATTTCAAGGCACAAGGCACAGTCTAAGATTGAGAGGGAGAATATCTGGGGACAGTTTCAGCGCTCATAGCTGAAGGCATGGTAGAGAAATTATGAAGTGAGAATTCACGAGACACCAAAATGGATGCAAATGACTCCTGTGGTTGTAAAACTGCTGCTGGTTTGGGACAGAGACTGGCAGGCGTCAATAAAGATGAGAATTGTAAAAGTGAAGTGGCAACCAAATAGGATCAAGAACCTTTGTAGAGTGGTGAACACGGTGCTGCTGGGTGAGCACAGCAAGGCGCAAGAAGTGGCCAGTTTTGGAGCCGAGCTTTAATTGCTTGCTCTAAACATTTTGCCTTTTCAGCTGTCTCAACAGCATTCAGATCAACCCCTTTACTCACAGCACTGACAGGTAATCGATAGCACATAGGAACTTCAAACTAGAGTGGAGCTGCTGCTACTTAACACCGTTCCACCTCAGAGAGGATTTGCGCATTTGAACAACCGTACCAGTATTCATAAAGCCAAGGTATTTCCTTGTGAGCCTTTCTTTCACGTGGGAATAGCTGCCAGTGTTATTTTTTATATCTGGGGCTCCTGTTGTGACTCCTACCAAACTGGTGCGATCAGAGACAAACCAACTGAATTTCTCTGCGTCCTCACTTAACCTTCTTCTCATTGTTATCGTCGGGAAGATGGTACGCAGTTAGCTATTAAGGAGCAGCCTCTTTCCCTCTGACATCCAATTTCAAAGGTTCAAAGGTTTAAATGTTCAAGGATTCAAAGGTTATTTTTATCAGCAAAGTACGTATGTAGAATACAACTCTGAGATTTGTCTTCTCCAAATAGCCAGAAAACACAGAAAAACCATGGAAGTCGTTGAGGCCACCCTTACGAACACAACCTCACTACTTCTGTTTTTGTTTTTTTTTGCACTACTTATTTTAACTTAACTATTTAACAGACATGTATACTTAAAGTAATTCATTTTTTTCCACTACATTTATCATGTATTTCATTGTACCGCTGCCATAAAGTTAACAAATTTCATGACATATGCCAGTGATATTAAATTTGATTCTGATTCTTAGTGCTCTCCCTTTCAATTCTCCTAACTGTTGGTGGCATCTTATTGAAAGTTATCAAATATTAAAAGGACTTGTTAGGGTGGATGTAGACAGGATGTTTTGTACAGTGGGGGAGTTTAAAGGGACCAGAAAGCACAGCCTCAAAATAGAGGGATGTCCCTTTAGAACAGAGATGAGGAGGGATTTCTTTAGCCTGGAGGTGGTGAATCTGTGGAATTCATTGCCACAGATGGCTGTGGAGGCTGGGTCCTTGGGTAATTTAGAGTGGAAGTCAATAGGTTCTTGATTAAGAATGGCATAAAAGGTTATGGGAGAAAGCAGGAGAATGGGGTTGAGAGAGAGAATAAATCAGCCATGATGGAATGGCAGAGCAGATTTAATGGGCTGAATGGCCTAATTCTGATCCAATGTCTGACATGTCCAATGTTGGCCTCCTCTACTGTAGAGTTGAGACTGAACACAATCTAAAAGATCTGCATCTCATATTCTACCTGGGCAGGCAATGACTTAGAAGTATGAACATTAATTTTTTTCAACCCACTCTGTTTCTTTTCCATCTCCTCCTGATCTATAGCCCCTGTGACCCTGTTTCTTTACCCTCCTCCACCCTCTATATCTGCTGTTGCCAATGGTCCTTCTCCCAACTTCCCTCACTACTTTTCTACATTGATTCCCTGTTCCACCTTCCTCTCCTACCAGGTCCCATCATATTCTGTCCCTTGTCAATTTCACCTCTCACCTCCCAGCTCCTAGTGCCATTCCTGATCTCCCCTTCCTCTCACCTGGATCAATATATCAACGGCCAGCTCTTTTTTAACCAGAAGTTCTGCATTCCTTGTCATAGATGTTACCTGACCTGCTGAGTTACTCCAGCATTTTCTGTGCTTATTCTGGATTTTGAGCATCTGCAGGATCTCTTGTGTTAGTCTCGTTCCACCCTTGAGCTCCACATTGTTATACTGGTGTCCTTTCACCTACTTTTCTGTGCAGGAAAAGAGCTTAAACATAGAACACAGCAGCACAACAGAGGCCATCTGGTCCACAACATTGTACCGACTTTTAACCCACTCTGAGTTCATTCTTACTTCTTTCTCCTATGTATTCCAAATTTCTCTATCATTTTCCCATCGAAGAGTTTCTTAAATGCCCCTAGTGTTTCTGCCTCTACCATCATTTCTGGAATGGTATTCCATGAACCCACCACTCTGTGTAAAGAACTTACCTCTGACATCCCCCCTCTACTTTCATCCAATCATCTTAAAATGATATTAGCCATTTCTGCTCTGGGGAAAAAGGTCTCTGGCTCTCCAGTTGATCTATGCCTCTTTTCGTCTTGTACACCTCTATCAAGTCACCTTTTATCTTCCTTCTCTCCAAAGAGTAAAGCCCTAGCTTACTCAGACTACCTTCATAATGCACAAAACTTCGACCCTCCACTCCTCTACAGAGATACTGCCTGACCCAGTCAGTTCCTCCCGTGTTTCTCGTGTTGCTCTTGATTCCACTATTGATGGTCTCCTATATCTCACTCTTCCTGACTTCCTCATCTTTTGCACTCTCGCTGGATGCCAGTAAATGAGGCATTTTCCTCCCAAGTAGAAGTTAATGGGTTTAAGTCTCATTGCAAGGACCAGAGCAAGTAATCTAGACAGGCATTCCCAAGGAGTTCCTGATGAAGTGCTACATCATTTTTTATCCAGCGTCAGCTAGGCTTTTCACCCTGGACAGGCAGAAATGGGTTACACATGTGTTGTTCATGAAGGAATCAAATGTGGAAGGAAACATCAAACTTGAACATGTCAAGGAAAGTGGAAGTAGACAAATCAGATGTCCCTGTTTCTTCCACGTGCTTGAAGCAATGGAGGCTGCCATTTTGTGAAGATGCTCTGTAATCTCCATTCCTTCAAGCACATGGTAAGGGCAAAGACATCCGGTTTGTCTGCCTCCACTGACCCTGATCCATCCGAGTTTGATGTTTCCTTTCAAATTAAAAATTCCTTCATGGCCAACATTGGGGACATAATTTTAAGGTGATTGGGGGGGGGTGTGAATGTCAATATTTTTTACATAGAGGGTTTTGGATGCGTGAAACATGCTGGCAGGAGTAGTGGTAGAGGCAGATACGTTAGAGAATTAAGAAGCTCTTAGATCAGTACATGGATGAAAGGAAATGGAGTGTTATGGGCAATGTAGGAGGGAAGGTTCAAATTGATCATAGAGTAGGTTAAATGGGCTGTAGGGTTTGTACTGTGTGGTAATGTTCCATGCTCTACTGAACGTACTGAGTCACAATATGATTCTCCGCCAGACGGGTTGGTATGAGTATCTTATAAACTGCGGATCTCCTAGTATTGTCACACAGAACGGTCTTCAGAGTTTACAGAGACTTGTGCAAAAAACAAGAAACATCCAGTGAGCAGCAGGTCAGTTTTTGAAAATACCCTGTTAATGAGAGAGGTCAGAGGAGAATGGCCAGACTGATTCAAGCTGACAGAAAGGCTACTAGAACTGAAATAACTATGTGCTATAAAGGTGGTGTGCAGAAGAGCATCTCTGAATGTTCACATTTGAAGTGGATGGACGACAGCAGCTGAAGACCACAGGCATACACTCAGTGTACAGATGGTACCTAATAAAGTGGCCACTGATGTAATTACAGGCTTTCGACCTTCCAGTATTAACCATAGTTCGAAATTAGTGATGACAGGTAATTTTTCTGATATGTTAATTCTGTTACTTTATTCATAAGTGCAGCCTGACCTGCTGCATGTTTCTATTTCGAGTTTCTATCATCTGCAGTTTGATTTTACATTTGCTTATTCTCGATTATAAAATGCTTTGAGATGCCCTGTGCTCATGAAAAGAGCAGAATTACAATCCAATTCGCTCCTGAAGGCCCCTTGTGTGAAACATCATTTAATTTAATCACTCATAACCAGATAGTGCTATTTTTAATCATGTTTTTGATGAAATAAATTCTAGAATTTATTTACATCCTTGTTTCTCTTCAGACTGCTTCTAAACAACATCAAGCCAATAATGGCTTCTTTATTTAAAGTACTGGGAATTATGGCTTGTGGTTTTATGCATAAGACAGCATCATTTCATTGAATTATTTGTTAGCCATTATCAGTTCTAGAGACTCAACAACAGTCAGAATCTGCATCAAGCCAACACCTCATCATCATTCAGAAAACATTCACTGTATTACAAATGAAACTCAGCTTTAATATTTAAAAAATACAAAATTTTTCCACAAACACTAACTACGTAGTTGATGTAAATTTGTTTAGTTTTGCACCTAGTTACCTGAACAAAAAGATTTGCTTCGATAACATTCTGCTAAAAACCCTTTAGTTCCAAAATAACACAGACTAAATGAAGGAATTCAGTAGGTCTGAATGCATCTATGGCGAGGGATAAACAGTTAACGTTTTGGGCTGAGACCTTTCGTCGGAACAGGAAAAGAAGGGGGAAGGGAAAGAGATCAAGCTAGAAGGTGATAGGTCAAGCCAGGTGGGTGCGGGAATGGAGGACGGAGTAAGAAGCTGGAAGGTGATAGGTGAATAAAGAAAAGGACTGGAGAAGATGGAATCTGATAGGAGAGGAGAGTGGATCATGGGAGGAAGTGTAGAGGGAGCAGCGCCGAGATAGATGTTCGTCAGGTGAGGAGAAGAGGTAAGAAGGGAACCAGAGTGGGGAATGGAACAAGAGGGAAGAGGAAAAGTCAACTGCTTATCCCTTTCCATAGATGCTGACTGACATGTTAAGTTCCTGCAGCATCTGGCATGTCTTACTCTGGATTTCCAGCATCTGTAAGTCTCTTGTACTTATGCTTCACTTTCAGAATGTTTGTGTGCCTGATATGTCATATATGCTTTCTACTCCCAAGCTTGCCTCAGCCTCACCACAGGGGTTTAGTACTTCCAATTTCCTGAACTTAGTCCACTGGCTTTGTGCATTCACAGGGCTCTTGTTGCGTCCTGAAGGACACCAGTGAAACGCAGTCCAGAGAGTTAAAGTTATACAATCATATAACATGGAAACAAGCCAGTCCACCCTGACCAAGTTGTCTCACCAGACTATTCCTATTTACCTGTATTTGCTCCACGTCCTTCTAAACTTTTCCTGATATGTACCTATCTAAATGTCTTTTAAAGATCCTGCTTTCTTCAAGATGGCTATTGCTGTGCTTGCTGTTGATGCTTGATGGCACTGATAGATCCAGTTCAAACGGATTCCTCAAGTTCGCTGATTTCACAACAGTGGTCAGCCTCATCAACAACAACAATGAGACGGTGTACAGAGAGGAGGTGGAGCGGCTGGTAGAATGGTGCAAGCACAACAATATATAAGTCTCAATGCGGACAAAGATCAAAGCGATCATTTTGGACTTTAGGAAGCTATAGGTGGACCATTCCTCTCTGCACATACATGACTCCTCTCTGGAGAGAGTTAGGGGCACCAAATTCCTGGGAGAACACATAATGGATGATCTCGCCTGGTCCCTCAACACCATCTCTTTGGTCAAGAATGTCCACCAGCATTTCCATTTCCTGAGGAGATGGAGGTGATTAAGTCTCCAAACCCCCCTCCCCTCCCCATTTTAACCAATTTGCACAGAAGCACCATCAAGAGTGTCTTGACCAGCTGCTTCACCATCTGGTACAGGAATTGCAATTGCAGGACCCTACAAAGGATTGCCAGACCTGCTGAGAGGAACATCAGAGTTTCTTTTCCACCCATCAAAGTTTTTATTTTATCAGCTGCACTGAGCTTACAGGGCCCGTAGCATTGTCAATGGCCCTTCCCATCTGTCCACAAACACTCTGACCCCTTACCATCAGGGAGGTGGCACCATAGCATTAAGACAAGAACTACTAGGATGAGAAACAGCTTCTTCCCTCAGGCTCTAAGTCTACTGAACCCCCTGCCACCACCCAGATATACATAACAGCATTATACTGTTTACCTTTTAACTTGTGTTTGAAATAACCCTTATTATTTGTGGTAATATCACTTTATACCAGGGATTCCCAACCTTTTTCATGCCATGGACCTCTTCCATAGACTAAGTGGTCCATGGACCCCAGGTTGGCACTCCTGCTTTCTATATTAAGGGTGCGAGTTCTCTGTACCGTGTTGTGCACCTGGATCCAGAGAAACTTTGTTTCCTTTGGCAGTGTACCTGTGTACAGCCGAATGACAATAAACTGAACTTGAACTTGTAATTACACTGAATTCTACTACTTCTTCTCAGCACACATTCCATAACACCCCCCTCCCCCACCTTCTGTTTGAAAAAGTTTCTCCTCATGGTCCCTTTTAAATTTTTCCCTTCTCACTTTACGCCTATGCCCTCTATTTTTAGACTCCCCTACCCTGGGAAAAAAAAGGACTGAGATAATCTATCTTATCTATGTCCCTCATGATCTTATATCCCTCTATAAATTCAACCCTCAGCCTGCTAAACTCCAGGGGAAAAAAGCAAAGCCTATCCATGGTCTCCTTAAAACTCAAGCCCTCCGGTCCTGTTAACATCCCCCTGAAACGCTTCTGTGTCCTTTTCAGCTTAATGACATCCTTTCAAAGAACAGAAAAGGAAATTTATTTTTGAAATATACCTTAAAAAACGTACACATATGGGAATATCCTAAGACTCCTCCTTGGAGAAACACCATAAAAGGCAGGAGATTGGGAAGAATAGGTTTGGTGGAAAACAGGATGGTGATTGAAAAAGTTATGCTGAGTACAGTTTTCACTGCAAAGCTCAAAGTAAATTTATTATCGAAGTATGTATCTGTTGCCATATACTACCTTGGGCTTCATTTTCTTGCAGGCATTTAGAAGAAAAATAATACAATAGAATTGAATAAAAAACGATACATCAGTAGCCAAGGACTGACAAACACGAATGTGCAAAAGAAGACAAACTGCAAATAAGAATAATACTGAGAAATTGTAAAAAGTTCTTGAAAGTAAGGCTGTATATCATTCAATAAGTTTAGAGTAGTGGTGAGTGAAGTTATCCATGCTGGTTCAGGAGCTTTACAGTTTCAAGCTAGTAACTGTTCTTGAACATGGTGGAGTCTGACCCATTATTTCTCTACCTCCTAACTGATGGCAGTAGCAGGAAGAGGGCATGGTCTGGATGGTGAGGGTCTTTGTTTATTCGATGCTTTTTTTCTTCTGGCAGCACTCTATGTAAATGTGCTCAATGGTAGGGAGGGCTGTGTCCTTGATGGACTGGGCTGTGTCCACCACTTTCTCCAGACATTTCCGTTCCCGGTGGTTCCATGTTGCAAGTGTGCATCTGTAGAAGTCTGTGAAAATTTATTTACAAAGTTTTTGGTGACATGTAAACAGAACCAATGGATATTTGGAAGTTTTTTTAAAGACAATGCTATTGCCATATGCCAACATTAGGCCCATAACCTAACCCATTCCTGTAGTTGTGTACCTGTCCAACTATCTTCTAAATGACTTTGCTGATGTATTGGTAAAACTTACTGCCCTGCCATCCAAACAAATTTGAATTGGTATTTTGAGTAGAACTGATGTATAATGGAAGACCTAACCTGCAACATTGGCTCTTATGCTTCACACCTTCTCTCAGTCTAATTACCTCTTCCCACTCCGACTCCCCTCCTCCCTCATTTATGCATCAAATATCACCTTAAATGCAGCTCTGCTTCCAGCACTCTATGGGGGACAGAGATCCACATTGTCATCACTTGCTGTGAAGAGAAATTCCTTCCAAATTCTTTATTTATCTCCTGCTGGCTTGCATCTTGCTGTGTGTAAAGTATTTGCTTTATTAACTAGGTAATAGCAATCTACACTTCGCTTCAAAACATCCATTAAATACAAACTGCTTTCAACAGTTGAGAAAGATCTCCTGAAGTGTACTAGGATTCTAACTTCTCTTTCTTTTTTGCACTTTGCTTCTTTCTCTTTCTTTTTCAAAGGTTCTATAATGCATGTATCTATTTATTTTAGAGTAATGACCCCCCCCCCCTTAGAACTAAATATTGATAAGTTGTCTGTGCACGTGCTGTTGTCTCTGCATGGCATTATTCTCCCCCTCTCGCTTCAATGTGAATACATCATTTAAAGCCATCTCCCATGTATGTGCTTTTATTTAATCGATATGTGGTTGGGCACAGGCACAACAAATTGGCGACAAGTACAAACCAGAATGTCAGAAAATATCACGAACTGCACCGACTGTTACAGCATATTATGGGAAGGAAGAGTAAGAGTTAAACAGTACAAAGAAGGCCATCATGGATGCTAATGAACGCGTGAGTAACAGTGAAAGACACGCTGAATTTAAAGTGAAAATAACCTCAGTTGATGAGTTTGATAGAGCTTATGAAGGCTGGGAGTTGTATATCAAGAGGGCTCAGCTGTATTGTAACACCATCAACATGGAGGAGAAAACAAAATTCCTTGCAGTCAAAAAGATGAAAGCTTTTCTCAATACATGACAGAACTGCACAAACTTTCGCAGTACTGTGACTTTAAAGATGGACTTTCTGATCCATTAAGGGACAGGCTTGTGTGTGGCATGCATAGTCAAAGCAGCAAATGAGGCTACTGGGAGGGAGAGACCTAATCTTAGAACAGACATTGACCATTGCAATAGTGTTAGAGACTGCAGCGAAGCATGCGGCAGAACTACAGAAAAGGAGGTTAGAATGTGAAAAGCACAAAATGTCCCTGAATGGTTCAAAAAGCCAAAGATGCTATTGATGTGGCAAATCCTCCTATGATGCAAATGACTGTTGGTTCAAAGGAAATGTCTGCAAGAAGTGTTGCAGACAAGGTCACATAGAGAGAGGGTGCAAAGCAGACAGAAAGCATAACTGAGTGAGAAGTCTCAAACACAAAACTAAGCAAATGCATCAAGTTACCAAATATAAAACCACATCAAATAACATAGAGTCTAGCAAAGGTGAACTGTTATGCCTAGAACTTCAGAGTATAACTGAAGCAGATCATAAAATCATCCAGATCATAATGGATGTGCCTGGTGCAGAACTGAAAATGGAGCAGGATACAGGGTCATCTTTGTCCATAATTCCAGAGCTGGCTACAACAGACTGTATTCTCAGAGACCATTAGAGAGATCTCAATGATGGTAAAGACTTATACAGGTGAAAATGTGTCTACCAAAAGCAGACAGAAAGTAAATGTGACATATGGAGGCCAAACACAACGGTTAGAATCTTGTGTATTGAAAGCGGTGGACCTACGCTTTTCGGCCTTGACTGGTTGAGGAAAAATGCAACTAACTTGTTACTCAATCAGAGCTCTCAGTGGGACCTCAACAGGCAATGGTAGACTGTAAAAGCTGCGTAATGCTCATGAGAAGGTGTCTGAGAAAGGGATTGGTAAACTCAAATGCATGAAGGCCAGAATTGAACTGGATGAAACAGCAACACCAAGATTCCATAAAGCACATCCAGTGCTTTAAGTACTGCGTCCTAAAGTGGATGCTGAGCTTCAGAGCTTCGAGGTGCCTGGAATTCTCTCCAAGGTTGAGTGGAGTGATTGGACCATGACCATGAAAGTGATCAAGAAAGGGAAGACCAGGACCGTTCACACTGGTGTGGTTTTCAAGGTGAGCACTAATCCAGTGTTGTGTACTGTGCAATATCCCCTGCCATGAATAGAGGACATCCTTGCATCTTTGGCAGATAGGGAGAGGTTTTCAAAGATTCACTTGTCACAAGCCTATCTGTAATTGGAGATTGAGGATTCAAGCAGGAAGCTCCTCACAATCAATACTCACAAGACACTTGTCTTTGACGTTGCATCAGCTTCAGCAATTTGGCAAAGAGCAATGGACCAAGTGCTCTAAGATATCCCAGGAACACAATGTTACCTTGATAATGTCATCGTGAACAGCAAAAATGATGAAGAGCACCTCCAGAAATTTGGAAAGAGCTTACCAGGCTGAGTGAGTATGGTCTGCGTGCAGAGAGAGAAATCTGAGTTTTTCAAGAATGAAATCTCATATTGTGGACATGTCATTGACAAGCATGGCTTATGTAAGTCACAAGAGAAGTTTGAAGCAGTCCTACAGGCAGCCAAACTGGAAAATGTGTCATAAGTCAGAGCATACTTGGGCGTTGTAAACTACCATCACTGGCTTCTCCCAAACATTGCTCCAGTGCTGCATCCATAGAATGCACTGTTACAGAAGGTGGGAATGGTCAGACATCTGTCAAAAAGCATTTCAAGGAAACAGAGAAATTAATAATATCTGATGAACTGTTCACCCATGATGACCCTTCCCTGCCCATCAGAATGGTGTGTGATGCATCTTCTTATGGTATTGAAGCCATTTTGTCACATTGATGCACCATCAATAACTCACTCTGAGACGTAAAGGCGAGATATCGGCTTTTATTGACTGGAAGAAGGAACAAGCAGTGAGTGACCACCATACTACATCCTGGAGACTGAGAGGCCGGGCTCAGGCCTCAATCGCCTTTATACAGGGGTCGTGGGAGGAGCCACAGGAGCAGTCAGCAGGGGGCGTGTCCAGACAGGTATATGTAGTTACCACACACACATTATGAAAGATGGATCTGGATGCCTGATTGCATTTGCAGAAGTAACTCTGCACAAATTGACTTAGAGGCCCTTAGTCTAGCATGGAAAATAAAGAAGTTCCACCACTACTTCTATGCACCAAAGATTATACCAGTCACAGAACACCAGCCCCTTGTATCCATTTTCAATCCCAGGAAGGGAACTGCAGTGATGACTGCTACATGGTTACAACATTGGGCACTATTCCTAGGAGTCCACTTTTATGACGTAGAGTTCAAGGATACCAAACGACACAGCGATGCTGATAGCTTGTCATGTCTTCCACTATAGGCAACTGAAAAAGGAAAGTCATCACACGATGGCCCAGCAGAACTGTTCCACAATGCATTGGTGGACCAGTTGCCCGTAACAAGTTTAATAATACACAGGGAAACAAGGAGTAACCCAACATTGTCAAAGGTCTCTGAAATCACCATGCAAGGATGGCCAGTTCATGGTAACCCTATGTTTCCAGAATTTTCAACAGGGTGAGACCAACTGATGGTATCTCAAAGAATGCTGATGTGTGGATCTCCTGTTGTGATTCCCTCTAAACTGCACACCAGAGTGTTAGAAAGTCTACCTGAAAGACACGTGCACATTAATGTTGTATTAATCTAAAGGAGGAGGAAGTGTAATGTATGGATCTATTTCTTTTAGAGCAGTGACACATCCATGTACTGAATTGTTGTCTATGCATGTGCATTCTTCTCCTCTCTCTCACTGCAATGTGAGTACATCAGGTAAATCCATCTCCTGCATGCATGCATTTATTTAATTGATATGCAGTTGTGCATAGACACAACAGGTCATAGGTTCTTGGGTTAATTTTATTGTTAAAGTATGCATGTACAATACAACTCTAATATTTGTCTACTCCAGATAGGCACTAAATCCAGAAAGACCATGGGTATTGATGAACGAAAAGGCATTGACTAGCCTGATCAAGACTTCAAAGGTATAGTGCATTATCTTCACTTGTCATCCCCCTTTTCTACAATGTAGAACCTGGCAACATCTGGAAACTTTTTTTATATAAAGGTTGCCTAGTCTACTCCAGGATGATTACCAATACCTCAGGCAGATTATCCATGTCATAAATGCAGAAAGGAATTTCAGATATGTTCCACTTGAGGGAAGTGAAGGACATGCCAGTAGACTTCATTAGGCAGTGTAATGGTGGTCAGCTTCAAGAAAAGGAGACTGGTCTGACTGTGGTGAGATTAGATTGGTGTCCCCATTGTTATTTACAGGGATGGTCTTTACTGGGATTGTAGTTGGACTGTTCCCAGAATCTTTACCTTGCTAAGGCCAGAAGGCACATCTTAGACACCTCCTCTCACTTACCCCTTGAAGAGGACCCCACTCAGGCCCATCAGACTTCATCTCTTCCACCATCACCAATCTCATCAGTTCTGGAGAGAGCTGGTGAGACTGGTTATGGTGCAGGTGGCATCCACTGTCATCAACCTCAAAGTTCACTTACCCCATACTGTTCATTTCTACCTCCTACCCAAGATTCACAAACTTAACTGCCCAATGTTTCTGCCTGCTGCTGCCCCACTGAACTCATGCCTGCATACCGCAACCCCATTTTGTCTCCCTTTGTTCAGTTCTTTCCAACCTACATTCATGACACTTCACATGCCTCGATCTCTTCAACAACTTTCAGTTCCTCGATTTTGATTTCTTCAGTTCTGATGAAGGGTGTTGGATTGAAATATTTGCTCTTATCCCTCTCCACAGATGTAGCCTGAGGTTCTGAGTTCCTCCAGTGATTTGTGCTTGTGGGAATTCTGTCTATCTAAAGAGATTGTGGGCATGTTCTTCACTGTGGAATGACTTCAAGAGAAATGCAGTGAATGCTACCATCCCATTCTACCTGGCCATTTTTTGACCTCATTGGATTCATTGAGTCTGTTATCTGAGAAGGACTGAAGAGCACCTTCCTTAATTCTGGCTGCCAGAAGAAAGCTGTTTCCATTTTATTTCATGATAAAATGCACAGCATAATGTCAGCCAACAGGTTCACAACCAATGTAAGCTCTGTACAGACCAATGCCATTGTCATTCCCCCAATCCTTCCACAGTCTTTCTCCTCACCATGCTGCACATTACCTCCAAGAAGCTTCCCGTCGGACCCAAGTGAGGGGCGAATGGGAAATTGGACAACCTGCCTTGCTTCCACCTCAGAAGCAGCTTCAATCATCAACTTAAGATGTGCAGATGGCGCTCTGCCATAAGACCATTAGACATGGGAGCAGACTGAGGCCATTTGGCCAATTGAGTCTGCCCCACCATTCCATCATGACTGATTTATTATCCCTCTCAACTCTGTTCTCCTGCCTTCTGCCCGTAACCTTTGACACTCAGGATCAATCTGATATTTCCAATCTACCCGCATAATGAAATCCCCATTGGCCATTATAACATTGCCCTTCTTTCATGCCTTTCCTATCTTCCGTTGAACTCCATATTCTGGCTACTGTTTTTAACTCCTATTAGAGTCTTTTTACCCTTGCAGTTTCTTAACTCTACCCACAAGGACTCCACATCTACCAACCCTATGTCACCACTTTCTGCACATTTGATTTCACGTTTTACCAATAGATTCACCCTGCACACGTGCCCAGAGGCTGAGCTCCAAGTCATTATCCACCTGTTCCCATAAACATGAAAGAGAACTGTTTTTTTCACTTAACTTGTCAAATCCAAAGTCCTTTATCATGATGTTCACACTGTGCAACATCACTTCCCAACAATAAAAGTCTGCGACATGATCCTGGGAAAAGAGACTGAGAGCTGATTCCTAACAAAAGCAGATGTTGAATGATGAAATTCACCATGACCTTCCATGTAGGTGCTTTGTGTGAATCAGGTGTGTAAAGGTGACTGCCAGGGATCAGTGTGATGGATGAAATACCAAAGTTGAAAGCTTTCACAACACTGCCATGGTCAATACAACTGCAATGATTCCACATCTTCGGCATCAAGAGGGCAAAGACCACCTCCATACAAAAAATTCAGGAACACCTGTCTGATAGTGATCTCTGGCGTATGTAGCTGGGCCTCAGGGGCATTATTGACTAAGTAAGGGAAACCATCGTTGACTATATCAGTGACACATCCTTCCCTAACACTCCAAACAACTTCCATGCATGCATCGAGGCATGCAACACAGCCTCAGCCATGAAAGCGATGCCTTCCAGGAGAGCAGCCACTATCTGTAACAGCAGCAGATGGGAGAAAGACTGCAGAGCGCCAACACCTCTAAGGTGACCAGGTCAGGCAACATCCCAGGCCGAGTACTCAGGGAGTGTGCACACCAGCTCACTGATGTCTTCGCAGACATCTTCAACACTTGCCTCACCCAGGCTACTATCTCCACATGCTTCAAATCAGCCCATCACCTCTGTACCAAAGAACGCTATACTTTCAGAACTAAATCACCATTGCCCTTTGGAACTAAACAACTATGGCTACGGGTGGAAGACTGTGCATTGGCACCATTACAATTTAGAAAGGTCTATGTAAGCATTAGATGCCAAATACCACAGTAATGCACTCAATTGCTAAGCTTGCACTGCTTCCCTTCCCCACAACTTCTTATTCTGGCTTCTTTCTCCTTCTTTTCCCGTCCTGATGATTGGTCCCAGCCTGAAGCTTTGACAGTTTATTCCCCTCCATAGATGCTTCCTGACCCGCTGAGTTCCTCCAGTCATTAGTGTGTTTTACACTGGTTTTCCTGTATCTGCAGAATCTCTTGTGTTGGTGCACTGGTGATACTTACTCCTTTGAATAGGTAGTACTGTTGGATTCCATTAAAATTACTGCAGATTTTGGGTCCAGCATTTGAATGTGACATAAAATTCTACAGCAAATGGAATTGAGGATTTTTTTAGTAAATACACAGTACAACCTGGGTGGTGGGATGGAAGTACGTCTCTACCAAGGGAGGTGTAGGTGTTACTCTTCTCCGCTAACTTGCAGGTCACTCCTGGGCAAGGTGTAGCACCTGCTTAGCTCCCTGATCAGGTCATGTGCAGCCATGGGAGCAGGTGGTGGATGGTCATATGAGCAGCTGGTGAGTATCGCCAGTCCTGGATATGCGACCACTGGTGCCAGGCAGACAGCTTGAGAAGAGTACTGATAATGTGAAGGGTGGGCGGCGTGGGGTCACTCATCTTGTAAAGACACTGTTTAGAAGAAGATAATGGCAAACCACCTCGGTAGGGAAACATTGCCAAGATCAATCATAGTCATGGAAAGTCCATGATCGTACAGTCATACAACACTACACAAAACACCTACAACAGTACAACTATGACAGATAGGTTAGTTGATGACCTTTTATGCATGCTGTACAGTTCTTGATCTGAAACATTACCTCAATTTTTCTCTCTCCTCAGATGCAGCCTGATCTGCAGATGTATTTCAAGTTTCTCATGTTTATATATTAGGGATTTGCAGATATTAGAATGGTGACTAAAGACTAAAGGAGAATTAAAGCGATTTATGGAAGAAGTTCAAAGGCTTAGACCAAGATATCAGAGGAGGCAACATTTGATAGTGAGGAACAGGGCAGAGGAAATGCTCAGGAGGCCAGGACACTCAAGAAACTGCAGATGCTGGAATCTGGAGCAATGGACAATCTACTGGAGGTACTCTGATGAGGAAGGGAACTTCTGATGTAGGGTTGCAAAACTTTCCTGAAACATTGATAGTCTTGATGCAGGGTTTTGACCTGAAATGTCAGTATTTCTTTCCTACCACAGATACCGACTGACCTGCTGAGTTCTTCCAGCTGTTTGTTTGCTAATCAGGAGGCCAGGGCTGGTTCAGGTAGGGGTGCAGGGCTAGAAGGGTTTGCAAAGATGAGAGGATAAATCCAAGAAGAGGTAAGTCCTTTCCTTTAAGATCTTCAAGTTTCAATAAGACCACATAAGAAAAAATCTGGAGATTGATGCATTAGTTTGGACGTCTGCTGAAATGTCAACTCATTCAGAATTGACTTTCTGGAAATTTGCTCCATCAGGCAGTGAAAAGCATTGAAAGTTAATCTCTTAACTTGACTGAGCCTTGCACATTTCTGTAATTGGGTCATTACATTCTCTGTCCAGGAGTTTGGCTCCTGCCACAATTTATATTTTTCACTTAACCAGTGAGTAAAACCTGAAAATATTAGATATACAAAGCAGGTCTGTCAGCATCTATAGAGTAAAGTTCCGTTGATGACATTTTATCAGATCCATACTGAGTATTTGCAATATTTACTGGTTTTAAGACAATGGAGCAGAATTAGCCATTCGGACCATTGAATGTGCTCCATCATTCAAGCATGGCTTCTTGCTCTGCCTTCTCCCCATAATCAAGTGTGGGAGCATTTGATGCCCTGCAGCCACTGGGTTCTTGGACAGGCTTCACTCACTCACTTCATTCACCTCAGAGCTGAATGTGAACTGTGGACTCACTTATGGGGACTCTGCAGTTCAGGTTCTGTGTATTCTTGTTTACGTTTTTCCAACTATTTGCGTGATTGGCAAAGGATGAGCCGGTGTTCATCTCACTGCTCCGGGAGGTTTACTCACTTCAATGCTGAACTGACTCGGCAGCTGTGTGGCCTGCAACCAATGACACTCCCCTCAGCACTGAACTGGCTCCGTGACTGTGGACTGCAGCCATCGCCCTCCCGGACCGGATTTACTCCCCTCAGCACTGAACTGGCTCCGTGACTGTGGACTGCAGCCATCGCCCTCCCGGACCGGATTTACTCCCCTCAGCACTGAACTGGCTCCGTGACTGTGGACTGCAGCCATCGTCCTCCCGGACCAGATTTACTCCCCTCAGCACTGAACTGGCTCCGTGACTGTGGACTGCAGACATCGTCCTCCCGGACCAGATTTACTCCCCTCAGCACTGAACTGGCTCCGTGACTGTGGACTGCAGACATCGCCCTCCCGGACCGGATTTACTCCCCTCAGCACTGAACTGGCTCCGTGACTGTGGATTCATTTTCGGGGCTCTGCAGTTATTATTCCATATATTATTGCTTTACAATTTTATTGCCTGCACAATTTATATTTTATTTCACACATTGTGTGTTTGATGGGCTTCGTTGTGTGAAGCTTTTAAATGAGTTCTATTGCACTTCTTTGTGTTGTGGCTGCCTGCAAGAAGAGGAATCTCGAGGTTGTATACATACTTTGACAATAAATGTACTTTGAACTTTGACTTAACCTTTCATGCCCTTATTAAACCTATCAACTTCCCTTTCAAGAATACCTAGTGACTTGAACTCCACAGTCAAATGTGGCAGTGACTTCCATAGATTTACACCCACTGGATGAAGAAATTCCTCCTCATCTCTGTTCTAAAGCGACGTCCCTTTATTCTGAGGCTGTGCCCTCTTGTCTTGGACTCTCCTACTATAGGAAATATCCTCTGCACATTGACTCTGTCCAGGCCTTTCAATATTCAGTAAGTTTCAAAGCTATATTTAATATCAAAGTACATATATGTCACCATATACAAACCTGAGATTCATTCTCTTGTGGGCATACTCAATAAATCCAATAACCATAGTACAATCAATGAAAGATCGGACTGACAGGGTAGACAACTCATATACAAAAGGCAACAAACAAACGAAAGAAAATAAGAATAATATTAATATTATTGTCTACATCTGTACCTCAGGTTTTACCAGCTTGAGCTGAGGAAAAAAAAAGATAATAAACAAGTGATAAATATAGAGAACATGAGATGAAGAGTCCTTGAAAGTGAGTCCATAGGTTGTAGGAACAGTTCGGTGATTGGGTAAGTGAAGTTGAGTCAAGTTATCCCCATGGTTCAGGAGCCTGATGGTTGAGGTGTAATAACTGTTTCTGAATCTGGTGGTGTGAGTCCTGAGGCTCCTGCACCTTTTTCCTGGTGGTAGCAGTGAGAAGAAAGCATGATCAGGGTGGTGAGGCTCCCTGATGATGGATGCTGCTTTCCTGCGACAACGCTGCAGACACTGCAGGTGTGCTCAATGGTGTCAATGAGAACCCCCTTCATTCTTCTAAACTCCAGCAAGTACATGCCCAGAACTATCAAACGGTCCTCATACATTAACCCTTCATTCTTGGAATAATTCTCATAAATCTCCTCTGGACTATCTCCTATATTTTGGTTCACCACATGAAAATGGATAAGTGGCACTGTTATGTGTAAACTGCACAAGTGTCCTCCACAGTTCTTCATCTACCTTGACACCATGACCTTCCATTTCATTCTTTCCTTACCTTTACAATTCTTCCAATTTATCTTAGTTACCATAGTCTGATCACACTGAATGGCCAAGTGTTTTTCATTGATTTATTTTTGGCTCTTTTATAGTTACAAACCCTAGTTTTACACAAGAACATGAGCAGAATTTGGCCTTTTGAGTCTGCTTCCCTTTCAATAAGATGATGACTGATCCAATATTGGAACAACACCACTTTTCGGCCTTCTCCAATTTAAAAGCCCGTCAAATCTCCGCCTGGAATATACTCATCGACATCAACTCTGCCATTTTCTGGATCAGACAGTTCCAAAGATTAATGGACCTCAAAATGAAGTTCTGCCTCATCTGGCCCTTATTATTCTGAAATCCTGATGCTTAGTTCAAGATCCTTCCAGGAAGTGAAGCATCCTCTCAGCGTTCATCCATTCCATCTCCCTCAGAACTTTAAGCAACATACGCAATACTAGAAAAACCCAACAGCTCTGGAGGGAAATGTCCTAAACATAAACTGTCTACTTCAGTCCTTAGATGCTGCTTGATCTACAGAATTCCTCCAATGTTTTGGGTGTTGCTCCAGATATTAGTATCTGTGGTCTCTTCCATTGTCTCAGAATCTTGTATGTTTCAATGTGATCACCTCTCACTCTTCTACATTCTAGTGGTTCTAGGCCTAACCTAATCATCCTTTGTTCAACTGTCACCCCATGAATCAATGTTGTGAACCTTACCTGCACTGTCTCCAACACAACATATCCTTCAATAAATATGGTGATCGAGACTGTACTCAGAACTCCAGCTGTGGTCTCACCATCACCCTGAAACATTTAATCGTGGCCTCCTTGCTTTCAGATTCCATATCCTTTGCAATAAGTACTAACATTCCATTCACCTTCCTAAATTATTACACAACATATATCATTATGTGCTTAACAAATTAAAGGCTCCAGTTCCCTTCTATGGCCATTAAAAAAAAAATTGCACTCCATTTAAATAATTTGCTTTTTCATTCTTTCTTCCATCAGGGAATAACCTTAAACTACACCTGACAACATCTTGCTCACTCACTCAACTCACTGCTGGTTTTTCAAGTCCTCACAGCCCCTTGGAAGAGCAATTCAATTAGTTCCCACCCTTCCCTTTCCAAAAATCACTGAGAATTGTGTTCCCATTGTCCTCTTTTCAAAGTTACAACTGAATTTGCTTCACCTATCCTTTCCGAGCAAAAGGAGGGATGGAGATACATCTTTACCAAAGGAGGTATAAAGTGCTCCTTACCTCCGCTATCCTGCAGGTTACTCTTCTACAAGGTGCAGCACCTGCTTAGCCCCCCCAATCAGGATCATATGAAGCTATGGGAGCAGGTGGTAGATGGTCATATGAGCAGCCGATGCATATTACAAGCCCTGATTATGTGACCACTGACACCAGACACTATCTCTGAAGAGAATTGATAATGGCTGGGGTTACCCGACTTGCCCAGAAGAAGGTAATGGCAAACCACTTCTGTAGAAAAATTTGCCAAAAACAATAATGGTCATGGAAAGACCATGATCGTACATGTCATATGACATGGTGAATGAACGGACGATCCTTTCTGACAGCACATCCATAATCGTAGCCTCTCACCACTTCACACCCTGCTCTAATTTTGTATGATATTTTGTATGATTTGTGACATTGTTATTGTTGTTATTCCTCTATGACATTACAACACCAGCCGGTATATGATAGTGACATTACAGCCCCAAACAGCATATGGTAGTGACATTACAGCCCCAAGCAGTATTTGGTAGTGACATTACAACACGAGCCAGTATTTGATAGTGACATTCCAGCACCAGGTGGTATATGATAGTAACATTCCAGCACCGGGTGGTATATGATAGTGACATTACATCTATGCTTTTTGATTAATGAACCACTTCTCCTGTTGATTTGCTCCATTACAACCACTTGTCATTTTCAGCAAAATCGATTTACATCCTTTCAGATACCGAAAAACTCGCTGAGCCTCATTGGCTGTTCAATTTGATTGAAAAAAAATCCAAATCAAAGATGACGGCCATTTAAGAAAATCTTATATAGGCAGATAGATGATAGAAAATGGACAGCTAAGTAGGAGGGGGTGTTTATTGTTCTTAGGTTAGACTAAAATTCGGCACAATATCATGGGCTGAACATCCTGTACTGTGCTCTAATGTTCGAAGTTCTATGTTCAAAGACCTGGACTCTTCAGGTTTCAGAAGAATTAGGTGAACTTACTAAAACATATAGTGTGCATAGGGGGACATGACAGTCAAAGTCAAATTTTTTGCCGAATTATGGGAGAACATGGTAGTATAGTGGCTGGTATAATGTTTAACAGTGCCAGTGATTGTGGTTCAATTCCTGCAGCTATCTGCAGGGAGTCTGTACATACCCCCAATGCCATGGGTTCACTCTGGGTGTGTCACTTTCCTCCCACATTCCAAAGTCACATAAGTAATTTGTTGGCACCGACAGTATGCAAACACTTGCGGGCTGCCCCCAACAAATCCTTGTACTGTGTTGGTTGTTGACAGAAACAATGCATTTCACTGTATATTTCAATGCATACATGACAAATAAAGCTAATCTTAATATGTACATACAACCCAGAGCTTCATTTTCTAGCAAGACTTTACAGGAAAGTGACAGAGTAAATGCTGAAATTTTCTCTGTTGGAAGAAAGGATATAGTCTCAGAGGTGGGTAAGAGCATAGAGAATGGTAAACTTCTGGAAGTCTCTACTTGACTTGGAGGTATAATCGGAGATCTTTTAAGAGGAAGTACATGCATTTTTTAAAAAATTCGGGAACTGAGGGTGTAGGAGCATACAGGTCGGCACACAGAGTTGGCATTTGAAGTAACAGGGAACTTATTAAAGAACTGGTGCGCTCCAGGTGATCTGCCCAAAAGTGAGCTTGATATAGCTTTTACAGTCTAAATTGATAAAATTACACCAAAACTGAATTAACAGAAAAATTGGGTTCTGATAACAGAATGGTGCTTACAGACACACTTAATTAAGTAACAGACTATGTCTTGATTGTAGAATAAAATGATTATCCGCAAGTCTAACTTAGTTAACAGTAAATCCAATTTTCTATTAAAACAATGGGTGAACACTATAACATAATTAATGAAGTTTCTGAAATTTATGTCTCAGCATGGCTGTATTCCATGTTTCTAACTTTAGGTTTAGTAGTTCCCTGTTACATCAGCACCACCCACATCCTTATTGCTAATGTCACTGCACTCTTCAAGAAGGGAGAGAGGCAGAAGAAAGGAAACTACAGGCCAGTTAGTCTGATCTCAGTGGATGGGAAGATGTTGGAGTTGATTATTAAGGTGAGGTCTCAGGGTACTTGGAGGCACATGATAAAATAGGCCGTAGTTAGCGTGGTTTCCTCAAGGGAAAATTTTGTCTGACAAATCTGTTGTAATTCTTTGAAGAAATAACAAGCAGGGTAGACAAAGGAGATTTGGTTGATGTGTTTTTGGATTTTCAGAAGGCCTTTGACAAGGTGCCACACATGAGGCTGCTTAACAAGCTATGAACCCGTAGTATTACAGGAAATATTCTAGTGTAACATGCTGTAATGTTTCACTGCTAAGGTAATGGTTTCTCTGTGGCTGCAATGGTTGGGTTATGACGAGAGATAATGGAGGCTTTGGAACGTATGGTAGTCAATGAGGGAGGTTGTTCTTTCTTGTGGGCCTGGGAGCAGGGATTACATAGTCTTTTGTAGGTGAGAGATGAAGAGAGAAGACACGAATGGAAAGAGTTGGTAGACCGCCAGATGGAGTGGACTCGGAGTGAGGGTCTGAGGGTCAGCAACTTGGAGGAGATCAATGGGGTACGAAGGGATGTCTCAGTGAGCTCCAACGTGCCCTTTAGACTGTTCCATTAAAATGGGCCCTTTTTCTTTTTCTTTTCTTTACTAACCCTATAGTCAGATTAAGATTTATAAAGTTCAATCGTTTAATTGCATACGGTGTACTGTCTGATATTTTGCGGTTCGGATTTTTAACTGGGCAACACATCGTGCAGCATCCATCCAAACGAGATTTCTCAGTTTGGCTGGGCCAGAGGCTGTCTTGCCCTAGACAAACATATGCTGGCCAAACCTCAGGGTTACACTAGCATAGACAAAGCAGTGTTTGATTAGCAGGAGGCAAAGTGTGGGAATAAATGAGGCCTTTTGTGGCTGGCTGCCGGTGACTAGTGGTGTTCCACAGGGGACTGTGTTGGGACTGATTCTTTGTATGTTATATGTCAATGATTTGTATGATGGAATTGATGGCTTAGTCACAAAGCTTGAAGATGATATGAAGATAGGTGGAGAGACAGGTGGTTTTGAGGAAGTAGAGGCTACAGAAGGACTTAAGATAGATTAGAAGAATGGGCAAAGAAATGGCAGATGAAATACAGTGTTAGAAAGTGTATGGCCATGCACTTTGGTAGAAGAAATGAAAGGGTTGATTATTTTCAAAATGGAGAGAAAATGCAAAAAAACTAAGGCAGAAAGGGACTTGGGAGTCCTTGTGCAGGATTTCCTAAAGGTTAATTTGCTGGTTGAGTCTGTGGTAAGGAAGACAAATGCATATTAGCATTGGTTTCAACAGGACTACAATACAAAAGCAAGGATGTAATGATGAAATTTTATCAAAGCACTTGTGAGGTCTCACTTGGAGTATTGTGAGCAGTTTTGCACCCATTATCTTCGAAAGGATATGCTGAAATTGGAGAGGGTTCAAAGGAGGTTTATATAAATGGTTCTAGGATGAATGGCTTGTTATATGAAGAATGTTTGATGACTCTGGGCCTGCATTCTCCAGAATTCCGAAGAATGAGGGGTGAACTCATTGAAACCTATCAGATGGTGAAAGGCCTTGATAAGAGTGAATGTGGAGAGGATGTTTCCTATGGTGGGAGAGTCTAAGACCAGAGAACATAACCTCAGAATGGAGGGATGTCCATTTAGAATGGCCAGGAAGAAGAATTTCTTTAGCCAGAGAGTGTTGATTCTGTGGAATTCTTTACAACAGGCAGCTGTAGAGATCAGGTCTTTATGTATATTTAGGGCAGAGGTTGATAGATTCTTGATTGGTCAGGGCATGAAAGGAAACAGGGAGAAGGCAGGAGATTGGGGCGGAGTAGAAAATTGGATCAGCCATGTTGGATTAACAGAGCAGACTTAATGGGCCAAATGGCCTAATTCTGCTCCTGTATCTTATGGTTTTATTTATGAGTTATTAGCCCTCACAATTCTTTCCCTCTCATCAACTATTTTCGTTCTTAGAAAACACCTCTGTCCATTCACTCTATCTATGTCTCTTATTACCTATAACTCGATCAAGTCTCCTCTCATCCTCTGTCTCTCCAAAGTGAAAAGCCCTAGCTCGCTTAACCTAGCTTCATAAGACTTGTCCTTCGTTCCAGGCATCATCTCGGTAAATCTCATTTGCACCCTGTCTAAAAGGTCAGAACTGAACACAATATTCAAAGTGTGATCTAACCAGGGTTTTGTAGAGCTGCAATATTACCTCGCAGCTTCTGAACTCAGTCCCCTGGCTAATGAAGACCAACAGATCATGCACCTTCTTAATCACCCTATCAACATGTGTTGCAACTTTTTGGGATCTACAGAAATGGACTCCAAGAACCCGCTGTTTCTCCAAATATGATGGACAAGGTTGCCTACTTCTGCTGTACTTTTGTTTTACAAAGGATATTCTCTTCTAAAAGTGAAATGAAAACACAATATTCATTGTGATTACAATCAGTTAGTGAATTGACTACATTATTTGTCATGCTGTGTGGTGCTAGAATGTGTGTCAACACTTGCATTCTTTGGTTGTGTTGATTGTTTACACAAATGACACATTTCACTGCATGTTTCAATGTCCATGTGATAAATAAAACTGTATGTGAATCTGAATCACTTCAGTGACAATGAATACCATCTTTACTGAGAGCAAAGCAATACATCAATTCAACAATGTCTTATGAGGAAAGGTTGAGTGAGTTAGTGTTTTTCTCTTTGGAGTGATAAGAGGATGAGAGGTAACCTGATGGAGGTGTATGAAATTGTAAGAGGAATAGGTAGAGTGGACAGTACCTTTCTCCTGGATTGGAAACGTCCAATACCAGAGGACAACTTTTGAAGAGGCTGGACAGACATTTAAAGGGGATATTGGAGACAGTTATTTTTTTACACAGGGAGTGGTAGGTGCCTGGAATGTACTGTGGTGGGTGGTGATACAACCTGACACAATACAGATATTTAAGAGACTCTGAGATAGGCACATGGATGTAATAAAAATGGAGGATTGTAGGCTGTAGAAAGGAAGGGTTAGATTGATCATTCAGTAGGTTTATATAGGATGACACAACACTGGGCCAAAGGGCCTGTACTGTACAGTAATGCTCTGTGTTCTTTATTCCATCAACTAAGTTACGGCAGATTTCTGTCAAGCACTGCTGAGGCTTCACTGGGAGTATTGTGAGCAGTTTGGGTCCCTTATCCAAGAAAGATGTGTTGACATTTGGAGAGGGTTCAAAGAAAGTTTATGAAAATGATTCTGGCATAGAAAGGCTTGTCATATGTAGAGCATCTGATGGCCCTGGGTTTCAACTCACTAGAATTCAGAAGAATCTAAAGAATGATCTCATTGAAACCTACCGAATGTTGTAAAACCTGGACAGCGTCAATGTGGAGAGGATGTTTCCTATGGTGGGAGACTGTAAGACCAGAGGACACAGCTTCAGAATAGAGGGATGTCCATTTAGAATGGAGATGAGGAGAAATTTCTTTAGCCAGAAAATGGTGAATCAGTGGAAATCTTTGCCACAGGTGGAGGCTACGTCACTGGGTATAGGTAAGGCAGAGGGTGATAGATTCTTGATAAGTCAGAACATGAAGGGTTACAGAAAAATAGCCGGAGATTGCAGCAGAGAGGGAAAATAGATCAGCCATGATGAAATGGTGGACCAGACTTGATGGGCCAAATGGCTTAACTCTGCTCCTTTTTATAAAGGTCTTATCACTGTGGCCACGTATTCGTTTTTACTCACACGATTTCAAAACTTTTCAAATAAGTCACCACCTGGTACATAGCAGCGTAATAAATTTAAATGCATAGAATTTTTTTCCTGTAGCCAAATGGTGAAATTTGAGTTTATTATCACTGGAATAAAAATGACTTTGAACATAAAACAGATCAGCAGAGTGCCTATTTCTACCCTTGCCGACCATGATGCTAGGCTAAATGAATCACTCTATTCCCTGCCTGTTCACATGTTTGTCTTTAATGCTTCTTAAACACTGCCATGGTATCTGCTTTTAGAACTCCACTGGCATCACTTTGCAGGCACCTCCCACCCTCTGTGTAGAGTTATTAGTTTAATTGCACAACATTTTCCAAAGATAAAATGCTTTTCATTCCTGCTATCAGGGAGGAGATACAGGAGCCTGAAGACACACACTCAATGTTTTAGGAACGGCTTCTTCCCCTCCGTCATCAGATTTCTGAGTGGCCCATGAACTCTACCTCACTATCCCTCTTTTAACACTGTTTATTTACATTTATTATAATTTGTAGTATCATATATGTTCTGCACTGTACTGCTGCCATAAAACACCTCATTTCACTGACAATGTAAGATCAATGATATGATTGCAGGTTAATAGATCTAAGATAGAGGTCATGCAGTTCACAGTTAGATTCCGATTTATTTATCACATGTACATTTTAAGACCCTGTCTCGCTGCTGCCATCAGGTAGAAGGTACAAGTACGTCAGAGCTCACACCACCAGGTTCAAGAACAGTTACCACCCCTCAACCATCAGGCTCTTGAACAAAAGGGGACAACTACACTCATTCTACTTCTGGTGTACACACAACCACTTTAATGGACTCACTTTAATCATTCTTTATCTTGATATTTCATGCTTGTTGTTTATTGCTATTTATTTATATCTGCCTTTGCACAGCTTATTGTCCATTGATTCTGTTTATTTACACATTGATTCTGTTAAGAATTCCCGCAGGAAAAGAACCTCAGGGTTGTATGTGGTGACGTGTAATTACTCTGATAATAAATTTTACTTCAATCTTTTGAATTTCGAACTAATGTACCATAAAAAAAGTTTTGTTTGCATTAACTGTGGGTGTGTTGGGGGCAGCCCACAAGTGCCACACATTCTGGCTCCAACATGACACTCCCACAATCCTCAACAGAATAACCCAGAATACAAGAAAAAACATACCCAGCGACAATGCAAGCTCTGTTCCTCTCCCACACGTACAGTCCTTTAACAGGCTGCCTTCAGCCTCCTTCTGTGGACACGTAACTTTTTTACTGTTCGTTAGTTTGAAATTCAAAAGTTCAAAGTAAAATCAGAATACATACACGTCACCACATACAACCCTGAGATTCTTTTCCTGCGGGAATTCTTAGCAGATCTACAGAAATGTAACTAAACAGGATCAATGGACAATAAACTATGCAAAGGCAGATATAAATAAATAGCAATAAATAACGTGTATTCACAGAGGTTGGCACTTCAGCTTCCCCAGTGGACATAGCATGCCCACAATGCTCAGCAGAATAACATAAAACAGAACATAACACAACAAAGCAAGCGATGAAGCCAATAACAGCAAAATAAGCCTCATTCCTTCTACACACAGTCCTCTATCTAATCCCAGGCCAGCCCTCCTCTGGCCTCCAACCTCCAATGGACTCTTGGATCCTCAGCTTACCCAGCGGACATTCTGGCGCCAACATAGCATGCCCACAACGCTCGGTTGAACAACACAGAACACAACAAACGCCAAAGCAACGACAAGAGAAACAAGCCCCATTTCTCCCCCATACATGGCATCCTCTAACCACGGGACAGGTCGCCTTCCTTCAGCCTCCTGCAATGGACTCACGGATTCGCAGACACTGTGCGCCAACTTTCTCAGCGGACACTCCGGCACCAACATAATATGAAAAAACAACACAGAACACCACAAACAACAAAACAACACTGGCATTGATGAGCTTGAGGGGCAGTGGTGCCAACAAATAAATCCCCTAGGTGCAGACAAGACTGAATGAACATGAGACATAGGAGAAGAATCATTCAATCCATTGAGTCTGCTCCACCATTCTATCATGGCTAATTTATACCCTCTATTCCTAGACTTTCTCACTATTGGAAACATCCTCTTCACATCCATTCTGTCTAGGCCTTTCAAAGGGCAAATGCCCAGTTATCAGAATAATTGGACATTATACTCAGCAAATGCCCAGATATTTGTTAACTTAAAAGTTAACTTCATCGGCACGGCATTGGACTCAGATATAGGTACAGCCCGTGGAAGGGCCAAATTACCTTCATTAAATGAATTAGGATCACTTTTATTTTTTCTTGCAGATAGTTCTAAACGGAATCCATCCTCAGAACTGCTGCAGGAGGGTTTGCACTTTCAGTAGGTCATTAGTCTTGGCCGGCTACGTAAAAACAGCGGTGCGTAACAGAAGAAAGTTGGAATAAGTGGATGTGGCTCTAATTAAAAGGCAAACGTCATTTTGGGATCTAACATTTGAGCAGAGCCACATGCTTTCATAGCAATTAGCACAGTGTGTGGCTGACAGACAAATGTTTGTTGTTAATGAGGGAAACAGTGAGGAATTGAGATTCTCACTCACTAATGCGCTGTATTAATCTGTGATCCTCCCAAGAAGCTTGCTGGTTATACTCCATACGCCATCCTGACTATGAAGCATATTGCCAATTCTTCATTGTTGTTGGGTCAAAATCTATGGAAATCTGGCACGTCCACACTGACCCTCACTGATATTGAGAGACGCACAGCCTGCCTGCCATTAAGTATATACACAGGATACAAAAAGGTGCTGGAAAAAAGCCAGCAATATTATGGAGGATCCCACCCACCCTGCTCATAGCCTGTTTGTCCCATTCCCATCAAGGAGGCTATGTGTTATCCACACCAGTACCACCAGGCTACTTTCCCCAAGCAGTAAGGCTGACCAACACCTCTACTCACTAACCCACCCCTCCTTTATTATTTCTTATCAGTCACCTTATGTACAGACACTCCTGTTTGAGCTGCATCGGATGCAGAGTAACAATTATTTCATTTTTCTTTACACGTGTACTGGAATGAAATTAAAAAATCTTGAATCTTTAATCTTCTTCGGATGCGCTGCAGCTTCGTAAGGCAACTGCTTGATGGCAAGAGTTTGCAGGGTTGTAGGCACAGCTCAGGCCATCATAAAATCCAACTTCCACTTTGCATTTTCACTACTCGTCCCACTGTCCCAAGAAGGAAGACTTACTTAACTAATTTCACAACACATGCCAGTAATAATAAACCTGATTCTGATTCCGATTCTGATCAAAGACTCCCATCTGGCCCAGACATTCTCTCTTCTCCCATTAGGCAGAAGATAAAAAAGCATATAACACCAAGATCAAAAATAGTTTCTTTCCTGCTGTTATAAGAGTACTGAAGGGACCTCTTGCATGATAGCAATGAACTCTTGACCTCACAGTCTAACTATTGGTGGCTTTTACCTCTACTGTGCTTTCGTTGTAACAGGTACACAGGAGATTCGTTTGTCACCTAAAACACTCACAAATTTCTACAGATATACCGTGGGGAGCATTCTAACTGGATGCATCACCAGCTGCTATGAGAAGCTACTGCACAGCATTGAAGTAAGCTGATGAAAGTTGTGGACATAGTCATCTCCAACTTGGAGACTAGCCTCTGTAGTATCCTGGACATCTTCAAGGAGTGATGCCTCAAAAATTTGGCAACCATCATTAAGTACCCCCATCACCCAGAACATGCCCTCTTCACATGGCTACCATCAGGAAGGAGGGACAGAAGCTTGAAGGCACACAATCAATGATTCTGGAACAGCTTCTTCCCTCTGCCATCCGATTAGTGAGCACTACCTCACTACATTCTTAAAATTTCTCATTTTGCATTACTTATTTAACTATTTAATATCTATCTATCTACTGCAATTCAGAGTTCTTTTTCTATTATTATGTATTACATTGTACTGCTGCTGCAAAGTTAACAGATATCGCAACATATGCCGGTGATATTAAACCTGATTCTGATTCTGATTTCTGTTTCTTTATTCCGTATTCTGTTATTACATCATAAGTGATTGATGCTTTCGAAATTATTGGTCAGGATGGCATTTAAAACAAGCTTTTTCACACGTACATGTGGCAATAATTGGTTTGGCCTCTACGTGATGGAGAGTAGAAACATAAAGCGATGTCCCATTGAGTAGTATAAATTTTGTGCAGCGTTGGCAGATGGTAAGGGTTCTTCTTTCTTGCTGGACACTCGAGGGAAACAGGCTCAGATTTGGCCATCTGGGCCGAGATGAGGAGAAATACTTTGCTCAAAGGGTCAGAATTCTCTCCACCGAGAGTTATGATGGTTCAGCCTATGAGTGTATTTGAGGCTCGGATAAATAGATTTTTGGACTTCAAGGGAATTGAATGATATGGAGATTGGGAGTGTATGAATAAAAGATCAGTTGGTTTGCTGTTGAGTGGTATGATTGGCTTGATAGACCTTCTTATCTTCCTCCTCCTCTGATTTCAGTCACTTATGCTTTTGATGTCTTTGACTAGTAGATTTGCACGGCCAAACATGAAAAGCAAAATAATCTGAAGGTCAAATCCCAGAGTAACTTTGTGTTGTCAACTTGGATTCTCAACTGAGTCCAGTGATGCGTTCACCAGTGAGACTGAAGCACAGTTAGGTGTTCAGGGAAGGGTTCACCAATAAGACTGGAGAACAGTGTTATGGTGAGAGAGGAATTCACCATTGAATCTGCAAAACAGAGGTGTACAGAGGGAGCAGTTCACCAATGAGACTAAAGAGTAGTGATATGTTAAGGCTAGAGTTCACCATTCAGACTGGTTGTGATCAGAATTAGAATCATAGAACATAGAACATAGAATAGTACAGCACATTACAGGCCCTTCGGCCCACAATCAGGTTTGTTATCACTGACATATGTCCTGAAATTTGTTGTTTTGCTGCAGCAGTGCAGCAAGTGACTTAAAAATGACTACGTTACAAAAAAAATACATGCATACATAAATAAATAAGTAAATAGTGCAAAAAAAGAATAGTGAGATAATGTTCATGGACCATTCAGAAATGTGATGGTGAAGAGGATGAAGCTGTTCCTAAAATGACGAGTGTGTGTCTTCAGGCTCCTGCACCTTCTTCTGGACGGTGGTCATGAGAAGAGGGCATGTCCCAGATAGTGAGGGTTCTTAAGTCACCTTCTTCAGACAGCTTCTTCTGAAGGCATCCTTGACAGTGGAGAAGGTTGTGCACGTGGCTGAGTCTACAATGCTCCGCAGCTCTTTTTGATCTGGTGATGCTATCTATGGTACATGTGTAGACATTTGCTAGAGTCTTGGGTGACATTCAAAACCTCCTCGAATTCCGGATGAAGTACGACCTCTGGCGTATCTTCCTTGCAATTGCATCAATACACTGGGCCAAAATATGTTGCGTTGAGGGAGGACCTCATTGAAGAGACTAATAGAACAGTGCTGAGTTAGTGTGGTGAACTCACTAACAAGCCCAATAACAGTGACCTACTAGACATCACTTTGTCCCCTCAATTATACCTTAGGCAGAGCTGGTACAGAAACAGTGCCCTGTTTCATTTCTCTGAGGTCATCTACCCCCTGGAACAAAGCAAGAATATTTGACTGCATCTTGCACTCAGTCGGCACTTAATTAGGTGCACCTATACTCTGGCTTGTTAATGCAAATATCTCATCAGCCCATCATGTGGTGTGGCAGGAACCTAATACAAAAAAGCATGCAGTACGTAAGTGACTTTCACTGTGGAATGATGGCTGGTCCCAGACAGGGTGGTTTTAGTATCTGAAAAACTGCTGATCTCCTGGGATCTTCACGGACAAAACACTAGAGTTTCTGGAGAATGGTGCAAGAAACAGAAAAAAAAATCCAGCGAGCAGCCGTTTTGTGGGCAAAAATTACTTGTTAATGACAGCGGTCAGAGGAGAACAGCCGGACTGGTTCAAGCTCACAGGAAGACAACGGTAACTCCAATAGCCACACATCACTACAGTGGTGTGCAGAGGAGCATTTCTGAATGCACAACACATCAAACCTTGAAAGGAATGGGCTACAGCAGCAGAACAGCATGCGTACACACTTAGCGGCCTCTTTTTTGGGAATAGGAGGTACCCAATAAAGTTGCCTCTGAGTGTATTTTTGTTTTACATTATGTTAATCTAGGCAATTAATATCTAAATGTGCTAATCAAAGTTATTTAAAAACTTAAAAAAAATAGCTGGTGAATTTCCTTGGTTGAGTTCCCAACCTGCCTGTAGATCAAGGTAGACTTGTGGGATATGTGCCGAGGGTTAGATCAGTTCATCATTGACTATGGATTTCAGGAAGGGGAAGTGGGAGAACACAACCAGTCCTCATCAAGGGATTAACAGTGGAAAGGGTGAGCAGCTTGAAGTTCCTGGGTGCCAACGTCAATCCTGGGCCAGCATGATGATGCAGTTATGAAGAAGGCACACAGATGGGTGTACTTCATTAGCTTTTTGGGGAGAGTTGGCATGGCTCTAGCAAGTATATACAGCTGTACTGCATGTTGCATTGTGACTGGTCGCATCACCGTCTGGTATGGAGGCACCAATGTGTAGGATCAGACAAAGATACAAAGGGTTGTAGACTCAGCAGCCTCCATCACTTCCTCACCATCAAGGATATCTCCAAAGGTAATGCCACGAGAAGGTGGTGTCCATTACGAGGACTCTCACCATTTAGGATATGCTCTCTTCTTGAAACCATCATCAGGGAGGAGGTACAATATTGAGAGATACACACTCAATATTCTAGAGGCAGCACCTTCCCCTTTGCCATCAGATTACTGAATAGTCCATAAGCCAGTATACACTATCTCACTATTTTACTCTTATTTTACACTATATATATATATCTTACTGTAACTTATAGGAAATTTCAAGATCATATCAAATGGTTGGACAAGCTTGCTGATCAGAAATTCTTCTTCCTTATAAGTCCAAAGAAATTTGGAATGCCTCCTTTGACCCTCACCAATTTTCATCAATGCACCACCGAAAGTTTCCTAAATGAACGCACCATGGCTTGGTCTGGTAACTGCTCTGCCTTTGAGCCAGCAGAGTGTTGTGGACACAGTTCCGCACACCCTGAGAGCTTGCCTCCCTTCCACGGTCTACATTTCTTGCAGCCTTGGTAAAGGAGCCAATATAATAACGGACTCCACTCACCCTTGACATTCTCCCTTCTCCCCACTCCCACTGGATAGAAAACTCAGAAGTCTGGAAACAGGTGCCACTAGGCACAAGGATATCTATCCCACTGTGAGAAGATAATTGATTAATTCCCTAGTACAATTAAATGGAACAGTCACCTTACGAACTGCCTCATTATGAACCTGTACCTTATTGCTTACCTGCACTACATTTTGTCTGTAACTGTAATATCTAAAGGCATTTATGAATCTCTCAGATAAGCATATAGATCATGGAAAGTGGAGGGCTATGCAGGAGGGAAGGATTAGATTAATTGACGAGTAGATTAAAAAATTCTCTCAACATCATTGACCAATTGGCCTATACTCTGCCATAATGTTTTATGTTTACACAGTACTTTGCAAATGTCCTGGGCACATAAACATGCACATGCATGTAGCTAGGGTACCTAAAACATTTGCACAGTACTGCAGAAATTTTATGTATTGCACTGTACTGCTGCCATAAGCAAAAGCAAATTTCATGACATTTCTGAGTAATGATAAACCTGATTCTGATACGGGTCTCTATTGTGGACAGAGAGTGGGAAGGGTGCTGGGAGAAGGGAATCATGGTTGGGAAAAGGAGACGGAGAGGGAAGCTCCATAGAGAGATTGTGTAATGATCAATAACCAATTGTTTGGAATCTAGTGGCCCTGCCTTGTATTTCAGGGCTGGGTGTGTCTGCCACCCATCCCACACCCCTCCTATGGCACTCCATCCTTGTCATCCCCAACATCCTTTGACAAACTCACTCTCTGCTCCATGTTGACAAATACATTCTGTGCAAAAGTGTTAGGACCCTAGCTATATACATATGTGCCTAAGAATGTTGCAGAGTACTCTAAGTTATTCTTCACTTTGTTATACCTTGTTCTACCTCAACGCACTGATGTAATGAAATTATCTGTATGGATAGCATGCAAGACAATTCCTTTGCTGTACCTCAGCACATCTGCTAATAAGGAATCAATTTTTGAAACTAATTTACCCACTTCCTAATGTTCTTGTGCTTTCTAAATGTATACATTTGTTATTTTAATGGGATTTGACAACGAAAGTTAACGATATTGGTAAACTCTTCTGCAACTTTGCATGCACCGTAAAGCGTCTGCTATCAGCAGGAGGCAGTAAAAGTCAGTGGGATATTTCAGGCAATCTTTTCCAATGACACACAGATACAGCTGTGCAGGTAATGTTAATCAAATGGCAAAAAATCTATCGATGCTGGGGAAGTGAAATAAAATTCTGGTTGTACTGTGCTCAGGCAGTGTAGAGTACTACAGAACTGAAACAAGCCCCTTGACCCATCTAGTCCATGCCGGCCTGGTCTTCTACCTAACCCTATCTACCTTCACAAAATTTCTTCCATTCATGTAAGAAACTTCTCTAAAATGCTGCAGCTGAACTCTCCCCCATCACTTCTGCAGGCAGCTCATTCCACATTCACACCGCACTCTGAACGATTCTCCTCTGGTTCCCTTGAAATATTTCACCTTTCACCCTAAACCTTTGACCTCTCATTCAAGTCTCACCCAGCCTGCGGGGAAAAAGCCTGCACCTGGTGTACCTCATATCTCTGCGAGCAACCCCCCCCAGCCCATCTTGGGTGTGCTGGCTGTTAACGCAAATGTCACATTGCACTGTATTTTTTCATGTACATGTGAAAACTAAATCTGAATCTGAATCAGATCAATAAAATTTTTCCATAGCGGTTCTGATGAAGGGTTATTGTCCTGAAATGTTAAGCTCTGTTTTTCTCTTCATAAATGCTGACTGACTTGGTAAAAATTCCAGCATTTCCTGCCATTTTGTTGGTGCAGGTTATCTTCATTCAAAAAGTGGGCAGAGAGTTAAGGAACAATCAGTGAACATATTACTTTTAAATACAAGTTATACAAACATAAACATATGGATTCCAATTCCAATTTAAGGTTTATGAGGATGTTACCAAACTAGAGGACCTGAGATATAGGGAGAGATTGTCCAGGCTAGGTTTTCATTCCTTGGAACGCAGGAGAATGAGGGGTGACTTCTCATTCAGATGCTTGAGTCCTGGTGACATTCTCCTAAATCTTCTTTGCACTCATTCTAGCTTAATGATGTACTTTCCATACCAGGGTAACCAAAACTGTATCCAATAGTCCAAGTGTCGCCTCACCAACATCTTAGACAATAGCAGCATAAAGTCCCAGCTTCCAAAAGCCATGACTCTTGAAGGCTTGCATGTCAAATGCCTTCTTTGTCATCTTGCCTACCTGTGGCAGCTCTTTAAAGGAATTATGTACTGGTACTCCTAGATGTCACTGTGGTACAGCACTCCCCAGGTCCTTACCATTCACTATGAAAATCCTACAAGAGTTTTACTTCCTAAACTGCTACACCTCAAACTTACGGTATCTCCTTTAAGAGAGGTCAATAGTTTGTCAGTAATGTTTGTTGTCCAGATTCTTGCAGCGAAGATTTTAAAGATTCTGGATGATCTTTATATCACAAATACATGAAAATATTCAAACTAATTGAGAAATGTGTCATTTGCATCAATGACCAATATTGTCTGGGCATGTGCGACACAGAAAGGCAGGTAAGTGGACCTGGTTTTGGTTTTCAGAATCCCTAAAGTTCACTTACTCAGTTAGAAATCTCAGCTTGAAATGGAGGAAGAGAGGGAGTGAAAGATGCAGCAGGTGTATCTACAGAGGATGGATAGAGAGGAAAACAGCAGAGGGAGAAGAGAAGCCACAGCTTATTGGTGAAGGGCGAGGCTGAGCAGGGGCAAGTTCACTGCAAAATTGCAAATGCTCGGCTTACCTGTACACTCAGTGGTAACTTCATTAGATACCTCCTGTAGCTGATAAAGTGGCCACTGACTGTATGCTGGTGGTCTTCAGCTGCTGTAACCCTTCCACTTCAAGCTTCAAAGTGGCAGGCATTCAGAGATGTTCTTCTGCACACCGCACTGCATGTGATTATTTGAGTTAGTGTCACCTTGAACCAATCTATCCACATTCTCTGACCCCTCTCATCAACAAGGCATTTTCTCCCACACAACTGCCATTCACTGGATTTTTTTTTGCCTTTTGTACCACTCTCTGTAAACTCTAGAGACAGCTGTGCATGAAAATCCCAGGAGATCTTCAGTTTCTGAGATACTCAAACCGTCCCATATGACACCAACAATTATTCCATGGTCAAGGTCACTTAGATCACATTTCCTCCCATTCTTCTGTTTGGTTTGAACAACAGTTGAACCTCTTGACAATATCTGCATGCTTTTATGTACTGAGTTGCTGCTACATGATTGGCTGACTAGATACTGGCATTAAAGAGCACGTGTACGGGTGCAGTGCAGTCTAATAAAGTGGCCACTGAGTGTAAGCTTATTGTCACGTGATTCTGTGAGGACAGGGGCACTGTGGAAAAGAGGGAGAGAGATGAACTTATCAGTCAGCAGGCTTCAAACTAATCCGTGTATTTACACCCTGACATTATCCTGAGTGTTGTTTAATAAGGAGGATAAAAAACCAGCTTGGCACAGTTGTCAGATTCATTAACATAAAATGTTGGTCATAGGTTAATAATTAGTTATATTTTAGCAGCAAAGTTCACTATTCTTTACAGTTCTGTAAGAAAGAGATCAAATAGGGAATCAAAGCAGAATTGTAAACTACCAGATAAAGCTGAAAGAGCATTAAACAACATCATTTTATTCCCTGCATGATTCTGTCACTATGATGTGACCGTATAAATGTTTCTTTTTCTTAACCTACTCGCCTTATCTTCCCACTGCAGGCACTGGGAGAAAAGACTTGAGCTGCACCCTGCCAAACTCTGATGCAGTGCTTTCTGGGAGAAAGGCTCAGTCTCCAACTTGTAAGGTTATTTTTCAAAGAGTTGCTTAAACACAGAGACTGCTTTTGTCAATCTTCTACATGCTGAAGTAACTTTCCCATTCATTTGCTTCTTGGGAGGTTAGTTATCCTCGCAAGGAGAGCATCACTTGCCCATCCCTGGCTGCTCCTGCTATTTCTCGAAAGCTCTCCTGCTGGTAGAGGTTAAGGGTTAGGATAATGCTTTTGGGGTCCTCAGTGACTATTTGCAGTGCATTTCCTGGGTGGGAATCTGTGTTGTCAATTAGTTTCTGTTGTTTAAGAGTTGTCCCAAATAAGCAGATGCCTTGATTAACCAATGCCCCAAAAACCAGAATCCACTGTGGATATTAGTTGTGGATACGGAGTACTCAACCTCTATATATACGGGCTGACTTCCCCTCATCCGAAAATCCAAAATCGTAAATTTTTTTGAGCGCTGACGTGACATCACAATTGGAAAATCCACAGGGCACTAGGCAGGTTTCCATGCAAGGCGCAAGTCTCAGCAAACCACAGACAGTCCTGAGAAGTGACCTCACGTATGTAATGAACAGAAGTAAATTAAAAATAGATATACACTGCATTAAGTGAGCAGTGAAGATCTGGAATCCGGGAAATAATTGGCTGGTAAGTTTAACGTAGGTAGTAGGTACGTATATTATTGGAAGGAGTACTAGGAGATAGGATCTACAAATATTTAGATAGACAGGGACTTATTAGGGAGAGTCAACACGGCTTTGTGCGTGGTAGGTCATGTTTAACAAATCTATTAGAGTTTTTCAAGGAGGTTACAAGCAAAGTGGATGAAGGGAAGGCAGTGGATATTGTCTACATGGACTTCAGTAAGGCCTTTGACAAAGTCCCACATGGGAGGTTAGTTAGGAAGATTCAGTCACTAGGTATACATGGTGAGGTAGTAAATTGGATTAGACATTGGCTCAGAGAGTGGTAGTGGAGAATTGCTTCTCTGAGTGGAGGCCTGTGACTAGTGGTGTGCCACAGGGATCAGTGCTGAGTCCGTTGTTATTTGTCATCTATATCAATGATCTGGATGATAACATGGTAAATTGGACCAGCAAATTTGCTGATGATACGAAGATTGAGGTGTAGTGGACAGTGAGGAAGGTTTTCAAAGCTTGCAGAGGGATTTGGACCAGCTGGAAAAATGGGCTGAAAAATAGCAGATGGAGGTTAATACAGACAAGTGTGAGGTATTGCACTTTGGAAGGAAAAACCAAGGTAGAACATACAAGGTGAATGGTAGAGCACTGAGGAGTGCGGCAGAGCAGAAGGATCTAGGAATACAGATACAATTTTCCCTAAAAGTAGTGTCACAGGTAGATAGGGTAGTAAGGAGAGCTTTTGGTACATTGGCCTTTATAAATCAAAGTATTGAGTATAAGAGTTGGAATGTTATAGTGAGGTTGTATAAGGCATTGGTGAGGCCGAATTTGGAGTATCGTGCAGTTTTGGTCACCAAATTACAGGAAGGATATTAATAAGGTTGAAAGAGTGCAGAGAAGGTTTACATGGATGTTGCCGGGACTTGAGAAACTGAGTTACAGAGAAAGGTTGAATAGGTTAGGACTTTATTCCCTGGAGCGTAGAAGAATGAGGGGAGTCGTGATAGAGGTATATAAAATTATGATGGGTATAGATAGAGTGAATGCAAGAAGGCTTTTTCCACTGAGGCAAGGAGAGAAAAAAACTAGAGGACATGGGTTAAGGATGAAGGGAGAAAAGTTTAAATGGAACATTTGGGGGGTGGGGGGCTTCTTTACACAGAGAGTGGTGGGATTGTGGAATGAGCTGCCAGATGAAGTGGTAAATGTGGGCTCACTTTTAACATTTAAGCAAAACTTGGGCAGGTATATGGACGAGAGGTGTATGGAGGGATATGGGTCAGGTGCAGGTCAGTGGAATTAGGCAGAAAAATGGTTCAGCACAGCCAAGAGGGGCCAAAAGGCCTGTTTCTGTGCTGTAATGTTCTACGGTTCTATGGAACATGTACCATCAGCGTCAGAGTGAGAATATGCAGCTTAACTGTATGCTGATCATGAACAAGCAAGATCTATCACGACGAACTGAAGATTGAAGGTAATTGTGAATGTTCAGCAGGCTGGTGAAAAAGGACCTAGTGCTTTCCTGGCATATATGATGAATAAACTCTTGTCAGGCTTCCAGCCAGGTTTAGATATCAATTATAACCAGCGTTACGATGACAATCACTGCCACCTTCTTCAAGGATAATGCCTGGATATGTCTTGAGCAGTGGTATTTATACCCCCATAGTCCATTCTTCCTGAAAGGTTGCCTCGTGTTCCTGGACATTCTAATACGATGCAAACCGGTCGGTAGCCTTGGACATTGTGTCTATCGGAAGTCCACTCACATGAACTTATACCTCAGCAACGACAGCCACCGTCACGCCTCCCAATGTACAGCAGTTATTTCTAATTTGATTAACTGTACAAACCCTATTTCAAACCTGGAGTGTCTTCCCGAGGAAATAAGATGACATTCCTATCGAATGGCTACAAGGTGAAGAAAATTAATTGGGACTTACAAGAATTGACAGAAAAACCAAGAAACTTAATAACAAGGAGGAACCCATTTCTACCACCTGTTTTACCTAAAATTCCACATTTTCTGGAAGGATCACCAGGATCATGAAGAAATACAAGATTAATACCATCCACAAACCCACAAGGAAGCTAACGCGGGTCAAATTTAACCTAGAATTTAGGTCGGCTGGCGTTTGGAAGGTTACCTGTGAATGCAGAGCAGAGTATTTTGGCCAGCTGTGGTAGGTGGTAGAAACGCACAGGAGGTGCATCCGTTTCAGTTATCGGTAGTAGCAGAGCACAGCATTTGCAGTGGCCATAGGATTGACTTTGATGGCACAAAACTACTATGCTGCACCAGTGTTTTGAGACTGCCTGGTAAAGGAAGTTACCAAAATAAAATTAGAGGAAAAGAATTTTAACAAAGATGACCACCTCATTCTAAGTAAGAACTGGAATTTGATTGTAAACAAGGTGGAAGAGCAGAAATGTGATTGGATGAGGATGAACCAATTGGAGTAGCATAAATACCACCAATCTAGACATACCCAAGCATCATCCCTGAAGAAGATGACAGAGTTTGTCAATGCAATGCTGGTTATAATTGATACCTGTACCCGGTTAGAAGCCTGAGAAGAGTTTATTCAGCAGGCTGGTTGCCGAAAAATTTAAGAAAAGACATGGCATTAAATGTTTACAGTGCCTGCTGATCATCAAACAGCAGAGAAATTTATTGATGAGTTTGCCACGATCGTTGCTGATGAAAACCCTATACCAGAACAAGTCTACAATGCTGATTGTTTTTGCACCTGACATAAAACATAAAGAAAGTAAAATACAAATATAGAGTACAGTAACCTTTTAATCCAAACACGTTATTGTGGGTGGAGACTGAAAGCCTGTCGTTGCTGCAGTGTTGCTTTTGTTACCCTGCACACATTGTATTTTCATTATATTAATGGTATACAATAATTTGTACTGTTCAGGGCATATGTGTGATGAACAGGAATATGACAAAGACTGCTTACTGATGACAGGTAAATTCAGAGTTGGAAGGTGGAGCTTAGGAGACTCCTTCGCTTGCATCTTCGGAAACAGCTCTATTTCCATCTTTAATATCCCTATTTTTCCCTTTCAGGGTTCTTCTGAAGACCCTGACCGGGAGTTACACGCTGACTATGGTTCTTTGTGGGAATGGGACCTGCTCTCAGGGTTTCATAACTGGCTGTTTGGTATGTCGAATACCGGGTGAAACGTGAAGTCTTTGGCGTAACTTCAAGTCTGTGTCTTTGCTGTTGTTTTGCTCTCGCTTGAGTGCTTGGTGGTGGTGCCAATACTTTTTTTTGCGCTGGTGGGGGGAGGGAGATTGTTGCTTTGCTGCCGCTTACGCTCAGGATGGGGGAGCTGGGGGGGGCTTTGGGGTTCTAACATTTAACTGTCATTCATTCTTTGGGGCACCCCTCTGTCTTTGTGGATGGTTGCAAAGAAAAAGCATTTCAGGATGTAGATTGTATAAATTTCTCTGACATTAAATTATACCTTTGAACCTTTGAAATGAAAGCGATCCCAAGCTCTCTTATTTATTCCAAAATCCAAAACACAATATATATTTACACACACACATATATACATATAAAATTATGCATTATAATTGTATAATATTGTAATATATAATTAAATATATAATTGTGTGTCTGTATATATGTATATATATAAAAATTTGTGTATATATGTATGTCTATATCTATCTATATATGCGCACACACACACACACACACACACACACACCTATACACCGTATAATTGTAATTTATAGTAATGCCATGGCCCCAATAACTTCTACCTCCCTCAGTCTTTCTCCTCACTATGTTGCACATCAACTCCAACACACTTCCTGCCAGACCCAAACAAGGGAGAAATGGGATCCTGATCAGCCTACATTACTTTCACCTCAGAAGCAACTTCGATCTGTAAGTTAAGATGCGCAGATGGTTCACTGCCATAAGAAGATAATCAGGCCATTTGGCCCATTGTGGATGCCCCACAATTCAATCATGGCTGATTTATTATCCCTCTAAACCCCATTCTCGTGCCCTTCCACAGTAACCGTTACTCATCAAGAACTAACCAACCTCCGCTTTAGTTATACCCAAAGATTTGGTCTCCAATCTATCTATACTAATGAACCCTGATTCTGAGGCTGTGCCCTCTGGTCCTAGATTCCCTCACTATAGGAATCATCCTCTCCGCATCCATTCCATCTAGGCCTTTCAGTATTCAACAGATTTCACTGAGATCCCACCTCATTCTTCGAAACTCCAGCAAGTACAGGCCAGAGCCATCAAATGTGCCTCATACTTTAACCCTTTCATTCTGGGATCATTCTGGGACCACCTATGGGCCCTCTCCAATGCCAGCATATCCTTTCTTAGATAAGGGGCCCAAACCTGTTCACAGTACTCCGAGTGTGGTCCGACCAGTGCCTTATAAAGCCTCAGTATTACATCCTTATATCTATCTATAAGTATATATGTAAAAAGATGGTCATGAGTACTGCTACTACAAAACAAGAAAATTCTTGATTTGGAGGCCTGCGTGCCCTAATGATCCTGAGAGTTATGTTGGCTGGAGTCAGGATTTATGCTTTGGCTCTTGATCGCATTACCCATGTCAAACATGTCAAAGGGGAGAGAACAGACTGAGAGTGGTCCACCCATCCTCCAGGTTTGAGGTACAGCTCGGGGCTAACAAAAGAAACAGCAGTGAGGAATCCTTCTTAGCAAGAACAGACAGAGATGGAGGACCTCCACTGCTGCCCTACATGCCAGTGGCATAACAGGCAGTGAGTAAGTAACAGAAACACAGAATAATCTTTTTCCACTGATTACATCAACATTGCACCTTCCTCTACCTGAGAATATTTGCACTTTGACAGCACTGACACCAGCTGCAAAAGCTTCTGCTTCTTCAGTGACTCAGACATCCAGAATTCACAGCTGATCAGTGAGATCTGGCACGCCTGCAAACTCAGGAAGAACCGAACCTGTGATTTCACACCTCCCCACTGATCGACGCACTCGCTCCTGACACAATCCTGCAGCGCTGGAAAGTTAACTGCCCAGGAGCGGGACTGTTCGTGCTTTTTCTTCATTTACTGAAGAGCATAAAAGGCATCCATCCGACACCAGCAGAAGTGCTTCAAAGGTAACATCAACATCAGTCCGAGGAAATTCAGCATTACGTGTAAAACCACTGCACTTAATAGGTACACCTGAAGGACATCTGTTCCAGAGGGAGTTGTACCACATGAGAACAGCCTCCGCTGTGGCACAGAGAACAAGCCTCAGCTGTAAATGAAAAGACTGGACAACCAACCACTAACTGTCGCCACCATTTCCTTGTACCCACACTGCACCAGAATGCGTGGACCATGAATCGATCTCTACAGTCTCCTGAGGACCCACCTTGTGGGAGCATCATACTCGACTCGAGTGATTACACTACTAGCAGTGGCTGGCAGTGATCCATTCTGGTTGATTAACCGCCATTGGGAAAGCATTTGAACATTTTGGAGTGGTGTGGAAGCATAAAGCTATTTCAGAGCCAGCGACCTGGATTCAATTTCCTGCCGCTGTCTGGAAGGGGTTTCTGTCTTTTCTCCATGACCATGTGGGTTTCCTTAGGGTGCTCCAGTTTTCTCCCACAATCCAGAGTTTGAATTTCAAGTTTGTTTTCTTTCAACCGTTCACATGTATACAGTTGAATGTAACATTCCTTCCTCTGGGTGGCATATATATAGTCACAAACATCACATATTTAGGTAGATACAATCCAGCCCATACAGTCACAAAATAATATTAACACAAATCCCTGAGTGGCATGGTTTGAAATTTGACAGGTTGACACAAAAGTGTGAAGTGCATGTTTATGCAAGTGGGTTAATCAGTCACATTGGCAGCACGGGCTCATTGGAATGGAATGGCCTATTACCATTCTGTATCTCTAAACAAAATACAAATAAAAAATGTCCATGCACAAAGACATGAGTGAATAGGAGCAGGGGAAGGCTACCTAGCCCCTCATTGGTTAATATCTTCAGCATACGTCGTGAAATTTGTTAACTTTGCAGCAGCAGGACAATGCAATAAGTGACAATATTGGGGAAAACAGGGAGGTGCTGGGGGCTTGGGGTTTGTGAGCTTTGTTTCTTTTTCTTTCTCATGCAGGGTGGGTGTTGATAGCTTTTCTTTCAGCGACTTCCATGGATTTTCCGTATTTCATGGCTCTCTGGGGAAGACAGATCTCGGAGCTGCATTCTGCATACAAACTCTGATAACAAAATGAACCTTTGAAGTTTCTGTACCTCCTTCCTGATGGTGACAATGAGAAGAGGCTACGTCCTGGATGGTGGGGGTCCTTAAAGATAGACGATGCCATTCTGAGGCACTGCTTCTTGAATATGTACTGGATACTATATGTTTGCCTTGTCCTTCAATCTGATGATTGTGAATTTATACTCGCTCATTCACCGTGGCTTTTTTTCTGTCAATACTTGTCTACAATCTTATGGAATAACTGGATCTCCACTCCACATAAGTGAGACCATTGAAAGAAAAATAATCTGCAAAAGTACACACTGTCAAATTGTGTTGAAGGAAAGCGGAACAAAAACATTGGCATTATAAGTTTCCGTGACAATGCAATGGCCGTTATGATTGAATGAAAGCTTTCAGGATAGATACATAGAGCAGAGTTCCCTGTTGAAGGAACTCAAATTGACAACAGTATGGAATTATGAATTCAAGTACCTTTACACTTTAGTGTGTACTTAATGGTCTTTTTTATACCCTGCCTTGTGGAGATATCACTTTAAACTCAGGAGTTTGAATGCCATAAAGGAAGTTTTTTTTGTTTATTCATGGAAAGAAACAATAAGGCAGCTCTTATAAAGACACTTCCTCATAGTCGGTCTCTAACGCTCGTGACTAAACAGAGTATGTGATTTATCAAACAGCAGACAGATCAGTGATGGGGATGCAGATGGAGTATAGAACTCTGAAAATAAGATTAAATTGATTTCTCCACAGACATTAATTACATTCGTGTTTCCAGTAGAAAGAGGGAGTATGTGCAACTTCTCAGGATGTCCCACAGTTCTTCATAGACCATTAACTTACTTTTAAAATGTAGATAGTGATTTGTTGTAAGGAAGTTACACAGAACAGGCCCTTCAGCCCACAATGTTGTGCTGACTTTTAAACCTACTCCAGAATCTAACTGTTCCCTCCTATATAGCCTACAACCCTCAATATTTCTTTCATCCATGTGCCTATCTAAGAGTCTGGACTGTCCCTAATGTGTCTGGCTCTACCACCATCCCCCACAGTGCATTCCAGGAATTTACCACACCTCCTGAGGAGATTGAGGTGAGTGAGGTACCTCCCCCCATCCCCTTACCTGTCAATCCTAACCGATTTTTACAGGAGCCCCATTGGGAATATCCTGACAACCAGCATCAACATCTGCTACAGGAATTGCAAGGCAACTGTCTGCCAGACCCTGCAAAGATTGAGAGGACCACCACGCAGGTCATCCGGAACACTGTTCCACACATCCGGGATAGTTATCGAGAACGCTGCGTATGCAGGGCCCTTGGCATTGTCAATGATCCCTCACATCCACCCAACAGATTCTTTGAACCCCTACCATCTGGCATCATACCAAGGACTGTTAGGATAGAAAACAGCCTTTTCCTGCAGGCCGTGAGTCTACTTAACTCTCTGCCACCACCTACTTCTCATCACGTACGAAACACCAATTGTACTGTACTGTTTACTTTATAACTTGTGTCAGAAAGCACTTTATGCTAAATTTCAATCTTCTGCATTATATTTTAAAACTTGTTAATTTATCATTGGTAATATTGATTAACATGTTACATACACCTTTGTGCCAAGGAAAGGTATACAGTTGAATGACTTGGCAAGTGCGTGTGTGTGTGTGTGCGTGCATGTGTATGTGTATGTGCATGAGTGTGTGTGTGTGTGTGTGTGTGTGTGTGTGTGTGTGTGTGTGTGTATGTGTGTGTGCGTGTGTGTGTATGTGTGTGTGCGTGTGTATGTGTGTGTGCGTGTGTCTGTGTGAGAGTGTGTGTGATTGTGTGTCTGCATGTGTGCGTTTACATGTACATAAGTGTGCTGGTGTTCATCAGAGAAAAAAACTACCTATCCTCGGTGTGCAGTCTGTATCAGCATCAGTTTCTAAGATATTAAAGAGAATCATTTAACAAAGGAACCCTGCAGAGAGAGGCAGAAGCAAGCATTATGTGTCTGAGTCCTCCGAGTGGATGCTGCACATTCAGCACCAACAATATAACCAGACATCTAGAGAGAGCAGCAAATATAATTCTTCACGGAGCACACATATTATTACTTAGCAACATACGTTCTGCAGCTAAGTTAGTTGCAGAAGCTTGGTCATCCCAAAATCCACACACACCACTGTAACTATGGAATATGACTCACCCAATTTTCTCTCTGCCACTCTTCATTGCAAGAAGCAACCAAGCACAAATTAAAGATCAAAGTTATAATTATCAACATTGCCCTCCAACTCCAGATTTCTTTCAACGTGTTCCTCCACCCCACAACTCTTGGAGATGGCTCTGGGGCTGTACTCGCTGGAGTTTAGAGGAATGAGGCAGGATCTCATTGAAACCTATTTGAATATTGAAAGGCCCAGATAGAGTGGATGTGGAAGGGATGTTCACCATCGTGAGGGTGTCTCATATCTGAGGGCACAGCCTCAGAACAGAAGGGTAGTCCTTAAGAATGGAGATAAGAAGGGATATCTTTAGTCAAAGGGTGGGGTGGTGAATCTGTGGAAATCAGTTCCACAGACAGCCGGCTGTACGTAAAATGGATGTTGATAGATTCTTGACTAATAAGGTCATCAAAGGTTATGGAGAGAAGGCAGGTGAATGGGGTTGAGAGGGAAAATAAACCAGAAGATGTGAAGCTAAACGGCCTAATTCAGCTCCTATACCTTATGGTCTTATCCTTTTTGTACTTCCAGACATGACATCGTGCTTCTGCATCCTGCTTCTATGAAAAGACCTGATCCTTTATGTTTAATAAATGTTCCCAAATCTGTGGAAGGTGGCATTGCCCAGGTGTTTAAGAAGTACAACTGCACTGTCTGAAGTTGACACTGTGACTCTTTGAGCCGTTATTGACACTTGTCTCTCAGTGTTAAAGGAGAAGCATTTGAAAACAGTTTGCACTTGTTGGAAAGGGATGGTGTAATATACAGCTGGGAAAGGTTCACACTTGGCTGCAGAGAGTACACTCACTGGCCACAATACACTCCGTACACCTGCTCATTAATTCAAATATCTAATCAGCCAATCACGTGGCAGAAACTCAATGCATAAAAGCATGCAGACATGGTCAAGAGGTTCAGTTGCTATTCAGACCAACCATCAGAATGGGGAAGAAATGTGACCTTAACCGTGGAATGGTTGTTGGTGTCAAATAGGATGGTATATCTCAGAAACTGCTGACTTCCTGTGATTTTCTCACACAACAGTCTCTAGAGTTTACAGACAATAGTGCAAAAAGCAAAAACATAAATCCAGTGAGCAGCAGTTCTGTGGGCAAAAATGCCTTGTTAATGAGAGATCAAAGGAGAATGGCCAGACTGGTTCAAGCTGACAGGAATGTGACAGTAACTCAAATAACCATGTGTTACAACAATGGTGTGCAGAAGAGCATCTCTGAATGTACAACATGTTGAGCCATGAAGCGAATGGACTACAGCAGATGAAGACCATGAATATAAACTCTGTGGCAACTTTATTAGGTACAGGAGTGACTTAATAACATGGCCACTGAGTGTAGAGCTCATGGATATTTCTGTATTATTGGCTCATATCATTTGATGAAAATTAAAAGAACCCATCAGATCTTTGTACAACAGAAAGTGGCTCACAGCCAAGTAGAATTGGGTAGAATAATTTAAATCCTTTTCTGACACTTTAAGTGTTTGCCCAGGCAGTTCTTCATTTCTAGTCTTCACTCTCTATTAACAAGGGAATCAATTTTATTTTTAGGACTAACTGGTATTAGTTTAACTGGAGATTCATTCTCATTGGTGGGACTAAACACAATACTGGTACAGCTTGATCACCACAAATGTGGAATGATTGGGACCTGGGCAGTGCCAGATTAGTGATTTTGCTGAATCACAGGTGGTTAGGTGAGGATTAAATAAATAAACACCTCTAACCCACTTGATGATCACCCCACCCTTGGATAATAAAAAAACACAAGAAAAGAAAAGAAATTCTTCCACAAATTCCTGTATTGGTCTGCCAGTGTATACTGCACTCTGTAGCCACTTCATAAACAGGGAGTGATATTTAGCCTTCAAAGAGCATAGTGTGATTTATCCAGGGGTTTGAATTAATGATGTAAAGTTAGGTGGCAGGTAGATATTGCAATCATTATTCTTTACCAAGAGTTATGCTTTTGGTTGCACAGAGCAGATATCTAAAGTCAGCATTATCTTATAATTAGAGTCACTGTGAGCTCTCACTTGTAGAATGTTCAAACTATTCCAAAGTAACGTCTGTCACTTGTAATCCATCCTTTTCAGTTGGCACGGTAAATTAGTGGAAACTGCTTTGCACCTCTGAAAGCTCTGGGGTGTAAACTTTTGCCGATGACAAACAACTTGCACCTGTGGGTTCCTACAGAGTTAGAGCAGCCCGACACAGTGACATGAGCTTTTGATGCTCTATAATCTGTTGGTGATTCTGCACCCTCTGTAGTCGGTGCTCATCTTGGACTCCACATCACCAACATAGGGCCCTTCCGTCCACATAACCTGCTCGAGACTTTAAGTTTCATCATAACTTAGCAAGCTCATCAACAAATTCAGCAGCTGCTTCCTTGTCTGCTGACCGTTTCTCAGCACACACTGCACAACATATTATGCCAGGTCACTGCTTGAAACGCTGAAGCCACCCTTCACTGTAGTTCTACTGTGGGCCTAATTCTTCATGAAATAACACACACAAAATGCTGGTGGAACACAGCAGGCCAGGTAGCATCTATAAGGAGAAGCACTGTTGATGTTTCGGGCCAAGACCGACGTCGACAGCGCTTCTCCTTATAGATGCTGCCTGGCCTGCTGTGTTCCACCAGCATTTTGTGTGTGTTGCTTGAATTTCCAGCATCTGTAGATTTTCTCGTGTTTGCTCTTCATGAAATAATTTCACTTCTTCCTTCAGCATCTCTCCTGACAGTTCTATACTTTCCCTAATGCAGAGTTCTTGAACCTGGTGGTGTGAGTCCTGAGGTACTTGTACTCTCGACCTCATGGCAGCAGCGAGAAAAGAGCTTGACCTGGGTGATGAGGATCTTTGATGATGAATGGTGCTTTTCTGCAGCAACATTTCATGTAGTTGTGCTCAACAGTTAGGAGAGTCTTACCCTTGATGTACTGGGCTGAATCCACTACCTTTTGTAGGATTTTTTGCTCAAAGGCATTGGTGTTCCCATACCAGGTCGTAATGCAACCAGTCAGCACACTTTCCATCAACGCATCTATAGAAGTCTGCCAATAATTTTCATGACATGCCAAATCTCCACAGACTCCTGAGGAAATAGAGACTCTATTGTGCTTTCTTTGCAATAATATTTATACAATGGGTCCAGGACAGGTCTTCTGAGATAGTGACAATCAGGAATTTAAAGTTACTGACTCTCTCCACCTCTGATCCTCCGTTGATTACTGGCTTATGGACCTGTAGTTTCTCTCTCTGAAACCTACAATCAGTTCCTTAGTCTTACTGACATTGAGTGAGAGATTGCTGTTATTACACCACTCAGCCAACTTATCAATCTCCCTCCTGTGTGTTGATTAATCGTCACCTTTGATACGGTCCACAACAGTGGTGTCAACTTGTATATGGCGTTGAAGCTGTACTTAGCCGCACAGTCGTAGGTGTAAAGCTAGTAGAGCAGGGGCTAAGTACACATCCTTGCAGTGCTCCTGTGCCGATGGAGATTGTGAAAGAGATGTTTTTGCCAATCTGAATTGACTGGTGTCTAAAAGTGAGAAAATCCAGGATCCAATTGTACAAGGGGTATTGAGGCCAATGTTATCGCATATGCTCATCATAGCCACACCACTGTCAAGTTTTTTCAGGACTTTCACCTTATCTTGTATAGATAACATATGGTATTTGTGCTTTACACCTTGAGAAGCACTTTTTTTATTCAATGAAGACATGACTGGAGCGAGATAAGCACAGGTTATAAAAATAAATGCTTCTTTTAAAGATCGTGATTCTACTAATGGTGCCATCAAAACAATAGCAGTGGGTTGGCGTGGCGACCTGGTTTGAAACCAGGCTGGTGAAAATTATGTCTGAAGCAGATTACTGATTGTCGGATTTGAGGTGATCGACCTGTACTTACTTCATTCACATTGGTGAAACTAAACACAATTCTGGTATTAGTTTATTATTGTCATGCATACTGAGGTAAGTGAAAGGCTGCAGCCAAAAGAGGCTACAGGTGCTGGAATCCGGAGTCAAATAAATGAACTGCCGGAAGAACTCAGTGGGTTGAGCAGCATCTGGAAAGGAATTGTCGACGTTTCGTACTGAAAACCTTGCATCCACCCAGAGCATTGACCCACTGAGTTCCTCCAGCAGATTGTGGCTACAGAACACAGTCGTCCCTTGAACAGCAGCTTGTTTGCATTGTGAGGTCGTGGGAGGCTCAGCAGAAGACAATGCTTTAATAAAAATATTTAACTGTAGTGTGTATGAGTGACATTGCTTCGCACCATCAAGGTTAAACAAAGGCCGCTCATTGTTGATACTGATTGTTCCAATGTTTGACACAGTCATTACACCCACGCTCTTGGAAGGAGAATGCTTCATAGTGAAACAGTCATAGTGCTGTACATCACAGGTCGCTTAGAACACCATGATTGTCCTGACTTTGCCCATCTGTACTAACCCCATATGCCCACATTATGTCAGTGCCTGATTATGCCTTGGCTATTTAACGGGCTGTCTAAATGCCTCTGAAATGCTTTAACTGTATCTGATTACATCTCCTCTGGCAGTAACTTCCAGATTACAACCACCTCCATGTGTACTACTCAAATCCCCCTTAATGCAGCTTTAAAGCGCAGCTTAGACCACACCTGCTCAGTTCTGGTCACCTCATTGTAAGAAGGATGTGGAAGCATTAGAGAGGGTGCAGAGAAGATTTACCAGGATGATACCTGCATTAGAGAGCATGTTTATGAGGACAGGTTGAGTGAGCTAGGGTTTTTCTCTTTGGAACGAAGGAGGATGAGAGGTGATTTGGTAGAGGTATGCAAGATACCCAGAGCCTGGACTGACACCTTACTGCCCTATCGTCCTATTTATTATTTATTGCAATGCCTGCACTCTTCTGTGCACTGTATGCAGTCCTGGGTAGGTCTGTAGCCTAGTGTAGCTTTTTTATCGCTGTGTTGTTTTTTACATAGTTTATCTAGTTTTTGTACTGTGTCATGTAACACCAAGGTCCTGAAAAACGTTGTCTCATTTTTACTATGTACTGTACATAGCAGTTATGGTTGAAATGACAATAAAAGTGACTTGACTTGACTTGATAATAAGAGGCATAGATAGAGCTGACAGCCAGACTTTTTCCCAGGGTGGCAATGACTAATAAAAGGGGGCATAATTTTAAGGTGACTGGCAGAAAGAATAAGTCAAATATTCTTTATACTGAGAGTTGCAGGTACATGGAACGCACTGCCAAGGGTGGTAGTAGAGGCAGGATATAGTACAGACATTTAAGAGACTTTTAGGTAGGCTCATGGATGAATGAAAAATGGAAAGATATGGGGGACGGAAAGATTAGAGTGATCTTAGGTTAAAAGAGTGATATACAATGTCATTGCCAAAGGGTCTGTACTGTGCTGTAGTAGTATGTTTGATATTTTAAAAACTCCTCTCACCTTATATCTGTGCCTTTTTGTTTTCATAGAACATAGAACATGCACCTACCATTCTTTGTGTAGATGAGGGGTTCCCAGCCTGGGGTCCACAAACCCCTTGTATAATGGTAGAGGTCTATGGCATAAAAAATATTGGGAACTCTTGGTGTAGAGATGTAATGGTAAAGGTTCAGTGGAGACTGATTCAGTTCTAACCTGGCGTGAGTCAATCTGCTCTGTATTCTTTCCAACTTCATGGTACCTTTATCAATGAATCTTATCCTATATTCCAACCCCCCAATACACATATCAAGCTCTCTTCTTGTCATTGCCATCAAAAAGAAGGTACAGGAGCCTCACGACTCATATTCCCAGGTTCAGCAACAGTTATTACCCCTCAACAATCAGGCTCTTGAAACAAAACAGACAGTCTCACTCAACTTCACTTGCCCCAGACATTCACTTTCAAGGACTCTCCATCTCATATTCTTGATATTTATTGCTTGCTTGCTTGTTTGTTTGTTTGTTTGTTTGTTTATTTATTTATTTATGCATTCATTCATTCATTATTTCTTTCTTTTTGTATTTCCATACCGGTGTAATGCCTAAGTTGGTGCGGTCTTCAGTTGATCCAATTATGGCGATTATTCTATTATGGATTTATTGAGTATGCCAGCAAGAAAATAAATCTCAAGGTTGTACATATATGGTGACATATATGTACTTTGATGATAAATTTCCTTTTGACAAAGATTGGAAAATTGACTATCAGGGAGTCTGGCTGTACTTAAAGTTTTCTCACTGAAGGCAAACGATACATTGAAGAAGGCAGATGAGTTGGGAGCACGGATGGAGACATTAGAAGTACAATGTTGAATATTAAAATGTGACTTCCAGAGGAGGAGGATGGGAGCTCAATGCTCCAGATTGAAAAGCTTTCAGTCAAAACCAAGAGAAGAATGATGAGAAGAAGATGGATGGCATCAGAGATTAAATAAGCAATCACAGTAATGAGGAGGGACGCCCTCTTACAATCATCAGCAAATGAGTCTTAATGAGCTGAGATCAAGAATAAAAAGGGGTAATGACATTGCTAAGAGTGTTACTCTGACCTCCAAAAGCCCAAGGGAGACTGCAGACCAAAGCCGCTACCACATTTCTGACAAATGCTAAGGATTTAGTGTATTAGTAATAATTAATTGGATACAGAGGACACAGAACAGCATAACTGTAGTCAGAATTTTTTAAATGAAGTTGGACACATGGGAGAATATCAGTGGGACACCATTTACATTGAGATGATCACAAAACAAATTTAGTTTGATTATTGATAAGGATTGAGAAAGAAAGAGGATTAGGAGTCCTTTAAATTAGAGGCAGGCCAAAGCATGTTTTTACAGGCTGTGAGATAATTTAGTAAGATTAGATTGGATGTCGCTACTCGGAGGCAAATCAGAATCAGAACAATGAAGGCATGCGAAAGGAAGACCGAAGGGATTTAGGATCTAATTTCTAAGGATTATATAGTAAAGGATTTAGGATTAGGGTAGTATGATAGCATAGTGGTTAGTGTAATACCATTACAGTGCCAGTGACCCAGGTTCAATTCCTACCGCTGTCTTGAAAGGAATTTGTATGTTCTCCCCGTGACCGAGTGGGTTTCTCCAGATGCTCCCATTTCCTCCCACATTGCAAGGTGTGCGGATTAATGTTAGTACCTCGTGGGGCTGCTCTATTGGAGCCAGAAGCTTGGTGACATCCTTGGACCATGCTGACCGTTGACACAACATATTTCACTGAATGATTCATTGTACATGTGACAAATAAAGCTAAATAAAGACGTATGGGTTAATAGGTTAGTGGTTGGCGCAGGATTGTTGGGCCTGTATCTCTACATTAATAAATAAATACTCTCCTCTGAAGTAGAGAAACCAAACACAGGTTATGTGATTGTGGGAGTCATAGAAAAGAACAACACAGAAACAGGCCCAACAGCCCATCTAGTCCAATCATCTAGCTCGTTCATATGTACAAGGTGTTCATTGGTCAGTCATCTTTAGCCACAGAGGGCTTGTAATTATCTTCTTATTTCCCCTTGCGAACTGCTCTCACGAAATCACTGCTTGATTCCCCTTGTCCTGTCAATCTCTCCCTTTGTGGGGTTTCAGCCATCCCTACATGGCCTCTGTCTACACTTCTCAATGCCTCAGCAGACCAGCCAACTTAACCAGGAACCCAAAACATTCTGCAGATGCTGGAAATCCAGAGAAACACACACAAGATGCTCAAAGAACTTAGCAGGTCAGGCAGCATTTATGGAAATGAATAAAGAGTTGACATTTTGGGCCATGTTCCTTTTTCAGGAGACAAGGACTCCTTACCCGTCTCTCTTCTCCCTTCTATCAGACAGATGATACAAAACCTTGAGAAAATGGACACCAGGCTAAGGACAGCTTCTATCACTCTGTTATAAAACTCATGAATTACCTTTCATACAATGACGATGAACTTCTGATATTTCAGTCTTCCTCAGTCATTGCACTTGCACTTTCTCTACATGGAACACTATATTTAATTTCTCTCATATTACCTCTATCTACTTCTGTATGGGATGATCTATCTATACAGCATGCAAGCAAAAGCTTTACATTGTATCTCAGTAACTCCTTCATTAGGGACCCCTATACAACTGCTCATTAATGTCAACATCTAATCAGCCAATCATGTGATGGCAACTCAATGCATAAAAGCATGCAGACATGGACAAGAGGTTCAGTTGTTGTTCAGACCAAAGATCAGAAAGGGAAAGAAATGTGATTTAAGTGCCTTTGACAGTGGGGAATGATTGTTGTTGCCAGATGGGGGTTGTTTGACTATCTCAGAAACTGCTGGTCTCCTGGGTCTTTCATGCACAACAGTCTCCAGCATTTACAGAGAATGATGCAAAAAAAACACATTCGTTGAGTGGCAGTTCATGGGGAGAATGTACAAACTCTTTATAGAATGCAATGGAATTGAACCCGGATTGCAGTACTGCAATAGCATTACACTGCCTGCTATACTGCCCTGCCGCCTAAGGAAAGGCAGAGGAGGAGGGTGAAAGTGTTACAGTGAGGGTCCTGTAGGTATAACACCCTAATCAGTTCAAACATTTCCCTAACGTGGGGCAAGCAAAACTGATTCACTTGTGATTGACTGTAGCTATGCTAATCAGCTATAATACTATTATTATACTGCATTATGATTGTTGCTACTCAAGTAAATTGCCTATTTTATCCCTCGGTCCTTTGAGTAATTTGTGACCTTTTTAAAATGCTTAATACTGACATCATATATCTGGCTTGGAGCCTGCGCATTAGCAGTTTCTGATCCCCAGGGTAAAAGGAGTGATGTTAAAGAAGTACTGAGTGCATTGATCTTTGTTTCATGGAACTGGGAGAATGAAAATTCCTTTCTGAGGAGCAGGTGATGGAATTTAAATGCGAGAAAGGCTTAGCATATTTTAATATTTTAACAGCATGATAATATTTTAACTAAATGGATAATTTAATGTCTGTGAAAGAGTGTGTATGGGGGTATGGGTGGGAGCAAAAGGTAGAAAGGGGTTTGTTTTGCTGTTACACATCAACAGCAATTTCGTAAACCTTGGTAACTTGTCCCCTTTGCTCTTTTTCCATTCCACATTTTGGCTCACTCTTTCTCTCTCTCTTCTCATCAACTCCCTCTAATGCCCCTCCTCCTTCACTTTTTCCCATGGTCTACTCTCCTCTCCTATAAGGTTACTTCTTCTTCATCCCTTTACCTTTTCCACCTATCACCTCCCAGGTTCTCACTTCATTGATAACCCCCCCCCCCCCCATGATCTACCTTCTCCCTCATCTGGCTTCACCTGTCACTTTCCCCTCCTCCCACCTTCTTACTCTTGCCCCTTCCTTCCCAGACCTGCTAAAGGGTCTCAGCCCGAAACATCAATTATTTACTTATTACCATACATGTTGCTTAATCTGCTGAATTTCTCCATCATTTGGTCTGTGTTGCTTTGAATTTCTAGAATCTGCAGAATTTGTTGTTTTTATGAGCTATCAACCCTTGTCTTGATTAAACTCAGTACCTCAGTAGTAAGAACTCCCTATGGAAGAGAATTATGAAGACTCATAGATCCCCAAATGAAGAATATACCCTGGATCCCAATCCTGCAGTATCTCCAAACTATGCACAGTGAGCAGGTTCATAAAACCATGAGCGATTAGGCCATTTGGCCCATATGGTCTGCTCCGCCATTCAAACCTGGCTGATCCTTTTTTCTCTCCTCAGCCTCACTTCCCAGCCTTCTTCCCTTAACCTTTGATGCCGTGCCCAGTCAAGAATCTATCAAGCACTCACTTAAATGCACCCAACAACCTGGCTCCACAGCTGCCTGTGGTAATAAATTCCAAAAAAATTCACCACGCTCTGGCTGAAGAAATTTCAGAATGCATTTTAAATGGACACCCTTCTACCCTGAGGCTGTGCCCTCTTGTCCTAGACTGCCTGATGCACCATCAATAACTCTCGGGGACGTGAGGTGAGATATAGGCTTTTATTTTCTGGAAGAAAGTACAAGCAGCAATTGACCACCACACAACATCCTGGAGACTGAGACCGGGCGGTGTCTCCAATCGCCTTTATACCGGGGTCTGTGGGAGGAGCCATGGTCAGTGGGAGGAGCCACAGGAGCAGTCAGCAGGGGGGGCGTATCCAGACAGGTATATGTAGTTCACCACACTGCCTCAATATAGGAAATACCCTTTCCACATCTACTCTGTCTAGGCCTTGGTAAAATTTCAATGCGATCCCCCTCTTCCTTCTGCAGACCCAGAGATATCAAACATTCCTTAGATGATATCCCTTTCATTCCTGGAATCATCCTTGTGAAGGGTCCCAAGACTTTTTACATTTTTAATTTTTGGATTTTCTCCCCATTTAGAAAATAGTCTGTACTTTTATTTCTTCTAACAAAATGCATGACCACGTATTTTCTAACATTGTACTTCATTTGCCACTTTCTTGCCCATTCTCCTTCTCTGTCTAAGTCCTTCTGCAGCCTATCTGTTTCCTCAACACTACCTGCCCCTATCCTCACCACATTCTACAGAGGATGTATTGAGAGCATCCTGAGCCGCTGCATCACCGCCTGGTTCAGGAATTGCACTGTCTCGAATTGCAAGACCCTGCAGCGGATAGTGAGGTAAGCTGAGAAGATCATCGGAGTCTCTCTTCCTGCTATTACAGACATTTACACCACACGCTGCACCTGCAACAGCATTGTGAAGGACCCCACACATCCCTCACACAAACTCTTCTCCCTCCTGCCACCTGGCAAAAGGTACTGAAGCATTTGCGCTCTCACGACCAGTCTGGGCAACAGTTTCTTCCCCCAAGCCATCAGACTCCTCAATACTCAGAATCTAGATTGACATCTATATAATTTATTATTATATTGTAATTTGTCCTCTACAGTGCCTGTTGTTTTGTTTATTAATTATTGTACTGCCCTGCACTGTTTTGTGCACTTTATGTAGTCCTGTGCAGGTCTGTAGTCTAGTGCAGGTTTTATGTTGTTTTACGTAGTCTAGTGTAGCCTTGTGCTGTCTTACATAGTCTAGTGTAGTTTTGTGTTGTTTCATGTAGCACCAGGGTCCTGGAGGAACGTTGTTTCTTTTTTACTGTGTACTGTACCAGCTGTCAATGGTCAAAATGACAATAAAATTGACTTGACTTGATCTGCAACTTTGGCAACAAAGTAATCAACTCCATCATCTAAATCATTGATATACATCATAAAAACAAGCACTCCCAATACCGATTCCTGTGAAATTCCAATAGTCCTTTTATTCCCACTCACTGCCTCCTGCCAATCAGCCAATGCTCTAACTATGCCAGTAACTTCCCTGTAACACCATGGGCTCTTAACTTGGTAAGCAACTACATGTGTGACAAACTTTTCTAAAAAACCATCTCCTAAGCATTCAACAAACTAGTTCTCTTGAGATGCATTACCAACCTGATTTTCCCAGGTTGAAATCTCCCATAACTATCATAACATTGCCCTTTTGACACACCTTTTCTATTTCCCATTGTAATCTGTGGTCCACATCCCAGCTACTGTTGGGAGGCCTGTGTGTAACTGCCATCAGGATCCTTTTCCCCTTGCTGTTTCTTAACTCAACCCACAAGGATTCAACAAGGTGATCCTATGTCACCTCTTACCACTGATTTGATGCCATTCTTTACCAGCAGAGCCATGCTATCCCATCTGTCTACCTTCTTTTCCCTCTGATACAATGTGTAACCTTGGACATTCAGCTCCCAACTACAACCATCCTTCAGCCATGAATCAGTGATGGCCACAACATCATACCTAACTTAATAATAATGCAACAAAATCATCCACCTTATTTCTTATACTCCGTGCATTGAGATATAACACTTTGAATACTCTTTTTGCTAAGTTAGGTATTATAAGTTAGGTATGATTTTGCTACTCTTTTTGATTCTGCATGGTAACTCATCAGTTAGCATAACACTTTTATAATGTCAGCTCTATGACTGGGTTTCGATTCCCACGCATTCTCCCCAGGACAGCATGCATTTCTCCCCAGTACTCCTGTTTCTTCCCACGTTCCAAAAATATACCGGTTAGGCTTCGTGAATTGTGAGCATGATTATTGCTGAATTTCGTTGATCTTTTATTGCCACCTGCTTCTGGTCTTCACGAACAGGGGAAACAGTAGCTATCCCAAACATCTTCTCCAGCATCAGGGAAGCATCAAACAATGGTTTGTTACACCCTTCCACCCTTCCTAATGATTTTTGAGAACTAGATTACAGTGGATGTGTAAGCAGCCATTTGCGTCATTTAGGGTGAGGGCGACACTCATAATCTGAATAACAGGGGCATTCAAACAGGCTGGAAATTAACCTTCAACTTTGACAGCAATGTTTGGTCATGTTAATATGCTAGTCCACAAAATATCTCTCAGTCATGTCCAGCGCCTGTCAGGATGAATATAGAACATAGAAATTAGAACAGTGCAGCACGTTATGAGCTGTTGGCTCATGATGCTGTGCCAACATATAAAACACTATTCTATAATCAGTCTAAACCTTCCCTCTTATATAACTCAGCATTTTCAAACATCCATGTGCCTTTCTAAGGGACTCTTAAAATTCATCAATGCATCTACCATGACCCTCTGCTGTGCATTCCAAGCACTTACCACTTCCTGTCGAAGAAAACAACCTACCTCTGACATCTCCTCTAAGCTTTCCAACTCTCATTCTCTGGCATCAGCCAATTTCCACCCTGAGGAAAAGGCACTGGTTGTCTACTCTGTCTTCCAAGTGGACCACAACCTTGTCGTGGTTTGGAGGCTTGCATACTTCAATGACCTGGAGGGTCACCCATGCCAAACAGGTCCAAGAGTTGAGGACTGACTAAGGGTGGTTCACTGGTCCTCCGGGTTCAGGGGTTCAACTCAGAGCTAACAACCTTGACCTGCCAATCAGCAATGAAGGATCCTTCTACATCTGTGTGCAATGCTATTCCTGAGTCTAAACCTAAACCTGGAACTTGCATGATTAGCAGTAGTAAAAGCTGAGAGGCAGCTACTGACACGATGAAAGGGACTTTACTGGATTCCTGAAGGGCAGAAGAAATGTGGGAGACAAAAGGCAACTTTGTACAGGCAGAAATGAGGACATTGAACCACACCTGGGGCAGAATAAAGAAGAGGATCAAGGACAGAAAGTGATGGAGGACCTTTATTGCTGCCCTAAATACCAGCAGGCAATAAGTAAGAGATGCCTCATGTGATTCAATGCCTATCAATGCCTCATGTGATTCAGCCCTTAAAGAGAAGCTTTTATTTCCCTCTACATGATTAATCAACAGAAAAAGGCTGACCAGCCTTGGATATAATCTAATCAGTGTGTCTAATTTGGACATCCATTTTCCAAGATTTCATTTTTAAGATTTGTCAGGAGACCTGGTGTGGATCCCATTACTCAACATGACTTGGTTCTTTCATTGGCAAGGCAATTTTGGATGTTTATATCCTTTGCAAATTATAGGACGTCTGCTAGAGTGTAAGAGAATAATTCAATAATAATTCTGCATTGTGGTTAACTGTTGAAACTGGGGACTGAGGGAAAGGCAATGAATTTGATTGTTCTTCTGCTGCTGAGGGACATAATGAGGACATTATGCAGAAAGTTTCTGTTGAAAGATTAATGTTCTGCAGTTTTATTTGTGTTTCACAGACAGAACTTTTCCTCCAATGAGAGATACATTAGATTGAGTGTCTTTTCTCCAGGATTCGGAAATCAAGAATTAGACAGCATAAGTTTATGGTGAGGGTGCAGAGATTTGAAAGGCACCTGGTTGGCAAGAGTAGCTGCCAGAGGAAGCCCTGAACAAGAGCAAGGATGTTCAGAGACTTTATTTAGAGATACAGCACAGTAGCAGGCCCTCCTGGCCCAATGAGTGGAGTACCTGGAAGAAGCCCACAGAGTCATGAGGAGAATGCACAAATTACCTACAGACAGTGGTGGGAATTGAACTGGTGTCACTTGTGCTAAAATAGCATTACACTAGCCTCTTCACTACCATGCTGCCTCATGATGATGTCACCTCTGCACATGGTAGAACAACTTCAGATCTTCAGGCAGAGTTTAATAATACACATGAATGAGCTTAAAGTACACTTATTATCAAAGTACAGATATGGCACCATATACTGCCCCGCGATTTGATTCCTTGCTCAGGAAATCCGAGAACCACAATAGAATCAATGAAAAGCAGCACCCAACAAGGCAGACAAACAACCAAGGTGCACAAGACGACAAACTGTGCAAATACAGAAGAGAAAAATTAATAATGATAGAAAAGCAATAAATATTGAGAATGTGAGATGAAGAGCGCTTGAAAGCGAGTCCATAAGCTGCGGGAACATCTCAGTGAAGGCACAAATGAAGTTGAATGAAGTTATCCACATTGGTTCAAGAACTTGATGGTTGAAGGTTGGAGTTCATGGAGTTAAGACAAAATTATTAATCAATCATGATTTGTATGTTTTTTCTCCTGGATTAGGAAATCAATAATTAGCGGATATAAGTTTATGGTGAGGGTGCCAAGATTTAATAGGCACCTGGTTGGCAACAGTAGTTGCCAGAGAAAATGCTTAAGGCAGGTGAATGAACAACATTTAAAGTGGTAGATGCACAAGTACATGGACAGGCAAGGTTCATAGGGATATGGGCCAAACACAGACAAATTGGATTATCTTGGATGAGAATCATGGTTGGCATGGTCCAGATGGGCCAAATTGCCTATTTCCATGCTGTATATCTCTACAACTATAACTCATAGACTTGAAGTCTTATATCAGTTGTTCTTATACCTGTAAGGTAGGACTGTGGAGATGTATGTGTATATTCCATTATACATTCAGTAGGTACACCTGTACAGCTGCTCATTAATGCAAATATCTAATCATCCAATCATGTGGCAGCAACTCAGTGCATTATAGCCCATAGTCAAGGTTAGAAGTTTCAGTTATTTGTCAAACCAAACATCAGCAGGGGGAAGGAATGTGAGTCAAATGAGTTTGATCATGGACAGTTTGTTAATTTCAGATGGGATGGTTTGAGTATCTCAGAAACTGCTGATCTGCTGGGACTTTCATGCATAGAACATTTTAGAGATTCGAGTATGGTGCAAAAAAAACAACAACAAAAAAAACAACCAGTGAGTGGCGGTTCTGAGGGCAAAGGTGCTTTTTTTAATGAGAGAGGTCAAAGGAGAAGGGCCAGATTGGTTCAAGCTGACAGGAAGATTAAACTCACTCAAATAACCACGTTACAACAGTGGCGTGTGGAAGAGTAGCTCTGATTGCACAAGATACTGCATCTTGAAATGAATGGGCTACAGCAGCTGAAGACTGTGAACACACTCACTGGCCACTTTATTAGGCACAGACGGTATGTGATAAAGGGGTCACTGAGCATAGAACAGATGTAGTTGAACTGAGATGAGATACTAATGGACTTGGAATGCTAAATATCAAAAGAAGGATTGAAATGGGGCACTAAAGGATACCGTTCTTCAAAATGGATTCTCTGATAAATTCAAAGCCAATCTGTTCCTGTGTTTGGAAATCAAGGTTATAGAACAACAGTCGTGGGATGAGTGAACACTTTATGTGTTTATTTGTTGAGATACAGTGTGGAAGAAGCCCTTCCGGCCCTTCGACCCCCAAGGAGTTTGTACATTCAATCTGTGAACCACATGGGTTCCCTCCGGGTGCTCTGGTTTCCTCCCACAATCCAAAGACGTACCAGTTAATCGATTAATTGATCGTTGTGAATAGGGCAGTGTCAAAGAGGCGGGTCGCTGGGTAGAGCAGCTCATTGGGCTGGAAGGGCTTGTTTAGTGCACTACCTTTAGATAAATATAAAAATAAAATATCACAGATCCACTGTCTTAAACACCAGATTCAGGTTAATACCAATCAATGATTGTTTCCTGTCTACAAAGTATACAATTCAAATTAATGTTTAATTGTCATTCAACTGTAAACATGTATACAGCCAAATAAAACAGCTTTCCTTTGGGGTCAAGGTGCAAAACACAGAACCAACAGTTATACTCAGCTCATCTAATTATAGCATAACAACACACAGTTTTATATATATATAAAATAATATAACCCAAGTCCATGAATGTCATGGCCTGGAGCTTGATGGTTCATTAATGTTACCCTGCAGCCATGTTTCTGAAAGAACAAGCACACAACAATTCCTCATCTCGTGCAAGTCACGTTTGTCTTCCACTGAGTGAACACCGGAGGGCAGCACCGATGTGTGGGTCCAATCCCCAACCCATTAAGAATCCAGTGGGACACAGCTAGCTCCCACATCAACTACCCCACCCCGTCCACTGCCCCTGGCAGCCACAACAGGTGACCCTGAGACACGAGGCGCTGGTGTGCACAATGTCGAGGCAACGAAGAGAATCAATCTCACAGTATTCTACACCACCAATTTCCAACAGGGTCTTGCAATTACCTCAAAAACATCCAAGACAATCACTCATTTCACCTCATGAAGAACAGGTGAAGAATCTACTGCTGTACCTGTGCAAAGAGTAGCTTATTGTATATAACTTTCCAAAGCTAGGAGACTGTAGTAGTGGCAGCCTTTGCCCCACAAAGGATTTAGCAACCGAGCATATTCTAAGAACTCCAAAGTTCTGTGAATAAATAAGCTGCATGTGACACACAGAGAGAAATAGGCAGATAGACAGAGAGAGTGAAATGTGTTTCTGCTGACATAATTATGACTGTTCAAAGAATCATAATATTCACCAAGATGTTTTAATGTATTAAAATGTATTCAGTTAGGCAACACTAAGTGGAAAAATGCTCCGAAATAAATACTCCCATGAGCAAAACAAACAAAAATTATAATTAAAAGTTTATATTGAACAGAAAACAGGTATTATGAAGTTTGAACTTTGTTTCCCTGCCTGTAAAGTATCTTATTGCCAATAAGTAATTCAACTAAACATTGTTTCCACATGAAGATATATTGAAATTAAACTGTCATCTCATTCTACTGATTGATATTGTGTTTGACCACCTGGAATATAATTCAGAATTGATGTAACGGACACAAAACACTGGAGGAACTAAGCAGATCAGACACCACTTACGGAGATGAATAAACAGTTGAAGTTTTGGGCTGAGACCCTTAATCAGGACATGGGATTTCCAGTATCCTCAGAGTCTTGTGTTCAGAATTGATGCCTTTGTAACAATAGAACCATATCAAGCATGGACTGCAGACATGAAGGGAGTAACCTCTGTTTACTTAGACAAGGTGGGAAGGGATAAGTGTAAAACTTTGTTTTAAGACCATAAGATAAAGGAGCAGACAGAAATAGTTCAGTAATAGTCATATTTGGGCAGGTGACCAAAATCTGAGCCAATGAGTTAGGTTTTAAAGAAAGTTTTGAAAGATGACTGGGTGACAGAATGCAGGTGTAATTTTTAGAGGGAGGTCAAAGAGATTAGGAGCAGTAAAACTGAAGAGTGCAGCTATCAGTGAAGAGTAATACAAAAGGCCAGTTTGAAAGATTGGAGAATTGAAATGTCATTGACTTGAAACATTTAATGTCAGGTCAATGAAATTAAACTGAAGTAATGAACTTAGAGTTGACATGGAGTGGATGTTTCCTATAGTGGGGGACGAGCAGAGCCTCAGAATAGAAGGAATTCCCTTTAGAATAGAGATGAGGGGGAATTTCTTTTGCCAGAGGGTGGTGAATCTGTGGAATTCATTGCCACAGACAGTTGTGGAGGCCAAGACATTTCATATATTTAAAGCAGAGATTGATACAGTGCCTATAAAAAGTATTCAACCCCCCCCCCCCACCTTGGAAGCTTTCATGTTTTATTGCTTTACACCACTGAATCACAATGGATTTAATTTGATTCTTTTGACACTGATCAACAGACTCTTTCCTGTCAAAATGAAAACAGATCTTTACAAAGTTATCTAAATTAATTACAAATATAAAACATAAAATAATTGATTGCATAAGTATTCACCCCCTTTAATATGACACACTAAATCATCACTGGTGCAGCCAATTGGTTTTAGAAGTCACATAATTAGTTAAATGATCTATTTTTGGAGAACTGTGTGCAGCCAAGGTGGTTCAATGGATTGTAGTAAAAATACACCTGTATCTGGAAGGTCCAACTGCTGATGAGTCAGTATCCTGGCAAAAACTACACCATGAAGACAAAAGAACACTCCAAACAACTCTGCAAAAAAGTTATTAAAAAGCACAGGTCAATTCATAGATACAAGAAAATTTCCAAATCACCGAATATCCGTTGGACTGTTCACTCATGATCCCCAAGCAATCTGACAAAGCTTGAGCAGTTTTGTAAAGAAGAATGGGGAATATTGTCCAGATGTACAAAGCTGATAGAGACCTATCTACACAGACTCAATACTGCCAAAGGTGCGTCTACTAAATACTGACCTGAGTGGGATGAATAATTATGAGATCAATTATTCTGTGTAGGTTCTTGATTAGTAAAGGTGTCAAGGATTATGGGGTGAATGTAGTCGAACAGGGTTGAGAGGGATAATAATGGGAAGAATAGCATAATTCTGTTGCTATGTCTTGTGTCTAGTAATGTGGTCACATTCTTTTAGCCTAGCCCCACCAAGTATCCTTCCCCTGAATTCTGCTCAGTGATCCTTTGTTCCCTGAAGGATAAAATCAAATCACATCTCTCGCTAGGAGAATAGCAAAATTAGTTTAAAATGTAATTTACAGTACATTGATGGATAAAGGGGGCAATTATTACTCATCATTGGTTATCCTAGAGAGGCAGTAGTGATCTGCATTCTAATAGTCCTTCTTTCTCTAACAAGTCTGAGAGAGTGAATTTTAAAATACATTATGTGGTGGTTGAATGTAAAGTACTAGCTATCGTATTTATAAGATCTACATACTAAATCCAGGAACCAATTTAGCACTACTTCATTAGGAGTTTGAGAAGACTTGGTCTGTCACCATAGAACCTTACAAATTTCTAAAGAGGTATGCTGGAGAGCATTCTGACTGATGGCATCACAGGCTGATGTGGACATTACAGTATACAGGGTTACAAGAGGCTGCAAAGGACTATAGTCTCAGCCAGCACCATCAAGAGTACAACCCTCCCCAGCACCAAGGACGTTTTTGAAAGGCAGCACCTGAGGAAGATGGCATCCGTTATTAAGGACCTTCACCATATTAGACTTGTCATTGAGGAGGAGGTACATGAGCCTGAAGAGCCACATTCAGTGATTCACAAACAGATGTCTTCCCCTCTGCCATCAGATTTATGAATGGTTCGTGAGCCCATGAACCCTACCTCATGAATCCTTACATTTTTGCATCATTTACTTATTTCTGATAATTTATAATAATTTCTTGTCTCTGCACTGTACTGCTACCACAAGTCAACAAACTTCACACCATCAATGTTAGTGAGAATAAATTTGATCCTGAAGGATTTTTTTACAGTGATAAGAATTCAGAGTACAAACTTTCAGCATTTTGTGAGAAAGCAACTAGAATCCAAAATCAGAATCAGAATCATGTTTATTATCGCTGACAAATGGCATGAAGTTTGTTATTTTGCGCAAGTAATATACTGTAAGTGTGATTCTTAGAAATAAACTTGATTATCTGGCCTTACAAATTCAGCCAGAAATAAAGAATTTCGGTATTATCATTGAGCTAAATTTCAAATCACATACTAACAATATTATTAAGACTACATTCTTTCATTGAAAGAGTTCAATTTCTTACAACATTTCAAGATGCAGAGAAATTGATACACACTTTTAATTTTAGCCATTTAGACTGCTGTAATGCATTCTTTTCGGGACTGCCTAAGAAAGATATAAACCATTTGCAGCTTGTTCAAAATACAGTAGCTAGTATCTTAACCAAAGAAGGAAAAGCTGAGCATACTTCTCTGGTTTGGGCATCATTGCATTGCTGCCAGGTTCCTTTTAGGATCAATTTCAAAAAACTCTTAATTGTATAAAAGGCTCTGAATAATCTAGGTCCTCTATGTATTTTGGAGCGTCTATATCCTTACATCCTTAATTCCAAATTTAGATTCAAGAATACTGGTTTGCTTAGTGTTCCTAGAGCCAAGCATATAAGAATTGGTGATGTGGCCTTTTGCCCTTGAGCTTCAAAAATTTGGAATACTCTACTGATTGATATACACCAGGTTAATTCAAAGGTTCAAAGATACACAGTAAATTTTATTGTCAAAGTTCATATACATTACCATATACAACCCTGAAGTTCATTTCTTGTGGGCATAATTATTGAATTGAATAGAATTGAATGATCTTTCTTGTCATTATACATAGGTACAATGAAACTCTGTTTGGCTTCCTCTCAGGCAATCAAACAAAGTGGTAGATAAAAACAAGACAGTAATAGAAAAACAGTATTAAATAGATAAGTAGCATAAAATAAGTTACAGCAGCACCAGAATGTCACAGTAATGCACAAAGTGCTGTTAGTGCAAGTATTTGAGTCCTTGTGTGTGCTCACAGTTTCAGTCATTGTTCTGTGGGAGTGGTGTGATGGAGGCCACAGCTCTGGGGTAGAAACTGTTCCTTAGTCTATTTGTTCTGGTTTTTAGTGTCCCGAACCTTTTGCTGGATGGCAGCGGGTCAAACAGGGAGTGGCCGGGGTGTGTGGTGTCTCTTGTTATGCTGATTGCTTTCCTCCTGAGTCTGCTGGAGTAGATGGTATCCAGTCCTGGGGGCTCCATCCTGACAATTCGCTGGGCCACCTTCACCACGCGATGCAGGTCTTGTCGCTCAGCGGCTGTGCAGCTGGCATACCGCACTGTGGCGTTGTTGGTCAAGATGGTTTCAATTGTGCTTCTGTAGAAGTTAAGCAACAGCTTTTGTGGGAGTTTGGCCTGTTTCAACTTTCTGAGGAAGAAGAGTCTTTGTTGTTAATTAAGAAAAAAATAATAATTATAACAGAATCAATGGAAGTCCACCCAACTAGGGCATTCAACCAGAGTGCAGAAGAAAACAAGCTGTGCAAATGCAGAGGAAGAAACAATAATAATGAATAAATAAGCAATAAATATTGAGAACATGAGATAAAGAGTTCTTGAAAGTGAGTCCATAGGATGTGGGAACATTTCCATGATGGGGCAAGTGAAGTTATGTTATACTCTTGGGTTCAAGAGCATGATGACTGAGGGATGGTAACTGTTCCTTGACCTGGTGATGTAATTACTGGGGCTCCTGTGCCTTCTTCATGATTGCAATAGCAAGAAGAGAGCATGACCAGCGTGATGGGAGTCTCTGATGATGGATGCTGCTTTCCTGCAACAATGCTTCATGTAGATATGCAGTAGGAAGGCCTTTACCCGTGACACATTCAGCCATGTCCACTACTTTTGTAGGGTTTTCCATTCAAGGGCACTGGTATTTCCATACTGGACTGTGAGGCAGCCAGTCAATATACATCTCTACAAGTTTTTCTAAGTTTTAGATGTCAAGCCAGTCTTCCACAATCTCCAAAGGAAGTAATGGCATTGCTGTGCTTTCTTAGTAACTCTACAAATGTGCTGGGCCCAGGACAGGTCCTCTAAAATAATAACATCTAGGAATTTAAATTTGCTAAACATCTGCACCTCTGATTCTCAGATGAAGACTGGCTTATGGACCTTTGGTTTCCTCCTCCTGAAGTGTATAATCAGCTCCTTTTTCTTGCTGACATTGAGTGAGAAGTTGTTGTAATGACAGATTTTCAGTCTCCCTCTTACATGTCGATTCATCACCACCTTTGATTGGCCTATGATAGTGGTATCGTCAGCAAACTTGAATATGGCATCAGAGCTGTGTTTAGCCATAGAGTAAAATGTGTAGAGCAGGGGACGAAGCACGCAGCCTTGTGGTGAACCTGTGCTAACGGATATTGTGGAGGAGGTGTGTTTGCCAATGCAAACTGACTGGGGTCTGCAAATGAGGAATTCCAGGATCCAATTGCAGAATGAGATATGAGGCCAAGGCCTTGGAGTTTATTGATTAGTTTTGAAGGAATGATAGCCTTGAACACTGATCTTAAGTCATTAAAGAGCACCCTGATGTCTGCATTCTTGCTGTTCAGATCTTCCAGGGTTAAGTGATGAGCAAATGAAATTATATCTGCTGTGGACCTGTTGTTCCGGTAGGCAAACTGGAGCAGATCCAAGTCACTGCTAAGGCAGCAGCTGATTTGTTTCATCACCAATGTCTCTAAACACTTGTCACTGTGTATGTAAGTGCCATTGGGCAATAGTGATTGAGGTAGGTCACCATGCTCCTCTTGGGCACCAGCATAATTGAAGCCCGCATGAAACAGGTGGGCACCACACACCACTGAAGCAAGAGGTTAAAGATCTCAGTGAACACAGCAGCCAGCTGATTGAACATTTTAAAACACTTCTAAAAACCTACTTTTTTAATTTGGACTACTGATAGGATTACTTAATTGCTGTTGATGTTGATTACATTTATATAATTTAGTATAGTTGATCACATTTTATTTTATACAACATTTGTCCTTCCTAATGACTTTCAATTTTGTCTCGTACTTTTATGACTATATTCATTTGTCTTTACAGTCAATGTAAAGTTTGTGCCCACATCTTAATGTATGAAAGGTGCTATATAAATAAAGTTATAATCATTATTACATAAACTATCTTATAAATTACAATAAGAAATAAAGTATATGTTAAAAATGTAAATAAGTATAGCAAAAAGAGAACAAAAATAGTGACGTAGCGTTTGTGGATTCATTAACCAGAAATCTGATTGTGGAGGGAACATTAAAGTAAAATGGCAAGCATATTATATATATAATTGAGTAGTTGCAAGCATTTCTCTCATCCTGGGGTCATACCATATGCCAGTATTAAACACACCTCTTTCGTTTGTGAGGGCAAAAAAAAAATAGAATGTTCCAGAGATGGAGCATAAATGCCACCAAAGTTCAGAGGGTTCTAGTGGCTTGTCTGTATGCTTTCAATTTTGTGTGTCATGTCCACTTAGCCATGACTGGAGACGATTTGCTGCTCCCTGCCAGTAACCCCAAGGGAAGAGATGTTCCAGTCCCCAGGGCTAACATCTCTCACTTCACTGACTATGAAATACGCAGAAGAAAAATTAAGTCTGGCCTAATGATGTTGATAAATTATTTTGATAAATGTCAAGCATGCTTGTTATTGCTCATTTTACAGATGACAAGGATTGAAAAGCAAACTGGGTCACATTTATCAATTATGCAGAGATGTTTGTTTCTTCATTCCCACCAGCACACAGCCCAGCTCACAAAATCCAGCGTACTTTCACAATCTCAACGTTAATTAGCAGAATTAATGTTTCACTGTAAAGCATTAAACTATTTCATCCTCTTAAAATAAATGGCAAAATTCTGAAATGCCCTTTCTCAATTTACCGGATACAATCTTCAATTAGATGCAGCAATCTGAATGTCTATTTGATGTACTCAGTGGCCACTTTATTAGGTATCTCCTGTTACTAATAAAATGGCCCCTGAGGGCATTTTCATGGTCTTCTGCTGCTGTAGCCCATCCACTTCAAAGTTTTACATATTGTGCATTCAGAGATGCTTTTCTACACGTCACTATTGTAATGCATGGTAAAATCTTGAGTTACTGTCACCTTCTTGTCAGCTTGAACCAGTCTGGCCATTCTCCTCTGACCTCTCTCATTAACAGGGCATTTTCACCCTCAGAACTCCTGCACACTGGAGTTTTTTTTGTTCCGCACACCATTCGCTGTAAACTCCAGAGACTGTGGTGCATTAAAATAGAAAATCAGCAGTTTATGTGATACTCTAACCACCCCATCCGACATCAATAATCATTCCATGATCAGAATCACTTTGATCACATTTCTTCCCCATTCTGATGTTTGGCCTGAACAACAACTGAATCTCTTGACCATGTCTGCATGTTTTTATTCATTGAGTTATTGCCACATGATCGGCTAATTAGATATTTGCCTAAACAAGCAAGTGTGCATGAGTACCTAAAAAATGGCCAATGAGTATACTTTATCTTCTTGAAATAAATGACAATATTCAGAAATGCCCTTTCCCAATTTATCGCATGCAATTTTCAATTAGATGCATGGATTCAAATGTCGATTTAATATTTCTGTCCTTAGGGCTATTTTTCCCAGGTGCTTCTATAATAAGCAGATCTCTCCCTATTGCAAAGAGTAATATGGTCCGGTGTGTCAAAAACATATGCTTTCGAACACCAGAACTTTCTGTAAGGTTATTAGTCATCCACGAGCCTGATAGTCAGACAAGATATGGAGCTGCTCATTTTCCACTGTTCCTGCTGCTTAAGTCAAAATTAAATTAAACATAATAATTACTAAAACACGCAGAACTTATAATTCAAGATCTTATTTAATATTGCATGGCTAGTGACAGGATTTCTCTCTGGCAGTAATAATCCTGATGGCATTTTCAAATATTCAAGCGCGCAAACTTGATGCTGATGTTTATACTTTGTAAGGCAGCTTTTCTAAATTCACTTTCCTGCTTAATATTCTGTTCGATAAGCATCAGGCTAATTGCTGGTTCCACTGCGAGTGACTCATCTCCCGATGTCCCAAAGCTCTGCTCCCAACCTGTAAAGTACAAGTCTAGAGTTTGCTGGAATATTCTTTGCTTGCCCGGAAAACAATCGGAGCTCAATACTGATGAAGGGTCTCAGCTTGAAACGTTGACTGTTTATTCCTCTCTGTGGGTGCTGTCTGACCTACTGAGCTCTCTCAGCATTTTGTGTGTGTTAGGCAGGTTTGGAGGGAACTTCTTCACTCAGAGAGTGGTGGGAGTGTAGAACGAGCTGCCAGCTGACATGGTGAATGTGGGTTCACTCTTACGTTTTAAGAATAAATTGGATAGATACATCGATGGGAGAGGTCTGGAGGGTTATGGGCTAGGTGCGGGTCAATGGGACTAGCGGAATAAAGTTTTGACACAGACTAGAAGGGCTGAATGGCCTGTTTTCTGTGCTGTAGTTTTCTATGGTCCTACGCTACTCTGGATTTCCACCATCTGTAGAATTTCTTGTGTTCTGACTGTTATAGAGCAATAGAGTGGAAACAGGCCCTTTAGCTGAACTGGTCCCTGATTTAATTATGCCTTTTCAATTTGTCTGCAGCACACACAAAATGCTGGAGGAACTCAGTAAGCCAGGCAGCATCTAAAGAAAGAAGTACAGTCAACGTTTCAGACTGAAACCCTTCGGCAGGACTGGAGAAACAACGATGAGTGGTAGATTTTAAAGGTGGGGGGCAGGGGAGAGAGAAACACAAGATGATGGGTGAATCCTGGAGAGGGAGGGGTGAAGTAAAGAGCTGGGAAGCTGATTGGTGGAAAAAGGTACACAGCTGGAAAGGGAAGAGTCCGATAGGAGAGAGGAAGGCCATGGAAGAGAAAAAAGGGGAGAGGAGCACCAGAGGGAGGAGATGGGTAGGCAAGGAGATTATGTGAGAGAGGGAAAAAGGGAATGGTGAAGGAGGAAGGGGCATTACTGGAAGATGGCACCATCCCTCTTCACCATTCCCCATCCTTGGTGACACAGGACAAGATAGAAGAAACTCAGCATGGTTTCCTTTAGGGAAAATCTTGCCTGAACAACTTGTTGGGATTCTTTGAGGAGATTACAAGTAGGATAGATAAAGCGGATGCAATGGATGTTGTATATTTGGACTTTCAGAAGGCTTTTGACAAGGTGCCACACATGAGGCTGCTTACCAAGTTAAGAGGCCATGGCATTACAGGAAAGTTAGTGGCATTATTAGTGCATCAGTTGACTTTTAGGAGGCAGTGAATGGGAATAAAAAGCTTCCTTTCTGATTGGCTGCCAGTGACCAGTGATGTTCCACCAGGGTCAGTGTTGGGACCGCTTCTTTTTACTCCATATATCGATGATTTAGGTGATGGAATGGATGGCTTTGTTGCCAAGTTTTCAGTTGATACAAAGATTGGTGGAGGAGCAGGTAGTGTTGAGGAAATAGGTTGCAGACAGACTTAGACAGGTTAGGAGAATGGGCAAGAGAGTGGCAAATGAAACACAATGTTGGAAAATGCCTGGTCATGCATTTTGGAAGAAGAAATAAATGTGCAGATTATTTTCTAAATAGGGAGAACATCCAAAAACCTGATATGGAAAGGGTCTTGGGAGGGCTTCTTCAGAACACTCTAAAGCTTAATATTCAGGATGAGTTGTTAGTGAGGAATGCAAATGCAATGTTAGCATTAATTTCAAGAGGTCTAGAATATAACTGCAGGGATGTGATGCTGAGGCTTTATAAAGCACTGATGAGACCTCACCTTCAGTATTGTGAACAATTTTGGACTCCTGATCTAAGAAAAGATGTGCTGGCATTGGAAAGAGTTCAGAGAATGTTCACAAGGATGATTCTGGGAATGAAAGGGTTATCATAAAAGGAATGTTTGTTGGCTCTGGTCCTGTACTTGTTGGAATTTAGATGGATGAAGGGGGGACCTCATTGAAATTATTTGATTTTGCAAGTCCAGACAGAGTAGATGAGGAAAGCATGTTTCCCACGGCGGGGGAGTCGAAGACAAGAGGGCACAGCCAGGTTAAGAGGGGCATCCATTTAAAACAGAGACGTGGAGACATTTCTTTAACCAGAAACCTGTGGAAGTTGCTACCACAGGCAGCTGTGGAGGTCAGATGTATTTAAGGAAGAGGTTGATAGGTTCTTGATTGACCACAGCATCAAAGCTTATGGGAAGAAGACAGGGGAGTGGGGCTGAGGAGGGGAAAACAATGGGTCAGCTATGATTGAATGGAGGGGTGGACGATGGGCCAAATGGCCTAATTCTGCTCCTATATCTTATGGATCATAAGACTATAAGACGTAGAAAAAGAATTTGGGCATTTGAAACTTTTGAGTCTGCTCCACCATGGTGATATCATCAGGCAAAATAGTACTCAGACAATAGTCCTCCTTCCTTTATTGAGAATGGACTCAACTTCTATTACACATTCTCAGAAGTCAGTTTCACTGATTCTACATCCACTGACTCCGGAAAGTTCAGATCATTGATTCATCTCTGTCCTCTGATCCACTCTCTTCCCTACTGAACAAATTCTCCTATATCGTCTCCACACATCCATCCACCTGATGACAACACCACACCTTCCTCTCTAGAGATTAATTAAGTCATCCTGTAGCACCAACACTGCAAAAGTGAAAATCAGCGCTTGGAAAGAGAGCACGTTAGCAGGGAAGAAAATCAAAACAAAACGCTTTATCAGCACTCAGATGTTACATAGAACAAAGGAATTTACAGCACATTAAAGGCCCTTCATCCCCAATGTTGTGCGGACCATGTAACCTACTCTAGAAACTGCCAGGAATTTTCCGAGTGCATAGCCTTCTAATTTTCTAAGCTCCATCTACCTATCTAAGAGGCTCTTAAAAGACCCTATTGCATCTGCCCCCACCACCACCATCGGCAGTGCATTCTATGCACCCACCACTCTGTGTGAAAAACTTACCCCTGACATCGCCCCGGTACCTGTTTCCAAGCACCTTAAAGCATGCCCCCTCATGTTAGCCATTTCAGTCCTGGGAAAAAGCCTCTGGCTATCCACATGTTCAATGCCCCTCATCATCTTATACACCTCTTATCCTCCATCGCTCCATGGAGACGGGGCCAAGCTCAACCTATTCTCATAAGGTACGCCTTCCAATCCAGGCAACGTTCTTGTAAGTCTCCTCCTTGCTCTCTCTATAGTTTCCACATCCTTCCTGTAGTGAGGTGACCAGAAATGGTGCCAGAAAAGAACACTGAGTTAGTGAAAATAATCTTCATGGAGCATAAAATATTTCAGTACACAAATACTCTGCTGGTGTTTATACCTCATGGCACTGGTCATTCAATTCCGCCTTTCTGCTTACATAATAATTTATTTCCACCGTCTGATTAAATTACTTCATCCATCTGCAACAACTCATATTTGGTGAAATATTCTAAATCAGTGGCTTCTATCTAGAGAGTGAGGGCAAAACCTCCAACTCCAGGTCTTGTCCAATCACACAGCATTCTCATTTGAATATACATCAACTTCTATGTCAATGAATTAAGACCCTGAAACTTTCCCTGTTAGAGGACATTGGGCTGGGTTGATACAGGAAACACAAGAGACCGTAGATGCTGGAATCTGGAGAAAAGACACAGTTTGCTGGAAGAACTCAACTAGAATGTACCTAGATCCAAAATGGCGGCACAATGCAGCTTGCAGCGGCCACTCTGGAGCTGATATCTGCTATTTGTTAAGCGGGGTGCCATGCACAATTCTAATCTTATGAAAAGCGGACGTGGGAGCATGGAGGAACATCTGGAAATCTCCAGGAAGGCCTTTTTCATTGCTACTAATGCTGTGAGGTCCAGGTCTCTGCTGAGAAGAACAGGCCCCAGTCCTCGGGGCTGCGTTGCAGATGGCCGTTGGCAGGGACGGCTTAATGCGCTCAGCAGAGGATGGTGCTTGGAGAGGCTGTGCCGGAAGGGATGGTCGGAGGCTCGGAGGTTCAACGGACTTGGAGTCCGCTGCGGTCGGGGCGCTGGGGAGCTGTCTGTGAGCCTGGGTCCAATGGAGCTTTCATTGTGTGCTGCGTCTGCGAGGCTGAGTCCAGAGGTGCCTTGGAAGTCCATAGCGGGGGTATTCCTTTTTGCCGCTGGCGTGGGATGATGAGTCTATTGGGGCCTTGAGGACTTCTGGAAACTGTGTGGTGGTTTCTTTCAAACATAGTTTTTTAACATCTTTGGATTATTTTTTTACTGTGCCCATGGTCTGTGTTTTATGAATTGTGATTTATATTTATATATATATATATATAATATTTATCAAATATTCACTGTTGTAATTATATGTTAACCATAACTATATGGTTTTGTATAGGTCTTGTACCTTTAGTTTTTGGTTTATTGGGTGGTAGAGTTGGTCTACTGACTTGTTGTCTCTGGGTAGTCTTGTTTTGTCTGGTGGACTTGGAGCTCCTTGCCGGGGAACGTGATAAGATGGTAGCACAATATTAATACATAGCAGCCTCTCTGGACTCTGGATTGGGGATTGCCAAACGTTATGTGGATTTTCAGGTGTAGTCTGTTTTGTCATGTGCTTTTGTGATATCATTCTGGAGGAACATTGTCTCATTTTTTAACTGCATTGCATTTGTGGTTTCTAAATGACAATAAACTTAAATTCAATTCAATTCAAAGATGATCAGTGTCTGTGGAAGGAAACTGTTAACATTTTGGGCCTAAACTTTACATCAAGAAAATGTCCAGCAGAGAGAAGAGAAGTAGATTCCAGGGCCATCTCTGAGGGTTGGGAATTCCATCATTTGCAGCGCATCACACAAAAAATGCTGGAGATACTCATCAAGTCGTGTACCAACTGAGGAGTGGGATAAGGTTGGACACTTCAGGCTGAAATCTTTCAGCAGGACTGGAAAGAAAAAGGGCATTAAGTCAGAATGAGAAACGTGGGGGGTGGAAGGACGAGAATTATTAGCTGATAGGTGAAATGTGAGACCAAGTGAAGAGGAAGGTGGGTCAGTGGGGGAGTGGACATGCAGTAAACTAGGAAGTTATTGGTAGAAAAGGCAAATGGATCAAGAAGAATGAATCTGATAGGACAGGACAATGGAATAAAGTGAAAGAGTTGGGAAAAAGGGAGGTGATGGGTAGGTCATGAAGGTGGGGCTGGAGTAGAAAATGGCTGTGTGGGCAACCAAAATGGGGGAAAGTGAAAAAGGTGGGGGAATTTGTGAAAAAGAAGGAAGTGATTACTGGAAGTTAGTAAGATTGATGTGGCATCTGGTCATCTGCCAGCTTGTACACCTTCTTGTTCTGGCTTCAATTTCTTTCCTTCCCAGACCTTATTAAGGATCTGAGCCTGTTTATTCCCCTCCAAAGTTGCTGCCTGATCTGCTGAGTTCCTTCAACACCCTGTGTGTGTTTCACTAATTCTGAATTATGTTCCAGGTGGTCGAACCAAACGTCAATCAGTAGAATCAAAATACACTTTTCCAGCAACTGCAGAATCCCTGGTGTGTATCAGCGTGGACATTGTGAGAGCAAATCGATGAGATGGAGACTTCACCACCCTCTATAGGCAAACATCTGGTCTAGCCTTCTAGAAGCAGGTAACATTGGCATTCATTAGGTCACCACTACAGAAGAGCTCTCAATCATCAGAGCAGGAGTTAAAAACAAAATGAAGAAATTCATTTTGTTCGTAATAAAGAAGAAATCGAATGAAGAGAGAGATGGTGTCATGTTAATAAAAGCAATCTATTTCATGTCTGGAAGCAGTTTCTAAATCTAAATTACCTCAATATATCTACTGGTGGTTCATTAACCAGGTGTATTTTTATATGTAAATATGATATAGGTGGGTATATTTTTATGTACAGTACCTGAATGAATGAATAGAGGAATCCTAAGCTTCTCTCTTTATTTTAGCCTCTGGTTTGAAGCAAAGATTTTTTAAGAATACCCTCACCTTTGCTACCACATTTAGTTCAGAAACAAACCTGTTCATGCATTGTTTAAGTTGACTTGACATGTGGATCCTCTAATTTGCTGTAAATTCTTCTGCTCTTGGCCTCAGTCATGTTGACTGTCACAATAGGTAACTTCACAGCAACACAGATGGTTAGCTTGATTCCTTACATGTACATTGGGAAAGAGGTACAGGATTCTTAAGTCCCACATCGTCAGGTTTAGGATCAGTTAATTTACTGACAACAGTTGGGCTCTTGAACCAGCATGGATAACTTCACTGGTTACACCACAACTGATTCCACTCACTTTCAAGGACTCAACTCATGTTCTCAGTAGTGTTTATTTATTTATTTTTAAAAAGTGTATTTGCACAGCTTGTCTTCTTTTGCACATTGATCGCTTGCCAGCCTTTGCTTGTGTGTAGTTTTTCACTGATTCTATTGTATTTTTTTGTTTTACTGTGAATGCCTGCAAGAAAATGAATCTCGAGGTAGTATACAGTGACATGTACATACTTTGACAATAAATTTACTTTGACTTGGAAGTACAGAAGTCGAGGAGCACATTGAATTCAGTACCTGCTCCCAGCAGACTGCAGAGTATCACAGCTGTGTGAGAGTGCCTTCACCAGCAGGACTTCAGTAGCTTAAGGCAGCTGACCATCACCTTCTTAATGGCGACTAAAGGACATCAATAAATGCCAACCATTCCAACAGACAGCATATCTTAAAGCATGAATATGGAAAATGTGCACCCCCACCACCCTCCACATGCTATTTTCTCACTGCTATCATCAGGAAGAAGGTACAAGAGCCTCAGGACTCATACCACCAAGTTCAGGAACAATTATTAATCTTCAACCATCAGGATCTTAAGTTCACTCAACTTTACTTGGCCCAGCATTGAAATATTTCCACAACCTATGGCTTGCATTCTAGGACTCTTCATCTCATGTTCTCAATATTTATTACTTATTTATACACTTATTATTAGCCCTTCCTTTTTGGTTGGTGCAGCCTTTCATTGATTCTGTTATGGTTATTATTCTATAGATTTATTGAGCATGCCCACAAGAAAATGAATCTCAGGGTTGTATATGGTGACAAATATGTACTCGGATTATAAGTTTAATTTGAACTTTATATGCACCAAGGAGAGTGATTCATTGGGGAAAGGGAAGTAGGAGAGGCACCAGAAGGAGGTGACAAACAGGTGAGGACAAAAGGTAAGGGAGGGGTCAGAAAAGGAAATTAAATAAGAGGGAAGGGGAGGAAGAAAGAATTAATGGGAATTGGAGAAATCAATGTTCATGCCATTAGTTTGGAACCTACCAAGAAAGAATATGAGGTGTTGCTCCTTCAAACTGAGACTGGCTACATTGTGTTTTATAAAATTGGTTTATATTTATTGTCTTTTTATACTTATTGTTTTTTTTAATGCTGCAACAGATCTGGAGTAACAATTATTTTGTTCTCCTTTGCACTCATGAACTGAATAATGACAATAAACAGTCTTGAATCTTGAACCTTGAGCTGGCCAGTTGGCCTGTTTCTATGATGTACAACTCTATGCTTCCAATACAGGAGAAGCAGTAAAGAATGAACTGATAAGTATTGGAACTGAGAGATTAGAGCTATTAGCAACAGCTTATGTTTCTTTCTTTGGAAAAAAAAGTAGCCCAAATTAAGACCTGATAGTCTTTAGAATTATAAAATAGCTTTTATAGTTTAAACCCAAAGAATATGTCACCACTTGACAGAATAAAAAGCACAGTTCATGAATACATGATAATTATTAATGAATCCAACAGTGAAAGAAATGGAGAAATATTTTTATCAAAAAAGTAGAAATTTCTACTCTGTGACACAGGCAATGAAAAAGCATTACTCTCCATAAAGAAAATTTAGGTGAGCAATTGAGAGATAAATTAGTAAACCAAGATTATGAATGGGTAAAATAGGGTAAATGAAAACAGGCTTTTTCCACTGAGTTTCAGTGAGACGAGAACAAAAGGTTATGGGTTAAGGGTGAAAGGTGAAATGTTTCAGTGAGCCTGAGGGGAATCTTATTCACATAGTGGGTGGTGAGAGTATGAAACAAATTGCCAGTGAAGTGGTAGAGAAAATTTAAGAGAAATTTTGATAGGTACATGGATGAGAGGGGTAAGAAGAGCAATGGTCCAGATGTGGGTTGATGGGGATAGGAGAATAATCATTCAGCATGACCTTGATGGGCTAAAGGGCCTGTTTTGTACTGTTGTGTTCTATGTCTCCATGACTCTCGAAGAAAGGAAGATATATGAGAGAGATGGAAAAGAAATGATTGGTGTAGAGTAAACACATCAAACCAGAATTTTATATATTCATCCCCAGGATATTAATACACACTCAGTGGCCACTTTAATAGGTTCACCTGTAAATCTGCTGTTCAGTATAAATATCTAATTAGCCAATTATGTGGCAGCAACTCAATGCATAAAAGCATCAGACATGGTCAAGAGGTTCAGTTATTGTTCAGACCAAAATTCAGAATGGGGAAGAAATGTGATCTGTGACTTTGATCGTGGAATGGTTGACGATGTCAGATGGGGTGGTTTGAGTATCTCCAAAACTGCTGATCTCCTGGGATTTTCATGCACAACAGTCTCTTGAGATTACAGAGTTTACAATAAGAAAAAAAAAAGTGAGCACCCAATCTGCAGGTGGAAGTACCTTGTTAGTGAGAGAGGTCAGAGGAGAATGGCCAGACTTGTTCAAGGAAGGTGACAGTAACTCAAATAGCCACACATTAAAATGGTGGTGTACAAAAGAGCATCTCTGAATGCACAGCTTGTCTAAGCTTGAAGAGGATGGGCTATAGCAGCAAAAGACCACAGAAATACAGTTTATGAACACTTTATCCTGAATCATGGTTTAATAAAGGGAAAATCTTGCCTGATGAACCTGTTGGAATTGTTTGAGGCGATTACGCGTAGGATAAATAAAGGAGATGCAGTGGATGTTGTGTATATGGACTTTCAGGAGGCTTTTGACAAACAGCCACACATGAAGCTGCATACCAAGTTAAGAGCCCATGGTATTACAGGAAATCTACTGGTATGGTTAGAGCATTGGCTGATTGATAGGAGGTAGCAAGTGAGAATGAAAGGATCCTTGAATGGTTGGCTGCCTGTGAGAGTAGTATTAGGACAACTTCTTTTTATGCTGTATATCCATGATTTAGCTGATGGAATAGATGGCTTTGTTCCCAAGTTTTCAGAGTATATGAAGATTGGTGGAGGTGCAGGTAGTGTTGCGAAAACAGATAGACCATGGAAGGATTTAGACATCAGACTAGGAGAATGGGCAAGAGAGTGGCAAATGAAATACAATTTTGGAAAATGCATGGCCATGCACTTTGGTAGCAGAAATAAATGTGCAGACTATTTTCTGAACATAGAGAAAATCGAAAAAGCTGAGATGGAAAGTGACTTGTGCAGAACACCCTAAAGGTTAATTTGCAGGATGAGTTGTGGTGAGGAAGGCAATTGCAATGTTAGCATTCATTTCAAGAGATCTAGAAAACTAGAGCAGAGGTGTGAGGCAGAGGCTTTATAAAGCACTGATGAGGCCTCACCTTGAGTACTGCAAACAGCTTTGTGCTCCTGATCTAAGAAAAGGTATGCTGGCATCGGAGAGGGTTCAGAGGAGGTCCACAAGGATAATTCCAGGAGTGAAAGGGTTATCATACGAAGAACATTTGACGGCTCTGGGTCTGTACTCACTGGAATTTAGAAGGATGAGAGGGGAATCTCATTGAATCTTTCAAATATTGAAAGGCCCAGACAGAGTTGATGTGGAAAGGATGTTTCCCATGGTGGGGGTGTCTAGGACAAGATAAAGGATAGAGAAACATCCATTTAAAAGAGAAATGCCTAGAAATTGGGTATTTATTACCACAGCCAGCTCTGGAGACCAGGTTGTTGAGTGTACTTAAGGCAGAGATTGATTGGACAAGGCATCAAAGATTGTGGGGAGAAACCTGGGGAATTGGGGCTGAGGATGAGAAAAAAAACATCAGGCATGATTGAATGGCAGAGCAGACTCAATGGGCCAAATGGCCTAATTCTGCTCCTATGTCTTATAGAAAAACATAGAAACATAGAAAATAGGTGCAGGAGTAGGCTACTCGGCCCTTCGAACCTGCACCACCATTCAGTATGATCATGGCTGATCATCCAACTCAGAACCCTGTACCTGCTTTCTCTCCATACCCCCTGATCCCTTTAGCCACAAGGGCCATATCTAACTTCCTCTTAAATATAGCCAATGAACCGGCCTCAACTGTTTCCTGTGGCAGAGAATTCCACAGATTCACCACTCTCTGTGTGAAGAAGTTTTTCCTCATCTCAGTCCTAAAAGGCTTCCCCTTTATCCTTAAACTGTGACCACTTGTCCTGGACTTCCCCAACATCAGAAACAATCTTCCTGCATCTAGCCTGTCCAATTCCTTTAGAATTTTATATGTTTCAATTAGATCCCCCCTCAATCTTCTAAATTCCAGTGAGTATAAGCCTAGTCAATCCAGTCTTTCATACCATACCCCCAATACCATGTGCTTTAAGTTTGCACACTAATCTCCTGTGTGGGACCTTGTCAAAAGGCTTTTGAAAATCTAAATATACCACATCCACTAGCTCTCCCCTATCCACTCTACTAGTTACATCTTCAAAAAATTCTATAAGATTCGACAGACATGATTTTCCTTTCACAAATCCATGCTGACTTTGTCCGATGATTTCACCTCTTTCCAAATGTGCTGTTATCACATCTTTGATAACCGACTCTACCATTTTCCCCACCACCAATGTCAGACTATCGTCTGGTCTTTTATGGTTTTATGGTCTTTCTTAGTTACAGGAGATTCCCAATTAAGTGGGCACTGAATGTAGTTTGTAAAGCAAGCATTTGTGTGATGATTAATTTGCCCTTTCAGGGATCAGTACAAATCATCTAACATTGTTGGTCTCGAGTTAACAATAGGCAAAATGTGTCAGGACAGCAAAACATACAGGTAATTTAATAGTCAGCAGTACTGAGACTGCTTTGATGCCAAATTTATTTAAATCCGTGCATTTAAAATCTCTGTTTGGAATTCACACTATTCTCTGCATAATCCCTGACCCAAGATAATTAAAACGCTTGCTGAAGATGTGCTTGTGCACGCACATGCGTATATCAACAATGCTCCTGTCTCAAACCACACAAATTTAAATGTATGTCCACATTTCCCAATTAAATTAATCTGGAAAGACTGCAAAAATGATTTATGAGGATGTTGGCAGGACCTGGGGACTGATTTCTGGAGAGAAGTTGAACAGGTTGGAACTTTATTCATTGGAAAGGAGAAAATCAGAGTAGTTTAGAGGTGTGACATGCTGTGCTAAAGTCTTAGGCACACTGCACTCACAAAGCAAACAGCATTATGAAGGACCCCACGCACCCCTCACACAAACTCTTCTCCCTCCTGCCTTCTGGCAAAAGGTACCGAAGCATTCGGGCTCACATGACCAGACTGTGCAACAGTTTCTTCCCCCAAGCCATCAGACTCCTCAATACCCAGAATCTAGACTGACATCTACATAATTTATTATCATATTGTAATTTATCCTCTACTGTACCTATTGTCTTGTTTATTAATTATTGTACTACCCTCCACTGTTCTGTGCACTTTATGTAATCCTGTGCTGGTCTGTAGTCTAGAGCAGTTTTTATGTTGTTTTATGTAGTCTAGTGTAGCCTTGTGCTGTCTCACATAGTCTAGTGTAGTTTTGTGTTGTTTCATGTAGCACCAGGGTCCTGGAGGAACGTTGTTTCATTTTTACTGTGTACTGTACCAGCAGTGTATGATCGAAATGTCAATAAAATTGACTTGCCTTGACAGTACTGTATAAAATCACAAGGGGCATAGGTAAGGTGGGGAAAGTGCACAGTGATAGATTCATAGAGTAATAGAAAAGTACAGGAGAGAAACAGGTCCTTCAGTTCATTTAGTCTGTGCTGTACCATTGAAACTGTTTATTTCTAGTCTGTTTCACACAGTTAGGGAATCAAGAACTAGAAGGCATACATTTAAGGTGAGATGTGAGAGATTTAATAGGAATCTTAGGAGAAACATTTTCACCCAGGAGATGGTCAATATATGGAATGAGCTTCCAGAGGAAGAATTTAATGCAGGTCCATTAAACATTTAAAAGACACTTGGAAGGGTACTGTACACAGATAGGGAAGTTTTAAATGGAGATGGACCATATGTGGGTAAATGTGACCAAGTTAGATAGGAATTCTGGTTAGCATAGACCATAGAGTCATAGAATCATTTAGCATTGCAGCACAGATACAGACCATTGAGCCCATCTAGCCCATGCTGTACCGTTATTCTGCTGAGTCCCAATGATTCGCTGCTGCACCATACTTATCTACGTACTTCTCCAAACTTCTCTTAAACATTAAACACATGTCAACAACTTCCACTGGCAGCTTATTCCACACTCGCAGTACAATCTGAGTGAAGAAGTTCTTCCTCAGATCCCCCTTAAATATTTCACCTTTCACACTTAACCCATAACTTCTAGTTCTAGACTCCCCTACCTTCAGTGGAAAAAAGTCAGGTGGCATTTACCTTATCTATGTGAGGCCCTCCATTGCAACATTGGTGTCTACGTACAGTTGATATGCAATCCAGGGCAGTACAATATGGAGAGAAAGCTCTTGCCAAGGCAGCAGGCTCAAAGACCCCCTATCTATAACCCTCATAATTTTGTGTACAAACCAGCTAGGCCAAAAGGTCTATTTGTATTCTGTATGGCTCTATGGCTTCAAATCAAAATTCAGCATTCCTCAGTCAATCTAACTACGGAATTCCAAAAATTGAAACCTAATTTATCAAGGTTACAATGCAGCAAATTCTTTCCAGTTGACTGTCCAAATCTCAGCAAAGGGAAAGGCATTGTGGATTCACAGCAGAAACACAATTTACACAGATGTTGTTGCAAAAACTCCAATACATCTAATAATGAAATGCTACTTGGTTTAAGACTGCCAGAAGAGACAGAAATCTTCAGGGAAAATGGAAGCATCTATCCGGCCACGCAAGGGACAGATGATAAATAGGGTGAATCTCATTTTGACACCATCTCAGGAAATTAAAAATAACAAGCAACTGCATGGCACTGACATTAAGCAGCGGTGAGTAAGTGGACAAAACCTGGCCTGCATTAATCTTGTCTTGCCTCTGACAGCAGCAAAAACGCGCATACTTATAAGTTTTAAGTGGTGCTGTGGCACTCAAACAATTGTTTTTACAGCTCGGGTGGTGCAGTTTGGAGTTCAATTCTGTTGAGATCTGCAAGGGGTGTGTATGTTCTTCCCATGACAGTCCAACCACGCGCGTTTTCTCTGGGTGCTCCGGTTTCCTCCCACGGTCCAAAGACATACCAGTCAGTAAGTTAATTGGTCACTATAAATTGTCCTGTAATTAGATGCTGCCTGTTAAGCTGCTGGCAATTAGGGCAGCAATGAAAGCCCTCCATCTTTGTCTGTCTTTGGCCATCTTGTCCATGTGTGGTTCAGGGCCCTCATACATGAGGATCTTCAGGAGGCTCATGGTGTGGAATGACGACAGCTTCGCAAAATCGCTGTCTGTCATGTGCCAGCATTCTGACATGTACAAGAGTGCGGACAGAACATAGCTCTAGTATAACTTCATCTTAGTGTAGGCGTTGTACTTAGTCCTGTGACTAGGCTAGTGTTAAGTAGATAGGTTGCTAGGCAACATGGCTCATTGGGCTGGAAGGCCTGCGTTGCAATGTATCTCCAAATAAGTTTAGTATCACATTCTTTGCCTTTACTTTTCAGTTCGTTGCATTGTCACCTTGATAAATTAGGCTTTAGTCTTTGGAATTCCTTAGTTAGGTTGAATTTGCTTGATGGTCGAGATGGTTGTGCTCTAGATGGAGCTGGTTGAATGTACAGCACTCTTGCGATCCTGTGTGTTGGAGCCTCCGTAACAGGGGCTGATGCAAAAATGATTCATGCACAAGTATGTACATAGATCAGGCCAGTCAGTTCCGAGAGCAGGTAAAATTCTTCTTCCGGGCGGACACTGATACTATAATTTCGCCATTCATCACTTGAGGAATTATGATACAATCGCAATAGTCTTTTCCTTCTGATTTGTCTAAGCACATGTTTTCTTTATTCTGAACTGTTCAGCAGCTCACCAGATCAGAGCTCAGTGAATAAACCTTTTATTTTTATGTGGGAAAGGATGATTGATAGTGTGACTATCTCCCCTATCACTTGACTTGCATCAAGAGCATTGGGTAATCCAGTTCAAGGTTGAACAAAGGCCCCACAAAGTCTGTTATGATTCTGAACATTCTTCATAGCAAATTAAATTCATTGCTGTTTTGTAGGAAATGCAAAAGACAATTTCTGCATGGCGAGGCCAGACCCCCAGCAATTTTAGAGGGTCAGCTGTTGGTACTTTGGTAGTTTGCTTCTGAGTCAGAGGGTCATAGATTCAAGCCCCACTGGTGACACCCAAGAAGAAAGATTTAGATTCAAATGTTACAGTCCAGGATTCCATCTTTCACACCTGAGACAAGTTAAAAAGTTCTCCCTAGTTCCTTGACTTATTATTTTGTTCAATTAAAATACTGAACTCAGATTATCTAGCATATAAAGCATTTCTGCCAAGGAGAAAGCTGAATTCCTGACAATAACTACAATTCTCTCATTTGGGCAGCAGAGTACATAGCAGTTAGTATAACACTATCACAGATCCAGCAACCCAGATTCAATACCCGCCACAGTCTGAAAGGAGTTTGTATGTTCTCCCCATGACCATGTGGATTTTGTCCAGGTGTTTCAGTTTCCTCCCTCATTCCAACGATGCACAGGTTAGAAGGATAATTGGTCAAATGGGTACAATTGGCACCATAGCTTTGTTAGGCCAGATGGGCCTGTTACCATTCTGTACTTCTACATAGAAAGCTTTTAATTGACTTTAGGATATCCTGAAATTTTTAAATATACCATACTAATGGAAGGTGTTGATTCCATAAAATGATTGCTGGATTTATGTTATGTTGATCAAGGTATAAATATTTGACATAGCACCAGAAAATAGCTCCTTGTGCCAAGATAAGGCCACCCTCAGGGTAAAGGAGCAGCTCCTTTTATTCCATCTAGGTAGCCTCCAACCTGATGGTATGAACATTGATTTCTCCTTCCAGGGAACAAATTCTACCCCACCCCACCCTTCTCTGTTCCCAACTGTGACACTTTATCTCTTCTCATTTGCCTATCACTTCCCCTGGGTCACCTTCTCCTCCCTTTCTCCTCAGTCCCCTCTCTTATCAGATTTCTTCTTCTCTAGCTCTTGACCTTTTCCACCCACCTATCATCACCTATCACCTTCCAGCTAGCCTCTTACTCCTCCCCCCACCTTTTAATTCTGGCATCTCCCCCCCCCCCCATTCTCAGTCCCAAAGAAGGGTCTCAGCCCGAAATGTCGACTATCTATTCATTTCCATAGATGCTGCCTGACCTGCTGAGTTCCTTCAGCATTGTGTGTGTGTTGCTCTAGATTTGCAGCATTTGCAGATTTCCTTGTGTTGATGCTTTGTAACCCCCCCTCCCCAATTTCCTTTGAAATAAAGTGTTGGAGAAAACTAGGTAATAATTGACAGATTAATAAAATGGCCACCATAACAATGAGTTTCAAGGTGTAAATATCACCAACAATTTGTCCAGGTACAGTTACGTGGATTCTCTGTCAAGAAATCATTCCAACACCTCTACTTGCAGAGAAAGTTAAGGAACTTCAGCATGCCCTGATTCCCCTCACCAGTTTTTACAGATGCACTATAGAAAGCTCTCTACTTGGATCATCCCAGCTTGGTAAAGGAACTGCTCAGCCCAAGACCAGAAGAATTTGCAGAGGTTTGAGCACAGCTCTGTCAATCAGATCATCCAGCCTCTTTCTCTGGTGGCTCCATTTGTACTTGCCACTGCCTCAGGAAAGTAGCCGATGTAATCAAAGACCTCTCCCACCCCGGACAGATTCAGATTCATTTACTTATCATAGATACATCAAAAAAGGTGCCATTTGCTTTAATAACCAGCACAACCTGGGTGCAGCCCGCAAGTGGTGCCTGGCATTCCAACGCCAACATTCCAATGCCAACATGTGGCATTCCAATGCCACAGTGCTCAGCAGAACAATACAGATCACAACAAGCAACAAAGCAACCCCATTCCTCCCTCCCAACTAACCACACACCCACACAGACAGTCTTCCAATCGCAGGACAGGATTCCAGGCCTCCATTAGACTCACAGACAATAACCCTTTGACTTCCCCAGTGGACTTCAGACTCACAAACCCAGGGCTTTGGCTATTGGATTTTGACCTTCAGGCTTCAGTCTTTGCCATTGACTTCAGGGTGAGTCAGTATTAGTCAGTCTGTTCTCTCCCTCTTTCCATCAGGCAGAGGATACAAAGCATTCAAAGCACGTACCACCAGACTCAAGAACAGCTTCTGGCCCACTGTTAACAAGCTCTTAAACAGAGCTCTTATACATTAATAAAGATCTTTCAATTTTCTAGTGTACTTCATCGTGACCCCTGAACTTTATTTGTCTTCCTATGCTGCACGTTCTCGAGAAATGTTACACTATTTTCTGCATTTAGGTTTTTTTTTTCTTTCTGCACTGCCTTGATAGACATAATTATGGAGTGATCTGTCTGGATGGCATGCAAACAAAAGCATTTCACTGCATTTTATTACATGTGGCAATAATTAACCAATTATCTATTGCCAATCATTGTGCATTTAATATTTCAATAACAGTTGAGTAATCTTGTAAATATATTGATTAGTTAAGCAATCCTGTTCATTTAAATAATTCATTATAGGTTATATGTATAAATACATGAATTGCATACATCATCGTGCTACCACATGGTACGTGCATGTCTCGTTTAAAGTACACCAATCAGCAAGCTGCACTCAACTTTTCGGACTCCTGTGTCTTCCTTTGAATTAGTTCAATGTTTTGAAGTTACAAGACATTACATCAATAAATATAAGTTCACACTCTGCTTTGCCTGGAGTGACAGTTTGAGATGGAGTAGAGGAAGATGGTTTCAGTATCCACCCTGCAGTCCCTATTGCTGATACAGACCAATGATACAGAGTTCTGGGAACTCTCATGGTCTCAGAACACATTCTACATGATCCTGAAAGCTCACTGGTGCTTCTACTTTCTGAAGAGGCTGAAGAGAGCTCGATTGTGCACATTAATATTTGCACTGTTCTACAGATGCGCAGTAGACAGCACCCGAACAAGGCTGTGTCACTGCATAGTACAGAAACTGCTCTGTGGTGGACCGGAACGCTCAAAACAGGTAGTCAATGCATTTCAATACATTACTGGCACAGTCTGTCTGCCATCAAGGCCATATAGACAGCAGAATGCCAGAAATCATGAAAGCCAGTAACATCATGAGGGACCCCATTCACCCTGCTTTTGGGTTGTTCATCCTACCCCCATCAGGGAGAAGGCTACATTGAATCCATAGCAGGGCCAACACAGTCTAAAATAGTTACTTTCCTCAGTAATAAAGTTGATCAAAACCTCCAACCACAAACCCCCCCTCATCACATCCCACCACCACCACTATTTTATCATTTCCTGTCAGTCACTTCATGTACAGGCGCTCCTATGCCTAGCATCACTTTATGGGCATACAACCAATACGTGTATATAAGTTATCTTAAGTATTTATATTTATTGTGTCTTTTTTATTAATTGTGTTTTTTTAAATTTTTTTGTGCTGCATCAGATCCAGAGTAACCATTATTTCATTCTCCTTTACACTTGTCTACTGGAAATGACATTGAACAATCTTGAATCTTGAAATAAGACAGCATAGAGGATGCTTGGCTTCATCGTTCATGGCACAGACTGTAAGGACAGGGAAGTTGTGGCACAACTTTACAAAGCACAAGATCAGGACACAGAGTACTGTGCGCCATTCTGGCCGTCACTCAGTGACTCTATCCAATTGCAGAGGGAGGCATTCATTCCCAAGGTCCGGAGTTGGGAGATGAGTTTCCTTGGAATAATACTACTCCGTATCATTATTATCAGAAGACGAAGGGAAATTCTTCCTGCAGTACTGACTAGTATTTATTCATCAACAACATCAGTAAAGTTCAAAGTAAATTTACAATCAAAGTACATTCATAACTTATGTATGAGTTGGTGCAGTGGTACAGCGAGTAGAGTTGGTTAGGGTTCAGTCCTTGCCTCAGGTGTTGTCTGCATGGAGTTTGTTATTACCCATTAGCCATCAGGGTCCTGAACTAATGTGGATAACCTCATTCGACTTAGCACCAAACTGATCTCATAACGTATGGACTCATTTAAAAGCACTGTACAGCTCCTAAACAAGAGAAAATCTGCAGATGCTGAATATCCAAGCAACCCACAAAATGTACTCTTTCCCATTGATGCTGCCTGGCCTGCTGAGTTCCTCCAGTATTTTTGACTGTACAACTCTTACTCTCTGTCTTATTTATATACATATATATATATATGATTTACATATTTTGTCTTCTTTTTACACAATGGCTGCTTGTCAGTCTTTATGTATAGTTTTTCATTGATTATACTGTATGTTTTACTGTGAATGCCTGCAAGAAAATTAATCTCAGGATAGTATATGATGATATATAGGTACTTTGATAATAAATATACTTGAATTTACTTTGAACTTTGAACTATGTGTTATAGTTTCTTGCCCCAAGCATGTTCCTTCTAGAGGTTAATGTAGATAAACCATAAGACCAAAAGATATAGGAGCAGAATGAGGCCATTTGGCCCATTGAGTATGCTCTACCATTTCATCATGGCCGATTAGTTGCCTGGCCACATGAATTGCCCCTAGTAGATAGGTGAGTGGGTCAACATTGGTGGGAACATGAGGAAAGATAGTGTTGTAACAAGACTGTTCTGTGAGTTGGCATGGACATGGAACTGAACTGGCATTCTTCTATATGGTTGGGAAATCCTGTTGGACTGCCAATAGCTGTACAATGGAAGCCTGCTGCTCAGGAAATGTATTCTATTCCCCATATTAGAATGAAGTTGTAGTTCAAAACTGCTGCAAGACCTCTTTCAGATTTCTTCTCATTTTGCTCATTTTTCTACCTTGAATAGCACCTGGAACCATAGGACTTATCCCATCTCTGTGGTTTCCCAGTGTCAGAAGTTAAATTGGCTTCTCTCTTGTGAGCGAGTATCCCACCCGTAGAGAGCAATGCCCATTACCAGCTCCACTTATTGTTTCAATGACTTCTTTGGGTTCTTAGGCAGTCTGCAATCCTATTTCCTGCAGGGCTGACACTGACAGTCAATCTAAAATTGGATTTGGACTCAGTGGGGGTGATGGGGAGAGGATGGCTAACAGGGCAAGGAGTTGAGGGAGTGCACCATTACATTGATTAATCAAACCAATAGTCTGCAAGTTGCCAAGACAAGCTCAAAACATTCTATGCAGAACAGAATAATAACAAGGCTTCTTATACTGAAGACAGGGCGATATCCAATAATACTCTCTGCAGTAATAATATGCCCCGCTGCTCAAGAATTGGATGATCACTTTGTCTGACTGTCTTATCAGCAAAGCAATGCTATTAGATCTTAAATTGCGAATTGTCACGGCAATATATTCAACTCATGCAACACACAAAGCTGATTACAGCAATCCATACATATTAGCACTACTCTGGGAAAAAATAAAATCAACATTGATCGCTGGCACAATGATTGATAGATATATTTCTTATTAAAATTTATCTCTTTGTTTATACGTGGCTCTTCTTCCAAAACAAGACGTCTGCGGCAATTTTCTGCAAGGATATACCCAGCCCAGGGAACACAAAAAAATTCTTTTATCAATCCAGATGAAGGGTTTTGACCTGAAATATCAACTATATATTCCTCTCCATAGATGCTGCCTAACCTGCTGAGCTCCTCCAGCATTTTGTCAAGATTTCAAGCATCTACAGAACCTGTTGTGTTTATGATAAATTCTTGCTTGTGGCCAAAATTGGGAGGGGTTGAAATCATCAGATAGGCCAAACAACGATCTGTCACATAAATCTGGCAGGCAATACTTCCCAAACTCACAACCTCCACCAACTAGGAAGACAAGAGTGGCTGATGCATGGGAGTTCCTCCAACAATCAGTTCTCCTCGATATTGGAAATAAATCCTTGTATCTTGATTGAGACAAAAATGCTACATAAGAGGTGTCGCATTTGAGAGTTGAGAGGTTTGCTGTCTTACTTCAAGATTCAAGATTGTTCAACGTAATTTCCAGTACACAAGTGTAAAGGAGAACAAAATAATGGTTACTCTGGATGCAGCACAAAAAAATAAGATAAAGAACATAATTATAAAAAAGACACAAAAATATAAATACTAATGATAGCTTATATATAGATATTGATTACATGCCCATAAAGTGGTGCTAGGTACAGGAATGTCTGTATGTGAGGTGACTCTCAGGAAATGATAAAATAGTGATGGTGGGGAGATGTAATGAGGAGGGTTCGTGGGTGGAGGTGTTGATCAGCCTTATTGCTTGAGGAAAGTAACTGTTTTAGACTCTGTTGGTCCTGGTATGGATGCTATGTAACTTCCTTCCTGATGGGAGTTGGTCAAACAATCCAAGAACTGGGTGAATGGGATTCTTGATGATGTTGCTGGCCTTCATCATTTCTGGCATCTTTCTGTCTATGCGTCCTTGATGGTGGACAGGCTGTGCCAGTAATCCTTGAGAGGTGATCAATAATAGACAATTTTGTAATGTTATTTAGAGATACAGCACAGTAACAGACCCATCGATCCAATGAGCCCATGCCCCTGGTAGCATGCACGTGACCAATTAACCTACTACCCTGTATGTTGGGAGTGTGGAAGGAAACCGGAGGATGTGGAGGAAACCTACGTAGTCATGAGGAGAGAAATACAAACTGCACTCCTCAGTCATTCCTTCACATCTGAAGATATTTGGTTAGTGGACAATGACAGGGCAGTATGGTAGCATAGCTCAATCACTTTACAGCACAGGTGATCACCAACTGGGCTTCAATTCCCGCCACTAACTAAAAGGAGTTAATAATGCTTCCCGTGACCACGTGGGTTTCTGTTGGGTGCTCGGTTTCCTTCCACATTCCAAAGACTTACTGTTAGGATTAGTAAGTTGGAGAGCTGCTACGTTGGCACAGGAAACATGGCACATTCCTTGGTATTGTGTTGGTCATTGACACTAAATGACACATTTCCCGAACAATCCTTCCAGGTGAGGCAACACTCCACCTGAAAGACTGCTGGGGTCGTCCGTTGTGTCTTGTGCTCCCGATGTGACCACCTCTACTTTGATGAGACCCATCGTAAATTGGGGGACTGCTTCATCAGGCACCTTCGCTCCATCCGCCAGAACTTTCTGGTGGCCAGATCTTTTAATTCAAATTTCCATTTCAGTTCCGACATGACCGCCTCTTGTACCACGATGAGACCACCCTCAGGGTAAAGGAGCAGCACCTTATATTCCACCTATGTAGCTTCCAAGCTGATGACATGAATATCAGCTTCTTCTGGTAAAATTTTTCCCTCTCCCTCTTCTCTTCTCCTATTCCCTATTCTGGCCTCTTACCTCTTCTCTACCTGGCTATTACCTCACCCTGATGTCCCTCTTCAATCCCCTTCTCATATGGTCCACTCTCCTTGCCTATCAGTCTTTCTTCTCCAGCGCTTGTCCTTTCCCACCTTCCAGCTATCCTCCTTCCCTTCCGCGCCCCCCCCCCTTGTTACTGGAATTTACCCCTTTCCTTTCCAGTCCTGAAGAAAGGTCTCACCCCAAAATATTGATTTTTTTGTTCATTTCCATAGATGTTGCCTGACCTGCTGAGTTCCTCCAGCATTTTGTGTGTGGCATATCTCATAAAACTATAAGATATAGGAGCTAATTAGGCCACTCGGGTCATCGAGTCTGCTCTGCCATTTTATCATTGCTGATCCACTTTTCCTCTCAGCCCCAGTCTCCTGCCTTCTTCCCAAATCCCCTCATGCAATGACCAATGAAGAATCAACCAACCCCTGCCTTAAATATACAGAAAAACTTGCCCTCTGCAGCTGCCTAGAGCAATGAATTCCACAGATTCACCACTCTCTGGCTAAAGTAATTCATCCTTTTCTCTATTCTGAGGTTGTGTCATTTGGTCTTAGACTCTCCCACCACAGGAAACATCCTCTCCACATGCACTCTATCAAGGCCTTTCACCATTCAATGGGTTTCAATGAGATCACCTCTCATTCTTTTGAATTCTCATGAATACTGTAAGTTTTGATATATGTGTAACAAATAAAGCTAATCTCTCCCTAAACTTTTTGCAGCCTGGAGTAAAATGGAATCTAATTCACTGGCACTGTGATATCATTACACTTACTGTGCTGCCATCGTTGACCTTCGGACAAATATCTTCAGGTGCAAGGAAATGACTGAGGAGGAATAGGAGGCATGTTGGGGTGGTTGTAGTGATGCTTCTGTCTGGCATATGCAAGTTCACCAGAAGTGTGAAGTCAGGGATCCTCTTTAGCGTAACAAACACAAAATGCTGGAGGAACTCATCAAGTCAGACAGCATCTATGAATAATGAGTCGAGGTTTTGGGACAAGGCCCAGGAAAGGATGGGGAAAGAAATCAAAATAAAAGGTGGGACGGGAGGAGAGGAAGGAGTATAAGTTTGAAGGTGATCGTTGAAGCCATGTAAGAGGTAAGCTAGGTAGGTGGGGCAGGGGTATGAAGTGGGAAGCTGGGAGGTGATAGATGGTAAAGGTGAAGGGTTGAAGAAAAAGATATCTGACAGGAGAGCAGAGTGGACAATCGGGAATGGAGATACAGAGAAGGGGGGAGAAGGGAGAAATTACTGGAAGCTAGAACAATCGATGTAAGCAACATGTCAGGAACTCTGACAAAGAAATGGAATTTATCTTGGCGTATGGCAAACATGGAACAAATTTATGCAATCATTTCAGAATGTTGTTTGTTGTTTAACTAAGTAGACTAACACAAATCCAACATCTGTGAAGATGTTTTCAACCAGAAACAGCTCTAGGTCCATCACACTGAGTACCAGCACCTCCCCAGAACCCCCCCCCCCCAACCCCACAGGGCTTTATGCTCAACCCGCTGCCAAAGCATTACTGTCTGCTAAAACCAGTTCAAGCCAAATCATCAGGGTCGCTGCGGAACACAGCAGTGGCTGACCTCACCAACAACGACAATGAGATGGTGTATAGAGAAGAGGTGGAGCGGCTGGTAGAATGGTTCAAACACAACAAGTTGAGTCTCAGTGTGGACAAAGACTGAAGGAATGAGTGTTGTCTTTATGAAGGTTTAGGCTGACTACTCCTGCACAGACGTGTCTCTGCCGTGGAGAGAGTTAGGAGCACAAGTTTCTGGAAGTACACACAGCAGACAATCTCACCTGGTCCCTTAATGATTCCACATTCTGAGGAGACTGAGGCAAGCAAGGCTCCCCACCTCCACTCTAACCAATTTTTACAGAAGCACCATCGAGAGTGTCCTGACCAGCTGCGTCACCATATGAAATGGGACTTGCAAGGCATCTGACCACAAGTCTTGACAAAGGATTACAAAGACTATGGAGAGCATCATCGGGGTCTCTCTTCCATCCATCAGAAATATTTCTAGGAGTGTGACATAGTCAGGGTTCTTAGCATTGTGAACAATCCTTCCCATCTGTCCAACCATCTCTTTAACCCCCTAATCATCAGGCAGAAGGTGCTGCAGCATTATGACAAGAACTTTTAGGATTGGAAGCAGCTTCCTTCCCGAGGCCATAAGCCTACTGAACTGCCTGTCACCACCCAGGACTCATCACGTAGGAAGTGCCAATAGCGCTATACTGTTTACTTCTAAATTGTGTCACAAAAGCACTGTATTATTTTTCAATTTACTTGTGGTATTATTACTTTATGTGTGTGAGTTGTATATACTCTGTTTTGCACCTTGGTCTGGAGGAGTGCTATTTCATTTGGTGTGTACAGTTGAACAACAATAAATTTCAACTTGAACATCAATCCTGGCTCATCCCTGACCACTATTAGAAAAAGGCTAACATTGACCTATAATTACAGCTGATTATTAAGTTAACAACCCCTTACATAAATTCTGGAAATGCAACATCAACATTGCTGGGTGACAGACTTGAGTGCAGCACTAACACAGAAGCTGTGTACAAGAAGCTCTAGAGTAGCAGTTGCCAATACATCGATCGCGATCAACCAGACGATCTTTAAGACTTCCCCAGCAGATCCCAAAAAAAAAGAAAAATAAATACACAAATACAGTTGAGAGATTGTTTCTGGGTTATCGGGCACTACACAGTGTACTTCAGTGATCCCCAACCACCGGGCTGTGAGGAAACGATATGAGTCAGCTGCACCTTTCCTCATTCGCTATCACGCCTACTGTTGAACTTGAACTCACGTGAGGTCATCAGCCACCTAAACGCAGTGATACCCTCGTGCCAGGGATCACTGGTTGGCCTCGGGTAACCAGCCGCCTCACGCGGCCGGCAGGAAGTGCCAATGCTCCTGGCCTGGAGCGCGGACAGATGGGAGCCGCCTCCAAACCCATTTAGCACACCAAATGTTCATGAGGAACCCGGTGCTAAAATATTCGCCGACGACCTAATTCAGGCTCAGGGTTTCATAAGTAACAGAGCAGCTACCTCGCTGCGATCCAGTGAAAGTCATCCGTTGAGCCAAACTTTTGTCCACCGATAGATCCTACAGAGGGGGAGGGGGGCGGGTATGCACCCTGTCGCACTCCTCACTCGGTCGGTTGCTCTTTCCGGACTGTGACCACAGCGGCCCCGGTACGGGGACTTCTGGCTCTCACCTTGTCCTCTCACCCAACCATGACCAGCCGCACCTGGCCAAGGTGTCTGGCAGTGGACAGGCAGAAGGCTGGAGTTCGGGCCCGGAGGCTGTCTAATGAGGCAATGAAGCCTTCAAAACTGCTTCGGTACCTTGAGTTCAAGCACCCTGAACTTAAAAACAAACCCACTGAGTTTTTTTAAGTGAAAAAAACGTGAGCAAGCAGGACAGAAGCTAAGTGCTGACAGCCACGTAAACTAAATTGCGGAATAGACTGGACATAAGGAACCTGCTTCAAGTATCGCTGTATTCCCGTCGGGTTTAACAACCCCCGCCCCCCCCCCCCCCCCGTCATCTGTTCCGCAATAATATGGTCAATATTAAACCGGTCCGCGATGCAAAAAAGGGTGATGACCCCTGGTGTACATACATTATTTCTACTTCCAGGTTGCAGGGATTTACTTGCGGTCTTTTCAGCCCGGTGCGCATATGTGTGACTAACCGATTTAGAATGGTCGATCTTGCCTTTCACTAAGGCCGAGGTAGGGGATCCTGGGCTTAAAAAGGTTGGTGACCACTACTCTAGAACCACCTCTACCTCCTGAGGAGACTGAGGTCCTTTGGAGTAAGCAGGCCTCTTCTTCACATGTTCTACCAGTCTGTTGTCACCAGTACAATCTTCTATGCCATGGTGTTCTGGGACAATGGCATCAACAACAGTGATGCCAATGTGATCAGTAAACTGATTGGAAAGGCTGGCTCCGTTATAGGAGTCAAACAGGACACACAGGAGGCTGTGGTAGAACAAAGGGCCCCAGGAATATCCAGGCAATTCTGGACAATGTTTCTTACCCTCTGCATGACACCTTGGCTGAACAGAGGAGCACTTTCGGTAATAGACTAAGACAACTGCACTGCTCCAAAGAGAGCTATACAAGGTTATTTTTACCCTCGGCCATTAGGCTCTATAATGAGTCAGCCCATAGCCAGGGAAGTGATGACCTGTTCCTGTTAGACTGTTTGAGGAAACTTATTTTTTATTCTTTCTTACTTCTCTTCTAATATTTATATATTTGTATATCTGTGCACTTGTAATGCTACTATTACATTGTAATTTCCTTTGGGATCAATGAGGCATCTAACTTCTTAATTTCAAAGTATATTTATTTAAAATGAATTTAAATCCTCCTGCTAACTTGGGATTTGAACTTGTATCTGGAGTGTATTATAGGTCTTAGGATTGAAAGCCAAGAAATTAACCCTAATATTAGCATTGTGCAGCTTCTAGTGAGCTGGTTTATCTTGTTCCAATGCAGATACAGACTCAGTGGCAACTTTATTCGCTACAGAGGTGGAACACAGATGGTCTTCTGTTGCTGTAGCCCACCTGCTTCAAGGTTTGATGAGTTGTATATTCAGAAATGATATTTTGCACACCACTGTTGGAATACATGGTTATTTGAGTTACTTCCTGTCAGCTTGAAACAGTCTGGTCACTCACCTCTGACCTCTCTCATTATTAAGGAATTTTCACTCACAGAATGTTTTTTTTTACAAACCACTCACTGTAAACTCTAGAAACTATTGTGCATGAGAATCCCAGGAGATCAGCAGTACCTGAGTTACACCTGAACTCAAGGGGTCTAATATCCTGGAACGCAGGTTTAATAGAGCTGTTAGGGAGGGTTTAAACTAATTTGGCCGGAGTGATAGGGCTGAGGATGGGGAAAACAGAAATAAATCAAAGATAGCATGCAACAGAAATGTTCGGAAGGACAGGCAGGAGATGAGGCATAATCACAGCCGGTGGGATGAATTACAGGGCAATAGAAGCATGATGCAGTTAAAACAGAAAGCTAAAAAATATGGACTGAAAGTGTTATATTTGAATGCACGCAGTATAAGAAATAAAATGGATGATCTTGAATTCTGTTACAGATTGGCAAGCCATCTCTGAAACTTTGCTGAAGGTTGGCTGCCATTGGGAGCTGAACATTCATGGATATACAGTTTATTGAAAAGATAGGTTAGTAGGCAAATAAGGTGGTGTGGCCCTGTGTATAAGAAATAATATCAAATCATTGGAAAGAGATGACATAAGATCAGAAGGTGTAGAGTCTCTATGGGTTGGGTTAAGAAATGGCAAGGATAAAAGGACCCTAATGGCAGTTGTACACAGGCCTCCAAACAGCAGCCAGGATGTGGATTACAAATTACAGCAGGAGATAGAAAATAAATGCCAGAAGGGCAAAGTCATGATAATCGCTGGGGATTCTAACATGAAAATCGATTGGGAAAACTGGACGTCAAGAGAGAGAATTTGTAGAATGTCTGAGTGATGGCTTTTTGGAACATCTTGTTGTTGAGCCCACTAGGGGATTGGCTGTGCTGGACTGGGTGATGTGCAATGATCTCAAGGTGATAAGAGAGCTGATGGTTAAGGAACCCTTAGGGAACAGTGATCACAATATGATCCAGTTCACTTTGAAACTTGAGAAGGAGAATCTAAATTCCAATGTGCCAGTATTTCAGTGAAATAAAGGAAATTACCGTGGCAAGAGAGGTGAACTAGCTGTGGTTGACTGGCAGGAGACACTAGCAGGAAGGACAGCAGAGCAGCAATGGCTGAGGTTTCTGTGAAAAATGAAGGAAGTTCAAGACAGATATATTTCAAATAAGAAGAAATTTTTGAATGGAAGAAGGACACTACCGTGGCTGACAAGTGAAGTCAGAGCCAAAGTAAAAGCAAAAGAGAGGGCATACAAGGAAGCCAAAGCTAGTAAGAAGATAGAGGATTGGGAAGCTTTCAAAAACTTGCAGAAGGAAACTAAGAAAGTCATTAGGAAGGAAAAAATGAATTATTAAAGGAAGCTGGAGACTAATATCAAAGAAGATACTAAAAGCTTTTTTGAGTATATAAAGGGTAAAAGAGAGTTGAGGGTAGATATAGGACTAATACAAAATGATGCTAGAGATATCGTAATGACAGATGCAGAGATGGCAGAGGAACTGAATGTGTATTTTGCATCAGTCTTCACAGTGGAAGACATCTGCAATATACCGAACATTCAAGAGTGTCAGGGAAGTGAAGTATGTGCAATGAAAATTACAACTGAGAAGGTGCTCTGGAAGTTTGTTGGTCTGAGGGTGGATAAATCTCCTGGACCTGATGGATTGCACCCTTGGGTTCTGAAGGAAATAGCTGGAGAGATTGTGGAGGCATTAACATGATCTTTTAAGAATCAATAGATTCTGGCATTATACTGGATGACTGAAAAATTGCAAATGTTACTCTGCTATCTAAGAAGGGTGGGAGGTAGCAGAAAGGAAATCATAGACCTGTTACCCTGACATCAGTGGTTGGGAAGTTGTTGGAATTGATTGTCAGGGATGAGATTACGGAGTACTTGGAGGCACATGACGAGACAGGCCAAAGCCAGTATGTTTTCCTGAAACGAAAATCCTGCCTGATTAACCTACTGCAATTTCTTGAGGAATTTGCAAGCAAGTTAAAGGAGATGCAGTAGATGTGGTGTACTTGGATTTTCAGAAGGCCTTTGACAAGGTGCCACACATAAGGCTGCTTAACAAGATAAGAACCCATGGAATTACAGGGAAGTTACTAGTGTGGGTGGAGCATTGGCTGGTTGGCAGAAAACAGAGAGTGTGAATAAAGGTATCCTATTTTTGCTGGCTGCTGGTTACCAGTGGAGCTCCACAGGGGTCAGTGCTGGGACTGCTGCTTTTTGAGATGTATGTCAATGTTTTGGACTATGGGATTAATGGATTTGTGGCTAAATTTGCCGACAATACAAGGATAGGTGGAGGAGTAGGTAGTGTTGAGGAAACAGAGAGCCTATAGAGAAACTTAGATGGTTTAGGGGAATGGGCAAAGAAGTGGCAAATGAAATACAATGTCGGAAAGTGTATGGTCATGCACTTTGGTGGAAGAAATAAACAGGCAGACTATTATTCAGATGGGGAGAGAATTCAAAATGCAGAGATATAAAGGAACTTGTGAGTCTTTGTGCACGATACCCTAAAGGTTAACCTCCAAGTTGAGTCAGTGGTGAAGAACGTGAATGCAATGTTGGCATTCATTTCTAGAGTTATAGAATATAAGAGCAGGGATGATTCCAGGAATGAAAGTGTTACCATATGAGGAACATTTGGAGCTCTTGGGCATTCAGGAGTTCAGGAGAATGAGAGGGGACCTCATAGAAACACTCTGAATGTTAAAAGGCCTGAACAGATTAGATATGGCAAAGTTATTTCCCTTTGTAAGGGAGTCTAGGACAAGAAGGCACAACTTCAGGTTTGAAGGACGTCCTTTTAGAACAGAGATACGGAGTAATTACTTTAGTCAGAAGGTGGCAAGTCTGTGGCATTTGTTGTCACAAGAGGCTGTGGAGGCCAAGTCATTGGTTGCATGGAAGCCAGAGATAGATAGGTTCTTGATTAGCCAGGGCATCGAAGGGTATGGGGAGTGGGGATGAATGGAAAAATTGGATCAGCCCATGACTGAATGGCAGAGCAGACTCAATGGGCCAAATGGCCTACTTCTGCTCTTACACCTTATTCTTATGGTCTTATTCTCAAACCCCACGATCAAAGTAACTTAAGTAACATTTCTTCCCCATTCTGATGTTTGAACTGAATAACTGAACCTCTTGACCATGTCTGCATGCTTTTATGCATTGTCCACGTGATTGGCTGATTAGATATTTGCATTAATGAGCTGGTGTACCTAATAAAATAATGACTGAGTGTATCTGATGAGACTAAATAAAATAATTTAGATCTAATGACAGTCAGCAGCATCACAGCAGTCAAAGCTTGGATGGACCAGCTGACAAATGGGCTGAAATATGGCGATGGAATTTAATGTGGACAAGTTTAAATGGACATACCAGGTAGGACTTACTCAACAAATTGTACAGCACTGAAGGATATGGTAGCAAAAAGGGATTTGGGGATACAGAATCTATAATTTCTTTTAAGTAGTATCACAGGTAGAGAGGATCATAAACAGAGCGTTTCTTTTCATATATCAAAGAATTGTGTTCAGGGGTTGGGATACAATATTAAAGTTGGTGACACCAATTTTGGAATATTATTTGCAGATCTGGTCGCCTACCTACAGGAAAATTAACAAGAAGATTGAAAGAGGATCGAGACAATTTACAAGGATGTTACCAGGACTTGAAGACCTGAGTTACAAGGAAAGGTTAAATAGGTTAGGACTTCATTCCCTGGAGCATAGGTTATTGAGGAGAAATTTGATCATGGTGTACAAATTTAGGAGGGGTATAGGTGTTGTAAACGCAAGCTGGTTTATTCCTCTGAGGCTGGATGAGAGTAGAACAGGGGGTTATAGATTAAGTGAGATAGGTGGAATAGATCATTGGAACCTAAAATTGTCAAAATAGATTTTCTCTTTTTACCAAGTTTTGGACCCCTCAATTGAACATATCATTTCACCTCCAGCAGACTTCATCATGATCATCATGACTCCAGTATTTCTACTATTCTTTGATATTTCTTAATTGTACATATGATTTTTTTTGTGTTCTATCACTGAGCAGCAGTGAACCATCTGATTGGGCTATCAGGGTTTCCTTTGGGAACTAGTTGACTTGATCAGCATTTCTGATCTGGCTGTTGTTCACGATTGCATTTAATTAAAAAAATACCCTTTAATATCAGGGCAATACTCTCCAAGGGTCTGAAATCCGAAGTGATGCCCCATGAAAGACAACGTGCTGCTGTGCAAACGTCTCCTTGTGCCTCATATTCCTGCCAATGTGGCGGTGAAGTGCTTCCTGAGGCTAATTGACAGGTGGCTCTGTCATCTGCTCACCTGGAATCACGTCTCTTTGTCCCCCAGCGTCTCAGCAAAGAACCAGATATTCCCTGCCACATCTGAGCCCACCTTTTGTCTGCCCTGTACTAGCCTGTACGCTCTGTGACAATGTACTTCACTGCACATTTTGATGTATATTTGATAAATAAATGAATCCGAATCTGGCTGAAGTGAACTTTATCTTCCATATAAAGACAATATTAATCTGGAAAGTATTGAACGAATCACAAAGATACTGCCAGATCTTGAGAGCCTGAGGTATGGGGAAAGGCTGGTCAGGTAAGATTTTATTTTTTGGAACATAATAGGACTGAGGGGATGACCTTATAGAGGTGGGGTTGGGTTGATGCTTTTTGTTACGGCTTGTGTGAACGGAGGGGAGAAGGGACTTTGAGGCTTTAATGTTTTTCTCATACATTCCATGGGGTTTCTTATTTTATGGATGTCTGAAGAGTATGAATTTCAGGCTGTGTACGTACACATTCTCAATGTTTGAGCCTCTGATAGAATGAATGCACAGAGTCTTTTACCCAGGGAAGGGCTTAAAGGTTTAAGGTGAGAGGGGAAAGAGTTAAAAGCTACCTGACGGGCAACTTCTTTGTGCAGAGGGTGCGACGTATAGGGAATGAGCTGTCAGCGGAAGCGGTTGAAACAGCCCATTCCATATACGCACCACCCTGTGCATGAAGAAATTGCTCCTCAGGTCCTTTAAACAACATTTAAAAAACATCTGACCAGGTACATGGGAAGGAAAGATTTAGAACGAGTCTACTGGCCTCTTGGTTAATCTTAATAGTCCATAGCATAAAAATTTTTGGGAACCCTTGGTCTCAAGGGATATGGGTGAAATTGAAACAAATAGGACTAGCTTGGTCAGAATGGATGGATTGGGCCCAATAGCTGTTTCCATGCAGAATTACTTTATGACTCTCTCTAAATATTATTCTGTCAAATTCAGTAAATAGAACAGAAACTAATCATGTTGCAATGTTCACATTCTTTACTCATTCTATTGCTTCCAAGCCAATTAAGCACTTTAGTAACCACAGTACCAATGAAGGGTCTTGGCCTGAAACACTGACTCTTCACTCTCCTCTGCAGATGTGGCCTGACCTGCTGAGGTCTTCCAGATTGCCAGCGTCTGCAGTATCTCCTGCGTCTCAATGACCCCCCAGACATCATACCAGAAATGCAGCAGTCAATTTACACACAGGAAACATCCACAGGCAGCAGCACAATAAAGATCAGACAATTGTCTTCTGTGGCATGCAGGCACAGGAGTGCAGCGGTTAGTGCTGATGATGACATCTTCAGACATCTGGGTTCAGCCCTGGCCTCTCCCACTGTCTGTGCAGGGCAAGCAAGTTCTCTCACCACTAAACTGATTCCACAACCTAAGGACTCCATGTTCTCAATATTTATTTATTATTTATCAATTTTTGCATTTACACAGTTTCTTTTTATTTGCCCATTGGCTGTTTGTCTTTGTGTGTAGTTTTTCATTGATTCTATTGTATTTCTTGTTTATACTGTGAATGCTAGCAAGCAACATATATGTACTTTGGTAATTAATTTAATTTGAACTTTTAATTTAAACAATACTCTGCTTATCATTTTACATGGACTAAATTAGAAAAGCTTACAGAATGCTTTTCCTTAGTTTCAGATGGCTGGGTAGAGATATGTCTTTGCCAAAGGAATTGTGAGGCACTCCTTCCATCCTGCAGGTCACTCTGGGGTTAGTTGTAGTACCTGCTTAGCCCTCTGATCAGAGTCACATGAAGCCATGGGAGCAGGTGGTGAATGGTCGTATGAGCAACTGGTGCCAGTCACAAGTCCTGGTTATGCAACCACTGATGCTTAACAGACAATCTCTGAAGTGTATTGATAATGACTGGGGCCTCCCATCTTGTAAAGACACTGCCAAGAAGGCAGTGATGGCAAACCACAATTTACCAAGAACAACCATGGTCACAGAAAGGCTAAAATAGCCCACGATACATGAAATGGAACATAACAAACAAATGATACATTTCCAAATGATATTCCAGCTGACTGTAAAACATACAACAATCCAGCTCACGAAGAGGTCCTCCGTCCCTGAATGTCCGTGCTGAACATAATGCTGAAATTAACTAAACTCCATCTGCTACCACATTACCAGTTCTCCTTCATTTCCTGTTTGCTCTTTTGTGAGTCTAAATGCCTTCAAGCCAGGGGATCCCAATCTTTTTTATGCCATGGACCCGTCATTAACTGAGGGATCCATTGACCCCAGGTTACGAATCCCTGCTTTAAACACATTACTGTGTCTGCTTCCAACAATGGGGACTGATGTTCTCCACTCACTTAGTTTCTCAATTTCCTCTTGAAGCTGCTTTATATTCTCATCATCACTCACATTCACACTTACTTTTACATCATCAGCAAACTTGAAAATGTTACACTGGGTCCCCTCAGCTAAATTGTTAATTACCTTCGTAATTAACTCAGTGTTAAGCATGATGCTGTAAGTAGTGAAACCCATGCGACTTAAAGTGTCCCCTCCAGGGTATCGTTTTTGTGTGTTAAAAATCTTGCACTGTTATTTTTTTATTTCTATAATGCATCACTGTCACCAGCCTTCAGCACAGATGGGCATTTCTGGGAGTTAGTAAGTATAGCTCTGGGATCCCTTGGCAAATAAAGCTGTTAGAAGCAAGTGATCACGGCTGCAGGGTAAGATCAGCCTAGTCCCTGATCAGGAGGGGTTCTCCCCATGTGAGACTCATACTCTATCATGTTCCTCTCCTTCTCCATCCCCCCACCCTCCATCCATCTCTGACCATGTTTCAAAGTCAAAGTAAATTTTATTATCAAAGTACATTTATGTCACCATGTACAACCATGCGATTCATTTTCCTGTGGGCATTCTTAGCAAATCTATAGAATAGTAACTATAACAAGTTCAGTGAAAGATCAGCCAGAGTGCAGGAGACCACAAACTTTGCAAAGGCAAATATAAATAAGTAGCAATAAATAATGAGAACACAAAATAATGAGATAAACAGTGAGATCATTGTTTCTAGGAACATTTCAATGATGGGCAAGTGAGTGCAGTTATCCCCTTTAGTAACGGGTAGTAACTGTTCTTAGACCATAAGAACATAAGACATAGGAACAGAATTAGGCCATTCCGCCGATCGAGTCTGCTCCACCATTCCATCATAGCAGATCCCAGATCCCACTCAACCCCATACACCTGCCTTCTTGCCGTATCCTTTGATGCCCTGACTAATCAGAAAATGGTCAAATTCTGCCTTACATATACCCTTGGGCTTGGTCTGCACACAGTCTGAGGCACAGCATTCCACAGATTCCTATTCCCTGGCTAAAAAAAATCTTCCTTAACTCTGTTCTAAAAAGCTAGCTCCTCAATTTTGAGGCTGTACCCCCTAGTTTTGGATACGCCCACCATAGGAAACATCCTGTCCACATTCACCCTATCTAGTCCTTTCATTATTCAGTAGGTTTCAATGAGATCCGCCAGCATTCTTCTAAGTTCCAGTGAGTACAGGCCCAAAGCTGTCGAAAACTCCTTATATGTTAACCCCTTCATTCCTGGAATCATCCTAGTGAACCTCCCCTGAACTCTGTCCTATGACAACACATCCCTTCTGAGATACAGGGCCCAATACATGTTGACAATACTCCAAGTGCAGCCTGACCAGTGTCTTATAAAGGCTCAGCATTATCTCCTTGCTTCTATATTCTATTTCCCTTGGTATAAATGCCAACATTGCACTTGCCTTCTTTACCACAGATTCAGCCTGTAAATTAACCTTCTGGGAGTCTTGTAGAAGGACTCCTTACTCCCTCTGCCCATCTGATGCTTAAACCTTCAGCCCATTAGATAATAGTCCACAAAATTCTTCTTTTTACCAAAATACATTATCATATGTTTCCCACACTTTACTCCATCTGCTACTTTTTTTGCCTGTTCTTCCAATTTGTCTAAATCTTGCTGCAATCACATTGCTTTGTCAGCACTACCTATCCCTCCTCCTAACTGCATCATCCACAAACCTTGTCAGAAAGCCATCAATTCCATTATCTAAATCACTAACAAACAACATGAAAAGTCATGGACCCAACACTGACCCCTGAAGAACACCACTACTCACTGGCAGCCAACCAGAAAAGGCCCCTTGTCTTCCCACTTGCTTCCTTCTGCCTGTCAGCCATTCCGCTATCCATGCTAGTATCATTCTTGTAATTCCATAGGATTTTATCTTGTTAAGCAGCCTTATGTGTGGCAACATATCAAATGCCTTCTGAAAATCCAAGTAAATGACATCCACTGCCTCTCCTTTGCCCACCCTGCTTGTTACTTCCTCGAAGAGCTCTAACAGATTTGTCAGACAAGATTTCCCTTGACTGAAACCACGCTGACATTGATTTATTTTATCACTAGTCTCCAAGTACCTCGAAACCTCATCCTTAATAATAGACCCTAACACTTTCCCAACCACTGAGGTTAGGCTAACAAATTTCCTTTCTTTTTCCTCCCTCCCTTCTTAAAGAGTGGGGTGACTTTGCAATCTTCCAGTCCTCCAGAATCAAGTGATTCTTGAAAGATCATGACCGATGCATTTGTTACTTCTTCAGCAACCTCTCTGTTGAACGTATTGTTGTGGGACTTCAGGGTTCTGTTCTTCTTGCTGGATGGTAGCTGTAAGAAGACAGCATGTCCTGGATGATGGGGATCTTTGATGATGGATGTGATTTTCCTGAGGCAATACCTTCTGTAGATATGACTGATGGTCAGGAGGGATATACTTTGATGTACTGAGCCGTGTCCCTATTCTCTGCAGCTTTATGGGTTCTAGCACATTTAAGTTGCTGTACCAGACTATGATGCAACCAGTGAGGATACTTTCAACAATACATCTGCAGAAGTTTTGTTCGGGAATTTGTGGACAGGCTGACAAGCTTGTGGTAACAACCTGATAACCAGCTTTAATTATGCTCGCTGCATGATAAATACTTCACAGCAGAGAATTTATTTTGTTTTATTTATTTACAGACAGAGCACAATAGCAGACCCTTCTGAGCCCCCAAGTGTGCATCACCCAATTACACCCATGTGATTAATTAATCTACTCACCACCATTCCCTCTAAACTGTGTGTGTGTGTGTGTGTGTGTGTGTGTGTGTGTGTGTGCGCAGTAGTACAGTCACAGTATCTTGGCAATACCATATATTGGAGTGACAAAGTGAAAGATCTACTTGCATCTATAAGTTCTGATATCGATACTACGCCTATGATTCGATCCACTTGCAGTCATTTAGATGACAGGTTTCCTGACCCTGAGTTAAGACTATGTCAAGTTCTTGGCCCTGTTGCTATTACAAACACAACCAATTTTGAATTTCAAAAAGAGAATGTTGTACGACTGACAAAATATACTCAGCTACTATTATGTACTACGAGGAAAGTGTTGCCTCAAATATCAAAGCAATACTGTGATTTCAAATTTGTCATTTCTAAGAAAGTTAAGACTGTTTCAATTAAGACACTTACTGACATGTTGAACTACATGCTTAGAAATGAAGAGTTTGAAGAACTATCAATTCTTGTTGGCATCGTTGAACATTTCAAGCTTCTAGTGCAGACTGCAAACATGGATTCAGTCTTAGGAATTCAGTCAAATGTAAATCCAGAAAGACTAGAAGTGGACCATTTGGATGATCTAATGAGGATTAAGATGCATCGTTTATCTGGGTGTGAAATTAATCTGGACAGTGTTTATTAACAATGGATTTGTAATAACGAGAGATGAGAAAAATTTTACGAAACATGAAAGATTTTCTTTGTTGTACTGTATTTCATTATACCCTTCAATTATTAAATAAAATCAAAAGTATATGTGATTTTTCAATTTTCATTGTAAATATTCAATGTATTCATATTACAAAGAAAAACTTAAAGTGCCACGCAGTTTTAAGGCCATATAAAAACTTTCTGCTCGGAGCAATGGTTGGTCTGTGCAGCTGTAAAAAGAATGAGAGGAATCATTGCTACTAATCCATGTGTCTTTGGAACGTGGGAGGACCCAGAGAAAACCCATGTGGTCCTGGGGAGAACCTACAAGCTCCTTTCAGAAAGTGGCAGATTTGAAACTAGGACACTGGCACTGAAATTTCACTAAGTCCCCTGTTCTTCCTTGAACAGAACTATACAACCTTTTGAATACACTTGAGAGGATAGATGGAATCCTAATTAACATATTGTCCAAAATGCTTCTCTTTTAACAGTGCAGAATTACCTCAGTAGATCACTGCAATGCAAAGACCTCCAAACAACAAATTTCAGGACTATTTCAGTGATAATGAACCTGATTGGGATTCTGAGACTGTTCTCAACATCTGAAGAAGAACTTGGATTTACAAACTCCTGATGCAGAGGTAAAAAGGCCACCAGAAGAGATGTACAGTATGACATGCTCAGCGTAATCATGAGTAAGGCTTAAAGTTAATACTTGCTGAAGGGGAAGGAGAGATTTGAGGGTGAGACTAAAAAAGAGATGGTTTTAATTCCTCATTTTTAACCCCTATTTTTAGCCCAAAACGAATGTAATTTCATTCCCCATTCTGGTTCCCCTCTTCTCTTCTCCTCAGCTGCTCATCACCACTTCCTGGTGCACCTCCTCCTTCTCTACTTTCAGTTATGGAACCCCCTCTCCTATCCGATCCCTTCTTCTTCAAACTTTTATCTTTTCCATCTATCACCTCCCAGCTTCTCACTTCACCCCCTCCTCCATCCACCCATCTTCCCCATCGCCTACCACCTCCTTCTGGCTTTTGCCCTCTTTCTTCCCAGTCTTGATGAATGGTCTGGGCCTGAACCATCGACCGTTGGCTTCTTTTCCTTTCCAGTCCTGATTAGGTTTCTCAGTCTGAAACATCGACTATTTGTCAGCTTGGCTTCTTTCACCCTTCCTTTCTGATCCTGATGAAGGATCTCAGCCTAAAATATTGACTGTTTACTCTTTTCCATTGACCTGCCTGACCTGCTGAGTTCCTCCAGCATTGTGTGTGCGTGTGTGCGTGTGTGTGTGAGAGAGACAGACTGTGCAATTACCTGTTGTGATATGACCAATTCGTAATATTTAGATTTAACAGTACATATGTTTATGACAAGGATATTAGTGAAGGTTAATCATTCTGCTCAGTATCACATATGGAACCTGTTACTATGATTTTTTTACAGCATGTGTGTCAGTTATTCTAATGCAGGAAATCAATTTTACTGGCAGAAAAAGAGGAAGATCACCTTCCAGTCTCATTGTCTTTCTGTTCAGATAATTTGATCTGGCAGGCTCAATTAATGTTGCCTCATAACCTACTAATTTGGTGTGACCTAATTATTTATGGCCTGCCAGATTGCATTTCAGAGACCCATGTCTGCTTGGGAGATCACAGATCTCGCAAGGAAGTCTTTCAAAGCAAGAAGATCCCAATGTGGTTCCCCAATGGACTTGAAGGCTGAGTTATAGGGTTAATGGAATGATTCTTAATAGTGTGGAGGAACAGGGGGGTTTTGGGGTTCAAGCCCAGAAATCCCTCAAAGTGGCTGTGGAAGTTGGTAGGGTGGTTAGGAAGGCATGTAGTGTGTAGACCTTCAATGGTCAGGGGATTGAGTTCCAGAGCAGCAAGGTAATGTTGCAGTTCTATAAAACTGGTTAGATAACAACAAACACTAAACACTGGAAGAACTCAGCAGGTCAGGCAGCATCAATTGAGGGAAATGAACAGTCAATGTTTATCAGGACTGGAAAGGAAGAGAGAAGAAGCCAGAATGAGAAACTGGGGGGAGAAGAAGGCATACAATCTGGCAGGTGATAGGTGAGACCTGGTGAGGGGGAAGATGGGTGGGTGAGGGGGACGCATGGATGAAGTGAGAAGCTGGGAGGTGAAAGTGGAAAAGGTAAAGGGCTGAAGAAGGAGGAATCTAATAGGAGAGGAGGATAGATCATGGGAGAAGGGAAGGAGGAGCGGCACATTGGGAGGTGATAGGCAGATGAAGAAAAGAGAAGGGGTAAGTGGAGAGCCAGGATGGGGAAAGGAAAAAGAGAGAATGGGGAAGAGGGGAGAAATAATTAGTCTTTAATTCCAAATCTTTAATTATTCTTCCTCAATGATATACAACAGACACACACTATCCTTCAGTAATCCATTGTCGTATTTTGCAAGGTCCCCAACCTTCACATCCCCTTCTTAGTAGTGCTGCCTCTTTCTCAAACTCTTAATTCAATCTCACTATTCAAGGTTCAAAGTTTAAAGTTCAAAATAAGTCTACTGTCGAAGTATGCATATGTCACCATATACTATCCTGAGATTCAACTTCTTATGGACATTCACTGTAGAACAAAGACATATAATAGAATCAATGAAAAACTACACAGAAACTGTATTGTTACTTCAGCATTTGTTTCTGCACCTCTTCAATTTGAATGACTATACTTTGCATCATTCCATTGTTTCTGTGTTCATTACTGTATTTATTGCTGCCATGTGTACAGTTTACTCTGTGAGCTTCATACTTATAAGGAGTTGTATTGCACCCTCATGCATATGCCAATAAACTAATCAGATATGAGTTAATTATTTTACTAACTTCCCCGCAATAGATTAGCAGATCTATAATCATGACATCCCACCCATTGTTTTCTGAAACAATGGGGTTTTTAATGCCAAATTATTTCATTTCTTTAAGTCATTGTAACGTTGGTGTTAATGGGAAAGCTGATATATGTTGTCCATCCCTGCCTTTGAAAAGATGATCATGAGTCATTTTCCTGAACAGCTGCTGATCTCTGGTGAAGGTACTCCTACTTTGCTGTTGAAGGGTCTGTCCCAGGATTTAGAGATTAGTTCTATTTGTTACATGTACATCACAAAGCACAGCTTAAAGAGTCACAAACAAAAAAATCTGTAGATGCTAGAATCCAAGCAACACACACAAAATGCTGGATAAACTCAGCAAGCAAGGCAGCATCTATGGAAAAGAGTACAGTTGATGTTTTGGGCTGAGACTGTTAGCAGGACCGGACAAAAAAGATGAAGAGTTAGAGTAAGAAAGTGGGGGAAGGGGAAGAAGAAACATAAGGTGATAGGTGAAACCGGGAGCAGGATGAAGTAGAGAGGTGGGAAGTTGATTGGTGAGAGATACAGGGCTAGAGAAGAGGGAATCTGATAGAAGAGGACATAAGACAATGGAAGAAAGGAAAGGCGGACGAGCACCAGACAGAGGTTTATAGGCAGTTAAAGAGATAAGGTGAGAAAGGGAAATGGAAATGGGAATGGGAATGGTGAAGTGGGAGGAGGCATTACCAGAATGTTGTGGAATCGATGTTCTTGCCAACAGGTTGGAGGCTACCCAGATGGAATATAAGGTGTTGCCACACCAACCTGACTGTGGCCTCATTGCGGCAGTAGAGAAAGCCATGGACTAACATGGCGGAATGGGAATGGGAAGTGGAAGTAAAATGAGTAGCCAATGGAAGAACTCCCTTTTTCTGGCAGACAAGATGTAGGTGCTCTGTGAAGTGGTCCCCCAAACTATGTGAGGTCTTATCGATATACAAGAGGCCACACCAAGAGCACTGGATATAGTAGAACACCTTACTAATAGGTGAAGTGTCACCTTAATGGGTCACTTGCATCAAATTAGCAAGAATTGCACTGGGAGCCAACCACAAATTTTGCCATACTTCCGGAGTCAACATCGCATGCCCACAACTCACAAACTTTAACTGTACATCTTTGGAATGTTGGAGAAAACCAGAGGACCCGGAGGAAACCCACACAGTCATGAGTGAACGTACAAACTCCTTACATTTATTTACTTATAGTCATTTTTATGTCTTGAACTGTAATTCTGCCACAAAATAATCATGACAGATGTCAGAGATAATAAATTTGGTTCTGAATAATTAGTGCTTACAGTACTGTGCTGAAGTCTTTGGCACATATATATAGCTAGGGTGCCTCAGATTTTTCACAGGACTTTATTTGTTGTCGTGGAGTGGAGAGCGAGTTTGTAAATCGGGCGGGACCAGAGATGCTGGGAATGGTGAAAGTGGAGCGCTATGGGAGGGGTGTGGGACAGGTGGCAGAGAAGGAGTGCCAGGGGCAGGGGGTGAAGCAGGTGCAGACACACCCAGCCCTGAAACAATGAGCAAGGTCATTTGATTCCAAGCAGTTGGCTTATTGACAATTGCAGAATGTCTCTCTGGTGCTTCCCGCTCCCTCCCCTTTTTTCCAAACCTCCTTCCTCTTTTCCAAACCATGATTCCCATCGCCTGCCTCTTTCCCACTCTCAGTCCACTATAGAGACCATATCAGAATCTGGTTTATCATAACTCACATATGTCATGAAATTTGTTTTATTTTTGGGGTGCAGTATGGTGCAATAAACAAAATTACTGCAGTACTGTGCAAAAGTCTTAAGCACATTAGCTAAGATTTTTGCACAGCACGGTATGTATCTGGATGGCATGTAAACACAATTCTTTCTGTGTGTGTGTGTGTAAGACTTTTTGCACAGTTCCATACGTTCTCCTACACTTCGGTGAATAAAGTCCCAGCCTGCTCAGTTTGTCTTCATAATTTAGCCCTACACCTTATGGATAATGGACACACGGGGAACTGCAGGTGCTGGCAATCTAGAGCAATTCACACACTGTACTGGAGGAGCTCAGCAGGTCAGGCAGCATGGGAAGAAAAATTCGGCAAGATGTTTCATCAAGACGACAAGGATAGTCGATGTAGATAATGGACAAGGTTTATTGGGTTGGGGTATCCATAATGTAAATTCTATGTTGTATTGGGAGGCAAGTCACTGGCCACAGGCTTCCGTCATAGAAACATAGAAACATAGAAAATAGGTGCAGGAGTAGGCCATTCGGCCCTTCAAACCTGCACCGCCATTCAGTATGATCATGGCTGATCATCCAACTCAGAACCCTGTACCTGCTTTCTCTCCATACCCACTGATCCCTTTAGCCACAAGGGCCATATCTAACTTCCTCTTAAATATAGCCAATGAACCAGCCTCAACTGTTTCCTGTCGCAGAGAATTCCACAGATTCACCACTCTCTGTGTGAAGAAGTTTTTCCTCATCTCGGTCCTAAAAGGCTTCCCCTTTATCCTTAAACTGTGATCCCTCATTCTGAACTTCCCCAACATTGGAAACAATCTTCCTGCATCTAGCCTGTCCAATCCCTTTAGAATTTTATGCGTTTCAATAAGATCCCCCCTCAATCTTCTAAATTCCAGTGAGTATAAGCCTAGTCGATCTAGTCTTTCTTCATATGAAAGTCCTGTCATCCCAGGAATCAATCTGGTGAACCTTCTCTGTACTCCCTCTATGGCAAGAATGTCTTTCCTCAGATTAGGGGTCAAAACTGCATACAATATTCTAGGTGCGGTCTCACCAAGGCCTTGTACAACTGCAGTAGAACCTCCCTGCTCCTGTACTCAAATCCTTTTGCTATGAATGCCAACATACCATTTGCCTTTTTCACCGCCTGCTGTACCTGCATGCCCACCTTCAATGACTGGTGTACAATGACACCCAGGTCTCATTGCATCTCCCCTTTTCCATCCTCTCCTCTACTCTCATAGCCACATAGTCCTCTGATTGGTCACCCAGGATGTTGCAGTGACAGTAATAATATGAAATTCCAAGAGTGAGTGGTTAGGCTGTGTAGAACTTGTCACTGGATGAGCTTTCCCAGCTCCTTATCCTCCCAGGTTAAAACGTTATCTACATCCTTCTCCGTTTGGGCACGGACTGCTTCATTTTCAATAGATTTGCAAATGGATTTGAATTCAATGGACTTTCCAATCTAAAGAGATAATACTTTAATCTTCCAAAGCTCTTTCAATTAAGTCTAAAGCATCTGCAATTTTCTCACCTGCTTCTGTTCAAACCCTCACGTGGGAACCATCCATCCCTTGGGGTTTGTCAGCCAAAGCCGTCAGAATTTTGCTAATAATGTTTTCTTGCTTAAGATAGGTTCAGTGAGATCTAGCTCTTGATATGTTATCGGTTCATTATCCTGGGAGGACCGATGGACGGTAACTATTCAAAGAGTGCTCCTACTTTCACAGGTCCTGGCTTGAGGAAGCTTGAGATTTGAAAAAATCTCTCCCTTCTTCACTTCCCCATTGTTTGGATAAAATCCACAGATGCTTTAAAAGAAAACAAACGAGATTTTTTTTTAGAAGCTACTGCTATTTTTATGAAGCTGTGAAGCTGTCAAAAACAATCAAGAACTTCTCTGTGCAATATGAGTGTCCAATATGCTCAGATTCATACCTTTGTCATTTATTCTAACAGAGAAGGATTCAAAGACAACAGGACTTCTCAATGACATCAGGGCATTCCAAAGTGCTTTACAAGCCAGAGAACATTTTGCAATAGATTAAACATAGAATAATGTTTATTGCCGCCCACTAAATGATATTTATTTAGTGGGCACCATGGTAGTGTAGCAGTTAGTGTAATGTTATTATAGCAGCAGTGACTTCCCACCAGCGTTTGTAAGGAGTGTGTACACCCTCCCTCGTGACTGTGTGGGCATCCTCCCACGTTGCAAAGGTGCACAGGTTAGTCGAGGCACTGCTCACATGGATGTAATTGGGCAGTGTGGGCTCGCTGGGCTGGAGGGTCCTGTTACTGCGTTGTATCATTGAATAAAATAAAATAAATACAAGACCAAATGAAGTAGGAACAGGTTAAAATCATACCACTATTTTAGGTACACCTGCACACCTGCTTGCTAATGCACACATATTACCAGCTAATCATGTGGCAGCAACTCAGTGAACAAAAGCATGCAGACATGGCCAAGAGGTTCAGTTGTTGTTCAGACCAAACATCAGAATGGGGAAGAAATGTGACTTAAGTGACTTCGACCGTGGAATTTTAGTTGGTGCCAGGCAGGGTGGTTTGAGTATCTCAGAAACTGCTGATCTCCTGGGATTTTCATGGATAACGGTTCACAGAGAACAGTGCAAAACAAAAAAATGTTCAGTGGGCTTCAGGTCTGTGGGTGAAAAACCACCTTGTTAATGAGAAGGCAGAGGAGAATAGCCAGATTGGTTCTAGATGATAGGAAGGTGACAGTAACTCAAATAATCACACATTACAACATCTCCTTATGCACAGCACATCGAACGTTGAAGTGGATGGGCACAGAAGCAGAGGACCACACTGGGTTCTACTCCCGGTGCCTACTAAAGTGGCCACTGAATGGATGTTCGAGAATATCTACCATTTCCGCAGCTACCTCTGTAAACCTCAGGATAGAGGCCATTTGGCCAGAGGGACTAGTCAGTTATTTCTGTAGTTTTCCGTCACTGCAATGATACCAATAGCTGGAGATCAGATTTCACACTTTCAGTGAATGTTCAATGTGTGCTGTTGTTAGTGCCAAATCAGATGTGTGGCCAAATAAAACTCTGTGAAATTGGCCAAAACAAAACAATGCTGAAGGTAACATTGGGTCGAAAATTGGAATCTGCATAGAGCTGGGGACCCTGCTGTTCTCAGTGGGTCTGGGCTGAATGAACTGCAGCTGCCAACAATTTTCTGCATGCCACTCAGAAGAAAGGGTCTGCTTGTGGAGTCAAAGAGCAATAGCAAGCACACTCGTCAGATGTGCAAGAGACCGCAGGGGAGGCGGATCAAGATTCATTCAAAGGGAATGGGATCTCCAGGTCAATGAGGTACATGCCTTGAGGGAGATTCTGTGCCCAAGGTGGCCCAGGAGTCTGCCAGATCCACTATGTTATAATCAGTGCAGGTGATTCTTTTCTTAGAGATACAGCACAGTAACAGGCCTTTCCAGCTCAATGAGCCTGCGGCACTCAATTACTCCTATGTGTGTCCTATCATTCTACTAACCCTTACGTCTTTGGAACATGTGAGGAAACCAGAGCACCTCGAAGAACCTCTTGCAGTCATGGGGAGAACTTACATGGGGAACCCCTTACAGACAGTAGCGGGGATTGAGTTCCAGTCGCTGGTACTGCAACAGCAATGCTCAGCCTCCGTGCACCGTGTCACTTCAAGTAGTCCTGTTGTCGGAGATTTGAGTGACTTATTATGAGCTTTTGCTTTGATTCCCTTGGATGACTACTGATAATCTTCAATATTAGGAGCTATAATATGGAAAGCATAGCTTGTGGACAATGATTTGAGAAATTTATGATGAGAGGCCAATTTCTAAGAAGTTGTCTTTTATAGCCTGTCCTGGCTTTGGCCCCTTATCTAGGAAAGGATGTGCTGATATTGGAGAAGGTTCAAATAAAGTTTGCAAAAATAATTCCAGCATTGAAAGGCATATCACACAAGTAGCGTTTGATGGCTCTGGGCCTGTACTCACCAAATTCAGAAGAACGAGGGGGATCTCATTGAAAGCTGTTGAATATTCAAAGGTGTAGATCACTTAGATGTGGAAAGGATATTTCCTATGATGGAAGAGTCTAGGACCAGAGGGCATAGCCTCAGTATGAAGGGGCATCCACTTAGAATGGAGATGAAGAGCAACTTCTTTAGCTGGAGAGTGGTGAATCTGTGAATTCATTACCACAGGTGGCTGTGGAAGCCAAGTCATTTGGTATATTTAAGGCAGAGGTTAAAAGGCTCTTGATTACTCAGGGCAAGAACACAGGAGATTGGGGCTGAGAGGTAAATGGATCAGCCATGGTGAAATGTTGGAAAGACTCGATTGGCCACATGGCCTAATCTTGTTCCTATATCTTATGGTCTTGGTTCTGATGAAAGACAAGACCGGTAGGGTTCCTCTGCGATGCCCCTGGTGTCCTTCCTCATCTTCCTGATTCTCTACTGCCTGTGTCTCATGATCTTTAGGACCTGGGTCTGCACTAGGCAAAATTCTCAGGGTTGAGACCATAACACATACAACAATCAAAGCTCTGGATGTCAGAATCAAAATCAGACTCTGGATTATTAACACTGGTACGTACAGCCATAGAATCATACACAGAAACTGGACCTTCAGCCTATCTTGTCCGTGCCGAACTATGTCATGAAATTTATTATTTTGAAGGCACCTACAGTGCAATAAATAAGAAAAAACATACTCTACGTTGCAATATGAGAGATATAAAAATAAATAAATAATGCAGAAAGAGAACAGAATAGTAAGATAGTGTTCATTGGTTCCGCACCATTCAGACATTTGATTGCAGATGGGAATATGCAGCTCTGAGCCACTGCTCATTTTCGGAATATGTGGGAATTCCAGAATTCTGGTATTTGTATCAGATATAGAACGATGTAACTGGCTACATGATGGCCTGGTATGGAAACACTAATGCCTTTGAATGGAAAATCCGACAAAAGGTCATGGATCTGGCCCAGGACATCACAGGTAAAGCCCTCCCAACCTTTGAGCACATCTACGTGATACACTGTCATAGGAAAGCAGTATCCATCATCAGAGATTCTCACCACCCAGGCCATGCTCTTTACTCACTGTTGCCATCAGGTAAAATGTACAAGAGCCTCAGGACTCATACCACTAGGTACAAAAACAGTTACTACCCCTCACCCATCAGGCTCTTGAACAAACAGGTTAACTACACTCACTTGCCCATCCATTGAGATGTTCCCATAACCAATGATCTCACCTTAAGGACGCTTTATCTCATTATGTTCTTGTTATTATTGTTATTTATATTTATATTTGCATTTGCACAGTTTATTCTCTTCTGCACTCTCGTTGATCGTTTGTTGATCCTGTTATAGTTACTATTCTATAGATTGGCTGGGCATGCCTTCAGGAAAATGACTCTTAGGGTTGTATATGGTGGCATATGTTGACTGAATTTACTTTGAACTTTGAACAATACAGGCTCTTCAGCCCACAATATATGTGCTGAACACAAAGCCAATTGGTCTATATCCCTTCACTCCCTGCATATTCATCTGCATGCCTAAATTCCTCTTAAACATTGTTATTACATCAACAGTACATCTTCGATTACCCTTTGCAGCATGTACCAGGCATCTACCATTGTGCAAAACAATCTTTCCTCATAAATCTTTTAAACTTTCCACCTCTCACCTTAAACCTACGTCCTCTAGAATTTGATAGTTCTACCCTGGGGAAGAAACTGACTACCTACTGTCTGTATGCCTCTCATAATCTCCTGTCACGTCTCCCATCAGCCTTGATACTCCATAGATGGCAATGAAGTTTGTATCGAGCAAAAGGATAGATATTCCAGTGATCAGTGGCAGTCACTTGGTCTGACAAGGATTTCAGAGGCAACATTATCTTTACCTTGGTGAAGACAGCAGTCCAGTGCTACCGAAGTGTTCCCCACAGGATATCACACAGCAGAAGAGGTTAATTTGACATACATAATAGAAGTTTGGATTGGTGCATCAATGAGAGGGACTTAGAGGGATATTGTCAAAGTCAAATTTACTATCAAAACATAGACTGTGTGCAGTACTGTGCAAAAGTCTTAGATAGAAATACATTGCTAAGGAACCTTAGACTTTTGTACAGTACTGTAGTAATTTTATGTATTACAGCGTACTGCTGCCACAAAAAGAAAACAAATTTCATGACATACGTGAGTGATGATAAACCCGATTCTGATATGGGTCTCTATTGTGGACTGAGTGTGGGAAGCAGGCAGGGAGAGGGGAATCACAGTTGGGAAAAGGGAAAGGGAGAAGGGAGGGAGCAGGAATCACTACAGAGACATTCTGTAATGATCAATAAACCATTTGTTTGGAATCAATGACCTTGCCTGGTGTCCCAGGGTTGGGTGTGTCTGCACCCATGCCACCTCCTGCCCCTGGCACTCCTTCTCTGCCACCTTTCTCATACCCCTCCCGTGGTGCTCCACCCTCAACATCCCAAATTCCTTTGCACCTGCCAGATTTACAAACTCGACCTCCTCTCCACTTTGACAAATACATTACTGTGCCAAAGTTTTAGGCATCATAACTCTATACATGTGATAAGACTTTTGCACAGTATGTCACCATATACTACACTGAAATTCATTTTCTTGAAGGCATTTGCGTGTAAAATAAAGAAATACATCAGAACTTATGAAAAACTATGTATAAATTAAAACAAACAACCAATGTGCAAAAGAAGACAAATAGAGCAAGATAATAACTAAATAAATAGAAATATAGATAGATTAGTAGAGAGACATGTAGGTAGAAAGGTAGATAGAAAGATAGGTAGATAGATGGGTCGATAGATACATAAATCGGTAGGTGGAAATTTGGAAAGTTGGAAACAGTATCTTGGGAAATTGGGAAGTTAGAAAGGAAGGAGGGCAGAAGGTAGAAGGGTCGAAAGTTATGAAAGATAGATAGATAGATAGATGGATAAAGGTCTGGGTGTAGGTAGATGAGATGAGGCAGCAGATCAGGCCTGCTTGGACTAGAAAGACTAAAGGACTATTTCTGTGCTGTAGTCACAGATGTCACAGAGATGATAGTCTTGAAGAAATTGGGTGAAAGCATTGTTCACAGAGAGCTCCAGGTAAGATGTGATATCTGCTAATACCATGGGAATCAGATCTTTACTGACGGGCATGTCCTTGCTTGCAGCCCCCAAGTTTCTCCACCCACCAGTGATTGGCCAGGCATTTCCATAGTAACTCCAGGTAAAACACTAGCTCCCACTCCAGGACCAATGAGGCACCCATTGAGTCAGAATCACTGCACTAAATGCTGGAGAAAAGACTCCTTTTTTAATTATAGCACATTCTTTGGGCTTTGGAAGGCACCTGAGCAGCCTGCGGTCAGTTCTGAAGCTCCCCAGTCAGCTCTCCCAGTGTCATCAGACAGGCTTTTAAATAATTATTCCTGGGAATAAACTGGCCCATCTGCTTCTACTTTTATTGAAACTGTTTCATGGCAGCTCTGATTTATGTTGCTGCAGGACCGAAATAAGAATAAGATTTGTGTCTGTTGCTGGGAAAATATCAGCATTAATGCGAGAAATGTTTGGAGGAAACACAATAAGCTGCTGGAGGAACTCAGCCGGTCTGACAGCAGCTGCGGAGGAAAATAGACAGTCGACAATTTGGGTCGAGACCTTTCATCTGGACTATTTATTTGGAGGGATAGATGTACTTTTCATTTGGAGATGATCACCAATATGATCTACCCTGGGTTAGCTTTATCTTTTTCTGTGATTTGTGTATGAAAAGGTGATCCCTTTCCCAGACGTCACTGTAGCAAAGCAGGTAGCACAGTCGTTCACCAGCCAAGGTAAAATTCCTTCTGCTGTCTGTAAGGGGTTGTTATGTTCTCAGCATGACTGTGTGGGTTTCCTGCTTGTACTCCGGTTTCCTCCCATATTCCAAAAATGTACGGTTTGTGTTAGGGCCAATACATTGTAGGCTTGCTACGTTGTGCTGGAAACATGGTGACACTCATGGACTGCCCCCCGAACAATCCTTGCTGATTTAAAGTGACACCAGCATGGAATTTCACTGCACGTTTTGATTTACATGTGACAAATAAAGCTAATCTTTATCTTTATAATGGGTTTTAAGTTTCTCAAAGTTTTCCCCGCATACTATGTTCTGTGTGGCCAAGATGCCAAATTAGAATGAACTAAATGCTTCAGATACTGTGATCACATCAGCTTCTCTCTCAACTGTCTCACCTATCAACTGCCAGCTTGTATAATTTCCCCCCCCCCCCCACCCCATCTTGTTATTCTGGCTTCTTCCCCTTTCCTTTCCAGTCCTGATAAAGGTTGTTGCTCCAAAGCATCAACTGTTTATTCCCAACCATAGGTGCTGCCTGACCCGCTGAATTCCTCCAGCATTTTGTGTTGTGTGTTGCTATTTAATGCCTTTCATAATTTTATGCACTTCTATAAGGTTGTCCTGATTGGTGCCAGGGGATGTGGAATTTTATCTCCTGTGCTCAGTGTTGTTGGAGCAGGTTCTAACACCCTTACTGTGACTTCAGATGAGATTGCCCAATGAAACAAAGCCAGGACCATCCCAGAGCACTGATTTGTTTATTGCAGGACACCAGAGTAATGTATCAGTTAAATGTTCAAAGTTCGAAGTAATGTATTATCAAAGTACACATGCACAACCCTGAGATTCATTTTCTTGCAGGCTACTTGATAAATTCAAAACATAATAATAACTGTAATAAAATCAATGACAGACTACACCAACCAGTGTGCAAAATATAACAAACTGTGCAAATACAAAAGGAAAGAAATAATAATAGTAATAATAAATGGTAAATATCATGAACATGAGATGAAGAGTCCTTGAAAGTGAGTCCGTAGGTTGTGGGAGCAGTTTGGTGATGGGGCAAGTGAAGATATCCCTATTAGTTTAAGAGCCTGATGGCTGAGGAGTAATAACTGTTCCGGAACCTGGTCATGTGAGTCCTGAGGCCCCTGTACCTATCACATTTTAATAGGTACAACTGTAATGTGTAGTAATCTGTTAGCAGAATGGAAGAAGCTGTTCTTCAAATGTTGAATGTGTGCCTTTGGGCTCCTGCACCACCTCCCTGATGGTAGCAATGACAAGAGGGTGATAGGGGTCCTTAATAATAGATGCTGCCTTTTTGAGGCATTGCTCCTTGAAGATGTCCTTGATGCTGGAGAGCTAGTGCCCATGAGAGAGCTGAGTTGACAACTTCATGCAGTTTATTTCAATCCTGTGCAGTACCCCCTCCTTCTCCACCGCTCCCATACCAGATGGTGATGCAGCCAGTCAGAATGCTCTCCACAGTGCATCTGCAGAAATTAGCGAGTGTCTTTAGTAGCAGGATACTAAAAGAGGCTTCTGGACCAGTCTACCATGTAGGGCCATGCCAAGGGCCTTGCTATATGGAAGTTACAGCAAGACATGGGTTAAGATGATCTGCTAACACAGTGTACAGGTATTGTACAGTCACCCAAGCTGAACACAGGCCTTGAGAAACTAGATCCACTTCACACATATCTTTGTTCAAGCCTGGTATCCAAGGTCACTAGGCATACCAAAATGAGATAAGGATGCTAAAGAAGAATTGCAGAGCACTCACTAGGTATTAGATTTTTTTAAAAATTCTCCTTTAACTTGTAGAGGGGTTTGGATCTGGTGCCTGGAGTAGGGGGGGGGGTGGGTTGCAGCTGTAGATATACCCAGCCCTGAGTCACGAGGTAAGGTCACTTGATTCCAAACGATTGGCTTATTGATCATTACAGACTGACTCGCTGGTGCTTCCTACCAAGACATTTCATCTGTTGACCCAAAACCTCAACTTGCTTTACCAACACAGATACTGCCTGACCCACAGAGTTCCTCTATTTACTGCTCAACATTTCAGCATCTGCTGTCTCCAATTAATTCCAAGTAATCTCCAATTAAGAGTTACAAGATAATGCTGCAGCTCCAGAAAACTCTGGTTAGACCACACTTAGTATATTGTGCTCAGATCTCATCACCACATTATCAGAAATATGTGGAAGCTTTAGAGAGGGTGCAGAGGAGATATATCAGCATATCTCCTGTATTACAGTGCATGCCTTATGAAGATAAGTTGAATGAGCTAGGTATTTTTCCTTTGGAGTGAAGGAAGATGTGATGTGACATGATAAATTGTACAAGATAATAAAAGGCATAGATGGAATGGACAGCCAGCACCTTTTTTTCCAGGGTGGAAATGACTAACTAAAGAGGGAATAACTTTAAGGTATTGAGTTTGCATGGGGGGGGGGGGCAGGATCTCAGAGGAAGATATTTTACACAGAGTGGTGGGTGCACAGAACACACTGCCAGAGATGGTGGCAGAGGTAGATACATTAAAGGTGTTTTATGAACTCTTAGATAGGCACATGGAGGATAGAAAAATGGAGGGCTAGGCAGGGGGGAAGGGGTAGATTGACCTTAAAGTAGGCAAAAAGCTTGACAGAACACCAAGGGCCAAAGGTGGTGTAAAATTATATTTTCTATTTTATAAAATGCCATAAAAATCTCTTTTTTTGATTATCTGTACTGTTTAAGGAGTCTGATGTGACCTAACCTTTGGCTGTTTTTAATTAGTGCAAAAATAGAAGAGAAGTCTTTAGCTAGAAGTCAATGTTGATCCAGAAGGCAGCCCTTCATATTCTGTCAAACTTTGTATTGAATCATTGCAACATTCTACTGCTTCATGTGGCTTGCTATAGGCCTCCGCTCTCACCACTGCAGACTTAAGAACAGCAACAACTTGTATCGATATCAAGCAACAAACAGAAGGAACGCTAATGCTATTCCATAAGAAAGTAGAAAATGTTAAAACTCACCCCAGGATGAAGGGTGAGTCATCAGGGCAGCTGACCTCAAACTTAAAGTCAAAGTTGAAGTGAAGTTTCATTATCATATGCAACGCACTAGTGCAATGAAAAACTTACTTGCAGCAACATCACTGATCTACGTTCCCACAACTTATAGACTCAGTGTAGGGGAAGGGGGGAATGCCAGTGGCATTTTTTAATATACAGAGACTGGTGGTGCATGGAAAGCTCCTCCAGTTTTCAGGTGTAGGCAGGTACATTAGGGAAATTTATGAAACTCTTGGATAGGCACATGGAGGACAGGAAAAATGAATTGATCTTCAAGGAGCATAAAGGGTTGGCACAACATCATGGGATGAAGGGCCTGTACTGTGTCGTACTGTTCTCTGTTCTACTTTCATTGCATCAGGCGCTACCACACAAAGCAATGGATAGCTCAGGCCGAAGGCTAAAAGAATTAAAGTCGGCTTGCGAAGAGCCAAGAGTCTGTAGACGCGGGAACTTGGAGAGGAAAGAATTTGCTGGGGGAAGTCATCAGGTCGAGCAGCATCCGCAGCAGAAGAGAACTGCTAACATTTTGTATCAAGACGCAATATCAGATCCTGACTGATTGGCTGATTAGAGGGTTAGACCTATGGACATGCATCCCACTGGAGATGTTGAATGTGGGAGGCATTGCTTCCATCCAGCCTAATTCCAACACCAATCTTAGATTTATTTTTGCTATTTGTTATTCAGGTCAATAATGAATGCAAACATTTGTCAGTGGTAAGCACAGAGTCTATTGGACATATCTGGTCACTTCCTTTTAATTTGAGTAAACGCACATTATCTGAACTTCATTGATCTGTACAATCTCCAGGTCAATAACAACAAATACTGAATGCTGGAGGAACTCAAGGACTCTTCATCTCGATATTTATTGCTTATTTATTATTATTATTTCTAATTTTTTGCATTTCCACAGTTTGTCATCTTTTGCACACTGGTCAAACACTCAACTTGCTGTGGCCTTTTATTAATTCTGTTATGGTTATTATGCTGTTATGGATTTATTGAATATGTCCACAAGAAATTGAATCTCAGGATTCTATATAGTGACATATATCATATATGTACTTTAATACTTTGAACTTAATGGACGCTTAAATAGGCACACGGATAAAAGAAAAATGGAGGGTTATGTAAAACAGAAGGATTGATCTTTGAGTAGGTTGAATGATCAGCACAAGGCCCAATACTGTGCTGCAATATTTCAAATATTTATCACATTGCATTTTGATAGTTATCACTGACGTCTTCCAACATCCTTCCAATCACTATATTCTAGATTGTGTATGATGAAATACAATTCTCATCTCCCCTCTGTACCTTTGTCAGAAACCATAAATTTGTTCCCTCGTCTTGTTCATTCTCCCCTGTCAGTGGAACCTGTCTGTGCTCACCTCTATCAAGAACTCTCAGAACCTTTGGACCTCTGCTCAATCTCCTTTCAATTTCTACTTCCAAGAGACAGAAAAAAATCACAGCTTGTCTCCACACAGTGCTGACATCAGGTTACCTGTTAAACTAAAGCCTTCCATGATCCCTAGTTCAATGTCAAGAATGAAATAGAAAACTAAAAAATAGAAAAATAAAACAAATCCAAAATAAGGATGAGAAAAGGTAAACAGTTTGCCAATATATTTTTACCATGACCTTTTGTCTAATAATGGATTAATGCAACTGGACTGAGCTTATCAACAGCAACAATGGTTTTTAGCCATGGGAAACTCAAACGTCCAAATTCAATTATCTGCACTTCTGATTGCTTGCCAGAGTTATCATATAATGGAGCAACGCACAACATAATCCTCATTCCAAAGCCTTTGAATAGTAATTTTGTCTGGCTGACGGAAATCGACCTTTAGGCCTATAAGGGATCAATTTCAAATGAACTTTTTTTACGTGGGTTGTATCTCCATTCACAATCTTATTTATTTATGTGCGTATATGGCTTTTGCACACTGGTTGAATGCCCAACGTAGGTGTGTGGTTTTTCATTGATTCTGTTATGGTTATTATTCAAGAGATTTATTGAGTATGCCCACAAGAAAATGGATTTCAGAGGTGTATATGTATCATAAATGTAATTTGATAATAAGTTTACTTTAAGCTTTGATCCGTTTGGTCCAATGCAACTAAAATCACCCCTGGGCTGTCTGCATTTTCTGGTGGGATGAGGAGATCGGGTTACAACTTCAATCTTTCTTGACAAGGAAACTTGTTTACCTTTCTGGCAGATTTCAAAGTCAAAGTCAATTGAACTCTTCCCACAAGCTAAGAACTCGCTTTCAAGGCCTCTTCATCTCATGTTCTCGATATTTTATGGCTTAATTATTTATTGTTATTATTTCTTTTTTTTCCTTTTGGATTTGCACAGTTTGTTGTCTTCTACACGTTAGATGTTTTCCCATCCTGTTGGGTGCAATCTTTCATTGATTCTATTATCTTTCGTGAATTTATTGAGTATGCCCACAAAAACTGAATCTCAAGGTTGTATATGGTGACATATTTGTACTTTGATAATAAATTTCCTTTTGAATTTTGGAATACATTTATCATCCGAGGCTGGAATGAGTTTTGACACTTGGCGGCTGCCACCAAACGATCTTCAGTATGTCGGTGGTTAATGCAATGACTCATTTCACTGAAATTTTGATGCACATGTGATGAACAAATCTGAATCTGATTCAGAAACTGAATCTAAATCTAAATCAGAATCTTTCACAGGAAATGACACAGGAAGGAAAACCAGAGAGGTGCTGAAGCAGCCAGCAGAGGGAATATCAGTGCATTAGGGATGCAGAATCAAAAAGTGTAGCAAGTACAGAAATCAAACTGTTTTATCTCAATGCCTGGAGTATAAGAAACAAGGTGGATGATCTTGTTGCACTTTTACAGATTGTTGGGTATGATGTCGTGGCCGTCACTGAACTGTGGTTAAAGGATGTTTGCAGTTGGGAGCCGAGTGTCCGATGTTACGCGCTGTATTGGAGGGAGAGGATGGTAGGCAGATGGGGTGGTGTGGCTCTGCTGGCAAAAAATGGCATCAAATCACTAGAAAATTGTGACAGGATCGGAAGGTTTTGAATCTTGTGGTTTGAGTTAAGAAACTGCAAGGGTAAAAGGATATTGATGGCAGTTATATGCAGACCTTCAAACAGTAGCAGGGATGTGGACTATAGATTATAACAGGGAATAGAAAAGGTGGGTCAAAAAGGCAATGTTATCATTGTTATGGGATATTTTAACATGCAGGTAGACTGGGAAAATGAGTTTGGTAATGGATCCCAAGAGAGTGAATTTGTTGAATGCCTATGAGATGGCATTTTAAAGCAGATCATCATTGAGATTGTAGAGGATCAGCTATACTGGACTGGGTGGTACGTAATAAACTGGAGGCAATTAGGGAGCTTAAGGTAAAGGAACCCTAAGGAGTCTGTGACCACAATATGGTTGGGTTCAACTTTAAATTTGATAAGGAGAAAGTAAAGTCTGATGTAGCAGTATTTCATTGGAAATTACAGTGGTACGAGAGGGAAGCTGGCCAAAGTAAATTGGAAGGAGATGCTAGCAGGGATGACACCAGAGCAGCAATGGCTTCAGTTTCTGGGAAAAATGTTGTTCACACACGAGTGCTCAACATTTTGACCCTGGGAGGAAGATTCTGGCTAAGTATCGATGCCTCTCATAATATAATAAACCTCCCTCAGGCCACCGCTCTGCCTGTTTTAGGAACAGCTCAACATTTTGGGAATAGTTTCCTCCCTTCTGCCATCAGAATCAGAATCAGGTTTATTATCACCAGCATATGTCATGAGATCTGTTAACTTTGTGGCAGCGCTACAATGAAATAATGATAAACATAGAAAAAAAACTGAAATACTAATTAGCAAATTTGAGCAGATTATAGTCAAATTTCTGAATGGGCAATGAACCCATGCATACTAACTCAGTATTTTGCTCTCTTTTTGTTCTATTTTTTTTATATATATTTCTTATTGTGATTTGTGTTTTTTTTTAATGTTTCGTGCTGTACTACTGCCACCAAACAATTTTATGAAAGGTTAGTGATATTAAACCTGATTAAATATCAGAAAGTTCCTTAACATGGACATTCAAACCTACTTCATTTGGAATAAATCCTCTACATTTCAGTAGGATTTCTCCACCTCTTGAATTATTAATGCCCAATCTTTATGTTTAGTTAAAAGCAGACTCCTCCATGACTGAAGAAATCAGATTGGTTAGTGGCAGAATGATTATAAGAATATTTTAGAAACCTTTAAAGACCGCTTCATCAAAGTACCCCTACTATCTCATCATTCAAGCTAATCGATCAATAGACGATAGACAGTAGGGGCAGGCGTAGGCCATTCGGCCCTTCTAGCCAGCACCGCCATTCACTGTGATCATGGCTGATCATACACAATCAGTACCCTGTTCCTGCCCTCTCCCCATATCCCTTGACCCCGCTGTCCATAAGAACTCTATCTAACTCTCTCTTGAATGCATCCAGAGACTTGGCCTCCACTGCCTTCTGGGGCAGAGCATTCCAGTGTGATTTAATCAGTGTGATTTAATTAAACATCTGAATGAATTGAGAAAATTCAAGTCAATCAAGCATTTATCAAACAAAGTGCTGTCCTATTAATGTTCACTCTGAATATTTCAGGGCAGATAATGGACATTATGCACCTGTTTCATTCACATGTCATATAGATGGCCAAATCCAGCCCAATTAGTCTGAGTACTGAATCTAGCTGTGTCCAGCAACCACAACAAGTAAACTTCATTAAGTGGGATGTAAACGATTCATAGATTAGATTCACAGAGTTACACAACATGAAAACAGACACTGGCCTGACACATCCACAATGATCCAGAAGCCTATCTACACTCATCTGACTTTGAGATGTACTAAGGATGTGAACAGCACTAAGAATAGATGAAAGTCTGTTCATTTATTGGCAAAAAGGAAGTCAGAGTGAGGATTGTGGAAGTTAATTTGGTATCTGCTTTCAGCCTCCATTCAGTGAGAGCACCCTTGACTGATCACAACAACTTTATGGGAACAATCTCCCACCTATTATTTTTCAGGATTCAATATCCAAGGTTGTTTAATGTCATTTCCAGTGTAAAGGAGAATAAAATAATTGTTACTCCAGATCTGATGCAGCATATAAAAAACAAACCAAAGAACACTAACATAAAAAACACAATAAATATAAATACATAAGAGCATCCATACATAGATTGATGATAGGTACATAAAGTGACACTAGGTACAGGAGAGTCTGTCAGTAAGGTGACTGACAGGAAATGGTAAAGTAGTGGTTGTTGGGGGGTGTGGTGGGGTATCAGGGAAGAGGAAAAGGGGTCTGAAGGTACTCAATCAACGATTCAGGAATAGCTTCTTCCCCTCTGCCTTCATTGAACCCGTGAACACTACCACACTACTTTCTTTTTCTCTTTTTGCACTATTTATTTAATTTACCTTTTAAATATATATGTATTGACTGTAATTTACAGTGTTTATATTAGGTAGGCCTCCGTTAGTTTCGATAGACCATGGACTTGCTCCTTGGAAAGTTTCCAGGAAGACTGGCAGTTGCCCAAGCTGCAAGTCTCCCCTCTCCACGCCACCGACATTGTCCAAGGGAAGGGCATTAGAGTGTTTATATTATTATGTATTGCAATGTATGCTGCTGCATAACAACAAATTTCATGACATATGCTGGTGAAATTAAACTTGATTCGGAGGCATTGATCAGCCTTACTGCTTGAGGAAAGTAACTGTTGTTGAGTCTGGTGATTCTGCCGTGGATACTACGTAGCCTTCTCCTGCATTGGAGTAGGACAAATAGTCCATGAGCAGGGTGGGTGCTAATTAACTTAAATCTGTGACTTAAAATTTCCCTCCAGCTAAAACATGTGATGAAATACTATTATTCATTCAGGTCACACTGGGGGATGATTCGTAATTTTTCATTGAACATGACTTAGACTCTGACCTGACCTTAATTTAATTAGTCCCTAATTATGTCCCCAGATAATAATTAAAATTAAGCTTGTTTATATACCATATTTTATCCACTCAGGTCATTGAGGCCTAATATCGGAACCAACAATTCTAGCTGTTTTCAGGATTATGTTTCTAGAGATAGCAATTCAGATTTAGATCTAGAGATACACCACGGTACAGGCCCTTCTGGCCCCCATGCACATGCCATGCAATTACACCCGTGTGAACAATCAACCCATTAACCAGTCAGTATTTGGAAAGTGGGAGGGAAGTGGAGCACCGGAGGAAACCCACATGGTCCCGGTGAGAAGGCATAAACCCCTTACGGGCAGCAGTGGGGATTGAACCCTGGTTACGGGTTACTGGCTTTGTAAAGTGATGCACTAACCACAATGCTACCATGCTGCCCAAATCAGTACTCTCAAACCACATTCCCCTGCATTAATTCAAGAGATAAAGCTGTGCCATCTCCAAATTTTTATCCTCCAGTATCTTGCTGACATTGACTTTGGAGATGAAAGATTGGTTACCGTGCACTCCCGGAGGAACAGTCCGTGTTTATTTGTTTCTGACCAAAATCAGTCTACTTCAGGCTACAGGTCTGCATCTCATTTTCTCACTCACAAATCCATCTTAACGTATGCAGCACCGTAGGGATTGCTTGCTGAAGGTCAGAGTGAAGGGACTTGACTCAGAGAAAAGGGAATTTTACATGTAAACACACTGCAAGGGAGCCAGGAGAAGGGAAGAGTGGAGGATCGGACAGCAGGGGCGTGTGAGACAAAGAAGAAGTCAAGCTTCAGATCCTCACGAGCTGCCTCAGACTTGGGAGAGTGCTCTGTGACAAAATACATAGCAACAAGTTATCAAAGCTCCTTTGAAACTACCACCCACACGTGTGCCCTTGGCCATAGAGTGGCGCAGGACTTGGCACATGGGAGCACCACCATCAAGGCAAGGCAAGTTCTTTGGACCAGCAGTTCGGAAGCATTCACTGATGATTTACATTAAATTCAAAACCCATCCTGACAACAAGAAAGTTTTAAATAACTCATGGAGTCGTACAGCAGGGAAATGGGCCCATCTGCCCAACTTGACCCTGCCAACTCAAATTTTGATCCCAGGTCGTCCCTATATCCAACTAAACCTTTCATATCCATGTACACATTCAAGTTCTTTTAAAATGTTAATGTACCTGCCTCAACCATGTGTACTTACAGCTTGTTTAATATACAGACTACACTCCAGGTGAAAAAGTTGGCACTCAATTTCCTACAAAATATTTCTCCTCTCATTTTATACCTGTGTCTTCCCTCTTGTTCTTTATTCTCTAGACTTGGGAAAAGGACACACATGCATTTTCAATATCTATGCTCCTCTTATTTTTATATACCTCAATAAGGTCACCTCCATTCAGATGAACATAAACAAAATCTGTAGCATTAGCCACACAACTATTGGAACCTCATAAATCCAATGGTTTCACTAACATCTAAAGAAGAAAACATGTTGTACTCAGTTGGTTTGACCTAAATGTCCAACAGGTGAAGAACAGTTCTGGATTTGAACCAAACTTGATCAGGGAGTTTAAGATAAAGGAACCCTTCGGATACAGTGATCATAATATGATAAAATTCACCCTGCAGTTTGAGAGGGAGAAGCTAAATTAGATACATCAGTATTACAGTGGTATAATGGGAATTACTGAAGCATGAGCGAGGAGCTGGCGGAACTCGATTAGAAGGGGTCACTTGCAGCGATGATGGCAGAACAGCAATTTCTGAAGTTTCAGGGAGAAAGTTGGAAGGCTTAGGATAGATATATCTGAAAGATGAAGAAGCATTCTAAAGGAAGGATGAGGCAACTGTGGCTGATAAGGGAAGTCAAAGATAGCGTAAAAGCAAAAGAGAGGGCATATAATAGTGCAAAAATTAGTGGGAAGTTACCTTCCCTGACAACACTGTTCACTCTCTCAATCTTCAAACCATCTTACCCCTCTTCCATCTCTGTAATGAAAAGCTGTTTGGATTCTAATTTATCCTATTTAGGTTAGATTGTTTAAATCTTCAATATATCACAGTGCAATGAAATTCCATGTTCATGTGATGCTCACAGTACACACGATGATATTAAATGCAACAATAAATCCAGCAACAAGTGCAGAAATAATGTAATGACCTGTTGCAATCATCTGGAATGATGCAATCATATGGAAAATACACTAGCCTCTTAACAGATTAAGGAGGCTCGTCTTCTCATCAAACACTCTAACATACTTTTAAAAATGTACTGTGGGAAGTATCAGACTGGTTGTATCCTCATCTGATACAGCAATTCTTCAATCTGATGTCTTTTTTTTAAGGTAAAGATTAGCTTTATTTGTCACATGCACACTGACAGATACAGTGAAGTGTGTCATTGACCAACGCAGTCGGAGGATTGTGCTGGGCAGCCCACAGGCATCAACATGATTCCACCACCAACACAGCCTGCTCACAGCTCACTAACCCTATCTGTAAAGGGAGGGAGTTTTGGAACTCAGGGCCACAAAAGTTAAACATCAGCTGTCGGTGTGAAGCAAGTAAATTCAACAATAAAGTTTGAAAGCAACGACTGGGGAGTAGTGAGGAAAGCAAGGAAATGGTAGCAAGGATGTCACAGAGACTGGGGGGAAAGAGACACCAAGGAAGGAATTGAAATTGTTTTTAAAAGTTCACTGGAAATCTTTTCTCCTCCTTCACTCTGGGAATACAGACCAGTCCTTGTCCATTTTCAAGTTCCTGGGCATCAACATCTCAGAGGATCTATCCTGGGCATTGTAATACAATCATGAAGAAGGCATAGCAGTGCCCCTACTTCTTTTGGAGTTTGAGGAGATTAGAGATCTGTATCATCAAAGAGTACCAAGTTTCTACAGATGTACCATGAAGAACATTCTGACTGGTTGCATGACTGTTTGGTATGGAGGCTCAGATGCACAGGGTTGAAAAAAAATGCAGCAGTGGGTTGTAGAACCAGTCACCTTTATCATGGGCACTAGCCTCCCCACCACCAGGATTTCTTCAAAAGCCAGTGCCTCAAGAAGACAGCATCCATCATTAAGAACCCTCACCATCTAGGACATGCCCTCTTCTTATTACTATCATCAGGAAAGGGGTACAAGAGCCTAATGATGTACACTTAATGTTTTAAGAACAGGTTCTGCCCCTGAACCCATGGACACTAATTCACTTTTGTGTGTGTGAGTGTGTGTGTGTGTGTGTGTGTGTGTGTGTGTGGCCAAGTGGCTGAGGCGCTGGACTAGCGATCTGAAGGTCATGAGTTCGAGCCCCAGCTGAGGCAGCGTGATTGTGTCCATGAGCGAGGCACTTAACCACACATTGCCCCAGTCCACCCAGCTGAAAATGGGTACTGGCAAAATGCTGGGGGTCAACCTCGCGATAGACTGGTGTCAGAAATCAGCATAAGCACCAGCCTGATGAGCCTATAAGACTCAGGACAGACTTTTTGTGTGTATATATGCACTGAATGCCACAACCAAGTTACAGCAATTATGTACAGGAACATCTGTATGAATTCTGTATGGATTGGACACTCCCAAGTCCAAATAAGAAGCCTGAGGAGGTAGTGGAGAATGACAGAACTAAGGTCCTGTGGGACTTCTAAATACAGACTGACAAGCAGGTACTGGCCAATCAACCAGATACAGTAATACTGGACAAGGCAATAGTAATAGATGTGGCAATCCCATGTGACAGTAACATCAGGAAGAAAGAATATGAGAAGCTAGAAAAATACCAGGGCTCGAGTCTGAATCTTGGAAATCTCTGCCCATTAGCACTGTAGAATGGAAAGGAACATGCAGAACTATTCAAAGAGCTGTGAAGTTCCCTCTGGTGTTACTCAAACAAGTTATCTGTCATTATTATACACATTACAGCAAATAGAGTTGCTTCCTCATTCCTGCAGTGACCTGGGATTTGATCCTGATCAACATCAAGCAGGAAGAACAGATGCACGAATTCTCACACCAGCTGATTCAAGAACAGTTTCTTCGCTTCAATCTGCCAATTTTTAATATTATTTTATTTAGAGATGCATACAGTGTGGAACAGGCCCTATCAGCCCAATGAGCCACAGCCCTCAGCAACCCATCTATTTAACACTAGTCTAATAACAGGATCCTTCAAGAGAACCAGCAACTTGTCATGGTTTGGAGGCTTGTGTGCCTCAATGACCCGGACAGCTTTGTTGGCTGGAGTCTGAGCTTTATGCTTTGGCTCTTAGTAGAGTCACCCATGCCAAACAGATCAAAGGGCAGAGGCCAGAGTAAGAGTGGTTGACTGGTCCACCAGGTTTGGGTTTTCAGCTCAGAGCTGACAACCCTGACTGGTAAAAGAAAACTGTTACAGAAGCAGCAATGAAGAATTCTTCTACGTCAGAGTGTGACAGTATTCCTGAGTCTCCGGCTGTGACTTGCACGACTGACAATATTGAAAACCAAGAGGAAGCTACTGACAAAATGAAGGAAACCCTGAACACCACCAGAGATGGAGAACCTTCATTGCTGCCCTAAATGTCAGCAGTGTAACAAGCAGTAAGTTATCATAAGATAATTTATCATAAGATAATTTACAAGGACCAAATAACCTACTAACTTGTACATCTTTGGAACGTGGGAGGAAACCAGATCACTCATAGGAAAACTACGTCTACAGACAGCGATGTACAGATGGCTTTAGAATTGAACCCGGCACTGCGAACTAATAGCATCACGCTAACCGCCAGGCTACTGCACTACCCCAAACCAAACTGGCATAAAATGCAGTCACCACCATATTTTAGTAACACTATGACTACTTCTATCATTGTGCGCTACAATGGCCTCATTATTTGGTTCTTTGTGGAACAGGGCTTATTTGCTGTTTCTGTTTTGCCACCCGTTGTGTTCTATTTTATATTCCACGTTGTTTTGCCAAGCATGTGGGCATACTATGCTGACACTGAAATGTGTAATGGACATTTGAGGGCTGCCCCAAGTACATCCTTGGCTGTATTGGTTGTTAATGCAAACACATTTCACTTTCTGTTTTGATGTACACGTGATTATTAACTCAGTATCTGAATCTGAAGGTAAGATTTTTGTTTTGCATTCTCAGGTTGGTGAATCTTTGTTATTTCTCTACTCTGGAGGAAGTCGAGGCTCAGTTGTTGAGTTCATTCAAGGCCAAGAATAATAAGATTCCTGAATATTAGTGGAATCAAAGGATATAGGAACAGTGCGGGAAATAGAATGAAGGAAGAGGATCAGCCAAGATTTTGATGAATGATGCAGCAGTCTCAGAGGGCCCTCTGCTCTTAACTCTTGCATTCTTATTTTTTAATTAAATGATGTTTTCTTCAGATTTGGCCTCAAGGCATCTGTAACCAAAGCTTTAACTACTGAAATTTACTTCAGATACATCTAAAACAAATTAAAAGCCCTCCTAGCCAACAGAACAGCACACGCATCCACAATTCGGATCCACTGCCTTCAATGTGAGGGATTTTGGACATGGTATGGAATATTACTGTACAGTTTGCCAAGCTTCATGGCAAATACCTCCACAATGCAGTTCAGTAACTTCCACAGCACCAACCAGAACTACAACCTCTGTCAGTTAGAAGTTCAAAGGCGCTTTTTCACTTTTTTACAAATCACAGATCATGACTAATTCATATAGATGGAACATGGGCAAACAGGCACAGGAATAACCAGGCCCCTTGGCCCACAACATCAAGGATTCAAAGAGCATTTATTATCAAAGGGTGTATGAAATGTGTGGTGAACTACATATACCTGTCTGGACATGCCCCCTGCTGACTGCTCCTGTGGCTCTTCCCACAGACCCCTGTATAAAGGCAATCACGGCCTGAGCCCGGCCTCTCAGTCTCCAGGATGTAGTATGGTGGTCACTCATTGCTTGTTCCTTCTTCCAGTCAATAAAAGCCGATATCTCACCTTACGTCTCAGAGTGAGTTATTGATGGTGCATCAAAGTGTACAACCCTGAGATTCGTCTTCTCAAAGACAGCCACGAAACAAAGAAAACCATGGAATAAATCAGGCAAATGGCAAAAAAAGGGGGTGAAAAACACAGAATATAAAACACAGCTCAAGTTATAGTTCAATTCATTGGTGTGCTGTTCACTATCTGTCAGGCTTTCTGTGGAACATGATATCAAATTAAGCTAAATCACTTGTGCCTCCACATGATTCTGTTGTCACCAATCCCTGCATACTCAAGTACCTGGGTAATTGCCTCTTAAAAGCTACGATAGGATCGACTTCTCACCCCAGCCCTGGCTACCCATTCCAGACACCCAGCACTCTGTGTAAAAACATGTCCTGCACATGTACTTCAAATGATTCCCCTCTCACCTTAAACGCATGTCCACGAATCCATGAACAGCCACCTTCTTATTCTTTTATTTGCAATATTTATTTACATTATTGTAATTTTATGCTATATGTCAGTGATAAGAAATCTGAACCTTATTTCTCCAGCATTAGACATTTTGACACTGGGAAAAAGTTTCTGACATTCTATCTTATCGATGGCTCTCGTAATTTTTATAAGCTTCTATCAGGTCTCCCCTCAGATTCTGACTCCAGAGAAATTTATCTAAATTTGTCCACCCTCCCCACTTAGCCCATATAATCTGATCCAGAGAATAAACTCTTCTTTATCCTTTCGAAAGCCCCCACGTGCTTCCTACCACTCAGAGTAATCAGAACTGCACACACTACACCCTGTGCAGTACAATCAAAGGTTTATAAACTAGAACCCAAGATCCTTACTCAGATACACGGTGACCTGACCAGTGAAGGTAAAAGCATGCCATATACATGGCTTATTTACCACCATTCCTACTTGTGCGGACACTTTCTGGAAGCCAACAACTTGAACAATGATCCTTCTGTACAACAATACTGCTAAAGCTTCAGTAATTAACAGGATACTTTCCCCTGACACTCGACCTACTAAAATGCAATTCTTCACCCTTGCTTAGATCAGTGGCCACTTTATTATGTGTACTTATACACTTGCTCATTAATACAAATATCTAATCGGCCAACCCCAAGGCAGCAACTCAATGGATAACAGTATGCAAGAGGATCAGTTGCTGTTCAGGCCAAAATTCAAAATGGGGGAAAAATGTGATCTAAGTGCCTTTGATTGTGGAATGGTTGTTGGTGCCAGATGGGGTGGTTTGAGTATCTCAGCAACTGCTCAGCACCTGTGATTTTCACGCACGACAGTCTCAAGTGTTAGTGGAAGATGGTGCGAGAAACAAAAAACATCAAATGAGCAACAGTTCTGCAAGTAAAAACACTTTGTTAATGAGAAAGGTCAGAGAAGAATGGTTCAGGCTGACAGGAAGGTGACGGTAACTCAAATAACCACGCATGACAACAGTAGTGTGCAGAAAAGCATCTCTGAATGCACAACACGTCAAACCCTGAGGTTGATGAGTTACAACAGCAGAAGACCATGAACGTACACTCAGTGGACACTTTATTAGGTACAGGAGGTATGTACCAGAGAGTACGTTCCCCTGACATTTGATCCTCAAATACGCAACACCTCGCCCTTGCATAGGTTAAGCTGCGTCTACCAAGTATCCACACATATCTTTAGTAAAGTGCATCTTTTTTGGTGACAGCCCTCTTTACTTTCCAATCTGAGTTTGCTTTTTATTATCAGTACACTAAATTCAGAGGCTCACGATCTAGATAGGTGGAGATAACATCTCTACCAAAGAAGGTGCAAGGTGCTCCTTACCTCCTGTAGCCTGCAGGTCACCCTTGGGCAAGGTGTAGCACCTGCTGAGCCTCCTGATCGTAGTAGCTGGTGGATGGTCATATGAGCAGCAGGTGCATAACATATGTCTTGCTGATGTGATCACTGACACCAGACAGACAATCTCTAAAGAGTATTGATAATGGCTGGGGTCACCTGTCCTGTAAAGACACTGCCTTGAAGGCTGTAATGACAAACCACTTCTGTAGAAAATATTGGCCAAGAACAATCATGATCATGGAAAGACCATGAATGCCCATGCCATATAACACGGCACATAAGCACATAAGAAATAGGAGCAGTAGGCCATCCAGCCCATTGAGCCTGCCCCACCATTCAATAAGATCATGGCTGATCAGTCCATAAATTCAGCTCCATCTACCTGCCTTTTCCCCATAACCCTTAATTCCCCTACTATGTAAAAATCTATCTATCGGTATCTTAAGTATATTTAGTGAAGAAGCCTCAACTGCTTCCCTGGGCAGAAAATTCCTCAGGTTCACCACTCTCTGGGAAAAACAGTTTCTCCACCTCTCCATCCTAAAATCTTCTCCCCTGAATCTTGAGGGAATGTCCCCTAGTTCTAGTCTCACCTACCAATGGAAACAACTTTCCTACTTCTATCTTACCTATCCCCGTCAAAATTTTGAATGTTTCTATAAGATCCCCTCTCATTCTTCTGAATTCCAGAGAGTATAGTCCCAGGAAATTCAATTTCCCCTCATAGGTTAACCCCTTCATTCCGGGAATCAACTTGGTGAACCTCTTCTACACAGCTTACAAAGCCAGTATATGTTTCCTTAAGTATGGAGAACAGAACTGCACACAGTACTCCAGGTGTGGCCTCACCAGTACCTTGTATAGTTGCGGCATGACCTCCCTGCTCTTGAATTCAATCTTTCTAGCGATGAAGTCCACCATTCTGTTTGCATGATGACCGAACAAGTTATCTGGCAACTTTGTAAGAACATCTTCAACATGCAAGCTCTCAATAATACACTTCAACTCCAGTATCTTGTCAAGGGTGAATAAGCTTGGGGAATAATGCTGGCACTGCCACTGAAACCCTGTGCCATGCGTGAGTGAGATGGAAGCTGAGAGGATGTTTCCTACAGTGGCAGAGTCTGGGACCAGAGGGCACAGCCTCAGAATTGAAGAATGCCTCTCTAGAACAGAGCTGAGGAGGAATTTCTTTAACCAGAGGATGGTAAGTCTCTGGAATTCATTGCCACATATGGCTGTGGAGGTCAAGTCCCCGGTTATATTTGAAATGGAGTTTGATAGATTCTTGGCCAGCACAGGTTACGGGGTGATGACAGGGGAATAAGTTTGAGAATAATAATGAATCAGCCAATATTGAAATGGTAGAGCAGACCTGGTGGGCCAAATGGCCTAATTCAGCTCCTGTGCTTTATGGACTTATGGTCACATTGATTGAGCTTTATGAAATTCAAGTCCCTAGGGAGAACGATCAGCATTTAAGCTAGCAAACTATTAAATCCTCAATTTGAATGTTACTGAACTCTGACTGGCTGCTGTACATCTTTGATGTTCAAGGATTGCCACCTACCATAACAAATAAAGCCGACCTGCCTGGTATTCACTTAATCTCATATTGAAACTTAATTAACAGGTCCTTCATGCACATCACCCACCAAGTAAGAAGGAAAGAGATGAGATAAATCAAGTGTTTAAGTAATGTCATGTTTGGAATTGGTTTGCCTATCGGAGCATATTAAATATTATAAAGTGGGATTTTTGTCTGAATGTATTTATTGTTTTATTTATTTAGAAATCCAGCACGGTGACAGGCCCTTACGGCCCAATGAGCCCGTGCCGCACAATTACACCCACGTGACCAATTAATGATAAAGATTAGCTTTATTTGTTACATGTACATTGAAACATAGAGTGAAAATACAGTGTCATTTACGCCAATGTTTGAGGGCTGGGGGCTGCCTGCAAGTTTCTCCAGGTTCCTAGCACCAGCATAGCATGTTCACAACTCATCCATACGTCTTTGGAATGTGAGGGGAATACAGAGCACCCGGAGGAAGCTCACGCAGTCTTGGGTTAAGGGTGAAAGGTGAACAGCTTAAGGGGGCCATTGAGGGGTAACTGCTTCACTCAGAGGGGTATGAGAGTGGTGTACCAGCTGCCAGCACAAGTCGTGCTTGCAAGTTCGATTTCATCGTTTAAGAGAAGTCTAGATAGGTACATGGATGGGAAGGGTGTGGAGGACTATGGTCCCAGCGCAGGTCAATGGGAGTAGACAGTGTAAATGGGTCAATGGACTAGATGGACTGAAGGGCTTGTTTCTGTGCTGTACTTTTCTATGTCTCTATGATTCCTTACACACAGTGGCAGAATTGAACCCAGATCACTGGCGCTACAATAGTGTTACACTACGCGACCGTGCCACCCTTACATTTCAGAATTTGCACCCTCAGACTTGTCCTGTTTATATTTAACAGCAATATCTTGCAAATACTGTCAGTGGCCACTTTGTTAGGTACGCCTGTACACCTACTCATTGATGCAAATGTCTAATCAGCCAATCATGCGGCGGCAACTCAATGCATAAAAGCATGGTCAAGAGGTTCAGTTTTTGCTCAGGCCAGCATCAGAATGGGGAAGAATTTACTTTTATTGTCAAATACTGTAATAGTTGGTGCCAGACAGGGTGGTTTAAGTATCTTGAAATCTCCCTATCTTTTAGAATTTTCACGAAGAACAGTCTTGAGCATTTACAGAGAATGATGCAAAACACAAAAGAAACTTCAGTAAACGGCTGCTCTGTGGGCAAAAATGTATTATTAATGAGAGAGGTCAGAAGGGAATGGCCAGACTGGTTCAAGCTGACCAAAAGGTTATGATAACTCAAATAAGCATGCATTACAACAGCAGTGTGTAGAAGAGCATCTCAGAACACACAACATGATGCATAAAGCATGCAGACATGATCAAGAGGTTCAGTTGCTGGTTAGACCAAAGGTCAGAATGGAATACAAATGAGATCTAAGTGACTTTGACCGTTGAAAGGTTGTTGGCGCCAGATGAAGTGATTTGAGTATCTGAGAAACTGCTGATTTCCTGGGATTTTCATGCACAACAGTCTCTAGAGTTTACAGAGAATGGTGTGAAAAACACAAAAAAGCCAGAAACTGGCAGTTTTGAAGGTGAAAACACATTCTTAATCTGAGACGTCAGAGGAGAATGACAGGAATGGTTCAAGCAAATGGTAAATCAAGAAGACCATCTTTAAAGGCCCTTGAAGTGGTCAGAGTACAGTAGCAGAAAACCACAAACATATACTGAATGGCCCCTTTATTAGGTACAGGAGGTATCTAATAAAGTGGCCACTGAGTGTAGATTTCCAGAGTTCGGGAGTGCAGTCTTGTGGGAAATATGGTCTCCCTGGCAAGAACGTGACAACTTGTTCCCGGGAATCCAGCCAGTTCCATGCCTTCCTGCAAGGGGTCAGTTTTCTATTTCTAGACAGGTCAATGGCTTCAGGATCCATTGCTATAAAAATAGTCAATGACCTTGCCCGAACAGTAACTGTACTTGCTCCATCCACAACTTCTGCAAACCCATGGTGGGTGACATTGTTTCTGTGAGAGATGGGGCCAAATCGGAGACTATGCAAGGCATGGCAACTGAGCCGGTTAGCAACTAGCCAAAATGCAATTCAATTTAAAAAGAAAATCTTCGTGGTTCTTCCTTTAATAAGGCTCAATGCTGCATTGGATTAGGTGTTCCCAACCCTCTTTATGCCATGGAGGTTGTGTATTTAATATTTCAATAATTCTTGAACGGGCTTGTATATATACTGTTTGATTACGTTCTCTTGTTCTTTTAAATAATTCATTATGGGTTATATGTAAAAATATGTTCATTGAATATGTTTTAATCCCACCATGTGATACCTGCCCGTCTCACTTAAAGTAAACTTGAAGTTTCGGACTCCTCTCCTGTGGTTTCGGACTCCTCTCTTCATTTCATATTTTGAAGTTACAAAACATAAAAATGGACCCCCATCACTAACCAATGTGTCCATGGAACCCAGGTTGAGAACCCCTGGATTAGAGAATAAAATTGCAACTTTTCTTGTACTTTATCTTTTCTTATCCTTTCTTGTATTTTTATATAATATTTTATATACATGTAAAAACACAAAATGCTGGCAGAACACAGCAGGCCAGACAGCATCTATGGGAGGAGGTAGTGACGACGTTTTGGGCAGAAACCGAAGGGTTTCGGCCCGAAACGTCGTCACTACCTCCTCCTATAGATGCTGTCTGGCCTGCTGAGTTCTGCCAGCATTTTGTGTTTTTATTTATTTCCAGCATCTGCAGATTCACTCGTGTTGCTTTTATATACATGTAACTGTTTAATTGCTAGGACTAATCAAAATAGGACATACATGGTAAATGGTAGGGCACTGAAGAAGGCAGTAGAACAGAGTGATCTAGGAATAATGGTGCATAGTTCCCTGAAGGTGGAATCTCATGTGGATAGGGTGGTGGAGAGAGCTTTTGCTGTGCTGGTCTTTGTAAATCAGAGCATTGCGTATAGGACAAACACGAGGAAATCTGCAGATGCTGGAAATTTAAGCAACACACACAAAATTCTGGTGGAAAGTAACAGGCCAGGCAGCATCTATAGGGAGAAGTGCTGTCAACATTTCGAGCCGACACCCGACAAAGGGTCTCGGCCTGAAACATCGACAGCGCTTCTCCCTATAGATGCTGCCTGGCCTGCTGCGTTCCACCAGCATTGATTATAGAAGTTGGGATGTAATGTTAAAATTGTACAAGGCATTGGTGAGGCCAAATTTGGTTTATTGTGTACAGTTCTAGTCACCAAATTATAGGAAAGATGTCAATAAAATAGAAAGAGTTCAAAGGAGATTTACTAGAATGTTACCCAGGTTTCAGCGCCTAAGTTAGAGAAAGTTTGAACAAGTTAGGTCTTTATTCTCCGGAGCATAGAAGGTTGAGGGGGGACTTGATAGAGGTATTTAAAATTATGAGGGGGATGGACAGAGTTGACGTGGATAGGCTTTTTCCAGTGAGAGTAGGGGAGATTCAAACAAGAGGACATGAGTTGAAAGTTAAGGGGCAAAAGTGTAGGGGTAACACGAGGGGGAACTTCTTTATCAGAGAGTGGTAGCTGTGTGGAACGAGCTTCCAGTAGAAGTGGTAGAAGCAGGTTTGATATTGTCATTTAAAGCAAAATTGGATAGGTATATGGACAGGAGAGGAATGGAGGGTTATGGGCTGAGTGCAGGTAGGTAGGACTAGGTGAGAGTAAGCGTCCGGCACAGACTAGAAGGGCCAAGATGGCCTTTTTCCGTGCTGTAATTGTTATATGGTTATATAATTAATTTTCCAGTGAATGGATTACATTAAATATTTTTCTAGAAGGCTCCTAGTTTATCTGCAGTTTCTTGAATCCAGTTATTTCACAGGCTCTGTGTTATCATGGAAGTCTAGTTATCTTTTTAGTTTGAGCTAGTTTTTGAATTGGGGTGGCAGGATAGAGATACATCTCTACCAAAGGAGGTGTAAGGTGCTCCTTCCCTCCACTGTCCTGCAGGTCATCCTTGGGCAAAGTGTAGCACCTGCTTAGCCTTTCCCTCGATCAGGGTCAGGGTGATCTGAAGCCATGGGAGCAGGTGGTGGATGGTTGTATGAGCAGCTGGTGCTTATCACATGTCCAGGTTATGCCACCACTGACATCAGGCAGACAAACTCTGAAGAGTATTTATAATGGCTGGGGGCCACCCACCCTTGTAAGGACACTGCCCAGAAGAACACAATAGAAAACCACTTCTGTAGAAACAATTTGACAAGCGCAATCACGGTCAAAGCCCATTATCACCCATGCCATATGACACAGCACATAATGATGATGATATTTCTCGATAAGCCAACCACCAACTCTTTTTGCTTTGTTCATTTTTTTGTTTTGCTACAGTTAATAAACAGCCAGAACTACCATGTTCTGTGCCTCATCACTAGCTTCTGAAGAACCTCTGCATCACAAAATCCTCAGGATCAAATAACGACTAACGAGAAGAATGTTCTGTAGACCTCTACTTCTGCCAACTCTAACCTCTTCACTGAGTCTTTGTTAAGATGCTCCTTTAAAAAACCTGCACCGTGCAGATGGTCTGGAACACTCCTTTTACTCTCAACAATACTCGCTCCACCTCTCCTCTTTTATCATTCTTCACTGTTTGTGAATGAACTGAGCTGGATTCTACTCTGGTATCTTAGCCTTTTCAATGAAAATGAGTGAGTTGCTCAGGAGTAGGGGCAGGAATAAGGGTTGGCAAGCCATACACAATGCTCCCCCACTTACCTGTACATTCACATTTTAAAGCACTGAGCAGGGCAGTGATTCTATGCAAGGTCCCTGGTAAGTTATTCCTCCTCAACCCGAGAGTTTTTGCCTCAGTGCCAACTATGAATTAGATCAGCTACGGTAAGGAGAAGAACACAACACAGTAGGAGTGAGCCACTGAGCTCCTTGACACCTATTCTAACTTTGGGAATGATCTCTGCACTCCTCAGCTCCTTGACTGTACCAGATCTTCTTAGTCCTCATTTTCCTGACTTTTCACAAAAAATAAATCATCTTTAAGGATAAGGTTAGCTTTATTTGTCACATGTCAAAGGAAAAAACATAGTGGGATGCATCGCAACACAAAGAAATGCTGGAGGAGCTCAGCGGGTTAGGCAGCATCTACGGAAAAGAGTACATTTGATGTTTTGGGTCGAGACCTTTTCTGAGGACTGAGTATAGTCTTTTCTACAAATGCTACTTGGCCAGCTGAGTTCCTCCAGCATTTTGTGTATGTTGCTTGGATTTCCAGCACCTGCAGGATCTTGCTTGTGAGAGGAATGCATTGTTAGAGTCATGAACCTGCAGAGGGCAGCCTGCCCAACACCGTCTGAGACGTGCTGGGGATGCCCCGCAAGTGTCACCAACATAGCATGCCCACAACGTACTGACCCTAACCCATTTGTGGCAGGAAACCAGACAACCTGGAGGAAACCCATATGGTCACAGGTGGTGGGATTCGAACACCAATTGCTGATTGCTGGCGGTGTGAACTGCTACATTGCCCCATAGCATCCTGCTTCCATTTCTAAATTCACATTAAACACCTTTAATGATTGAGCCTCCACAACTCCCTTGAGTAGAGAGATCCAGAGACATGCCACTCTCCTGGCAAAGAACTTTTTTTAATGAAGATCTCTTAGCTTGAAACATTGTCTACCCATTTGAGACCCTTCTACTTGTGGAAATATCTCAACAAAAAACCCTGTCATAACCTCATTGACTATTTTTCATTCAATAAGATCACACTGTCATTCTTACAAGCTGAAAAGAACGCAAACCCAACCCGTTCAGCCTCGCTTGATAGGACAACTCTCTCATCTGTCTGGTGCATCTCATTTGGACTCTTTGAATGACAGCAGTTAAGGTGGAAGGAAGCTTGACAGGCACTTTGCAAACAATCAGGGGTGAATGGGAGAGAGAGGGGAAGAAGGGGGGAGGGACAGAAAGTGGGAGAGGGAAAGAGAGAGAGAGAGGAGAGAGAGAGAGAGAGAGAGAGAGAGAGAGAGAGAGAGAGAGAGAGAGAGAGAGAGAAAGATGGGGAGAGAGGGAGGGAGAAAGAGAAAGAGGGAGAAAAAGCGAGACAGAGATAGGAAGAGGAGAGGGTGTGAGGGAGAGAGTGGTGCAAGAGAGAGAGGAGTGGGGAGAGGGAAGGATATAAGAGAGAGAAGGGGAAAGGAGAGCAGGAGGAGAGGGAGGGAGAGAGAGGTTGAATGGGAGAGGAACGGAGTGGGATGGGGAGGGAGGGGGAGGGAGTGGGGGAGTGAGAGGGGAGGGAGAAGGAGAAGGTGAGGGAGAGGGAGAGGGACGGGGATGGGAGAAGGGACGGGAAGGGCAGAGGGAGGGGGAGGGGAAGAGAGAGAGGAAGAGGGAGGGAAGATGGAGAGGGGGATTAATTAATGATTCACTATAAGCTGTCTTCATAGAATCAGGATGTAGTCAAAATAATTTTGGGGAAAATAAGATGGCATTGATGTACATTGTCACATATACTGAGATACACTGAAAATATTCACATTGCAATCAACTATGCAGATCATTTTAGTTCCTTGTGGTCATACAAAGAAAAGAAACAGGACAGGACAAAGGTGATGTGTATTTTCAAGCTTTTATATCTTCACCCTTAAGGACAGGGAATAAGAGAGAACATCTGGGTGAGTGAGGACAAGTTTCTAAGAAGAATAATTTGAGCTGCCTTAACAACTATCGCCCAGTAGCACTCACAGCTACAGTGATGAAATGCTTTGAGTGGTTGGTTATGACGAGACTGAATTCCTGCCTCAGCAATGACCTGGACCCACTGCAATTTGCCTATCACCACAGTAGGTCAACGGCAGCTGCAATCTCAATGGCTCTCCACACGGCTTTAGACCACCTGGACAACACAAACACCTATGTCAGGATGCTGTTCATCGACTATAGCTGAGCATTTAACACCATCATTCCCACAATCCTGACTGAAAAGTTACAGACCCTGTACCTCTCTCTGCAATTGGATCCTCAACTTTCTAACTGGAAGATCACAATCTGTGCGGATCGGTGATAATATCTCCTCGTTGCTGACAATCACCACTGGCACCTCAGGGGTGTGTGCTTAGCCCACTGCTCTACTCTCTATACCCATGACTGTGTGGCTAGGCACAGCTCAAATACCATCTATAAATTTGCAGGTGATACAACCATGGTTGGTAGAATCTCAGATGGAAATGAAAGGGCATACAGGAGTGAGATATGCTAACTAGTGGAGTGGTGTCACAGCAACAACCTTGCATTTAATGTCAGTAGGATGAAAGAGCCGATTGTGGACTTCAGGAAGGGCAAGATGAAGGAACACATACCAATCCTCATAGAGGGATCAGTAGTAGTGAGAGTGAGCAGTTTCAGGTTCCTGCGTGTCAAGATCTCTGAGGATCTAACCTGGTCCCAACATACTGATGCAGCTATAAAGAAGGCAAGACAGCGACTGTACTTCATGAGGAGTTTGAAGAGGTTTGGTATGTCAACAAAAACACACAAAGACATCTATAAATGTACCCTGGAGAACATTCTGACAAGCTGCATCACTGTCTGGTATGGGGAGGGTTGGGTGGGTGGGGGCTACTGCACAGGATCAGAAGAAGCGGCAAAGGTTCATAAATTTAGTCGGCTCCATCTTGGGTACTAGACTACAAGCTATCCAAGACATCTTCAAGAAGCAGTGTCTCAGAAAGGCAGTGTCCATTATTAAGGGCCTCCAGCACCCAGGGCATGCCCTTTTCTCACTGTTACCATCAGGTAGGAGGTACACAAGCCTGAAGGCACACACTCAGTAATTCAGGAACAGCTTCTTCCCCTCTGCCATCCAATTCCTAAATAGACATTCAACCCATGAACACTATCTCACTTTTTTAAATATATTATTTGTTTTTGCACAATTTTTAATCTATTCAATATACGTATACTGTAATTTATTTGTTTACTATTCTTATATTTTTTTCTTCTTCTTCTTCTATATAATGTATTGCACTGAACTGCAATAAGTTAACAAATTTCATGACACATGCCGGTGATAACAAACCTCATGCGGATGCTGATAATGCTGGCGGCTTTTCCAAAGTAGTGAGATGTGTAGATGGAGGCTAACATAAAGAAGTGGTTGACGATCGGTGTAGACTCAGTGGAGCAAAGGGCCTGCCCACTTGCAGTCTCTATGACTCTATATTTTAGACTATTGATGAAGAAGGAATGTAGATTTGAGATAAAATTCAAATTTCCATTGATCTTACCAAATGATGGCAAAGTCTTGTGAAGCTACATGGGTATTTGTTTTTTTTCTTTTCTTTGTTCTTCTCTTCTCAATCCAAATGGTAGGTCATAAAGCCTTTGCACAATGCACAATACTCAAGAGGCGCTTGGTGCCATTGGTTACACTGGTCTATTTAAATGCTCCCAATTTTGCATGACTTAAATAACCTCTGACAACCAAGTCCGGCTCCTAGCCTTAATCTATTGCTTAGCAACTAAGCATGATGGCAGGAGAAGGGGCAAAGCTTTAAACCAGTTGCTTTGTGCAGATGGGGCTCATCAGCCACAGTCTGCAGCTCATCTAAGAGAATTGAAACTCTGACCTCAAACCACCGCTACATTATGGCTATGAGGAAGGCTGCGGGAGTAAACAATGAGGAAAGCAGGAATCCTGAAAGCAGTCCTACGTTGAGTTTAACACTGACTAGCAATTCCTGCAATGCTGCTAGAGCCAAAATGTATCAGTCTCTGCTGTCCCTTTGGATTCATCAATTGTGTGGAGAAAGGGAGTCTGCTGCAAGGGTAACAACTTGCTCTCTATATCGTACGGCCCTGGCTTGTGTATTGTGTAGACAGTTGGGATGCAAGCCTCATTAATGGTCTATTTCTATTTCCATTATGAAGTTGTTGGTTCATTTTCTCTAACTTCCTCGATTGGCAGGGATGATTTTTCCAATGGTAAACTGACAAAATAAATTATTTTAATACTTCCACTGTAATCTTTCTAATCAATTGTCGCAGCTGGGAGTATCTGCCCAAATTAGACCACAATTCCCAAAGATGAAGTGTCACATACTCTGATCTGCCAAATTCATTTTGTGCAGCAAGAATGATGTTCAGAATTAGAAATGGTTAGGACTCAGTCATAAGGGTTTAATCTAATCAAGGAATTTCAGATTATGTTATCTGTCACTTGGATGTCACTTGCATAAATCATGGCCACTTACGCAGCCTAATTTCCATTTTCCATTTCTATAAACTATCCTTTGCCAATCATGTCAAGAACATCATGATACGGTCAAATTAAAAACACCTTTGCTCTATAAATAAAGGGATAAGATTTTATGTATTATTGTTGACAGTAAGTGCTCAATATTGTTGAAGGCTAATAAAACGTGCACATTTATTGCAAAGGAGACGCTATTTTGCTTCCAATATTGAGTTCTTGCAACTCCAATAGGACTAAATGCCTTAAGCTGGGTATAACACTTCAGGTCACATGTTCAGTGCACACAATCAAAGAATAATTTCTTCTTATGGAGTAGAAAAGCAAATTGTTATGCCAAATTATTACAAATCACTGATAACACCTTAGAGCAGGGATTCCCAAGCTTTTTAGAGATTGATGGGTTCTTGATTTGTTAGGGTGTGAAGGTTTATAGGAAGAGGGCAGGAAAATGGGGTAGAAAGGGAAATGGATCAGCCAAGATGAAATGGCAGAGCAGATTCAATGAGCCGGATGGCCTAATCCTGCTCTTATATAGGAGGAAGGTCAAATATGATGGCAGAATATATCATTAACGGTGAGAATCTTGGCAGTGTGGAGGATCAGAGGGATCTTGGGGTCCGAGTCCATAGGACACTCAAAGCTGCTGTGCAAGTTGACTCTGTGGTTAAGAAGGCATATGGTGCATTGGCCTTCATCAATCGTGGGACTGAGTTTAAGAGCTGAGAGGTAATGTTGCAGCTATATAGGACCTTGGTCAGACCCCACTTGCAGTATTGTGCTCAATTCTGGTCACCTCACTCACTATAGGAAGGATGTAGAGACTATAAAAAGGGTGCAGAGGAGATTTACAAGGATGTTGCCTGGATTGGGGAGCATACCTTATGAGAATAGGCTGAGTGAACTCGGCCTTTTCTCCTTGCAGCGACGGAGGATGAAAGGTGACTTGACTTTAGGTATACAAGATAATTAGAGGCATTGATCGTGTGGATAGTCAGGGCTGAAATGACTAGCAAGAGAGGGCATAGTTTTAAGGTGAATGGAAGTAAGTACAGAGGTGATGTCAGGGGTAAGTTTTTTACTCAGAGAGCGGTGAGTGTGTGGAATGGGCTGCCACCGGCAGTGGTGGAGGCAGAAACGATAGGGTCTTTTAAGAGACTCCTGGATGGCTACATGGAGCTTAGAAAAATAGAGGTCTATGGATAAAGCCTGGGTAGTTCTAAGGTAGGGGCATGTTTGGCACAGCTTTGTGGGCCGAAGGGCCTGTATTGTGCTGTAGTTTTTTTTAGGCAGGAATTATTCACTTTTATTTAGAGACTGCATTTAGGCATGTAAGGACAAGTATACACCAAGATTAAAAATATAACATTTAGCTTGACAGATACCCTGGGCAAAACAGTTGAGAATGACACTATTTCTGTGTAGCATAGGCAATGTAAAAGTTGAAAAAATGCCTTAGGGCAGACAATACGAAGAGTGAATAGTATCCCAGATTTTCCCCCTTCTGTTCTTCCCAATTCAAAAACTATGTTTATTCCTATTCTTGGCCACCAACTTTAATAGTATTGTAAAAGAATTGCGCTCAACGCTTTGGCTGCAAGTGCTGTAGTTTTTCTATGTTTCTATATCTTTATGTTTTTCTGGTCATTTTTTTACGCCATGGACCAATTTCCTTGAGCAAGGGGTCTGTGACCCTGGGTTGGGAAACCCTTAGAGAGAGACAGAGAGAGAGAGAAAAAGTTTGGGGTAGAGGGAGAAAATTGTGTCTAATTTCTCATCACTGAGGACATCTTCAAAAGGCAGTGCCTCAGAAAGGTGGTATCTATCATTAAGGACTCTCACGTTCCTGGACATGGCCTCTTCTCATCAAGGAGGAGGTACAGGAGCCTGAGGATGCATATTCATTGTTTTAAGAACAGGTTCTTCTCCTCCACCATCAGGTTTCTAAATAGTCTATGAACCCTTTAGCACTTTTTTTTTAACTTTCTTTTGCACAATTTATTTGTTTTTAATTTATTTCTTTTTACAATATTTAATGTATTGAACTGTACTACAGCTGCAAAGCAACAAGTTTCACATCATACACTCAGTGAGCACTTTGCTAGGCACCTCCTGAACCTAATAAAGTGGTCACTAAGGGTATGTTTCTGGTTTTCTGCTGTTGTAGCCCATTCACATTAAGGTTCAACATGTTGTGCATTCAGAGGTGCTTTTCTGCACACCGCTGTTGTAACATGTGGTTATTTGAGTTACTATTGCCTTTCTGTCAACTTGAACCAGTCTGACTGTTCTCTGACCTCTCTTATTAACAAGGTGTTTTGCCCACAGAAACACTGCTTGCTTGATTTTGTTTTTTGTTTTTCGTATTATTCTCTGTAAATTCTGCAGACTGCTGTGTGTGAAAATCACAAGAGATCTGAAGCTTCCGAGTTGGTGCCAGACAGGTTGATTTCAAATTACCCCATCTGTGACCAACCATCATTCCATGATCGAAGTCACGTAGGTCACATCCCTTCCCCAATCTGATGTTTGGCCGGAACAACTGATCCTCTTGCATGCTTTTATGGTTTGAGTTGCTGCCACATGATTGGCTAATTAGATATTGCATTAATGAGCAGGTGTATAGATGTACCTAATAAAGTGGCCACTAAGTGCATGTCAGTGATACTAAACCGAATTTTGATTCTGATTCTGATCCTGGAAGGATGGGGTGATGAGGATCTTCAATAAGCAAGAGACATTGGCCGCTGTGAGATGCAGTGTGCAATTCTTCCACAGAGTACCTGTGAGCACCATGGCACAAAGAGTGAAAATGGGACCAGATGCCTCTAACAAAATAGATCTTTACATATTCCTGAAATAATACAATCCTCTGCTGTCTGAAATCTAGATCCACCATAGCTTTCCACGTCTAAAGCATTCAGCATATGATGGATTAACCCAATCCCATTCATCCACGATGAGATAACACTCCGGCAGGATAACCAATGCCTCATATTCTATCTGGGTGTTCATCAGCGGCATGAACATCAATTTCTCTGACTTCTGGTCATTTCTCTCCCTCATCATTCTCACTTTTTTAGTTCTCCAATGCTCCTCTCTTACCACTTCTCTTCTCCTCATCTTCCTATCACCTCTGTCTGGTGCCCCTCCTCCTTCCTTTTCTCCCATTGTAACCCTGTTCCCTCCAAGCAGATTACTTATTCTTCAGCCCCTTAACTCTTCAACCTATCACCTCCAACTTCTTACTTCATACTCCCCACCACCACCTACCCACCTTCCACCTCACCAGGTCTCACCTCTCTTCCCCCAACTTCTTATTCTACTGCTACCCCTTACCTTTCCAGGCCCAATGAAGAGGCTCAGCCCAAAGCATTGACAATTTATTTCCCTCGATAGATGTTGCCTGACCTGCAAAGTTCCTCTGGCAGTTTGTGTGTATTCCTCAGGAATTCAGTCATCTCCAGAACCTTTTGTCTTTATGGTTTAACTTGATGAGTTTTCAACAGTAGCTTGTAATTCTCTGATTCCTGTGCTGAAGGCACCTTGTGGTGCTTTAAACTAAGGGCTCCCACTTCTTGATCTAGTAACGATATTAAAAAAAAATATGTTTCATGTTTCTGGGAGTCTGTTATTTTTTCTTTCTTTCTCATTGCACAGGTCGACTTTAGCAAATGCTGTCAACTGCTATGTAATGCTCGATAAAAATACCAGGTATATTTACTTTCAATTTGCTCTGTCTTTTAAACCTTTGGGAATCTAGTAAATTAGAGAAATAAACTTTTACTGCATAGAGCCAGACGCTTCATCTTACCACATTTATGACTTTTTACTCTACACATTTATAGTAATCTTCTGTATTCTTACTTAGATCCATAATCTCCTTAGCTTTGGTGACCCAATTGTGTTTTTAAAGATTAGCTTTATTTGTCATGTGTACATCAAAGGATAGAGTGAAATATGTTATTTGCATCAAATTAAATCGACGAGAAGTGAGATGGGCAGTCTGCAAGTGCCAGCACTCTTCAAGCGCTGACATAACATGTCCAAAACTCCCTAACCCTAACAGTATGTTGTTGGAGCATAGGAGAAAACTGGAGCACTCAGAAGAAACCCACATGGTCAAGGGGAGAACCTGCTAACTCCTTATGACAGCAGTGGGAATTGAGCCCCAATCTGGTGCTATAAAGCTTTGTGTTAAGTGTTACACTACCGTACTGCCCACCCTAACTTCCCTCTTAGGCTTGTGCCAGATTTCAAGGACTCCTTCAACAAAAATATTTCCCTTCAGAACCCTTTAAACCTCATACATCTCACCTTAAACCCTGTTGTCTTAGATTGCTCCTCCAAAGGGGAAAAAATTGATTTTAACTCGAGTTATTTTCTTCATTTTCTTGCAGGCATTCACAGTAGAACAGAGAAACATAATAGAATCAACGAAAAACTACACACAGACTGACAAACAATCTGTAAAAGAAGACAAACTGCACAAATAATAACAGAAAATAATTCTAATAAGCAGTTATGTAAACCAATAATAATGAGAACATGAGTTGTAGATCCCTTGAAAGTGAGACTATAGGTTGTGGAAGCAGTTCAGGGCTGAAGTGAATGAACTTATCCACACTGTTTCAGGAGCCTGATGGTTGTAGGGTAATAACTGTTCCTGAAATGGCAGGGATAATTTCACTCACCTCAACTCTGAACTGATTCCACAACCGATAGTCTCACTTTCAAGGGATCTATAACTCATGTTCTCATTATTACTGGTTCATAATATTGCTTATTAGTATTATTTTCTGTTATTATTTGTGCAGTTTGTCTTCTTTTGCAGATTGCTTGTCAGTCTTTGAGTGTAGTTTTTCATTGATTCAACTGTATTTCTTTGTTCTACTGTGAATTCTTGCAAGGACAAGGATCTCAGGGTAGTAGGTACCTACTTTGATAATAAATTTACTTTGAACTTCAATTCAGTTCCATGGTTGGGGAGTTGAATTAGATACAGGAGCCCAAGTAGGGCTCCCTGTTGGGTGAACGGCCTGAAACACTGTAAGTGAATAAACCACAGAAGTGAGGGAGAGATGTGATGGGTGAGAGAGCAGTAACAAATTAGTAATGGCAGGTGGGGGGAGCAGTGCATGGAGCTCTGATGAAGCAGGTAAAGGCAATCAGGTGAATGCTAGTTTGGGAGTAAATTCTTTTTGGCAAGATCCAACCAAGGAGTAGCAGGTGAAATGCAGTGAGATTGATCAAAAAATCCATGCAATGCATTGCAATTGATTGCCTGGGGTAAGCTACATGTTGTGGGGACATATTCTAAAGTCAATTTATAGACTTTACTCTCTTACCCAAAGGCAATTTTTTCATTTCTTCACGGGATATCATGGATGAAATAGGTGATAAAATCAAGCATCTTTTGAAAGACTAAGTGAACACACGTTATTCAATACCTGCCATCTGCAAGACTAAATAAAAAGAAATTCGTGCTATCAGATTAGGATGAGTTTTATTTTGACAAGCAGCACTTATAAAATTTAAGGCATTTTAATTTGATTTCTTCATCATTATTAGTGCTACAACACTAGCCAAAGCATTTAGATGGTTCTTCTGCAGACCAAGACTAAGCAGCGTTATACACTGAACTAGGTATTCCCAAAACAGTAGTTTAGGTCTATCATCACCAGCCCAACAACTCCTGGTTAAAACTAATAGCAGATGAGATCCCAAAAGTCAGTATCAAATAGCATAGAAAGAGGCCCTTGGAGTTCATCACAAGCAAAGCCCCCCCCCTCCCCCCCAGTATTGAATACGTTTACAAGGAGTACATTATCAGAGACCTCCATCATCCAGCCTGTGCTCTCTTCTCATTAATACTATTGCGCAGGAGGTACAGGACCCTTAGCTCCCATACCACCGTGTTCATGAAGAATTATTATCCCTCAACCATCAGGCTCCTGAACCAGTGTAGATAAAAGTCACCACCAATCTGAACTGATACTACAGTCTGCAGACCAATGGTCAAAGTTCAAAGTACAAAGTACATATATGTCACCATATATAACCCTGAGATTCATTTGCTCGTGGGCAAGCAAAATATATCCATAATAGAATAGTAACCATAATAGAATCAATGACCGAGTCCTTGAAAGAGAGCCCGTAGGTTGTAGGAACAGTTTAATGATAGGGCCAGTGAAATTATCCCCTTTGGTTCAAGAGTCTGATGACTGAAAGGTAATAATTGTCAATGAACCTGGTGGTGTGAGTCCTGAGGCTTCTGTAATTTTTTTCTGATGGTAGCAGTGAGAAAAGAGCATAACCTGGTTCCTGATGATGGATGCTGCTTTCCTGCGACAACGCTTCATGTAGATGCGCTCAATGGTGGGGAGAGTTCCTGTAATTTATTTATTTATTAAGATATAGCACAGCATAGGTCCTTCGAGCCATTTGAGCCCTTCGAGCCTCACCCTAGCCTAATCATAGGCCAACTTACAATGACCAATTAACCTACCAGCCAGTACGTCTTTGGACTGTGGCAGGAAACCGGAGCACCAGAAGGCAACCCACGCAGTTATAAGGAGAAACATACAAACTTCTACAGGCAGCGATGGGAAATGAACGCAGCTCGCTGGTACTGTACAGCATTGTGCTAACCACTACTATGCTACCATGCCACTCAAACGCATGATGGACTGGGCCGTATCCGCTATTTTTTGTAGGATTTTCAGTTCAAGGGCATTGGTGTTTCTCAGGCAGCAATGCAAACAGTCAATGTACTCTCCAAGTTGACCATGGGGACACTCATCATTGATATTAGCCTTCCACTAATCTATTTTGCTCTCCCCTCATTCCCATCAAATTCTTCTAGATGCTTTCACTCACCTCGGCACTAAGGAGCAATGTACAGTACCTGATTCCCATCATCTCTCAGATATGGTAAGAAACTGGAGCAGGAAGTCCAGGGGCTCCCAAGCTGGGGCTCATAGACTCTTCGGTTAATGATAAGGGCCCAAGACCTAAAAAGGCTGGGAATCCCTGATATAGACACAGGCTGAAAGTGAAACCTCCTCACAGACAGCACCAGAGATCAGGATTGAACCTGGATTGCTGGAGCTGTGAGCTGGAAAACTACTAGCTGTACAAAGCTATGCACTAAGAGGTGGGATTAGGGGTGAACTGGAGTTTATAGGCCAAATGGTTAAATTTGTGACATAGATTCTGCGAATCTATGAAAGATAACTGAAAAAGATAGCGGATTAAACAATCAGGACTGCCTCCCATCCTGTTGAAGGGTCTTGGTCCAAATCATTGACTATTTATTCCCTTCCATAAATGCTGCCTGACTTGCTGTGCTCCTCCAGTATTTTGTGTGTGTTACCCTGAATTTCCAGCATCTGCAAAACCTCTAGGGTTTAAACAATGGTCAGTCATGTTTTAGAAATGGTCAAAGAAATTCGGTGAGCCAATGAGGTAAACCCAGGTTCAATCCTGACCTTGGATGCTATCCAAGTGGAGTTTACATGAAGGGTCTCGGCCCAAAATGTCGACAGTGCTTCTCCTTATAGAGGAAGGGTCTCGGCCCGAAATGTCGACAGTGCTTCTCCTTATAGAGGAAGGGTCTCTGCCCGAAATGTCGACAGTGCTTCTCCCTATAGATGCTGCCTGGCCTGCTGTGTTCCACCGGCATTTTGTGTGTGTTGTTTGAATTTCCAGCATCTGCAGATTTCCTCGTGTTTGGAGTTTACAAGACCATTTTTGTGACAGCATGGACTTCTTTTGGTTCTTCCCATATTCTAAAGGCGCATAAACTTAACTTAATTGGCTATTGACTTGGTTCCTGGTGCGTAAGTGCATAAGCTGTGGAGAGTTGACGAGAATGCAGGACGAATCAAATGGGATTAGTTTAAATGATTCTATTTATTGTTTAGCATAATTGAAGTGCCTGCTGTATATAACCTATGATTCACATCTAATCAAAAATAAAGTGATAGAAGTGCTTTATGCAATAGATTTCATATACGTACTCCTAAAAATACACATTGTCTTTTGCTAAACATGACATTTTTCCTCATATGTAGACACACAAGCAAGGAAGGAAATAGAGAATTTGGAATGACATTAGTTATTATTAGAGAACTGTTATTAATAGCTTTTAAATTAATTGCACAGCTCAACACAAAATCTACTGAGTAACATATTTGTTCTGTTTCACTCCAAAGTAATAAACTAATAATAACAGAAAAGGCCATTCGACCCATTACGCTTGTCCAAGCTCTGTAAGTTATCCACTTAGTTCCAGTTCCCTGCTCTCTTGCTATAGCCCTGCAAAATTCCCCCATTCAAGTACACTCAGTGGCCACCTCTTGTACCTAATAAAGTGGCCTTTGAGTGTATATTCTGGTTTTCTGCAACTGTAATCCACCCACTTCAGGGTTTGACATGTTGTTCATTCAGAGATGCTCTTCTGCACACCCCTGTTGTAATATATGGTTATTTGATTAACTGTCACCTTCCTGTCAGCTTGAATCAGTTGGTCCATTCTCCTGTGACCTCTCTCATTAACAAAATGGTTTCACCAACAGAACTGCCATTCAGTGGATTTTGTTTTTCTGTTTTCCACACCATTCTCTGTAAACTCTAGAGACTGTTGTGTATGAAATTCCCAGGAGATCAGCAGTTTCTGAGATACTCAAACTATCCTGTCTGGCACCAACAATCATTCCACAGTCAAAGTCACTTAGAACGCACTTTCTCCCCATTCTGAAGCTCTGAACCTCGTGACCATATCTGCATACTTTTATGCATTGAATTGCTGCCACGATTGGTTAATTAGATATTTGCACTAACGAGCAGGTATACAGGTGTAGCCAATAAAGTGGCCACTGAGTGTACAGCCTGAACAACATTGCTACTGTATCGTATGAAGAAATCTTGAAAAAATGCGCAACTCATTGCCTAGAAAGAGGTTCCCAACCTTTTTTATGCCATGGACCAATACTATTCAGCAAGGGGTTCATGGATCCCATGTTGGGAACCCCTGGCTTAGAGCAATTTCTCCCATTATTGCTTCTGGTCTTTGGGCCAATTACTGTCTCTGGCAGCAGAGGCAGTTTATCAAATCAAACATTTCAAATGATTTCAAACATGTATGATTGTTGCTACTCTGAAGAAAAAAGATTCAGTTCTTCATAACCAAGCTTTCAGAGCTGAGCTTACAATCAGTTCGACCGTGACCCTGTTGAATGGTAGAACAGCTCAAAGAGCTGAATTGTCTACTTCTCCTCCCAATTCATATGTTTATATGTTCTCTGGCACCATTCTAACAAAATCTCCCTTTAACTTATTCTTTCATGGTCTACAGGTTTTGGTAGCAGTGAGGCATTTATTGATCCACACAAGTTGCCCGAAGAAGAATGAGAAGTGACATGACAGAAGTGCACATGATGATAAGAGGCATAGATAGAATGGATGGCCAGACACTATTTGCCCAAGTGGAAATTGCTAACATGAAGGGGGCACAATATAAGGTGTTGAAAGTATAGGGGGCAGAGGTAGGTTTTTTACACGGAGAGTGGTGTGTGTGTGGAACACTCTGCTAGAGTGGTAGTGGAGGCATAGTTAGGGATATTCAAGAAACTCTTCAATAGACACATAAATGAAAGACAAATGGTGAGCTATGTGGGACGGAAGGGTGAGAGTGATCTTGGGGGTAGGTTCATTCCTACGGACACACACAAAATGCTGGTGGAACACAGCAGGCCAGGCTCCACCAGCATTTCACCAGCATTTTGTGTGTGTTGTTTGAATTTCCAACATCTACAGATTTCCTCATGTTTGCTCATTCCTAAGGATCTTCACTGTACTGTAATGTTCTATGTTTTATTAAACTCAGGAATTTTGACAGTAGGTGCAAAGTCACACTGGCACCAGACTATGTAAAGATAATAGATATCCTCCAATGACACTAATGTACAGGAGACACGAGTGACTGCAATCTAGAGCAAAAGACAAAATGCTGGAAGAGTTCAGAGAGTCAGAATCAGGCTTACTATCACTGACATACGTGGTGAAATGTGCAGATATGCAGCATCAGTACAGTGCGATACATAAAATGTTCTACAAGTTACAATAAGAAATTTATCACAATACAAGTAGTAGTAATAAATATTAGCATGTAGGAGAATGAGGAGAAATTTGATCGAGATACATATGTACCTCTCGCTTCGGCTAACGGTTTAAAATAGGGATGATAGCCCCTAGCCTAGCCAAACTTAAGAAATCTCATTTGGGTGGATGCTGCTCGATGTTTTCCGTTACAAGTCAGTACCACAAAATAACAAACAGTACACAATATGCAATTAAACGATTGAGCTTTATAATTCTTAATTTGACTGTGTGGTTAGTGAAGAAAACAAAAAAAGGAAAAAAGGGCTCATTCTCATGAAACAGTCTAACGTGCAACATTGGAGCTCACTGATAAAGTGTTTGTTCGCCATCGACCTCCTTCAATCGTCACTGAGGTCCGGACCCTCGCTCCAAGCCCATTCCGTCTGACGGTCTACCAACTTTCTCCATTTGCGTCTTCTCTCCTCATCTCTCCCTGGCAAAAGATCGCAAATTCCCGGCTCCCGGACACACAAGAAAGAACAATATCCCTCTGATTGGCTAACATGCTCCGTTATCTCTAGTCATAACTCAAACATTGCTGCTACAAAGAAACCATTACCTCAGCAGTGGAACATTACAGAGAGGCCATTACATTAGCAGTGAAATCTTACTGCATATTACATACAAAATTATAAGGGTACAGATAGAATAGATGCAAACAAGCTTCAATGACACTAGAATTAAAGGTCATGGGTTAAAGGTGAAAGGTGAAATGCTTAAGGGCAACATGAAGAGCTCTTCTTTACTCAGAAGGCAGTGAGAGTGTGGAACAAGCTGCCAGTGGAAGTGGTGATTTTGATATAAATTAGGATGGGCGAGGTATGGATGGCTGTGGTCCTGGACTAGACAGATTAATAGTTCGCCATGGACCAGATGGGCCAGAGGCTGTTTGGGTGTTGGAGTGTTCTCTGATTCTAGTCCTATGACTCTAGTGCAAAAATAGAGATGTAATTAATGCTCATGGACTGTTCAGAAATCTGATGGCAGAGGGGAAGAAGTTGATGCAGGTAGCATCTGTGGAAGGAAAGGAGAGTTGGTGTTTTGGGCTGAGATCTAACAAAATCCTGGAAGCTCCATGGTTACTGTAACTGAGAGCCACTTTTCCTTTGAACTGAATTTCAACTGCTTATCCATTTTTCGTAATGACATCATCAAAAGGCAATGCCTTACAGAGGCTTCGTACATCATTAAGGACCCCATCACACAAGACATATCCTGTTCTCATTACATAGCCTGAAGACACCCTGAACACTTTCAGAACTGCTTCTTCCCATCAACCATCAAATTTCCGAATGGACAATGAACCCGTGTACACTACCTCACTATTTATTTTAATTTTTTCCCCTCTCTTTTTGTGCTACTTGCCTTCTGCATTCTGTCTGAACTCCCAAATTGGGTGGTCTGTCATTGATTCTGTTATGATTATTGATCTATATGTTTATTGAGTATGCCCACAAGAAAATGAATCTCAAGATTGTATATGGTGATATTTATGTATTTTAATAATAAATTTACTTTGAACTTTGAATCACTCATTTAATTCAATTATATATATTCTTCTAATTTGTACATTTTTTATGTGTTGCACAATACTGCTGTCAGAAAAATAATAAATTTTTTAACATGTGGAGTGATAGTAAACCTGATTTTGATTGCATTACAGTAGCCACTGTATCTTTCCCAATCTCTTGCTCAGTCTTCGGTGTCTTAACACCCCAATTGATGTACTTCCCAGAGCATGCATCCCTGGTTCTGATAGACCTCAGCCTTCTTTTCCACTGAGAGATTGTTTGTTCTTGCACCCTGATCCCTCCCTCTCGCTTGATCAATGGGAGTTAAATCAAGGATCAGGAAAATATGCAAACTGCTTATTGGCCTCAATTTCTTCAGCGCACATGCAGCTACACTAGACTAATTGACAATAAGATGAAATGACATTTGCAGATCAGACTCATAAATCAATGTAAGCTGCACAGTTTTAATTCACGTCATGAGAGCCAGGGACAGTTCACACGATACCAACTGAATCAACCATAAGCTAATTGGGTGTAAATGTTTGCACTAGGTTCACCCCATTTGAAGAATACGATAGGTTGAGAAAAATTGGCTAAACTGGATCATGAAGGATTGCCTGACTGCCTGTTTTTTTTTGGAGTAAGAGTCCTGGATGAAAAAATAATGAACACAAGAGATTCCGCAGATCTGGAAAATCCATATACACAAAGTGCTGAAGGAACTCAAAGGTCAGGTAGCATTTTTCAAAAAGAATAGAGAGTCAAAATTTTGGGACAACACCCTTCATCAGCTCTGCTGAAAGTTCTCAGCCCAAAACGTTGACTCTTTTTTGCTTTCTGTAGCTGCTGCCTGACCTGCTGAGTTCTTCCAGCATTCTGTGTGTATGTTACTCTGCAATTTGCCTATCGCCACAATAAGTTAATGGCAGACACAATCTCAATGGCTCTTCACATAGCTTTAGACCACCTGGACAACACAAACACCTATGTCAGGATGCTGTTCATCACCTATAGCTCAGCATTTAACACCATCATTCTCACAATCCTAATTGAGAAGGTACAGAACCTGGGCCTGTGTACCTCCCTCTGCAATTGGATCGGTGACTTCCTAACCGGAAGATCACAATCTGTGTGGATTGGTGATAACATCCCCTCCTCACTGATGATCAACACTGGTGCACCTCAGGGGTGTGTGCTTAGCCCACTGCTCTACTTTCTCTATACCCATGACTGTGTGGCTAGGCACAGCTTAAATACCATCTATAAATTTGCTGGTGATACAACCATTGTTAGTAGAATCTCAGGTGGAGATGAGAGGGCGTAAAGGAGTGAGATATACCAATTAGCGGAGTGGTGTCGCAGCAACAATCTGGCACTCAATGTCAATAAAAATGAAAAAGCTGATTGTGGACTCTGGAAGGGTAAGACGAAGGAACACATACCAATCCTCAAAGGGGGATCAGAAGTGGAGAGAGGGAGCAGTTTCAAGTTCCTAGATATCCAGATCCCTGAGAACCTAACCTGGTCTCAACGTATCAATGCAGTTATAAAGAAGGCAAGACAGCAACTATACTTCATTAGGAGTTTGAAGAGATTTGGTGTGTCAACAAAAACACTCAAAAACTTCTATAGATGTACCATGGAGAGCATCCTGACAGACTGTATCACTGTTTGGTATGCAGGGGCTACTGCACAGGTGTGAAAGAAATTGTAGAGGGTCATAAATTTAGTTGCCTCCATCTTGGGTACTAGCCTATAAAAGTAACCAGGACATCTTCAAAGAGCGGTGTCTCAGAAAGGCAGCGTCCATTATTAAGGACCTCCAGCACCCAGGGAATGTCATTTTCTCACGCTTACCATCACTTAGGAGGTACAGAAGCCGGAAAGCACACACTCAGCGATTCAGGAACAGCTTCTTCCCCTCTGCCATCCGATTCCTAAATGGACATTGAACCCATGAACACTAACTCACTTTCTAAATATATATTAGGAACCAGTCGATTTTCAATATATTCAATATACGTATACTGTAATTGCTTGATTTATTTTTCTGTTTTTTTTCTTCTATATTGTGTATAGCGTTGAACTGCTGCTAAGTTAACAAATTTCACGACATATGCCAGTGATTAGAAACCTGATTCTGATTAGCTAGTTAGCAGGAGGAAGAATATCCCCATTCTCAATGAAGGTGGATCAGAACACTGAGTAGCCGAAGCATTCACAGCCATGTTCACCCAGAAACACCAAATGGATGGACCATCTTGTCTTCGTCCTGAGGTCTCCATCATCAAGAAGCCAGTCTTCAGCCAGATTGATTATCTTTAACCTGCGGGCCTTCCATTGGTCAGGGGCGGTGATGGATATTGCATCCTAGCTGTGTCAATACACAAGCCAGTATACAAACCAGGGCAGTATGATATGTAAAGCAAGCTGTTGCCCACGCAGCAGGTTCCCCCTCTCCATGCAGCTGATGAATCCAAAGGAACGGCAGAGACCGATGCAGTTTGGCACCCGTGGCGTCGCAGGAATTGCCAGGCAGAGTTGAACTCAACCTAGGGCTGCCTTAGGGTCTCCAGCTCCAGACCTCCCTTGGGTTTATTCCCAGGCCATCCCCATCAAGGGCAGTGGAGGTTTCCTACTCCTGGATGAGATGCCAGTGATGCCCAAAGAGCCTCATCTGCCCAAAGCAACTGGTTTTAATGCCAGTAACCCTTCAACTGTTAGTAGAAGCAGTTCCACTAGGCTTAGTAGCTAAGCAAAGTGTGAAGGCCAGGAGCTGTCTTGGTAGTCAGAGGCTTATCCCCACTACCTGCCACTCCCTGGCTATGACACTCAAAAGGCTTTGGATCTGAAACAATCCAGACCTTAGTACTAAAGGCATATTCCATAACTGTACCCAACTATGTGGAAAATTGCCAAGGTCTATATTATTGACAAGATTCAGAACAAATCCAATTGAGCTAATTACCACCCAATCAACCTATGCTCAGTCATCAATAAAGTGATGGATGGTGTTGTTGATAATACTTTCAAGTAACACTTTGCCACGAATGCTCCAATAATCTACTCAGTAGTCAAAAACAGAAAATACCAGGGACCATAAGACAAAGCAGCAGAATTAGACCATTTGGCCCACTGAGTCTGCTCTGCAGTTCATCATTACTGATTTATTATCCCTTTCAACCCCATTCTCCTACCTTCTCCCCATAACCTTTGATGCCCACTGGCCACCCATTTGAATTCTACTTCCCATTCTCATTCCGACATGCCAGTCCGTGGCCTCCTCTACTGTCGCGATGAGGCCACACTCAGGTTGGAGGAGCAACACCTTATGGTTCTTCCTTTCCTCCCCCACTTTCTTATTCTAACTCCACATCTTTCTTTTTTCAGTCCTGATGAAGGGTCTCGGCCTGAAACTTTGACTGTACTTTTTCCATAAACGCTGCCTGGCCCGCTGAGTTCCTTCAGCATTTTGTGTGGGTTGCTTGGATTTCTAGCATCTGCACATTTTCTCTTGTTTGTGATGAAACTGTCAACCTCTGCTTTAAATGTACCCAAATTCTTGATCTACACAGTTATCGGTAGCAGTGAATTCCACAGATTCACCGCTCTCTGCCTGAACAAATTCCCCTTCACCTCTTTTCTAAAGGGACATCCTTGCATCTGAGGCTGGTCAGACAGTGTCATTGGGGAGACGGGCCGATTTCATGGTTTAAGTTGATGACCCTCACGAGAGCTGGAAAAGGCAGAAAATAAGCATGTTTGAAGTTGCAAAGAGGGTAGAGGTAGATGAACAGGGTGAAGATCATGATTGTCCAGATGAAACAAATAGTTTGATTGTCAACTCAAAGAGGAGTGAAATGTTCGTTAATCATAACTGATCTACCTGGAGGAGTAAACAAAGGAAAGATGAGTAACAGCAGAGACACAAGAGACTGCAGAAGCTGGAATCTAAAGCAATAGGCAATCTGCTTGAAGATCTCAATGGATTGAACAGTTTCTGTGGGAGGAAAGGAATTGTCAGTGTTTTTGCTGGACGTTTCTGATACTAGTTCTACTTCTGGTACAATCTGCTGTTTACCCCTCACCTCATTTTCTCCTCCTCTCCTTATCAGAGTTCAATACTGGTCACATTGCATGTTCCTGCTTATCTTTACCCCCTCCCCAGCAGTTGTCTTCAACCTTCACCCACGCCTCCCCTCACCTCACTCCATTGTTCTTTGCTCTTTTTTTTGCCTCCATTCATCTGCCACTCATTCATTCTGCACATATTGTCTCCATTTCTCCTCATTCTTGCCTCCATTCATCATAACTCTAGCCCCTCCCTTAGCCAGCACAGCCTGCCTGTGAATTTTCACACTCTTTGAGCAACCCAATGGCTTTGTCACCACTCCCCTTTGACTGTTCACGCTGGCCATCTCGTGTTTCCACACTCGCTCTGGAATCAGTCTCGACCCACACAACGTTGACAGACACTGCCAGACCCACTGAGCTCCCTCCACAGACTGTCTGTTTCAGAATGGCACGAGTGACAGGGTGAAACACGCTGCAGCAGAGAAGCTCTTGGGTGGAAATAAGAAATAAGGAAATGCTAGAAATAATCAGCAGGCTATCTGTAAACACAAGAGGTTCTGCAGATGCTGGAAGTCCAGAGCAATGCACACAAAATGCCGAAGGAGGAGGAACTCAGAAGGTCAGGCAACATCTACGGAGGGGGGAGAACAGTCAACATTCCAGGTTGAGACCTTTCATCAGGAGAACAGGTGCAATCTGAGTTGAGTTTAGAAGTTCTCACTTTGGCTATTTTCTTCCACACACTCAGATTTGATGCAGGGCCAACAATTCCTTCCCCTCCATCCCCAAGGGATGGTGTTAGACTTACTGATTCTGTCCAGCAGATTCAATGGTATTGCAATCAATCCAATGTAGAGAAATGGGCATAATCGACTCCTCAGGGAATAGATGGAATTCCCAGCATGCTACATAACAGGTCCATCCAGATGGTTCTTAGCACAGCTCAAAATCGATAAGAACTCTTTCCATTCCCTGGAGAATTAAGCTTACAGTTCTGTGCATATTATAACATATTAGCCATCTGGTATTAAGTTAATGCGAAATTTTGCATATATCATCTCTTCTTCTTGGGAAAATACACAGTGCAAATAAAGAAAAGATTTGCATTTCATAATAACTCTCAACTTTCCTAAACCTCATCAGAGGTAATAACATATCTTTAAGCCATACTCATTGATGTAATGTAAGCAACTAAGCAGTCAAATTGTGCAGAATAAGCTCCCACAAGTATCAATGTCTCAATGACCAAATTATGCCTTTTTATAAAATTAGCCTTATGGATTGAAAGACAATTATGGACAAGAATATAAAGGACAATTTCTCCACCTCCCCTTCCATTCCCCATTCTATCTCCCCTCTTACTATTCTCTTCTCGTCACCTACCTATCGCTTCCCCTGATGCCCCTCCTCCTTCCCTTTCTCCCACTCACCTCTCCTATCAGATTCCCACTTCTACAGCCCTGTACTTTTTCCACTTATCACCTCACAGCTTCTTGATTCATTGCCCTTCCCCCACCCACCTGCCACACTCTCACTTGGCTTCACCAATCACCTTCCCCGCCCCACCCCACCCCGGCTTCTTATTCTGGCTTCTTCCCCCTTCCTTTCCAGTCCTGACGAAGGGTCTCGGCTGGAAATGTCGAATGTTTATTTATTTCCATTGATGCTGCCTGACCTGCTGAGTTCCTCCAGTGTGTCACCTCACAGGATAACATTTCTGATAGCAGATGCAGATTCATCAGAATATGAATGACAACTTCTTCAGATATACCGGGGACATCAATCCATTTGTGCAAATTAAAAAAATAGAAAGTCAGAGGATCAGAGCCAAAAATAAGTAAAGCATTGTAAAAATGATCCCATGATGCTACTTCTGCGAAGAATAAAGGATTTCACTCCAGATAATAGTCATCACACAATTAATACCAGTGAAACAGATTGTCTGTTCATTTTGCCCTCCATGGGATTTTGTTCAGCATTTTTTATTATTATTTTGCGACATGAAGGTCATTATTTCCCTCATCAACCTTGTGAAGGCAAGCTGTCTTTGTTCTCCCTGTGATGATGGTACGTCCACGGTGATGTCCTCCTTCACTATAAGGCCATGATAACAGGGGACATCTCTTTTTACAGAGTCATAGAAAATTACAGCACAGAAACAGGCCCTTCAGCCCATCTAGTCCATGCCAACCAATGTGTTACGTAAGATGATAAGACATACCAACAGAATTTTGCCATCCAGCCCAGTAAGTCTGGTTCACTTTTCCTTCATGGCTGATTTATTATCCCTCTTAACTGATATCCATATCCTTACGGGGTGGCATGATAGCATAGAGGCTAGCACTATGCTTTACAGTATTTAATTCCCGCTGCTACCTGTAGGAGGTTTGTATGTACTCCCTGTGACCACATGGGTTTCATACGGGTGCTCCAGTTTCCTCCCACAGTCCAAACAAGTACTGACTGGTAGGTTGATTGGTCATTGTAAAGTAACCCATGATTAAGCTAGGGTTAAATTGGGCGACGTGGTTTGAAGGAACGGAAGGACCTATTCTGTGCTGTATCTCAATAATAATAATAACTAAATAGCTCCATCTCCTACCTTCTCTCTGAAAATTTTGACACCCTGACTAATCAAGAGCTTATCAACCTACACTTTAAGTATTCCAAACACAAAATATCCTTCAGATGCTGGAAATCCAGAGTACCAAGATGCTGGAGGAACTCAGCAGGTTAAGCAGCATCTATGGAAAGGGGTAAAGAGTTGGCCTCTCAGGCCAGGACTCTTCTTTAAGACAATAAATCAGGACAATGAGTCTTAATCTGAGGCAGTTCCCTTTGGTTCTAGAGTCCCCCATTATCAGAAACATCCTCTGCATGACCACTCTCTCCTGGCCTTTCAATATTTGATCGGTTTCATTAAGACCTCCCCTCATTTTATGATGGATATCAAAGGTAAATGGACAAGGGGACCAAAAGGAGGATGGAGTCTGGAATGCAGTGTGAGAAACAGAGAGGGTTTATTTATTGTGCTGCATTGTCAAAAAAAATCACTATTTTCCCAAGTAATCACTGACTTCCCCTAGGGAAAATAAAAAAAATATTTTCCAAGCAATTATAGAAGACCCAAAGTAGCAGTTACTGTCTTGCCAATAAGACTCAGACACCGACACTCTCCTGGGATTCCATGTGACTCATGATGGAGAATGAGGCCAGACTTTGCATCCTTAGCTGAACCTCTCCAATGGATAACTTTGCTGCTTGTTTCAGTTCAGGCAAATAATTGCCAAACCCTAAGATTCTAATTTCATTCTTTTCGAATGTAGTCACTTTTAAGTGTCAGTTCCATTGTGCCATCTAGCATCTTGCTAAGGGCTAGAAGTAACTATCTACTTTTAGAATTACAATATTTTTCAAACCTTCAACCATCAGGCTCCTGAAGTTATCTTGCTTCATCAGTGAACGAATTCCACAACCTATGGACTCACTTACAAGCACTCAACAACTCATGTTCTCAGTATTATTTATTTATCATTTTTATTTGTTTATTTCTGTATTTGCACTTCGTGTTCTTTTGCATATTGGTTGTTCATCAGTTCTTGTTACAGTGTAGTTTTTCATTGGTTCTATTACATTTCTTTGTTCTACTGTGAATGCCTGCACTAAAATGGATCTCAGAGTGGTATATAGTCATATATATGTACTTTGATAATAAACCTACTTTGAATTTTGAAAAATACTATTATTGGACTTTCACACATAAATTTCTAGAGGAACTCACTAGGTCAGGTCACACCTATGGAGATGATGAACAATCATGGTTAGGCCCAAAACATCAACTGTTTATTTCTCTCTATAGGTGCTACCAGACTTGTTAAATTCCTTCAGTACTCTGTATGTGTGGTGTGTGTGTAGCTCAAGGTCTCTAGCATCTGCAGAATTTCTGCTGTTTATGTGTGGTTTTTATTTGCTTTCCTTTTGATTACAGGATTTGGATACATCTAACAGGGCCCCATTTTGTTTTCTATACTCAATTGCCCCTGAACTAGGCAGCAGCTAAGAATCAATCATATGAGGGCTCTTTAATCATGCGTAACACACAGAAAATGCTGGAGGAACTCAGCCACCCCATTTTTGGCCCAAGACCCTTCATCGGGGCTGTTTTAGCCCGAATCCTCAACATTATTTTCCATAGTTGCTGCCTGATCTGCTAAGTTCCTCTAGCATTTTGTGTGTATTACTCTGGATCTCCAACATCGACAGATTCTCTTGTGCCTAGAATCATGTGCCAGGCAGGTATTGTGAGGATGGCAGATTTACTTCTCATCAGTGAACCAGATGTGTGTTACAACATACATCTATAGTTGCTGTTACTTAATTTTTAAAGTTTCCAGATATACATTTAATTATTACATAGGAATTCTCCAGTTAACGTGATAGGATTTGAATTCATACCTCCTGATCAGTGGACCAGGAGGTGGGACAGCACACTAACCACAATATTAGCAAACCCCAATTGCTTGAGGTTATGAAAGGGTTTGTACAGACATGCGTTTTCTTCTCCATGAAGCTTCTCCCGTTCTGCCAGTCTGTCAGTGTGGACATACTTCAACACCCTTACTAATCAGGAACCCATCACCCTCTGTTTTAAATATACTCAATGACTTGGCTTCCACATCCGTGTGTGGTAATAAATTCCACAGATTCACCACCCTCTGGCTAAAGAAATTCCTCCTCATCTCTGTTCTAAAGGGACGCCTTTGGATTTTGAGGCTGTGCCCTCTAGTCGTAGACTTTCCCACTATAGGAAACATGCTCTCTGTGTGCACTCTACCTCGGCCTTTCATATTTGATCGGCTTCAATGACAATGCAAACAATACTTCACACTGTATGTTTCAATGTACCTGTAACAAATGAAAGTTAATCTGATCTTTATTTTGGCACTCTATTTATTTAGTAATGTCAGAGAACTTAAGTCTCCCAGTCAACACTGTTGTGTATCTGATGACTTGTTGAATACAGGAGAAACACATTGTTTTCCATGGGGGAAATTGAAGTATTCAGTCCAAATTAGTCACTGCAGCGTCAGTGACATGTGAGAAACTGCGCTGACACAGCTGCATTTAATCATGCGAGGTGCTTAATGTACAGTCCTCAATGTTGCGTTAGAGAGACTGTGTAATATCTGCAGTCCCACTCAGGGAATACTGGAAGTGCCTATGATGACGACAAAAAAAAACAGTTCCTTGAATAAATTTCATCTTTATTTTCAGCTCGGAGAGATTTTGCTGTCTGGTGTGCAATAACCCGGGAGGTGTCAAAGCACAACGAAAACAAAAAGCGATCTGCCACAGCCACAGATCGTCCCAAAGCACTTATAAACCCACTGAAATATCTTTGAAGAGTAATTACAATGGTATCATAGGAAACGTGGCTGGCCGTTTTTCACACAATGGGTTTCCACAAAGAGCATTGAGATAATGGCCAGATAATAAGTTTTAATTAAGTGTGTTGAAAAAAAGATATTAGCTGGGATTCTGGGGAGAAGTCTTCCTCGTCATGTTTGGAATTGTGTAAGCAGACTGATTCAGTTCGACATCCAAACTCATTGAATATTTCACACACTTAGAAGACTATAAGAAATAATAGCAGGATTAGGCCATTCAGCCCATCAAGTGCTCCACCATTCCATCATGGCTGATTTATTATCCTTCTCAAACCCATGCTCTTGCCTTTGACACTCTGACTAATCAAGAATCTACCAACCTGCACATTAAATACTCCCAGTGACTTGACCTCCATGTTGGAAGGGAAGGACTGGGGATGAACCCAAGTGCAGGACACAGGCATGGAGGCAGGGTCGAGAGATGCTAGCACAGTTGCAAGTGTGCAACAGGTAACCAGGGGAATCTCGACTTGGAGACAAGGTTTACATAGAATATCCAGGGAATGGAGCAGAGCTTAGAACTAACAATCCTAAGGGATCAGGAAACGAGGTTAACACTCACTAGAGTCGACCAATGAACTGGCGACTCATGACTGCGCCGCCAGAGTTCTTTATCCTATATTCTCTGATGGGAACCAGGCGTGCTGTAATTAATTGAACTAGCAGCAAATGGGGATCAGATGACAGGAATTAAGACACCATCAAGGAGGTAGGAGTGAGATGGGGGATAGCCAGAAGGGACCATGGCACTGCACACCTATCTGTGCCAATGAATTCCACAGATTTACCACCATCTTTAGGACCTCTTCTAAAGGGACTTCCTTGTATTCTGAGGCTGTGCCCTCTGGTTCTAGATCCGCCGTGATAGAACATCCTCTCTACATCCACTCTATCTAGGTCTTTCAATATTTGAAAAGTTTCAGTGAGATCACCCCCCACCCCGCCACTCATTCTTCTCATCTCCAGCAAGTATAGGCCTACAGCCATCAAAAACTCCTCATATATTCAACCTTTCATTCCGGAATCATTGTCGTCAAACTCCTCTGGACCCTCTCCAATGCCAGAACATCCTTTCTTCGATACGGGGCCCAAAACTACTCACAATACTCCAAGTGTAGTCTGCACAATGCCTGATAAAGCCTTTGCATTACGTCCATACTCTACAACTAGAAAAATAAGTGAAAGTAAGTTAGCGAGAGAAATTTGAAACCAACGAGCAAGCACAATGTTGAGGATATATTCGGCAGATTTTCCAGCAGGACATTGAGTGAAACGGGAAACCTGCTGTTTATCATTCAAGGTGATCGGTACCACGTTAGTGTAAAGGGGACTGCATCATGATTACAGCTTGGTGCACCACAGTTCAGAGTTTACTTCCGACATCCTCTGTAAGCAAACCTGTACTTTCCTTCCCATGTGCGCCTGGGTTTCCTCTCAGTACAAAGATGTGTATATTAGTAGGTTAATTGGTTATTGCAAATTGACTTGTTAGTACTCCAGTGCTAAATAGGTGCATTGATGGATGGTGCAGCTCATTGGGCTAGGAGGGCCTGTTCCACACAGTATCTCTAAATAAATAAATAAAATAAAGATAAATTCACATAAGACTGCAGTTTAATCACATGCTATGTTGTCATACTTCGTGATGCTTTTATATTACGAATTATTATAGCTTATTTATTTAGTGACACAGCGTGGAATAGGCCCTTCGGTCTCAAGTTGGCCGACACAAACTCTCCATGTACATTTTGCTAATAAATCAACTATAAACACCTCTGTTCCTCACTGTCGGAGAATCCACAGTTCTGGGAGTTACACATGCAAATATTTCCTTCACAGGGCAGAAGAATTATGATCGGTTACAAATTTCTTTCTTATTTCATTGACAGATTGCTTGTGGTAAAATCCCAGAAATAATTATTCTCTTGCCAGGTGTACCAATTAGGAAATGTAATACCAGCAATGTTGAGAAAATTGCTCAGGAAATGATTTACTATTCAAATCTCAGGTTGTCTGCTTGTCTTTATTGGAAGATATATGTATTCGGCTTATTAATCCTGTGCCTCGACTGTTACAATACATTCCCTCAATAACTCTCCATCCCTCACCCTTTCTCTCAGACACTCCTTAGAACCTACCACACATGAAATGCTGGAGCAACTCAGCACACTAGGCAGCTTTGAGGTAAAGGTATAAATAGTTGACATTTTGGGCCCTCTCACCCGGACCAGAAATGTCAACTGTTCATTTCCCTCCACAGATGCTGCCTGACCTGATGAGTTCCTCAAGCATTCTGTGTGTGTTACTCTGGAATTTCGCTTGTGTTTAAAATCCACCACTTTGGCCACTTGCTTTTTGTGCATGCTGTTAAATTTTGTGTAGTCTCACCTTAGAAGACAGAACATAGTACAGTAAAGGCACTCCATCTCATAATGTTGTCAAACTGTTAAACCTACTCCAAGGTCAATTTAATCCTTTCCTTCCATATTACCCTCCATTTTTCCTTCACAAATGTGCCACCTTGATAATAGTAAATTGCATCTACTTGAGGTCATGTGTTATGCTATAGAGAGTGACACTATGGACTGTATAGTTTGGGTGCAGTATTTAGGGAAAACCTGAGGGGGAACTTCTTCACTCAGAGGGTGGTGAGACTGTGGAACCAGATGGAGCAAAAGCAGTGGATGTGTGTTTGATTGCAACATTTAAACGTTTAGGTAGTATATGGATGGGAGGGAAACGGATGGCTATGGTTAGGGGTGAGTCCATGGGACCAGGCAGAATAACAGTACAGGACAAACTAGATGATCTGCATGTTCCACGACTCTACAGCAGAATGACAGGGTGAATTGTTTCCCTTACATCTCTGCCAGCTACCTGTTGGAGATCCTGTGTTGAAATAAGATCCACCCTGCTCATTGACTGTTTGTCCCACTCCTATCAGGGAGAAGGCTATGTAGAATCCATGCCAGGACTGCCACGTGCAAAAACAGTTACTTTCCCCAAGTAGAAAGGCTGATTAACATCTCCACCCACTAACCCACCTCTCCACACCCCGAACCACCACTCTTTTATCATTTCCTGTCAGAGTCACCTTATGTATAGACACTCCTGTGCCTAGCATAACTTTAGGTTTGTTCAATCAAAGATTCAAACTTAAAGTAGATTTATTATCAAAGTACATATGCAGTATATACCCATGAGATTCATCTTCACACAGACAACCATGAAACAAAGACAGACCATGGAACCCCTTCAAAGAAAACTTCAAGCACCCAACGTGCAGAAAAAGAACAAATCATGCAAAAATCGAATGAATCACACTCAGAATATTAAACATCCTTGAAATAGTCTAGGAATGCTCATTTTATCACTCAATGTACAGTATATAAGCTATCTTACATACTTGTATTGATGGTGGTTTATTCATTATTATTGTGCTCCTTATCTTGTTGTATTTGTTTTTGTAATGCATTGGATTCAGAGTAACAAATATTTCATTCTCCTTCACACTTGTATACGGGACGTTAAACAATTTTGAATGTTAGATATATGATAGACAATACACGAAGGCTTACAGTATGGAAGCAGTTTCTTCAGTGCTATCAACTATCCAATTATTCTCATCCCACATGATTCCATTTTATTCCTCTCTCATCCCCATCTACTGTTTCCAGATCCTACCACTCACACATTGGCAAGACATTTACAGTAGTCAATGAACCAAGCAACTTCTACATATTTAAAAGGTTCAAGAACAGCAACTTCCTGTAAATTAATCACTTTTGGAACCAACCTGAACAACACCAGTATAGAAACACATTGATCACTTTGCACCACAATAGACTTTGACTTTGATGGAGGACTCCCCAGCAGTCACATAGAACATGAAAACTGCAGTCACTGGAGATCAGAATTACACCCTCGCGTCTGTACTCTTGAGGCCACTAAGTTGTACTTACCAGAGTGATTCACCTTTGGAGTCTCCATTTTTTCTACTTGCTTTATTGGCAATATATAAGGTATCTCTATATGACATAATATATGTACCTTCTCCGTGATTTGTCACCTTGTCGTGGTGGAGAGGCTTGTGTGGTCCTGAGATCCTGAGAGCAATGCCATGTGGAGCTCTGCTCCTGGTAGGGTCACCCATGGCGGGAAGGCCGAAGGTGAGGTCCCTGACAAAGAACAATCCAACCAAGACGTCAACGGTGGAACAGGCGGATGGAGTTACTTCAAACTCAATGGCTGTGAAGGCAGATGAAGGATGCAACAAATCCATCATCTCCAATCATCATGCTTTCCATGCCATTGGAATCAGTTGGTTGGTTGATTTGTGAAGTATCGTGTGCTTCTTGGAGTGCAACATCAAGTACACGTTAAACAAATACACGCTCAGGTGTCTTCGCTCTGTGATAGGTTAACGGAACGAAGACCATCATCCTTGGCCTTGAGGGATACCCATGACAAATATATGTATGTGTTTTTCTAAGTTGAAATTCCAAAATCATTTGCAATAAATGGACCTAGAAGTTCTTTGCAATATAAATTCATTTGGCTTGAAATTTTAGATGAGAATGTTGTATATTTTGAGTAAAAGATTGACTAGGGTTATTAACACATCCAAATTTTTGAGAGGGATTGACAGGACAGATTCAGAGAGGCTCTTTCTTTTGCTGTTGTCCCCTGGGGCTACAGGGAATTCTCTCAGAATAAGGGGTCAGATATTTAAGACTGAAAAATGGGAATATTTCTTTCTCAGAAGTGAGCAAATCTGTAAAATCCTTTGCTCCAGCCAGTAGGAGTTGCACAGCTGTCCAGTATATTCAAGACATTAATCTCTGTCACATCCAGGTCTGACCATTCAAGCTTCTGGTGCCAGACAGGGTGGTTTGAGTACCTCAGAAACTGCTGATCTCCTGGATTTTTCACGCACAGCAGTCTCTGGAATTTACAGAGAATGGTGCAAGAAACAAAAAAATCCAGTGAGTGGCAGTTCTGCGGGCAAAACGCCTTGTTTATGAGAGCGAATAGAGAATGGCCAGACTGGTTCAAGCAGACAGGAAGGCAACAGTAACTCAAATAACCACATGTTACAACAGTGATTTGCAGAGGAACATCTCTGAATGGACAACACATCAACCTTTGAAGTGAATGTTCTACAGCAGCAGAAGATGGTGGTGTCACTAATAGGTGAATAGGTGTGCCTTATAAAGTGGCCACTGATGTAAATGCATATGAGCATTGTTCACGCACAGTCAATACCGCTCGATTTCATACTGTGACCCAAGGAGAATATCTATAAAAAGGGAGAACAATGTGTCTGTCTTTGAACACAGCTACAACCTTCTGAAGGCGAAGTGTTAACTGGCCTGAAAATAACAAGAAAGAATAGAGTTACGCTTTAAGGTCTATTGTTACAAGACGACTTGGAGAAGAGCCAAATATGTTCAACTCCAACTGTAATTCAAGGACTTCTGCCAACAAACAACAATGTACATGCATTCCATACTGTCATTCTCACTATAATACTGTCTCCACTTACTAACTCTCGACTGAACATTTTATTTATCACACTATGTTTGTTTATTTCCTTTTACCAATCCCTGAACTTTAACAGTGACCACACAGCAAAATTACTTTTCCTAGCTGGGGAGATGACCTATGGTTCATGTACTCTCTTTCTCACACTGGAACACAATATTGGATACCTTATTCTCACCCAAGCCCAGACATCGACAATTTAACATAGGGAAACTCACAGTCAAGCCTGTAGCAGCCAGGTCGCAAGGTGCTCCCCATCAGCGCAGAGATCTTCAAGAGTCAGTTCCTCAAGAAGAGGGCATCCATCGCAAGTGACCCTCACCATCCAGGAAATATCTCATTACTAGCATTGGGAAGGAAGTACAGGAGCCAGAAGACTCACACTTATTGCTTCAGGAGCAGATTCATCCCCTCCAGCATCAGATTTCTGGATGGTTCAAGATCCCTGCCTGATCATTCTTTTTCTTTCCCCTTTTATTTATTTAATTTTGTAATTATAATACTTATAATTATTTGCCATCATAATAAAACATACGTTATGTTTTCGCACTGTACTGCTCCCACCCTCCACTGCCTGTTACACTGCTGGTGCTTAGGACAGCAATGAAGGTCCTCCATCTCTGGCAGTGTTCAGAGCTTCCTTCATCACATCGGTAGCTCAGTTTTCACTACTCTCATTCATGCAAGTTCTGAGTGGAGACCCAGGAGTAATGCTGCAACCATTGCTGTTCCCGTAATAACTTTGTTTTCCCTATCAGGGTTGTTAGCCCTGAGCTGAAGCCTCAAAACCTGCAGGACCGGTGGTCTCTATCCTCTACCCTTTGACCTGTTTGGCATGGGTGACCCTAACAAGAGCCAAAGCGTAAAGCCCTGCCTCCAGCCAACATGGCTCTCCGGGTCATTGAGGCACACAAGCCTCCAAACCACAGCAAGGTTGTGGTTCTCTTGGAGGACTGCTGCACCACAGTAACAAGTTTCACATCGTATAAAATCAGTGATAATAAATTTCATTCTAATTCTGATTATAGAAGACATAACTGACAGTGAAGAAAGTGATCAAAAGCAGGGTAGATAGTCAGAATCTTTCTCGCAGGGTAGAAAAGTCAAGTGGTAGAGGAGAGGGAGAGTTTAAAGGAGATGTGTGGGGCAATTTTCTTTTACACAGAGATCAAAGATCAAAGTAAATTTATTATCAAAGTGCATATATGTTACCCTTTGCTACTTTGAGATTTATTTTCATGCAGGCATTTAAAAGAAAAAGGAAATTCAACAGACTGAATAAACTCTGCTCGGGTTTCCAGCCGAGTACAGTCATCGATTTTAACCGAAGTTTTGATGACAAGCTCGGCCAGCTTCATCAGGAATGATGCCTGGGCATACCTAGTCTGTCATCCATCCCTCCTGATTGGTTAGTCCTGATTCAATCAGGTTTCCGCTGTCCCACCTTGTTTACAATCTTGAAAGTAAGTCTGTATGCTGTAGAATCAGTTCAGAGTCAATGTATAACTTGAGGCAAAATATAATCTGCTGGAGGAACTCAGTGAGTCAAGCAATATTGGTGGGAGGTAAGAAATTGGTGATATTACATGTTGAAAACCTGTATTAGGACGGGTTTCAACATTAGGCATCAACAATTATTTTCCTGCTACTGAGTTCTTTCACAGCAATTGTTTGCTACAGCTTCCTTGCCTTGGTGTGGCTCGTTGCTGTTTCGCAGCTCTGGTGCCCAAGTCGAACCCTGGCCTCTGAGGTTGCATGCATGGAGTTTGTACTTTCTCCATGTGACGTTGTGGGTTTCCTCCCACATCACAATGATGGAATGATTTTCAGGTTAATTGGCCAGCATAGCTTTTAATATTGAATGATAGAATCTGGCAGGTGTTGACGGAAATGTATGGAGAATAATATTAGTGTAAGTTGCTTGGCATGGATTTGATGGGCCAAATACGGAGATCGATGTAAATCCCCAAATGCCCTTGAACAGAGGAAGCAGTTACGAGCTACCAGATTGGTGAGTGTGGAATCACATTTTTATCACATCGGGTAAGGCACAGATTTCCATCTCTTAAGGGTTAGTGGACCTCACAACTTTCACAGTAATCCATTCATTTCTACACTTGTGCATTTTACTCTCTCCACACTCCCGTTAACTCATTCTACCTCTCACCTACCCACTAGGTTAACTGACAGAGGTCAATTAACTTGCTGACCCACGTCTTTGATTCAGATTCGTTTATTTATCACATGTACATTAAAACATCCAGTGAAATGTGTTGTTTGTGTTAACAACAAATACAAACTAATGATGTGATCTGGATAGCCTGGAAGTGTGCAATGGTGTTGGGTTTGCTGACCATGAAGTTCTAAACTGAAACAAAGATCTTAAGCCCCATCTGATACATTTAGCTACAGGTATCCACACTAAAGGGAGGTTATTCTGTGATTACCCAACCTTCAAAGGTTTGATCACTTCCCTGTTTATTCTCCGCAGTGAATTAGCTGCCAATACCCACTATTTGAACGGTGGGATCCCTCTCCCTGCCAAGGAGGAGATACCTCCGGCTAATAAAGTAGTTTAAAGACAATAAGATATAGGAGCAGAATTAGGCCATTTGGCCCATAGAGTACGCTTCACCATTTCATCACATTTTAAACACAGTACATTTATTTTTAGTGATACATGCTTAAGTCCAGGCAAAATTTTTAAAACACATTGAAAATTCACAGAGGTTTTCTATCTTATAAAATATTCCCAAAATACAAACAATTTCTAAAGTGCTAAAACTAAAAAAAAAAACGAGTTGCAAATGAACAAATCATCTGTGGCCAAACTCAAAGGCAGAGGAATGGATACTAGTTCACCCCTTGTTTCTGTCATTCTTCTTTATGTTCTTGCACCATTCTTAATATGTCTGACTGATCCCTGTATTTGTATTGTTTTTCTGCCACTTGTCTGAATTCACATATATGTGATATTCTTTCAGCTACTGTACCTTTTCACACAGATGGTCTAAAAGGTTCTAGGAACAGAGATTCAGAAATTCCCACAAATAAAGCTGTGAATCCTGACTCTTTGAGGACACACACCTTCCAACTATTAATGGACCAGCTATTTGATGTGCGAAGTGTTTGTATCAATCTGGTCTGCAAGCTTCCTCAAACTAAATAACTTAGTCAGAGTTGTCTGTTTTGATACAAGCCAATTAAAATAACCCCATTGCCTAACACTACATTTCTTGAGTAGTTAGCCCAGCAATTCAGAATCAGAATCAGAATCCTTTATTATCACCAAGTATGAGGACACATACAGGGAATTTGATGTCAGTTTCCCTGAGCTCTCTCTGTACAGAATTAAAAGCAAACAAAATATTCTGAGCTGTAGACACTGTGTTTGTTTCCAAAGCTGTCCTTTTAACTTCCAAATGATTATTGCTTGCAATTTACATTAAGAACTGAAGACTGGCTCCTGTTTAAGGCAAGAACCTGAACAAAGAGTATTGGTTGGATGTTTATCTTACTGAAAACAACCCTTTGATCTCTAGCTGTGTCATTTGTTATGTTTAGAAAGTTGACCTTGGCAAATAAAGACAGGGAATCTAACCCTGGGCAGTGAATATCAATCACAAGTGTTGTAATACACTCTGCTGCTAACATAGCATGCCCGCAATACCTGAAAAAAACAATAAAATCGAACACAGCAAGCAACAAAACAAGCTCCATCTGTATCTCACACCCACACACACTTCTAACCCCAGGACAGGTCATCCTTGCAATCTGGGGGAGGTGTGGATTATTTCGGGATGTGGAAGGAAAGCCATAGGGTTTAGGGTTAGTGTTTAGGGAAAAGAGAAATTTAAAAGAGATCTGAGTGGTAAGATTCTTACACAGAGGGCGACACATATCAGGAATGAGCTGATTCACAGGGAAGATGCGAAAACTCCATACAGACAGTCACCAAGGTCAGGATTAAACCCCAGTCTCTGGTGCTGTGAGCCTGAAGCTCCGCCAGCATTTAAAGGGATATTGGGAAGAAGGTTTTAGAGCTTTCTTTGAAGTAGTATTTGAATTGTGGAATACTAGCATTCAAGACAGGAGGGATTAGAGAGTTCTGCAGGCATCTTTAGACAGAATGAATCTTCGGAGACAGTATGAGTGGTGTGTTGGTGCCGGCATGATTTAGTCAGGCTGACTGTCCAGCCTCGGGTAAGAAACCTCATATAAGCATAAAGCAGAGACTTTACAACTACCTTTGCATTTTAATTGGCAGCAGAACTTGATTTTTTATTTCTGGCTGGCCTTCTCAAGCATTAGAACTGAATATTTGGGGATGACTGTAGGAGGCTAATGGAAGCTGTGTGAGATATAATTGAAATGCATGCAGTGACTGCAGCGTTTGTCACATAAAATACATCAAATTGCACCTTGTCTATTAAACAGAAATTGCGCACATCAAGGGGTCCCAGTATGATGGATTATGCCTCTTTGGCCAATCCAGGATCTACCTCACAGAGCGAGGCAGAGGTTTTGGGCTTAGCTTACTTCTTAGGGAGCTGCTCCATCGACAGAGCTGAATTTAATGAATTGGCTGAGCAACGCCCATTTGTGGAACAAGGGCCTCAGAGACACTGACCCTTCTGCTTGTCATTAAAGCTCATCTCATCAATCCTGACTGTCCAAATTCATTGCTTTGAAGAGGAGCATTCAGTTGTCTTGGTTTTACCAGATCTTCACAAACAATTGTCTAAGTATTTTCACTTCCAGGCCAATTGTCCAAAACAGTTCCAAGTATCAGAGTTGTCAAGTCATATAGCACAGGATGGGCTGTATGTGCATGTCAACCATTTTGTTTCTCTATACAAGTCCCCTCTGCCTACATTAAAACCTTATCCTTTGATACTGAGAGCAGGGGTTCCCAACCTTTTTATATGCCATGGACCAACACCATTAAGCAAGGCATTGGTAGACCCTAGGTTGGGAACCCCTGATCTACAGGATATCATCAGGAATCAGCTGCCTCTGCTGGTCACCTTGGCTCTTTTCTGAATAGAAATCATGTGCTACACTCTAATTAGGGGTGGAACGCTGAAGCCCAGGGACAGGTAAGCGTGTACTGTGCCTCATCCCAAATATTCTGGATCAGACATGAAAGAGCCTACATTTATGGAGAGCCTGATAAAATGACAAAAAAAAAAATCTCAGAATACTTTGCAGAAGAGCCGTTGCCAAAATTTTTACATTGGGAGATATTGTGAACTCCCAGCATGAAACCCCTTTGCTGAAGTGCATCCAAAATCAGATGAATAAATAAGTAAATAAAACATAACCTGAAATTTTGAATAATCTGTTTTTTTTCTCAATGATGCAGATCGTTCTACTGACTGCTTTCAGTATTTTCTGTTTGTATTTTGGATATCCAGCATCTGCAAACCTTTTGCTCCACGTAAACAATAGACGGCTATTGTTATAGCACTAATACAGCACTAGCAAGCCGGATTCAATTCCCACTGGTCTCCCTGAGTCTGGACAATCTCCCCGTGACTGTGGAGGTTTCAAAGCTCAAATTTCAAAGTTGACTCCGGGTGTTGCGGTTTCTTCCCACAGTTCAAAGACAAACCAGTTAATAGGTTAATTGTTCATTGTAAATTATCCCGTGACTAAACACGGGTTAAATCAGGGGTTACCGGGCAGCAGAGCTTGAAGGGGGCGGAATGGCCTATTCCACACTTATGTCAATAAATAACTATTTAAGAACAGAAGAAATAGTGCTTCAAGCCGATTCTATCGTTCATTACGGTTGTGGCTGACCATCTAACTCTAGCTCCATTTTCGTCTCTTCTCTTCATATTTCTAAATTGCCCTAAAACAAAAAAAATCTCAATTTAATTATGCTCTTATCATGTTAAGATGATTCATAATTTTGGGGTGTTCTGTCTTGTGAATGTTGTGTATCTGATGCCCAACGTTTCCTCTCGTTCTTTTTACAGCTGCACGGACCCACCGTTGCTCTGTGGAGGAAAGCTGTGTCACATTTTAAATGATTTTTTCCACAATATGCATCCTATGAATATTTAGAATGAAAACTTTAAGAGCGCACACTTCTGATTTTATTTGTTAATTGAAGGGTATAGTACAACAAAGAAAACCTTTTGTATTTTGTAAACGTTTTCTCGTTTGTCTTCACTCCAGATGTGTGGCAACAGAGGCTGTGTGCAGGGGAGTATTGCAGTTACCGGAAGGATGCACGCCTGTGTAGCTTGGAGGGAACAGTGCTGCCATCTGATACTGCTGCAAGTAAGTTTTTCACTGAACCCGCGTGTACACGTACTTGTGCACGTGACAGTAGCCGTGAGCTAGACTGACTTGGATCCCAGTTTTCAGTCCTCTCTACAACTGAACCTCCACAGAGCTCGGGCAGTTGGTCACTGGTGGCAGGGAGATACCACCTGACGATACGAAGCCCAAATTAGTGGAGTGTAGAGAGTTCAAGAGCTGCAGGCAGGTTCAGAAGTCGGGAGGATCAAGAACGTGGTAAAGACAAGCAAGGCAATTTTAAAACCAAGGCTGAAACGGAAGGCAATGGGCCAGGTAAACCTGTGGTATTATTATGATCATTTTTAATTGCAGCAGTTATTCAAATATTATGTGAATTTCAGTCCACAGCTCCCATGGATGAACTCAGAATCAGAATCAGGTTTATTATCACTGACATATGTTGTGATATTTGTTGCTTTTTGGCAGTGGCACAGTGCAAGATATAAACATTATTATGATACAATAAAAAAGGAATCGTGCAGAAGAGGAATAACAATGTAGTATTCATGGTATCACGAACCATTCAGAAATATGACTGCAGAGGTGAAAATATGCTCCTAAAACATTACACGTCTTCACGTTCCTGTACCTCTGATGGTAGCAATGAGAAGAGGTCATGTCACAGATGATGAATAATGGATGCTGGGTTCTTGGGGCAACAACTTCTGAAGATACCCTCAGTGGAGGGAAAGCTGTGCCCATAATGCAACTGGTTGAGTTTGCAGCCCCTTTTGCTCCTGTGGAATGGTGCTTCTATACCAGATCAGAATGCTCTCCATGGTGCATGAAGAGTCTTTGCTGATACAGCAAATCTTCTCAAACTCCCAGTGAAGTATTATCTGTGGATTATTAGTCCAGACCTTTGGATGTTCAGCCAATTATCTCAGCTACTGTCAACACTACTAAACCTTAAGGTCAACAGGCTGAGGAGACAGACACGAGTGCTTGGAGATTTCAGTCAGGTCAAGTCACCACTCTGCTGCCATAGAATTGACATGGGGACTGAGTGCTGGTAGGACAAAGGGTGTGTTGGGTCAATTATGAAGAAGTTCCACATAGCAAAGGAGAACCTCCGACTCAGAATCTTAATAGATTCCATACTGAAGCCTCGAAGTCCAGTCGAAATTACCAGTCGACTTATCCTTCAATTATGTTGATTGTTAATGCAGTGACACATTTGACTCTATGTTTTGATATACATGCTTTGATAAATAAATTGATCTCAATCTGACAAGCTGGATTCTTGTTTTCACAATCTACCTTGTCATGGCCTTGAACCTTAATGTCTATATGCATTGCATTTCTCCGTAACGGTAATGCTATATTCTGCACTCTGTTATTTCTTTTCCCTTTGTACTACCTCAGTGTACTGACATAAATAAATGATCTGCATGGATGGTGTGTAAAGGAAAGATTTTTTTATTGAGACACAGTGCAGAGTCGGCCCTTCCAGTAGTATGAACCACACCACTAAACGATCCCCCAATTTAATCTTAGTCTAATCATGGGAAAATTTACAATGTCCAGTTAACCATCAACTGGTACATCCTTGGACTGTGGGAGGGAACTGGAGCATCTGAAGAAAACCCATGCGGTCATGGAGAGAACGTGCAAACTCCTTGCCGGCTGCAGCGGGAATTGAGCCCAGTCACTGGTACAGTAAGGCATATTGCCAACCACTACACTACCGTGCTGCCCTAAGTTTTTCGCTGTACCTTAGTATATGTAAAATCATTCCATGTCAAGCCTCATGGCCTGTGGTCTTCCTTACGACAATACAGATATGTGTAAGTAGGGAAGGGTGCAATACAATAGAGCATAGACAGACAAACAGACATACTTTATTGACCCCGAGGGAAATTGAGTTTCGTTACAGCTGCACCAACCAAGAATAGTGAAGAAATATAGCAATATAAAACCACAAATATTTAAATAATAATAAGCTAATCATTCCAAGTGGAAATAAGTCCAGGACCAGCCTATTGACTCAGGGTGTCTGACACTCCGAGGAAGGAGTTGTAAAGTTTGATGGCCACAGGTAGGAATGACTTCCTGTGACGCTCAGTGTTACATCTCGGTGGAATGAGTCTCTAGCTGAATGTACTCCTGTGCCTAACCAGTACATTATGGAGTCGATGGGAGATATTGTTCAAGATGACATGCAACTTGGACAGCATACTCTTTTCAGACACCACCGTCAGAGAGTGCAGTTACACCCCCACAACATCACTGGCCTTATGAATGAGTTTGTTGATTCTGTTGGTGTCTGCTACCCTCAGCCTGCTGCCCCAGCACGCAACAGCAAACATGATAGCACTGGCCACCACAGGCTCGTAGAACATCCTCAGCATCGTCCGGCAGATGTTAAAGGACCTCTGTCTCTTCAGGAAATACAGACGGCTCTGACCCTTCTTGTAGACAGTCTCAGTGTTCTTTGATCAGTCCAGTTTATTGTCCATTCGTATCCCCAGGGACAGAACAGTGCAACACAGGGGCACACCTTTTAGCTCACCCCTGCATTCCCCACGTGTTCGTGTGTCTATCTAAATGCCTCTTACATGTTGCTATCATACCTGCTTTCACCAGCTCCTCAAGTAGCGTATTCAAGGCAGGTACTGCTCCCATCAACTTGCCTGACACATCTCAAAGTTCAAAGCAAACTTATTATCAAAGTACCTATGCCGCCATATACTAACCTGAGGCTCTCTCTCAGTCGCTCTGCCTGGACTGCGACCACACGGGGATCTCTGGCCCTTACCTTGTCCTCTCCCCTCCCCCACGACCTGCTGCAATTGGCCAAGGCATCTGGCGGCGGGCAGGCGGAGGCTGGAGTTCGGGCCCGGAGGCTGTCTAATGAGGCAATGAAGCCTTCAAAGCTGCTTTGATACCTTGAGTTCAAGCACCCTGCACTTAAAGACAAACCTATTGAGTTTTTTCAGTGGAAAAAACGTGAGCAAGGGGACAGAGGCAAGTGCTGAGAGCCACGTAAACTAAATTGCGGAATAGACTGGACATAAGGAACCTGCTTCAAGTATTGTTGTATTCCGGACATAATTAACACCACTCCCTCGGCCGGTCCACAAGAATATCGTCAATATTAAACCGGTCCGCAGTGCAAGAAAGGGTGGTGACCCTTGGTGTACATAGATTATTTCTACTTCCATATTGCAGGGGTTGACTTCTGGTCTTTTCTGCCCGGTGCGCAAGCGTGTGACTAATCGATTTAGTAGGTCACTCTTGCCTTTTACTAAGGCCGAGGTAGGGGATCTGGGGCTTAAAAAGGTTGGTGACCACTACTCTAGAGAAAACAACCCGCATAGACTGACAACAGCCAATGTACAAAGGAAGACAATCTGTGCAAATACAAAAATAACAAATAGCAATTAATTAATTCCAAGTTTCAAAGTGCATTTATTATCCAGATAGGTATACAGAATACAACTCTGAGAATTGTCCTGCTGCAAACAGCTACAAAAGAAGGAAGCACCGTGGAACCCATTCAAGAAAACATCAAGTATCCAACATGAGAAAATTGTGCTAACAACAAAAGGTAAGTGGAAAACACCTGGAATATCAAACATCAAACCAGTAGTTCAGCAGTATTCAGTTTCATTCGACTACTTTAATTAATTAATTAGTACTGATAAGATGAATCAATAGAGTGCTTGAAAGTGAATCCTTAGGTTATGGAATCAGTTTAGTGTTGAGGTGAGTGAAGTTGCCCACATTGGTTCAGACCCTGATGGTTGAAGGGTTATAACTGTTTCTGAACTGGTAGTGTAGGACCTAAGACTCCTGTACCTCCTTCACAATTGCAACAGTGAGGAGAGCACATAACCTCTCCATTCTCACCTTAATGATATTGCCTCAAATATCTGAAATTTCCACCCTGCGATTAAATTTCTGACTATACAACTCACCTAAACCTTTCATAATTTCTATATATTTCTATCAGGTCACCACTCAGCCTCCAATGCTCCAAAAAAGCATGCTTGTCCAAACTCTCCATGTAGCCAGTACTCTTAGCCAGACAACACAGTATGTTGTTCTGTATCTGGAATCAAACTTTGTCCTTTTAAAATTGTAGAATCTAACATTAAAAAGCACCAAATTGTTGACAGTGACACCTTAATGAGTTGATTCAAATGTCAACCTGCCCTTTATATTGGCAATTAGAAACCAATTTTCTGAATAGGAAGCCCAATTAAGTGTATATTGATATTCTAGTCAAATGTTCTAAATTATTCCCCATGTTTTAAGCTTTTGGAAATGTACTGATGCAAAATGAGATGGCATGGTAGCATAGTGGTTAACATAACATTACGATGCAGGTCAAAGATGACCTGGGATGCAGGACAGCTGGTGTTTATGGGATTCCCTGTTAATGCGGAGCAGCGTATATTAGCCAGACCGGACACATGGTGGAAACCAGCATCGAGGAGCACAGGGTTACCCGAGTAATGGATGGTAGCAGAACATTGCATTTGCAATGGCCATAGGATTGATTTTGACGGCACAAAATTATTGTGCCTCACCAATGGCTTTTGGGACTGCCTGGTGATGGCAGCCATTGAAATAAAACTAGAGAAGAAGAATTTTAACAAAGATGAAGGTCTTGCTCTAAGTAGGAATTGGAATTCAATTGTAAACAAGATGGGACAGTGGAAACTTGATTGGTTGAGGACTAACCAGTCAGGAGCGACAGACAATGGGGGGTATATATGCCACCGAACTAGACGTGTTTGGGCATCATCCCTGATGAAGATGGCAGAGCTTGTCACCAAAATGTCAGTTAAAATCTATACCTAGATATGGCTGGTAGCCTGAGATGAATTTATAAACCAATTACTCTCGTGGCTCTGAAGTCAGTAGAGCTGGTGATGGGACCTTGCTGGCTGTCAAAGAATTGAAGGTCCTGCTTTGGAGCTAAGGCTCCATCAATGTCCATTTGGATGTCCTCAGGACATGCCCCAGGAGACATAAGACTGGCGCAGTAGGCTCCCCACACTAAGTGATCTGCTAAGTTGATGGCAGAAGTCTGTACTAGGAAGTAAACAATCTGCTGGATGAAATCTGGCTAGATACCATGAGATCATGGGCATGAATGATAACTGAGGTCGATCTGGGAAAACTTCAAGGAAAACAAGGTCAAGTTGTGGTGAATTTAAAAAAGCTCCTGCATGTTCAATAAAAAAAAGTATGTGTAACACTAGATCAAAAGCAGGAAAAAGGCAAGGTAAGAAAAGGATTACTTGCAATTCTAATTAACATCTTCATGACCACAATGCATGCCCAAAGTGCCTTGGAGCCAAGCCAAAGTCACTCTGGAGGAAATAATTGCAAAGTAATCTTTCACAAATAGGAAATGATGCAATGGTTGGAATGATATGGACTAAGACATAAAACTTGAGCTTCTCAGGTAATTCACCTTGCTGTTTTCTCGCAGTGTCTATTACACACCACAGTAGTGTAGTGTTTAGCACCACACTAGTACAGCTCAGAGCATTCCAGAGTTCAGGGTTCAATTCTGGCACATTTGTAAGGAGTCTGACAGGCCTGTGGAGCTCCTGGGATTTCCCTGGGTGTGCCGGTTTCCTGCCAGAGTCCAAAGACATACTGGTTGGCAGGTTAATAGGTCATTAAAAACTGTCCTGTGATTCGGTTAGGTCGGGGGTTACGGAGACAGCACAGGTCAAAGGGCCAGAAGGGCCCATTCCTTGCTGTATCACGGGGTGGTGGCGTAGAGATACATCTCTACCAAAGGAGGTGTAAGGCACCCCTTTCCTCCGCTAGCCTGGAGGTCACCCTTGGGCGAGGTGTAGCACCTGATCAGGGTCATGTGAAGCCATGGCAGCCGGTGGTGGATGGTTGTATGAGCAGCTGGTGCATATCACAAGTCCTGGTTGTATGGCTACTGAGGCCAGGTGGACAATCTCTGAAGAGTTTTGATAATGGTTAAGGTCAGCAGAATTGTAGAGACACTGTCCATAAGATGTGGAACGGAGATGTGGAGAAATTACTTTAGTTAGAGGATGGTAGATCTGTGGAATTTGTTGCCACGAGTGGCTGTGGAGGCTAAGTCATTGGATGTATTTAAGGCAGAGATAGATAAGTTCTTGATTAGCCAGGGCATCAAAGGGCATGGCAAGAAGGCTGGGGAGTGGGGATGACTGGAAGAATTGGATCAGTCCATGATTGAACGGTGGAGCAGATTCAATGGGCCGAATGGCCTACTTCTGCTCCTATATCTTATGGTCTTAAGAAAGCAATGGCAAACCACTTCCATGGAAAAATTTGCCAAGAACAATCAAAGTTCAAAGTACATTTTATTATCAAAGAACTATATGTATAAATTACGCAACCTTTAGATTTTTCTGCGTAACTGTCAGCCACAAAAAAAAAAGAAACCAGAAAGATCCCAATTAAAAAAAAGGATCATGATCATAGAAATAGCATGATCATCTTCATCATACATAATGAACAATCGCTCAAAAAGTAAATAAATACACATCGACGCATCTTAAAAATAACCGTGGCATTTTATGGATGAATGGGAAAATCAGTACAAATTTTGAACAGCAATATCACATTCAGAACAATACTGTTTTTCAGCTTATTTGATCCATTCTGAGTTGTATTTAAGCCTCCTTAACCTTTATCCCAACAGTACTGCATCCAATCAAATCACAATGCTTTTTAAATACTTTTAATCTATTTATCTATTTACGGCAAAAGTCAAAAGAAGAGTATGTCAAGGATAATTTCATGATTACATTTTTGTCATGTCTGTAAACTGCCAATTGGAAGATGTCAATGCAAATTAATATGGTTTCTAAAAAGGGAAATGGTGTGTTGACCTTTATTAGTCAGAGGACGGAGTTCAAGAACCACAAGGTAACGAGGCAGCTCTATAAAGCCTGGTGAGAGCACACTTGGAATATTGTGTTCATTTGTGGCCATCTCGTTTTAGGAAGAATGAGGAAGCTTTAGAAAGGCTGCATAATAAACGTATCAGTATGCTGCCCAGATTAGAGAGCATGTCTTATAACGACAGGTTGAATGAGCTAAGGTTTTTCTCTTTGGAGTAAAGGAGGATGAGAGATGTCTTGATAGAGGAATAGATCAAGTGGACAAAGGCTTTTTCCTAAGATAGAAAATAACTAATACAAGGGGGCATAACTTTAAGATTATTGGAGGAAAGTATAGTGGGGTTGCTGGAGGTAAGTTCTTTACACTGACCGTGGTGCATCATGGGTCAAAAGGCCTGTACTGTACTGCAATGTTCAACGTCTGAGGAGATCTGCAAGATTACCAGAGGTGTCAAAGAGAAACCAGATTAACGACTTGATAATGAAAGCCTTGTCCCTTAAGTCAGAAACTTGAGGGTCAAGCCCAACACAGGAGATTAGCTTGGAATACTTGTGATACTGAAGGATGCTGTTATATCAGTTGGTATTTTAAACTGGGGCCTCCATTTTACCTCAGTAAGGCCCTTGGATAAATGTCGTACAGGAACAGGAAGTTCTCCCTTTCATAAAAACATAAGAAATAGGAGCAGGAGTAGGCTATCTGGCCCATTGAACCTGCCCCGCCATTCAATAAGATCATGGCTGATCTGTCCGTAAACTCAGCTCCACCTACCTGCCTTTTCCCTATAACCCTTAACTCCCCAACTATGTAAAAATCTATCTAACTGTATCTTAAATATATTTAGTGAAGACGCCTCAACTGCTTCCCTGGGCAGAGAATTCCACAGAAAATTCCAGAGAACACCACTCTCTGGGAAAAACAGTTTCACCTCATCTCCATCCTAAATCTTCTCCCCTGAATCTTGAGGGAATGTCCCCTAGTTCCAGTCTCACCTACCAGTGGAAACAACTTTCCTACTTCTATCTTACCTATCCCTTTCAAAATGTTGTATGTTTCTATAAGATCCCCTCTCATTCTTCTGAATTCCAGAGAGTATAGTCCCAGGCGACTCAACCGCTCCTCATAGGTTAACCCCTTCATCCCTGGAATCAACCTGGTGAACCTCCTCTGCACTGCCCCCAAAGCCAGTACATCCTTCCTCAGTAATATCCTTCCTTTCGAGAGCAGTAACATAAAGTTTATTTGCTGATTTTATATTCAAAGATTCAAAGTACATTTATTGTCAAAGTATGTATGCAGTAAGTAACACTGAGATTTGTCTTCCCCACAGCCTCGTAAAAAGGAAACACCATGGGACCATTCAAAGAAAGCATCAAACACCTAACACAGCAAAAAAAAAATCAAACAAATCATGCAAACACCAAAAAAAACGAGTGAGAAACACAGCATATCAAACATCAAACCACTGAAACAGTCTAGGAATGTTCATAAAGTTTCGTTCAGTTCAGATCTATTTACCTTCTCACTCAACGATCAACTTTTACTTGCCACGTGTGTATCAAAACATCGAAGCATGCAGTGAAATGTGTCGGGTTTTGTCAATGACCAATACAACCAAGGATGTGCTGGGGGCAGCCCTCAAGCGTCGCGAGGGTTCTGGCACCAACATAGCACGCCAGCAACTCACTAACCCTAAGCTACACGCCTTTCGAATGTGGGAGGAGTCTGGAGCATCTGGAGGAAACCCACACGGTCACAGGAAGAATCTCCTTGCAGTCAGCGGTGACCTGCAAGAGGACCACAACATTCTCATAGGGTTTAGGGGCTTGCATGCCTCAATGGCCTAATAGACAATAGACAATGGGTGCAGGAGTAGGCCATTCAGCCCTTCTAGCCAGCACCACCATTCACTGTGATCATGGCTGATCATACACAATCAGTACCCCGTTCCTGCTCGCTCCCCATATCCTTTGACCCCGCTATCTATAAGAGCTCTATCTAACTCTCTCTTGAATGCATCCAGAGACTTGGCCTCCACTGCCTTCTGGGGCAGAAGCATTCCACATATCCAACACTCTCTGGGTGAAAAAGTTTTCCCGCATCTCTGTTCTAAATGGCCTACCCCTTATTCTTAAACTGTGGCCTCTAGTTCTGGATTCACCCATCAGCGGGAACATGCCTCCTGCCTCCAGCGTGTCCAATCCCTTAATAATCTTATATGTCTCAATCAGATCCCCTCTCATCCTTCTAAATCCCAGAGAGCCATGTTGGCTGGAGTCAGGGTCTTGTGCTTCGACTTTTGGTAGGACCACCCATGCCAAACAGGTCAAAGGGTGGAGGTCAGACTACCGGTCCTCTAGGTTTGGAGGTTCGTTTCAGGGCTATCCACCCTGACTGGTGAAAAACTAATTGTTATCAAAGCAGCAATCAAGGTGGAAGACCTTCATTGCTGCCCTTCATGCCAGTGGCAAAGTAGGCTGTAGAAATAAAGTCAGCGGTGAGAATTGAACCACGATCACGAGCTGCTAGCCACTAAAGAAATGTTACCTCTTTGAAAATATGTTAAGTTCTATTTGCATGTGTATAAACAAGTTAGCATTGTAATTCAGAACAGAAATTATGGTTAATTTACCAGACTTTTAATTAGGAATTCCATTTCTAAGATCCCAAAACATAATTTCTAATTAATGTGTGAAGTGCTGTTGAGGTAATTGATTCCACTTTACACAGCAAACCCAGCATGATAAAATGAGACAAAAATGATCAGTTTTCAAGGAGGAAATTACAATTGTAGCATTGGCAGGGTTTTGTATTTAATTTTGTCATTTTTGATAATATTTATGCATATGTCTGCAAACTCAAAAATTAGTCACAGGGTGAAGCGTGGGTCTGTTGCTTGGAAATGTCTGTTAGGCCAAGTAATCGTTTTAGTACCTGAGTAAGGGAAAGCATATTGAGGTGGATAATAGAAACCAGTTTCTGATTTCTCCAGAGATCAATGAGTACATTGGATTCCAGTGAATTGGACGATCGGTTAACTGGGGCAGTCAATCATTTGGGACAAATCTTGAAGAACAAAAACTAATCAGGAAAGTGGCCAGGATTCCCTTCATTTATTTGGGACACTATGCTGCTTAATTGAGACAGAAGACTGTTGTCGAACTGTTTCTGATAAGCGTGAGTTGCGGGCACTTGTGTGGTTGTTTGGCGCCATGCAGTGCTTAAAGCTTTTAAATAGCATTAAAGTGTGTGTTTCCGATCGATGCTGAGAAATGAGTGGTAAGTCAATTCAGAATTGGCAGCCTCCTCGACATTGGTGGGACCCATTTTAAACTGGGGGACCGCTTCATTGAGCACCTCTGCTTCATCGACCTAAAGCAGAACTTCCAGGTGGTTAAACATATTAATTCCAGTTCACATTCCCATTTGACATGTTAATCCATGGCCTTCTCTTGTGCCACAGGATGGACGCCTTATATTCTGCCTGGGTAGCCTCCAACCTGATGGCATAAACATTGATTTCTACATCTAGTAAAAAGAATTAATCCCTCTGCCCGCTTACCTCTTCTCACCTGCCTATCTCACCCGGTGCCCTTCCTTCCTTTTCACCTATGGTCCACTCTCCTGTCCCATCAGATTCCTTCCTCACCAGCCCTTTATCTTTCCCACCCACTTGGCTTCACCGATCATGTTCTAACTATCCTTCTTCCCCTCTCCCCATTTTTTTATTCTGGTGTTTTCCCCTTTCCTTGTCAATCCTAATGAAGGGTCTCAGCCTGATCCATTGACTGTTTGTTCCTTTCCGTAGATGCTGCCTGAACTACTGAATTCCTCCATCATTTTGCGTATGTTGCTCAAAACTGGCTTGCTCACTGTGGCTTCAAACATTCTGGCTTGAAGATGTGAGAAATGGCCATCAGACATTCGGAGTGGGCAATTTTTAAATAACTTCAGTTGAATTGCGTGTGCTTGTGATGTTCTCCATTCGTGCCAACAGACATTGATTTAAATCAGTAAATTTTGAAAGTTTTGATTTTTATTTTGACTTTATGCAGGAAGACATAAAGTCACTTTCTGCATTTGGGGTCTGCACTGATTTTATTCATTTATAGTCAATCAAAAGAACACAGCAGCGTACACTGGATGAATTCCTCCATCGATAACTATTAGGAACTAATGCACAGTTTCATAGTATTGTTGTAATATTGGTAGTGTTCTAATTTCTTCTGTATTTCATTTAAATTCATAATTTGTTACTCAGCTAAATGGTGGATTGTCTTTGATATGCATTTAATTATTTCCATGAAACTTCAGCTAACTGGGCCAGAACGTACTGGTCTTTTGGTGTCCAAATTAACCAAAATCAACTCTATATTAAAAATACACTAAGTGTAAAAGAAACGGCCTTTGTCACTCCCTGAACAACACTGATTAGCCTTCGTCTCAAAACTGCACCTCTTACTTGGCTAGTAATGCACAGAAGAATATAAAATGCAGGTAATCTGCCCCTCAAACCTTCCCCTCAATTCAGGGCGATTCTGGCTCATCTTAACATGGCCTCCATTTTTCTGTCTGATCCTTGTGAGTCTTGATCACCCAAAAGTTCAAAAATGACCATCTTAACCTGAGTCCATCTCAGCCTCCAGCTGGAGAGTTCCAAAGCTTTGGTAAAAAGAATTTCCTGTTCGTCACCATCTTAAATGCATGGGCTCTTTATTCCGAAATCATGCTCCCCAGTTCTAGATTACTCTGTGAAGCAAAACGTCTTCTTTGGATTCAGCCTAGTAATCCCTTTCAGAATCTCACATGCTTCAGGGAAGATTGTCTCTCATTTTTGTAGATGAGTCTCAGCCCAAACTACTTAATTTATTCCTGATAAGGCAGTTAACATGAAGGATAGAACAATACAGCTCAGCAACAGGCCCTTCGGCCCACAATGTCAAAGCCAACCTTAATGACAATTTTACTTATACCTGTCTGTCTGTGAGTGTTTAATATATGTTGGTTCCCTACCTGTTCAGGCACTTGTGTAAAACCTTTTTAAACTTCATACCGTACATGAAGTATGTTCTCTGGTCTATTGAACTGGAATTAACCAATCAAGCATGAGTCAGAATAGTTCATTGTGATTGTGATAGTAATGGGAGTTGAACTGGTCCAATCTCATTTTCTGTAAGATATAGCCACATAGATATTAATCCATGGTTTCAGAAATGAAAGGCAGAGAGCATCAAATAGAGAAAACAGAATTTGGAACATTACAGTATAGTATGAACCTTTTGGCCCACGATGTTGTGTTGGCCTATATAAATCTACTCCATGATCAATCCAATCCTTCCCTCCATTTTTCATACATCCGCATACCTATATACGAGGCTCTTATGTGTCCCCATTGTATCCACCTCTACTACCGCCACTGGCTGTGCATTCCAGGCACCCACCATTCTCTCTGTAACCTACCTCTGACAACACCCCCAAACTTTCCTCCACTCACCTTAAGTGGACGTCCTCTGCTTTTGGCTATTGGCACCCTGGGTAATATGTGCTGGCTCTCCTTCTGTCTATGCCTTTCACAATCTTGTACAGCTCCATGAAGTTGCCTCTCAGCCGTCTTCGCTCCAAAGCTCCCAAACTTTTATTATGCCAAGGACCAATACCATTAAGCAAGGGGTCCATGGACCCCAGATTGGGAACCTGTGCACTAAAGAGATGATCCCTAGCTCTGCAAACTTTCCTCATAATATTTATGAGGTGGCATTGCAGAGTAGTGGTTAGCACAAAGCTTTATGGTACCAGTGACCCAGGTTCGATTCCCGCCACCGCCTGTAAGGAGTTTGTATGTTCTCCCCGTGACTGTGTGGGTTTCTACCAGGTGCTCCAGTTTCCTCCTACATTCCAAAGACATACCAGTTGGTAGGTTAATTGATCATTGTGAATTGTCCACTGATTAATCTCGAATTAAATCAGGGGATTACTGCACAGCATGGTTTGAAGGGCTGGAGGGGCCTACTCCATGCTGTAGCTCAATAAATAAGACACAAGAGATTCTGCAGAAGCTGGCAGTATTGAGCAAAACACACAAGTGTCGATGGAGGGGAAAAATAGCTGATGTTTCAGGCTGAGACACTTTGTCAGGATTGGAGGAAAGGTTGATTGTTTATTCTCCTCCATAGATGCTGCCCAACTTGCTGAATTCCTCCAGCATTCGTTGTAGGTTTCCTCATGAGACGCTCTCTCACTCGGGAAACACTCTTAAGTCGTCTCTGTTCAGAACATTAATGGGGATGGGTATAATGGTTTAAGGACAACTCACTGCATGCTCTCTGATGCCACATCACATTCACCAACCTCACTAATGCTACAAAACATCACTCTTGAATATTTAGGTTCAGATCATTAACATCACACTCTGCCTCACTAAATCCATATTATAGGTGCAGCTTATCTCCGTAATCCTAGGATATTATTCATATTTTCATAGCTCACTATCCTGATGCTCTACTATATCCCTGCTCACTTGCTCTCAGTGTTCCCTAACTGACAATAACTGCATTTCAAACCCTGAATCATTCACTTCACCTTCAAAAGTCCGCTGGCCGTGCCTTCAGTCCCTGATAAGTTCATCCATTTACCATTGGGACACTGAGCAATGGAGAAGCTTGGACTGTCATGTTGTGACAAACTGCTGACAATTATTTCAAAGACACCATACAGCACATTAGGATGCCCAAGCCTAGTGGTACAACACAGTTTAGCATAATGAATCATACCCTACAAATAACAAGCCGTTGTAAGCCAAGACATAATGAAGAACATTAATGGTACAAACCACACTCACCACAACTTCAGTAAACTCTTTCTCTTTCAAGGGATACATTAGAAAATTGATTTGATTGATTTATTGATCTATAACTCTTGTCCTCACTATATTTATTTATGTCATACAGTCATACAAAAGTACAGCACAGAAACAGGCCCATCTAGTCTGTGCTGGACTACTTAAGACCACTTGGTCCTATCGACCTGCACACGGACCATAGTTCTCCATACACATGCCATCCATGTATCTATCCAAACTGTTCCTAAACATTGAAATCAAGCTTGAATTCACCACTTGTGCTGGCAGCTTGTTCCACACTCTCACCACTCTCTGAGTGAAGAAATTTCCTACATGTTCCACTTAAACATTTCACCTTTCTCACTTAACCCATGACTTTTGGTCGTAGCTCTTCCCAAACTCAGTGGAAAAAGCCTGCTTGCATTTATCCTATCTATACTGCTTATAATTTTGCATACCTCTATCTAATATCCCCACAATCTTCTATGTTCCAAGGAATAAAGTCCAAACCAATGTTCTCTCGCACACACACTCATATGCACATGTGCACACACACTCACACATCTTTTCCTACTAGCACTCAAAGGAATTGAAACTGCGCACAAAAGGTTGTCACTCTGTACCTCGTTGGCATGTTAAGTATATTTTACGAACGTACACAATCCCATTTCCGGTTTTTGATGTGGACGGTGTTGAGAATGTGGAGTTCGTGGTGATTTATCTGTAGATTCTAGAACAGACTTATTTATACCATTTTATTAATTCGCTATGCCAAATTCCAAAAAGGCAAAGGGCGTGAAGCGCAAAAGAACTGCTAGTTCATTTAAAGCAGAATGGATTAATGAAACAGTAGTAACTACTGCTCCGAAAGCTCATGAAGTCAGAAACATGCTACAATTAATATTTATTTACAATACAGAAACTGCTAAAATAGCTGGAGAATTTGCAAGTGGGAAGAGGTGGAGTGAAAAGGAAATTTGACTGTTTGAAGTGTCATTTAGCAAGCTAATCACATATGGATGATGAGCAAAAGCTCTGGCAAGAAAATCTTTCATTACTCGCTACAGGCCTTCTACATATGTTTTGTGAGAGTGCAGATGAATGAGAGTGAAAACAATAAAACCCAGAGATCAAAGTTCTTATTGATAGTGTTTTGCTAGCTGTTAAAATGAATATAGAATGCAGAACTGGGCGGAGAATTGGCAGATGGACTTCAACCCAGATATGTGTGAAATGGTTAATTTTGGTAGGTCCAATTTGAAGATAGAATAAGAGTCTTGGCAGTATGGAGGATCTGAAAGATCTTGGGGTCTGTGTCGATAGAACATTCAAAGCTGCTGCGCGGGTTGACAGTGTTGTTAAGAAGCGTATGGTGTGTTGGCATTCATCAACTGTGGAATTGAGGTAAAGAGCCGTGAGGTAATGTTACAGCTATATAAGACCTAGGTCAGAGCACACTTGGAGTACTGTGTTCATTTCTGGTCACCTCACAACAGGAAGGATGTGGATACTATAGAGAGAGTGCAGAGGAGATTTACAAGGATGTTGCCTAGATTGGAGGGCGTACCTTATGAGAATAGTTCGAGTGTACTTGGCCTTTTCTCTTGGAGTGATGGAGGATGAGATGTGACCTGAGAGAGGTGTATAAGATGACGAGAAGCATTGATCATGTGGATAGTCAGGGGCTTTTACCCAGGGCTGCAATGGCTGTCATGAGAGGGAACAGTTTTAAGGTTCTTGGAAGTAGGTACAGAGGAGATGTCAGGGGTAAGTTTTTTTACACAGAGTGGTGAGTGCATGGAATGGGCTGCTGGCAACAGTGGTGGAGGCGGATATGATAGGGTCTTTTAAGAGACTCCTGGATATGTACATGGAGCTTAGAAAAATCGAGGGCTATAGGTAACCCCAGGTAATTTCTAAAGTAAGTACATGTTCGGCACAGCATTGTGGGCCGAAAGCCCTGATTTGTGCTGTAGGTTTTCTATGTTTCTAACTCAGGAACAGACACTTTGGCATGGGAAGTCTATGCTGAACTCGATGCCAAATTAAGTCTCTTTTGCTGGTACATAATCCATTTCCCTTCATTTCCTGCATATTGATTTGTTTTCTAAAAGCTTCAGACATCTGTTTCATGACCACTGGCCTCATTCCAGGCACCTGCCGCTCTCTATCTGTTAAAAATTTGACCTTCTTTAACCTTTTTCCCCTCTCACTTTAAACGCATGTCATTCTGTCCAGGGAAACAGATTTTGACTAACAAACACACACTGCTGGAAGAACTCAGTAGGTCAGGCAGCATCTATGGAGGGGAATAAAAGGATGAAGTTTCAGACCGAGACCCTTCATTGGGACTGAAAAGGAAGGGAGAAGCCAGAATAAGAAGGTGTGGGGGGAAGGAGTGCAAGCTGGCATATGATAGGTGGAACCAAGTGAAGAGGAGGGCTGATGTGAGGGGAAGGGGTTATCAAGGAAGGAAATGAAGGATTTTGATGACGACCATATGAAGCCTTTCAGAATTTTACTGATTTCCATCATGATTCCCCTCAGATTCTGATGCTCCTGAGAAAATATCCCAAGTTTTATACCACCTCTTCTCATAGCTCATAACCTCCGATCCAGGCAGCATCCTGGTGGAATTCACCTGCACCCTTTCCAAAGCTGCCACCTTCTTAACGTAGAAGGGTGACCAGAACTGCACACAGAAGAGTAGAGAATAGCTAATAAGACTTGATGTTTCATTCCCGATAATAAGTCGGCACTCTCAATGTTGCCAGTGGGCTTGGAGTGGTTACAAGGAGGGTTGGTACTTCATCGGGGTCATCAGGTGAGCACCCTCCTTCTTTGACGTTTCGCTGATAAGCCCACGACATCTCCAGAGGGCTCAACGGTGCTACCTGGCATCCCAGATACATCCCCCTCAGTTCCATACCCTCCTGTCTTCATCTTGCAGCCCAGTTGTTGTCTTTCTTTTTAATACAAATCCAATTACTGCTTTCTTCTGCTGCATTTGACAAAGACATTATTGCTTGTTGGAGTGAGTAACCCCTTACCCCCATCTTCTTCAATAGACTGGTTGTAGATGCTGCCACGAATCCCCTGTGTCCCACTTCTCCAGGGAACATCTTGGTCTTCCAGCCATTCTGGGCAGCTTCAGTTGCCAGTTCAGAGTACCTGGTCTTTTTCCTCTCATAAGCTTCTTCAACACCATCTTCCCATGGTACTGTCAATTCCACAACATATGCCAGCTTGGTTGTTGTGGACCACAGGACCATGTCTGGCTGGAGTGTTGTAGCCACAATGTCTGGGGGGAAACACTAGCTTTGTTTCCAAGTCCATGTCCATTTTCCAATCCCGAGCAACCTGCAGAACGCTTACCTCTTTTGATGTTATATGGTGCTCTGGAGGTTGGCCTGCTGGTGCAAATTGTGTGATGTGAACATTTGTTGCCGATGTTTGCGGGAGAGCATTTGTGGTAATTCGCTTCTGTTCCAAGACTGACGCCAGCTGACTGAGAACTTGGTTATGCCACCAAGTGTACCGGCCCAGGCTGAGGCTCGTGGTGCATCCTGTTAAAATGTGCCTTAGTGATCCAGGTGCTTGACAAAGAGAGCAAGTGGGATCTTCTCCCCACCACTGGTTCAGGTTCTGGGGTGTGGGTAGGAGGTTATAAGTGGATCTGATGACAAAACTTGGCCGAGATCCCTCCATCTCCAAGATGTCGTGCCAGCTGAGTTTCCTCTTTTCGAGGTTCTCCCAATTAATCCATTGGCCCTGCCTGGCCATTGAGATGCCCCTGGCATGTCGCTCTGCCTCTTCCTGTCTTCTCACCTCTTCACCACGAGCCATCTCTTTTGCACTGATGTTGCCTTAAGGGGCAAAAGTTTAGGGGTAACACGATGAGCAACTTTTTTACTCAGAGAGTGGTAGCTGTGTGGAATGAGCTTCCAAGTAGAAGTGGTAGAGGCAGGTTCAATTTTGTCATTTAAAAATAATTGGATAGGTATATGGACAGGAAAGGAATGGAGGGTTATGGGCTGAGTGCAGGTCGGTGGGACTTGGTGAGAGTAAGCATTCAGTAAGGACTAGAAGGGCCGAGATGGCCTGTTTCCATGCTGCAATTGTCATATGTTTATATGTTACATGCCTTGTGCCATTGAGGAGCCTTTGGGACGAGCCCGACTCTCCCAAATCGGACTTGGCTAACCACATCCTTGAAGTGAAGAGCAGAACTAGCACTCTGAACGGCTTTAGATGGGGTGCACTTCCTCCCTGTTGCCGCACGGGGGGCCGCTGTTCGAATAACAGCATCTTCAGATTCAGTAAGGGTCATGACCGGCCTTGCTTTGGTGCATTTAAATTCTTCCACAAGACTTACAATTGGTAATTCTAATTTGCCGTTTCCGTGTCCAACTGAACACAGTAAATGTGTGCTATCAGATGATGGAATCATTCTGTTTGAAAATCCTTTTTGCTTCATTACTTAAGTTCTCATACCTGTGAATTCTTTAGCAAGCAATATAAAATGGGGATAACCTAGGAAGCTGCTTTAAAGAGCTGGTGTAAAGTTCAAAGGTCTGAGTAGATTTATTATCAAAGTACATATATGTTAACGTATACAACCCTGAGATTCATTTTCTGGTGGGCATTCACAGTAGATTAATGAATCAAAATGGAAAGGTCAGGTAGCAGCCTAATCACAATGGCGGGGTCCAGGCCCCAGAGCAGTCCAGGGGAGAAGAAAAACCCAATGTCTGGACAATTTCAGTGCCGGGCTAGATCAAAAAGGTCAGGGTGTTAGGTCTGGAGGTGAAGGGCGGGCCAGTTCTGCTCAGTTCTGCTCGCTGCTCCATGACGTTTACCCGGCTCTGCGCTGAACTGAGCCCGAGGCTGAGGCCTACTCCATCAGCAGCGGTGGCTGGCTCTGTGTCTGTGGATTCACTTCCACAGAACGTCCATTCTGAATGCTATTTGCTTACCTTTATTGTTTGCGTGATTTGCCTTTTTTTTCCCTCTGCACATTGCGTGTTTGATGGCCTTTTTAAAATGGGTTCCACTGGCTTTCTTTGTTTAGTGGCTGCCTGTAAGGAGATGAATTGCAAGGTTGTGTAATGTATACATACTTTGATAATAAATGTATATTGAACTCATGTCTAAGATGATGAGAGGCATTGATTGTGTGGATAGTCAGAGGCTTTTCCCCAGGGCTGAAATGGCTAATATGAGAGGGCACAGTTTTAAGGTGCTTGGAAGTAGGTACAGAGGGGATATTAGGGGTAAGTTTTTTATGCAGAGAGTGGTAAGTGCGTGGAATGGGCTGCCGGTGACTGTGGTGGAGGTGGATATGATAGGGTCTTTTAAGAGGCTCCTGGAAAGGTAATGAAGCTTGGAAAAATAGAGGGCTATGGATAACCCTAAGTAATTTCTGAAGTATGTACATGTTCTGCACAGTATTGTGGGCTGAAGGGCCTGCATTGTGCTGTAGGTTTTCTGTGTTTCTACCTTCTAGCTTTAAATTAATGAAAAACTACACACAAAGACTGACAAGCAATGCATGTGCAAAAGATGACAAACTGTGCAAATACACAAAAAATAATAGTAGCAATAATAAATAAATAAGTCGTACTGAAAATATGAGTTGTAGGGTCCTTGAAAGTGGGTCGGTAGGTCGCTGAATCTGTTGCGTACTGAGTTGAGTGAAGTTATCCATGCTGGTTCAGGAATCTGATGGTTGAGGGGTTACAGCTTTTCCTGAACCTGGTGGTGTGGGGCTCCTGACGGCAGCAGAGAGAAGAGAACATGGACTGGATGATGGAGGTCCTTGATAAAGGAATGTTGCTTCCTTATTGCAGTGCTCCTCGTAAATGTGCTCAGTGGTGGGTGGGCTTTTTCAGTGATGGATTGACTTGTATCCCCCATGTTTTACACACTTTTCCTTTCTTGGTGTTTGTTGCCCAGTAGTACTCTATTTCCTACTCCCAGTCAGAATGAGGACTTTTCGTGTGAAGGGCTGGGCTGTATCTATTAAATTTTATAGACACTTCCATTCTTGGGCAGTGATGTTTCCATACCAGACCATGATGCAACCAGACAGGGTATTCTCCACTGTAAATCTATAGAAGTTCGTTAAAGTTTCAGATGACTTATCCAGTCTGCACCAACATAAGGAAATAGAGGCACTGCCGTATCTTCTTTGTAATGGCATTTATGTGTCGGTCCCTGGACAAATCCAGAATATGGTGGGCTAAGTAATCCCTACCACACTGCATGAACCTTGGATACAAACATGACCTTATTCAGTTGGAGCAAAAATAAACCTATCTGTACAAAATAACTTGAGTGAAATATTCAAGATTGTTTATTGTCATTCTCCAGAACGTGAGTGTAAAGGAGAACGAAATGATTGTTACTCCGAATCTGATGCAGCATAAAAAACACAATAAGCATAAAGAATGCAATAAAAAATAACAAAAACACAATAAATAAATTGATTAAAGTCTCCTTCAATTATGAGGAGGTTGTGTGGATAATTATTTTGTAGAGTGCTGATGATATCGTAAGGCTCCCACAGTACATCCTTGGCACTAGTGCTCGGGGGGGGGGGGGGGGGGTGATGGTTTCAGCGGTGATGAGCACAACAGTAAATTCCCTGAGCAGGCAATATTCAATAATAACAGTAAAGAAACTAATCAAAAAGTTAAATTTCAATCAATAACGCCTGTTGCTCAATCTTTCTGGAACTTTCAGTAATGCTGACTGAGATGGTTTGCAGCCTCTGTGTTAAGTGACACCCTGTGCATCATAAGTGATGTTTGTTGTCATAACGATCTCATTTAAAAAAATACATATATCTGGCTGGCAATTTCAGAATCAATTTTCTGTAATACGTCTGCTGTCTTCTCTCTGTAATCAATCAGGGGCCGTGGCAAGGGTTGTGTGCAGCGCTCCAAACAGGGGCTTATTTTCTGTCTGCCGGTCACAGGCTTGTTTTAATTACAAGTATTTTTATTGCATGTTTAAGCAAGTAACAGTAAATATTGAATTCTCCACCAGGTTCTGCACAAGATAAGTCAGAATTAAGAACAGTAGGAGGGTTTTTGCTCAAAATAACTTTGTTAAAAGCCTTAACAAATTAGGGATTTAAACCATTTGTCCGCAGGGTCCAGGCAGAGTTCCTACTGTGCCATTGGTTGTAGCAGTCTTCCAGTAATCCAAGATATTCCCTCACTAGACCACAGTTATAGAGTCGTAGAGAGCTACAGTACAGAAACATGCCATTCAGCCCATCTATTCCTTCTCTCAAGCTCTATCCATTTTAAGTGTTGGTTGCTTTTTATATGAAAGATAATTTTTCAATATTTTGAAAGACGGTTGTGGGGCACTGTTCTGACATCTCAAACCAAAAGTTTGTGGATTAAATTCCCTCTCAAGAGACTTAGAACATAGAATGTAGAACAGCACAGTACAGGAAATGGCCATTTGGCCCACAATGTTGTGCTCAACCAGCTAAAAAGCAAATCAAAAACACACAAATATTAATCCCTCCTACCAACACAATCTCCATAACCCTCCATCCTCCATACATCCATGTGCCTATCCAAACGTATCTTAAAAGCATCTAAAGTATTTTCCTCTACCACTATGCCAGGCAGTACATTCCAGACATCCATAGCCCTCTCAGTAAAAAGCTTGCCCCTTGAACCTACCACCTCTCAGCTTCAATGCATCCCTCTGGTATTAAACATTTCAAGCCATGGAAACAGATACTCCCCGTCTACTCTATCTGTGCCTCTCATTATCTTCTAAACCTCTATCAGGTCTGCCCTCCGCCTCCAGTACTCCAGAGAAAACAGCTCCCTCTCATTACAGCATATGCCCTCTACACCAGGCAGCATCCTGCTAAACTTCTTCTGCACTCTGTCCAAAACCTCAACATCCTTTCTATAGTGGAACTTGTGAATAACAAACAATAGTGATACTCAGTGACTCCGGATAAAGCAGATGGAACGGAGGTGGCTAGATTGTTCAGCAGTTAGTAAACCAATTTTCCAAAATTGGAGTTGCTGTTTTATTATCCCTCTCAACCCCCATCTCCTGTCTTCTCCCCATTACTTTTGGCATCCTCACTAATCAAGAGCCTATCAAATTCTGATTTAAATGTCTTGGCCTCCACAGCCAGCTGTGTCAATGAATTCAACAGATTCAATGCCCTCTAGCTAAAGAGATTTCTCCTCATCTCTGTTCTAAAGGGAATTCTTTGCATTCTGAGGCTGTGTCCTCTGGTCCTAGACTCTGCCACTAAATATCCTCTCCATGTCCACTCTAACCAAACCTTTCTATATACAATATGTGCACCTGAGTGTTCCTTCTTCTTTTTCCTTGAGTTTTTAAAGCAGTTGGCATCCACATTGTTGCATTACTGCCATCTTCAGGATTTACTGTCCCTTATCGTCCATTCACTTGACTGCCTAAAGTCGATTTTTCAGTCCCATTGCCCTTAAAAAACTAAACAACCATTTCTTCCCCTGATCACTCTCCCCACGTTCCAATAAACCTTTAACACTGTTCTCTACCAGTCCTATTTTGCGTAATTGTTGTAGCACTTGTTGTCTTTCCTGTGCAAATTTCCTGCATGAAATAAGGATATGCTCTACTGTTTCAGTCTCCTGACATAGATCACAAAAACCTGTTGGATGTTTATTTATGATGGCTAGAATACCATTAAGGTCGCTGTGCCCAATTCTCAGTCACTTGCTCCTTCCACTTTACTCACCTGAGTGTTCACTGGACTTTTGATGATATTGTTATAGCCAAGCAAGAATCTCAACCAGTTGATTGGAAGTATAAAGACTTCTATGGCCTCTGACCTTGTTGAATGATTAGGCTGTTAACCTTCAACAGAGAAATCTAGTTTGAAATCACCCAATCAGCTGAGTAAGTAGGCTAAGGAATGATGAACAGAGTTTAATTTGGATAATTGCAAGGTGTTGCATTCTGGAAAGTTAAATCCAGGTAGGATTTTCATAGTAAACGCAGAACCCTGTTAGGTGTTGTAGAATGGACAGACCTTGGAGAGTAAGTACATGGTTCTCTTAAGGTTGTGCCACAGGGAGATGGGATGAAGAAGGATTTCAACAATGGATTTTGTAAGTCTGGGCTTTGAATATACAAGTTGAAAGGTCAGGTGTAATTGTACAGGATGCTGGCCAAGCCACCCTTAGAGTATTGTGTTCAATTTTGATCACCCTGCTATAGGAAAGACATTATTAATCTGGAAAGAATGCAAAAAAAGTGTGCAAAAAAGATTTACAAATGTGTTGCCAGGACTTGAGAGATTGAGTTAAAGGGAGAGACTGGGCAGATTAGAACTTCATTCAGAGTATAACAGACTGAGGGGTTGTCTTATGGACATGTAAAAAATCATGAGGGCCATAGAAAGGGTGAAAGCACATGTTGTTTTCCCAGATGGGGGAATCAATAAGTTGAGGGCATAGGTTTAAGGTGAGAGGGGAATGATTTAATACAGACTTAAGGGGCAACTTTTCGCACAAAAGGTTGTTTCAATGTGAAATGGGCTGCCAGATGAAGTGGTTAAGGTAGGTGTTGAAGAGTTTTTAAAAAGATAGTCGGACAGGTACATGGACTGGAAAGATATGTTATGTTATGGTTATGTTCTGAAAGCTAGTAAAGGAGACTAGCTTGGAAGGTGCATCATAGTTGGCAGAGACCAATTGGGGTTGAAGGACCTATTTCTCTGCTGTCTGACTCTGTGGCAAGGCACTCTTGCCTCCAACTTTGAGACAATTCCAGCCCGCATCATCAAAGCTCATAATCAAACTTATTTCCACATCTTTGTTACACACAATTTTTCCACTGGGGCAAGGGTTAAGAAAGCACATGAAAGGTACACTTTAATACATTGTACCTATGAACAGAATGGATTAACACAGCAAGCTGCTTAATACCAATGAGAAGCTAAAACACTCAAACTCAGTATTTATAGACTGCAATAAATTAGAGAATCGCCTCAGAGCACATCAAGGTGTGATTCATCCTTTAATAACACAGGAAGCCTCTCCTGATGCAGAGTCAACATTAAGCTCACAATATACCGGATGAACATCCATTCCATCAGATCCTTTCAGAGTATTCATTTCTCTCTGAATTCTGTCAATAGCAATCTTATTATTGGTCTGCTGAAATGTTTCCTTACTAAGTGGTGCCCTAATTGGCTACATAGAGTGAAAATCAAGACTGATTCAAAAGCTCAACAGATTCTGCAAGTGCTGCATATATTGAGCCACATGCACAAAACCCAACAAGTCTGCCAGGATCTACGGAGGAGAATAAACAGTCAACATTTCAGGCTGAAACCCTTCATCAAAGATGATAGGAATGAGGGTAGAAGCTAGAATCATTTATTCAGGTCCATAAGACATAGGAATATAAGTATTAGGCATTTCATCCCATTGTCTGGTTCATTATTCCATCATGGCTGATCCTAGATTCCGCTCAACCCCATATACCTACCTTCTCCTCAGATCCTTTTGATGCCCCGACCATTCAGGAAATTATCAATTTTTTGCTTTGATTCTACCCATGGACTTGGCCTCCACTGCAGCCTGTGGCAGATCATTCCACAGATTCACTACTCTCTGGCTAAAAAATTCTTCCTTACCTCTGTTTTAAAAGGTCGCCCCTCAGTTTTGAGACTATGCCCTCTACTTCTGGATACCCCCTACAACAGGAAACATCCTCTCTCCATCCACCTTATCTAGTCCTTTCAATATGTGGTAGGTTTCAATGAGGTCCCATGCATCCTTCTAAATTCCAGTAAGTACAGGCCCAAAGCTGCCAAACACTCTTGGAATCATCCTCGTGAACCTCCTCTGGACTCTCTCCAATGACAACACATCCTTTCTGAGATATAGGGCCCAAACTGTTGACAATATTCCAGGTGCAGCCTAACCAGTGCCTTATAATGCCTCATCACTATCTCCTTGTTTTTATATTCTATTCCCCTTCAAATAAATGTCAACATTGCATATGCCTTTTTTTACCACAGACTCAACCTGTAAATTAACCTTCTGGGAGTCTTGTGTGAGCACTAGGTCCCTCTGGACCTCTGATGTTTGGATTTTCTCCCCATTTAGATAATACTCCGCACTATTGTTCTTTTTACCAACATGCATTATCATGTATTTCCCAGCACTTTATTCCATCTGTCACTTTTTTGCTCATTCTTCCAACTTGTCTAAGTCCTGCTGCAATCGCGTTGCTTCCTCAGCACCACCTACCCCTCCACCTATCTTCATATCATCTGCAAACTTTGACACAAATCCATCAAATCCATTACTTAAACCATTGACAAACAATGTGAAAGGTAGCGGTCCCAATACTTATTCCAAAGGAACACCACTATTCACTGGCAGCCAACCAGAAAAGGCCCCCCTTTATTCCCACTCAATGCCTCCTGCCAGTCAGTCATTCCCTATCCAAGACAGTATCTTTCCTGTAACATCATAGGATTTTATCTTTTTAACAGTCTCGGGTGTGGCACCTTATCAAATGTCTTTTGAAAATCCAAGTAAATGACATCCACTGTCTCTCCTTTGTCCACCCTGCTGGTTATTTCCTGGAAGAACTCCATCAGATTTCTTAGGTAAGATTTCCCTTTACAGAAACCATGCTGACTTTGAATTATTTTATCATTAGTCTCTCCAAGTACCCCAAAATCTCATTCTTAATAAACATAGAAGCATAAAAAGAGGTTCCGGAAGATTGGAGGGTTGCGGATGTTGTTCCCTTATTCAAGAAAGGGAGGGGGGATAACACAGGAAATTATAGACCAGTGAGTCTTACTTCAGTAGTTGGTAAGTTGATGGAGAAGAGCCTGAGAAGCTGGATTTATGAACATTTGGAGAGGCATGATATGATTAGGAATAGCCAGGATAGCTTTGTCAAAGGCAGGTCATGCCTTATGAGCCTGATTGAATTTTTTGAGGATGTAACTAAACACATTGATGAGGGTAGAGGCATAGATATAGTGTATATGGATTTCAGCAAGGCTTTTGATGAGGTACCCCATGGAAGGCTTATTGAGAAAGTAAGGAGGCATGGGATCCAAGGGGACATTGGTTTGTGGATCCAGAACTGGCTTGCTCACAGAAGGCAAAGAGTGGTTGTAGACTGGTCATATTCTGCATGGAGGTCAGTCACCAGTGGTGTGCCTCAGTGATCTGTTCTGGGACCCCCTACTCCTTGTGATTTTTATAAAATGACCTTAATGAGGAAGTGGAGGGAGGGGTGGTAAATTTGCTGATGACACAAAAGTGGGGGTTTTGTGGATAGTGTGGAGGGCTGTCAGAGGTTACAGCCGGACATTGATAGGATGCAAAACTAGGCTGAGAAGTGGCAGATGGAGTTCAACCCAGATAAGTGTGAGGTGGTTCATTTTGGTAGGTCAAATATGATGGCAGAATATAGTATTAATAGCAAGACTCTTGGCAGTGTGGAGGATCAGAGGGATCTTGTGGTCCGAGTCCACAGGGCACTCAAAGCTGCTGCGCAGGTTGACTCTGTGGTTAAGAAGGCATATGGAGCATTGGGATTAATCAATTGTGGGATTGAGTTTAAGAGCCAAGAGGTAATGTTGCAGCTATATAGGACCCTGATCAGACCCCACTTGGAGTACTGTACTCGATTCTGGTTGCCTCACTACAGAAAGGACTACAGAAAGGGTGCAGAGGATGTTGCCTGGATTGGGGAGTATGCTTTATGAGAATAGGTTGAGTGAACTCAGCCTTTTCTCCTTGGAGTGACAGAGGATGAGAGGTGACCTGATAGAGGTGTACAAGATAATGAGAGGCATTGATCGTGTGGATAGTCAGAGGCTTTTTCACAGAGCTGAAATGGCTAGCACAAGAGGTCATAGTTTTAAGGTGCTTGGAAGCAGGTACAGAGGAAATGTCAGGGGTAAGTTTTTTATGCCAAGAGTGGTGAGTGCGTGGAATGGGCTGCCGGCAACGGTGATGGAGGTGGGAACGTTAGGGTCTTTTCAGAGACTCCTGGATAGATACATGGAGCTTAGAAAATAGAGGGCTATGGGTAAACCTAGGCAGTTCTAAGGTAAGGACATGTTTGGCACAGCTTTGTAGGCCGAAGGGCCTGTATTGTGCTGTAGGTTTTCTATGTTTCTATGTTTCCATTATGTTTGGTAACGTGGAGCAGATAGCAAGCTTGTGAATGTAGCAAGAGCAAAAAATGTTGGGAATAGAGAGTGTGGAGCACCACGGGAGGGGATTTGGACAGGTGATAGAGAAGGATTGCCAGCGATGGGGTGGGGGGCATAATGCAGGTGAAGACACATCCAGTCCTGAAACACCAGGCATGGTCATTTGATTCCAAACAATTGGCTTATTGATCATTACAGAATGATTTACCGAATGTCTCTTTGGTGCTTCCCGCTCTCTCCCCCATCCCTTCCCCCTTTCCCAACCAGGATTCCCCTTTCCCTGCCCCCTTCCCACTCTCAGTCCACAACAGAGACTCATATCAGAAACAGGTTTATCATCACTCATATATATCATGAAATTAGTTTTTCTTTTGTGACAGCAGTAAAGTGCAATACATAAAATTACTACAGTACTATGCAAAAGTTCTCAGGCACCCTGGTTATATATATGTGGTTAAGACTTTCCCTTAACAGCTCTCGTGTTGGGATATTAATTGACTTTAAATACACTCTGAGCGGATGCAGTGTTCAGGGATATCGGAATTCCAGCGTACTGAGGGGAGACATTATTCTCAGCCCTTTTGTCCTTATCTCTGAGGATCAACAGCTTATCATGGTAGAGAGACAAGTTCCCGAGAACAATGCTGCATGGAATTAATATATCTGGACCTTAGCTTTTGATAGGGGCACTCATGGTGAGAAGGTCCAGGGTGCAGTTCCAGACAAAAAGCATTCCAACTAAGACCTCAACAGTGGAACTAGCAGAAGATGATGACACATCGCAATGGAAGTTAAGATGGAGGAAGTTTGTAGCAGTGAAGGGTCCCCAGTCATCTTGCATTCCATGCCAGTGGATCCTGACCCTGACCTGTCAAGGACTGTGTGGTGGCTGCCCATGCATCAACCTCCACCTGTCAAACAAAGTCACGCACAGGCATTCTCCATTGTGTAGAGGGGGGACACTGCAGTCATAATGCGCAGCAGAGTTCAGGGTGAATGTTTCACATGGTGGAAAAAGCAACTGTCAAGTACAGTTGGATTTAGATAAAATCTATTCACCAATTGAGAACTTCTGAAACGTTACCTAGGACTAACAAATTAATAAAAATGTAATGATTAAAATTATGTAATTTGAAAACGAGCTTAGACTGAACCTACAAATCAACGGAAGCTTGGCAATATCCACAGTAAGCGTATATCAAATATATCATACTTTTATTGTATAGCAAGTGGTTGTTATGACTTAGGAAGACAACATAAAAGTTCAAAGTAAATTTATAATCAAAGTATGTATATGTTACCATATCCTACCCTGAGATTCATAGTCTTGCAGGAGTTCACAGCAGAACAAAGAAATACAATATAATCAATAAAATAAAACTATAAAAACTACACACAAATACTGGCACACAATGTATAAAAGACACACTACAAATACAAAAAAAATACATATAATAACAATAATAAATAAACAATTAAATAAATAATACTGAGAACATGTTGCAGAGTCCTTGAAAGTGAGTCTATAGGTTGGGGAATCAGTTCAGAGTTCAGTGAAGTTAGTCATGCTAATTCAGATGCCTGATGGTTGCAGGGTAATAACTTTTCCTAAAACTGGTGATGTGGGTCCTAAGGCACCTGTTCCTCATGTCCAACAGCAACAGCGAGAAGAGAGCGATTTCCAATCTGAGTGGGGTGATTCGATAATACCTCTGTCAATCATTGCTGTAAGTCATTGAGATTGACTAATGTCTGTAATATCCTTCACTCAATGTACTTTACTTAATATATTACCGCGGGAGAAGTTAATGTAGTTGCTATCCAGCTCTTGGCATTAAACAATCTGCTTTTGGAGTAAATTAATTTCATTGGCTGTTCATTATGAGCTTGCACACTCAACCTATCTCATTCCAGGTCACTGCAAGATACGGCATTGATATAAACTTAGTAGATAAGTGGACAAAATGCATAATAGATAGTGGAGAGGATGTTTCCATTGGCAGGATGGTCTTGAATCTGAGGCACAGCCTCTAAATGATGGGATGTCCCTTCAAAAGTGACATGATGAGGAATTCCTTCAGCCAGAGGGTGGGGAATCGGTAGGATTTGTTGCCATAGATGGCTGTCTGAGCCAAGTTATTGGGAGTATTTAGGGCAGTGATTAATAGGTTCTTAATTGGTAAAGGGTTCAAAGATTACAGGTAGAAAGTTGGAAAATGGGGTTGAAAAGATAATCAGTCATGATTAAATGATAGATTGGACCCAATAAACTGAATGGCCCATTTCTGCTCCTATAGCTTATGAACTTAGCTTAGGAATTAATAAGAACATGTGGGCACTGGTAGAGTGGGATGATGGTGCAGTTCCCCTTTAAGAAAAAGCAAATGAGGAAAGTATGCTGGTCTGTAAGTAAGATTGAAATGTAAAACCCTTATCCCCCACTTCCTACTGCCCTGCTGGCAAACGTACAGTCTCTGGAAAATAAAACTGAAGACCTCATAACAAGATTGCAGTACCAGAGGGAAATGGGAGACTGCTGTGTTCTTTGATTCACGGAAACATGGCTCACCCCTACCATTTCAGATGCAGTCCCACAGCCAAAGGCTTCACCATTCACCACAGAGAAAGGGCAACTGAATCTCTTAAAGGTAGAGGAAAAGGAATATGCTTAATGATTAACTAATTGTGTTGCACAGATGTGGCGATTCTTTTTCAGTCCTGCTCACCTGACCTGGAACATTTAGCAGTCAAGTGTGTTCATTTTATCTACTGAGGAGATTTTCCAACATCATCCTGGTAGTAGTTTACATTCCACCACTGGCTAACATCAGTCAGACCTTGGAGGAGCTGAGCAGCAGTCCCCAAACCATGCATCCTGATGTCTCCCCGATCATTGCAAGGAATTTCAAACAAGTCAGCTTGAAGAAGTCTCTGACCGACTACTACCAACATATCACCTGTGAAAACAAAGGTTTCAACACACTTACCATGTCATCTCATTCGCACTTTGTAAAGTCCGATTGCCTAGTTACACCTCTACTTCCGCCATACAGGCAGAGATGGCGGACCGCAGCTCTAGTGGTGAGGACCACAATGGTGTGGTCAAGGGAGGTGGAGAAAGGCTTACAGGACTGATCTGATTCGGTGGATTGGACAATATTCAGTGATTCATTTTTGAATCTGAAAGAATATGCCACAGTTGTCACCAATATTATCAAGGCCAATGTGGATGAGTGTGTGCCTTCAGAAACATGCCAGGCATACTCAAACCAAAAGCCATGGATGAACCAGAAGATTTGTAGTCTGATGAGGGCTAGATCTGTGACATTCAAGACCAGTGATCAAGAACTATACAAGAAGAATGCGTACAACCTATGGAAGGCAATTTTAAGAGGGAAAAAAGCAATTCTGATTGAAATTACTGATGTACTCAGATGCACGTCAGCTCTGGCAGGGTTTCCTACAAGACAAAACTTAACATCAGGAATGGCTGAGATGATTCACTTCCAGGTGAGCTCAGTGATTTTTATACATGACTGATAAGGGAGAATAAAGCTACATCTGTGCAGGTCCTTGGAGATCCACAGACCATCTATGACTCTGTGATATCTGTCTCAGGGGTGTTTCTCAGAACATCTTTCAAGAGGTTAAACCCTTGCAAAGCATTAGGCCTTGATAGTGTAAGGGGTAGGGTACTGTAAACCTATGCCAACCAATTGGCAGGAACACTCAAGGACACCTTCAGTCTTTCTGTTGCGGTTAGAGGTTCCCACCTGTTTCAAAAGGGTGACAATTGTACCAGTGCCCAAGGAAAGGTGAGCTGCCTGAACAACCATTACCCGCAGGGTGGAGGACTAATGCATCAATCAATGGCCCCCTCTTATACCAAGACGAGGCCACCTTCATGGTGGAGGAGCAACACTTTATATTCAGTCTGGGTACCCTCCAACCTGACAACATGAATATCGAATTCTCCTTCCCGATAAAAAATTTCCAAGCCCCCTTCCTCTAATCCCCACTGTGACCTTCCGCTTCTCCTCATCTACCTATTACTTCCCCCTAAATCCCATCCTCCTTCCCTTTCTCCTACTGTCCACTCCCCTCTCCTATCAGAATCTTTTTTTTTCCAGCCCTTGACTTTTCCCACCCACCAGGCTTCACCTACTACTTTCCAGCTAGCCTCTTTCCCCTTCCCCCTTTTTATTCTGGCATCTTCTCCCTTCCTTCTCAGTCCTGAGTAAGGGTCTTGGTTTGAAACGTTGACTGGTTGCACTATTCCATAGATGCTGCTTGACCAGTTGAGCTCCTCTAGCATTTTTGTGAGTGTTGCTTTGGACTTCCAGCAATTGTAGAATTTCTCTTGTTATTGATTTATTACTCAACAACTATTGCCCACTAGCACTCACAACTACAGTGATGGAGGTCAGTCATGACCAGAATCACCTCCTGCATAAGTAAAAATCAGAACCTGCTGCAATTTGCTTATCTTCACCATAGGTCTTCAACGGATGTGTACTTACTGGCTCTTTACTTGGCCTGGCCTACCTGGACAATAGCAATACCAACGTTAAGCTGCTGCGTACTGATTATAGTTCAGCATTCAACATCATTATGTTCTCAGTACTAGTCAACCTGGATCCTCACCAGAAGACTACCATCAGTGCGGGTTGTAAATTACATTTCCGCTTCACTGCCAATCAACTCTGGTGCACCTCAAGGATGCTGCTTTGTCCACTGCTCCATTCTCTCTATACCCAGGCACAGTCCAAATGCCATCTGTAAATTTGCCAATAACAGAGCTGTTGTTGGCAGAATTTCAGGTGGTGAAGAGGAGGTGAAGAGTGAGTGGTGAGATGGATCAGCTGGGTGAATGGAGTTGCAACAACAACCTCGCACTGAATGTCTGTAAAACCAAGGAATTGATTGTGGACTTCAAAGAAGGGGAAGTCAAAGGGACATACCTTATCAAAGGATCAGGAGTGGAAAAGGTGAGCAATTTCAAGTTCCTAGCTGTCAACATCTCTGAAATCATATCCTAGACTTATATTGATGCATTTACAAAGAAGGCATGATATTAGATAATTTCATTATGAGTCTCAGGAGATTTAGGACTCCAGGAACTTTAAGGACTCTTTATCTTGTTATTTTATTTCATGGTCTCATTAATTTTGCTATTTATTTACAGTTGCATTTCAACAGTTTGTTGTCTTCTATGCTCTTGCTCTTTCAGTGATCCTGTTTACTGTTACCATTCTATAGATTTGCTCAGTATGCCTGTAGGAAAAAGAATCTCAGGGTTGTTTGTGATGACATGTATGTACAGTGATAATATATTTTATTTTGAACTTTGAAATTTGGTACGTCACCAAAGACTATAGCAAATTTCTACTGGTAAGACCATAAGACATAGGAGCAGAATTAAGCTGTTCAGCCTAACGAGTCTGATCCACCATTCCTGATCCCAGATCCCATTCAACATCTGCCCTCTTGCCATAAAATTTGTTGCCCTGACCAATCAGAAAACTATCAACTTTCACTTTAATTGTACCCATGGACTTGGCCTCCACAGCTGTCTGTGACAGAGCACTTCACAGATTCATTACTTTCTGGCTAAAAAATTTCCCCTTACTGCTGTTCTAAAGGGTCGCCACTCAGTTTTCCGAATGTGTCCTCAAAATCTGAATACCCCCACCACAGGAAACATCCTCTCTACATCCACCCTCTCTAGTCCTTACAACATTTGATAGGTTTCAATGCGATCCCCATACATTCTTCTAAGTTCCAGTAAGAACAGCCCAAGGCTGCCAAATGCTCCTCATATGTTAACCCCTTCATTTGCAGAATCATCCTTGTGACTCTCTCCAACGACAACACATCTTTTCTGAGATATGGGTCCAAAACTGTTGACAATAATCCTGGTGCAGTTTGACTAATGTCTTCTAAGGCCTCAGCATTATCTCCTTGTTTTAACATTCTACTCTCCTTGAAATGAATACCAAAATTACATTTGCCTTCTTTACCACAGAGTTAACCTGAAAAGTAACCTTCTGGGGGGGTGGGGGGGTCTTGCTCGACGACTCCTAAATCCCTTTGCTACATTTTTGCCCATTCTTCCAATATGTATTGCTTCCTATTGCTTCCTCAGAACTACCTACTCCTCCACCTATCTTCGTAATCATCTGCAAACTTTGTCACAAAGCCATCAGTTCCATTATCTAAATCACTGACAAACAATGTGAAAAGTAGTGTTCCCAATACTGACCGCTGAGGAACACCACTAGTCACTGGCAGCCAAACAGAAAACTTGCTGCCTCCTGCCTGTCAATCCATTGCCGGCATCTTTCCTGTAATACCATGGGATTTTATCTTGCTCAGCAGCCTGATGTAATGTGGAGAGCATTTTAACTGGTTGCAACACCATCTGGTATGAATGGGCCACTGCACAGTATTCAAGAAAGCTGCAGAAAGTTGCAAACTCACCCAGCTCCATCATGGGCACTGGCCTCCCCAGCATTTAGGACACCTTCAAAAGGTGCGGTATTTATCATGAAAATATTTTTATATATTTCTTATTGTAACATAGTATGATTTTATGTATTTCCTATACCTCTGCCACAAAACAACAAATTTTATGACAATAGGGTACAAACGTCCTAACATATTTCATAAAGTTTTTCAGTACTCTATCTAAAGCTGTTACATCTTTTTTGTGAAGTTATCTCCTGACCCTTGACACTCAACATGAACATGCTGGGTGGTATTCAGAACTTCAACCCCATGTATCAGAAGACAGAGAAGCCCTGTATAAGCTGTAGAAGGAGTACATCACTTCACAAACTGTTCAGCACATCGGGCGCCTCCTGTCCCAGCAGTGGACAAATCTACAGTTCCCACTTTGACCTCATCGGTTACTTGGTAAGCCTGAAGAGTTGAAGCAAGTCAACTTCAGTCTTGAGGGACTGCTTACAAAGAGAGGCTCAAAGATCTAGACAGTCTCCTGAAAACCTCTGACTCAAGGTTCTCAATGTGAAAATTTCGGGTGGTATTGAGAACTTCAAGCCCATGCAAATACATGGAAGGAAAATCCAAAGTCAACATTAATTTTGGGAGAACTAGGATGTAATGCTGAGGCTTTATATGACATTGGTCAGACCAGCTTGGAGTATTGTGAGCAGCTTTGGCCCCTTATCTATGAACAGATGGGCTTGCATTTGAGAGGGTGCAGAAGAGGTTCATGAAATGATTCTCAGAATGAAAGGTTTAAGGTATGAGGACTGCACTCACTGAAGATTAGAAGAATGAGGAGAGGGGTATCTCACTGAAACTTATCAAATATTGAAAGTCCTGGATAGAACGGGATGAAGAGGGTGTTTCTTACAGAGGGGGAGTTAAGGACCAGAGGGCACAGTCTCAGAATAGGGGGACTTCTTGCTATTACAGAGATGAAGTGGAATTTCTTTAGACAGAGAGTGGTGAATTGGTGGAATTCATTGCCACAGACAGCTGTGAAGGCCAAGTCACTTAGATTTAAAGCGGAGTTGATAAGTTCTTGGTTAAAGGTTCAAAAGTTGAAAGATTCATTTTATTATCAAATTATGCACGCAGAATACAACTCTGAGCTTTGTCTTTTCCAGATAACCAGAGAATACAGAAAACCACAGAAGTAGTTAAAAGACATCAATCCCACCTGCACAAAAAGAAAAAGAAAAAGAAACAAAAAACTTGCAAACCCTAAATCCCACCCCCCCCATCTCATCCCTCTCACAAAAACTGATGGATCACCCAAACCCTAGCCTGCCAATGGCAACAAGAAAGAATGGGTGAGAATGTGAAAAAAAAAACATAGACTGAAAGAGGGAAAAAAGTCATATTGTCAAATGTTACAGGGAGGAATCAGAAGAATGGGTTTGAGAGGATAAAAAAACCAGCCATGATGGAATGAGCTGAACTCATTGAGCCAAATGGCCTGCTTCTACTCCTATGTGTTTTGGTGTTATTCATTAGAGACCAATTATATAGAAGCCCTGTATAAATGGATAACAAGACTTTCAATGTAGGTACCCAATACTAATATGGATGAAGCATTATACCAACGGCTGAGATGCAAAGAAATAGATCCCCATCTCCATCCTTAGCAATGTGTCTCTAATGATTAAAGAGCTAGTATCATATTCAATAGTGCCTTATGGCAAGGACGTGAAATTGCTTCTTGAAAAAATTACCACATCTTGTAATATTTATTCTGTTTTACAATATTCATTGGTTGAAATGACAATGGGTGAGGATGGGGGAGGAAGTTAAAGGAAATGCAATAATATTGGACACGGGGGGTGGGGGAGGAAGGGATCCCCTGTCAGGGTAGCATAGTGGTTGGCGCATCATCTTACAAAGCATTTAATTCCTGCCACTGTCTGTAAGGAGTTTGGACATTGTCCTTGTATCAGTGCGGGTTTCCTCCGGGTGCTCCAGCTTCCTTCCGCATTCCGAAGGTGTGCAGCTCGTGTTAGTGAGTTGCCTGTTTGTTGGCAGCCGAAGCGTGGCGGGGCTTGCGAGCTGCCCAGCACCATCCTCGCTGATTTGATTTGACACAAACCACACACTCCACTGTATGTCTCGATGTGCAGTGCATGGGACAAGTAAAACCGATCTTTATCCTTCTTTAAAATATTAACACTTAGGGACAAAGGTGTTGCAATTGAACATAGAATGTTACACAAAAGTGCAGGCCTTTAGGCCTACGGTGTGTGTGATCTTTTAGGCAAATCCACGATAAATCCAACCCTTCCTCCCTATATAGCCCTCCATTTTTCTATCATCCATGTGTCATTCTAAACATTTCCTAAATGCTCCTCATGTATCTGCCTCTACGATGACCTCTAGCAGAGTTTTGCCCTCTGTGTAAAAAAAAACACGTACTTCTGACATCCCCCTGTATTCTCCTTAAAATTACCCCCATTCCTACCAGACATTTCCATCCTGGAAACAAGTTTCTGGCTATCAACTCAATCTACGCTTCTACCAGTTTTCCTGGCAGAACATTTGCTGCACCCACCACTCTCTTTCCTTCTGCAAGCTGTAAGGCTGATCAACACTACCACCCACCATCCCACCCCTCCGCACTCCCCCACCATCACTACTTTATCAGTTTCTGTCAAAGTCAGCAGGTATAGACAGTCCAGTGCTTAGCTTCACTTTATGGACTATCATCCAATTGATATATAAGCTATGTTAGGTATTTATAGTTACTGTGTACTTTTATCTTATTGTATGTTTTTTTGTGCTGCATCAGATCTGGAGTAACAATTATTTTGTCTTCCATTACACTAGTGTACTGGAAATAACATTAAAAAACCTTGAATCTTGCATCTCATCCTCTAAAGAACTGTGTAAAGAACAAATGCTCGTCTTTTTAAGTTACGACACTTAAAGGAAGTGCCCCAGCTGCCATTAAAGCTGCCAATAGGACACTGACTATGATGACTGAGAATTCTTTCTCAGCCTCGGATCCAATCTGTTGAATTTTGAATAACCAAGTTTACTATATAAAGAAGCCGTTCTTAATGGGGAATCACCTTTGTAATGAAGGTTTGGAGCAGATGGCTTTTTAAACATCGTTCTCTTTCCTAATGTAGCTTACAGAATCAGGCTTTTTTTTTCTCCTCTGATTGCTTGTCGAGCTGCAGAGTATTAATCTAATGGATAATAAGATTTTCAATTTAGGTATCTATTACTGATATGGATGAGGCATTATAGCAATGGTTGAGATGTAGTATAATAGATCCTCATATCCGTCCCCCACAATGCATTTTTACTTCTGATCGAAGAGCTAGCATTACATTCATTCAGCCACTATGTTAATCCAGGCATCAATCTGCATCTTATTCAGCTCCTTTCATCCTGTCAGGTGTACGAAATCAGTCCTGGACTAATCACTATGATCAATTGTTAGATTGGCAGTGGGGAGTCCTCGTTCAGATCAATTTTAGGCTCTTAGCGGTTTAGAATCTATATTAATAAAGAGAACAGTAGTGTGATATATTCAAGTTTGCTGATGTAATGACATTAGGTGGGAAAATGAGCTAAAGAGAGAGATGGAGAGACTCTACAAATCAATAAATAGGTTCAGTGAATGAACAGGAAGGTGGCAAATGGAGCATGTTGTTGGAAAATATGTGCTTATTCATGCTGACAAGAAGAATAGAAAAGAACAGAATTTCTTTAAAATAAGAAATTAGTAAATGTCACTGTACAAAGGGATCCTGGTTGCATATAGTGCAGAAATTTAGGCCAGCTTCCCAGAAAATTAAAGCAGGAACGTGTGGCGGTGTGGCATGGAACCCAGGCTGGAGTTGGTGCTGCCCCCCAGTGTTCACTCGGCAGAAGACCAGCTCTATTGCGGTCAACTGCAGATTTCTGCGGCATTGATGGCTCAGGACTGGATTCTTATTGTCTAACCGATACCCTTACGTACTTTAAGACATGTTGGATAGATTTTTGCATAGTAGGGGAATTAAGGGTTATGGGGAAAAGGCAAGTAGGTGGACCTGTCCATGGTCAGATCAGCCATGATCTTATTGAATGGTGGAGCAGGCCGGATGGCCTACTTCCGCTCCTATTTCTTATGTACATGCTATTGTGTATGCAGACATCCCACCTCTCCTGGAAGTTCCGGGAGTTTCCTCCATATTGATAGTGGCTCGCTGACGCCTGCAAATTATATACAATATCCCAGAAATCGATTTTTTTTGAGAGCGAGCAAGAGAGAGAGTGAGTGACGTTCGTAGTGAGAGAGTGACAGAGAGAGCATCCTGATTGGTCTCTCTTTACGCTAAGTAGACCTATCAGTTTTCTCTGTGGGCGGGCATATCTCTCTCTCTCTCACACTGTCTTTCATTGTCAATCAGTTCAGTTTAGTGTCCTAAATCAGTTTGTTCTGCAATATTGCCCAGCAGAGAGTACAAAAGCATTGTCCTACATGCTGGCTTTCTTTAGGAAAAGATTTGGACCATCTGTTCCACCATTGGCCACCCTTTATTTCATATTTTGAGTCTAAGAGTGAGAGTCAGAAGTCATCTCATATTCAGAAGAGGCCGAAAGACCCCCAAATGAAAATATACACATGTTTTCTCCATAATGTCACACAATGTTTTGACAAATTCAATTTAATTATTCAAAACAAAGCACCTATCCTCTTCAAGTTGGGTCAGAGTGTAGAAGAGCTCCTGCATGACATAGCAAGCAGAATTATTGAGCCAAAGGTATTGAGAAAACAGAATATTCACCGCCGAGATGAAGAGCTTTTTATTGGGTACCTGGCAAGGAGGCAGTTGCTAAGCGAGGAAGCACAAGAGAACCCCCCATACAAGACAAAGCAGTTTTCTTCAAAGATGCCAGAGAATTCTATGTCGGGTGCTTTTAAAAAATCTTGGAGAAGTTCCCAATGAGAGACCAAATCTGGAAAAATCTGTCTGTGGTCCATATAAGAGAGCCAGGATGAGGTGAATCCAGAGCAGATTTTGACTTTTGCAGAGAGATTTCCAAATGTGATCAAGGCTGATGCAAGAGAACAGCTCCACTTGGAAGTCCTGGATTATGTCTCAACTGATCTTGAAGGACTGGTGCCAAACTACAAAAGTTTGCCAGTTGATGGGTTCTGGAGAAGGTTGTCCAAAGTAAAATCTGTGAGCAGAGGGCAGTTGAGATTCAAAGAGCTCTGCCAGTTGATGAAGCTGCTTTTGGTGCTGCCAGATTCTAATTGTGATGTAGAAAGGGCATTCGGCATGGTGCGTCACATTAAGACAGAACTCAGAAGTCAGCTGTCTCACAGAACACTTGTGAATTTGATGTCTTGCAAAATTAACAAATTCATTGACACAGACTGCGATGAGGTTGGGACTTCAGGCAAAATGCTCAAACCTGCCAAGCAAGCCACATCACAGTACAAGGGAAGATTGCAAAAGAAATAGAAAATCTACTTGCATTAGCATTTAGCTATTAGCATTCAGACTGCCAACAAAATAATCAGCAAGGAATATATATATGTAAATAGTTTCAAATGTGATAAAAAATGATCAAATAATTTGTTGTGTTCTTTCATAATCAAATGTCCTGTATACATACACCCTTGGAGGTCGACCAGGGTTGGGGAGAGATATAGGCTTGTGGGGGGGGGGGAGCGGGGGTGTTGGTGCTACCTCCCTGAAATGAGTTTTTGCAGGGTGGGATGTCTGTGTATGAGTTGTGTGTGACTGTTGTTACTATAGTTTACACCTTGGCGCTGGAGTAACACTATCTCATTTGGTTGTATTCATGTACATTTGAATGACAAGTAAAATTGAACTGAACACTGTAGGCCACCGACAGCAGCTTGCCAGGGTCCTCTGTCCTGGACCAATCATTCACGTTATCCCCAGATGTAGCCTGTCTTCTTAGTCCCCCAGGGATGACGACTTTGCAGCTTCTGTTTGTGTTTTGTGACACTGTTTTTTTTTAAGGGATAGTGTTGCTAGGCCTATGCGCAACATTCCTACTTTCACAGTTGGCCATGGCAAAGATGAAGAATCAAACCTGATTCCATCACTTCCGCTGGCAGCTTGTTCCACACCCACACCACCCTCGGAGTGAAGAAGATCCCCTTTAGGTTCCCCCTTAATATTTCACCTTTCACCCTTAACCCATGACCTCTATGTCCTTCAATGTCTGCCTTGATACTGAAGGTAGTTTAGGCTGAGTGGGCCAAATGTCTGACTAATGCCTCTATATATTTCTCCTTTGTATCCCTTTACACAGACACCTCTGCACCAAAAATAGTGAACACAGTAAAACCCATCTAACTACTTGTGTGTTAAAACAGCAAGATTAATTATTGAATTATTTAGTATCCTGAAGAAGGGTCTCAGCCTGAAATTTCAACTGTTTGTTCATTTCCATGGATGCTGCTTGACCTGCTGAGTTCCTCCAGCATTTTGTGTGTGTTGTCCTGGATTTCCAGCGTCTGCAGAATCTCTTGTGTTTAAGATTAATTATTATTAGGTATCTCAGTATAATGATTATTAATCTGTACATCAGGCAACATAGTGATGCTTCCCTATACACTGAGCTGATGCTGCAATTTAACAGCAGGTGTTCTCCTGAGTGGAGAACCCAGCCAATTTACAAGATGGAGTTTGCGAGAAGCTGATTTGACAAATGCGATGTTTATTATTCAGAATTATTGTCAGCTTATCATCTCAGAACCCAAGACAAATAGGAACAGTAATCAAAGTTCAAAGTAAATTTATTATCAAAGAATGTACAGTACTGTGTAAAAGTCTTAGGCACATATATAGCTAGAATGCTTAAGACTTTTACATAGTACTGTAGTAATTTTATGTTTTGCACTGTACTGCTGCTGATGCAAAACAAAAACAAATTTTGTGACTTTTTCCACTGAAGTTGGGTGGGATTACAACCAGAGTTCATGGGTTAAGTGTGAAATGTGAAATATTTAAGGGGAAAATAAGGGGAAACTTCTTTGCTCAGAGGGTCGCAGGGGAGTGGAACGAGCTGCCGGCACAAGTGGTGCACGCGAGTTCAATTTCAACTTTTAAGAGAAGTTTGGATAGGTACATGGATAGTAGGTGTATAGTCCCAGTGCAGATTGATGGAAGTAGACAGCTTAGATGGTTTCAACATGGACTCAGGGACCTGTTTCTGTGCTATGACATGACAGTGATGATAAACCTTTTTCTGATATGGGTCTCTATTGTTTAATGCGAGTGGGAAGGGAGAAGAGAGAGAGGAATTATGGTTGGGAAAAGAGGAAGGGAGAGGGAAACACCAGATAAATATTCTGCATTGATCATTAAACTAATTGTTTGGAATCGAATGACCTTGCCTGGTGTCTCAGGGCTGGATGTGTTTACACCTGCATGACCAATCTCCCTGGTACTTTTTCTTTGCCACCTGTCCCATATCCCTTCCACAGCGCTCCGCCCTTGCCATTCACAATATCCTTTGCTCCCGCAATTTTTACAAACTTGATCTCCACTCCATTGATGGCTGATCCATTTTCCATCTCAATGCCATTCTTCCGCCTTCTTCCTGTAATCTTTCACACACTAACTAATCAATATCCTAGCAACCTCTGCCTTAAATACACCCAATAACCTGGCCTCCACAGCCACCAGTGGCACTGCCCTCTGCCTAAAGAAATTCCTCATTATCTCAGTTCTAAATGGTCATCCCTCTATTCTGAGGCTGTGCATTCTGGTCCTACTCTCCCCCGATACATGAAACGTCCTCTCAACATCCACTCAATCTCAGTCTTTCAACATTCAAAAGATTTCAATGAGAATTCCATTCCCCCCCCACCCATTCTTCGAAAATCCAACGAGAACAGGCCCTGAGCCATCAAGCACTCCTTATATAATATGCCTTTCATTTCTGGAATCATTCTCACAAACCTTGCCTGAACTCTCTCCAATGTCAGTGTGTACTCTCTTAGATAAGGGACCCAAAACTGCTCATGATACTCCAAGTGAGGCCTCACCGGTGCCTCATAAAGCCTCTCAATAGAAATGCTAACATTGTATTTGTTTTCCTCACCACTGACTCAACCTGCAAGTTAACTTTTAGGGAATCCTGCATGAGAACACCCAAGTCCCTTTGCACCTTGTGTTTTTGAAATTTCTCCCCATTTAGTTTGTGCTTACATTCCTTCTAGCAAAGTATGTGGCCACACACTTCCAGACACTCTATTCCATCTGCCACTTCTTTCCCATTTTCCTAATCTGTCTAAGTCCTTCTGTAGCCTCCCTGCTTCCTCAACACTGGGTGCCCCTCTACCTATCTTCATATCATCTGTACACTTGCCCACAAAGCCATCAAATCCTTCATCCAGGTCATTGACATATAATATAAAAATAATCAGTCCCAACACAGACCCCTGTGGAACACCACTAGTCACCAACAGCCAACCAGAAAAGGCTCCCTTTATTCCCACCCTTTGCCTCCTCCCAGTTAGCCCATGCTCTATCCAGGTTGGTTTCTTTCCTTTTCTTACCTTGTCAAAAGCCTTCTGAAAATCCAAGTACACAACATCCACCAGTTCTCCTTTGTTTGTCCTGCTTGTTATTTCCTCAAAGAATTCCAACCATTTGGCTGACAAGATTTTCCCTTAATGAAACCATAGTGACTTTGGCCTATTTTATCATGTGCCTCCAAGTAGCCTTAGACCTCATCCTTACCAGTAGACTCCAACATTACTCAGTTGAAGCTCCTGCACAATAGCTCTGTCATCATGGTTCCATTATTCCAGCGAGGTAGTGAACAGAGAACTTCACATGTCTTACCAGCTGGGTGTACTGCAGTGCATGGGCCATTCCCAAAATTTTACACAACAGTCCAAGTGTTTCCTCTCCAATGCTTTAAACAGCTACAACATAACATCTAAACTTCTATACTCAGTGCCTCAACTGATGAAAGCCAGCGTGCCAAAAGACTTATTCATCATCCTATGTATGCATGATGCCACTTTCAGTGAAGTTCTCATCTAGACATTTCATCACCAAGTACTTTTCTGCATTCAATTTCAACTGCATCCCATTTACCTGATTCACAAACCTTCTTGGTATCTGCCATCATAATCTACTTGGGGCGCTCTGCTGATTTTATCTTTGAGCTTTTACTGATTAAGGTACAGAGCAGGTCCCGTAAGTATCACCTGTGAGACGTCCCAGTGACAATGTTCTTCCAGACTGATAATGACAATCCTCTGGGGTATGCAGTTTGATCTACTTGATATTGCCGGTGGACAATAATTAATCACTGGAGGTACTAATAAAGTGGCCACTGAGTGTCTGTTTGTGGCCTTCCACTGCTGTTGCCCATCTACTTCAAGGTTCTACATTTTGTGCATTCAGAGATGCTTTTCTGCACACCACTGTTGTAATGCATGGTTATTGCCCTCACATTCCCTTCAGTTTGAAACAATCATTCTTCTCTGACCTTTCTCGTTAATGAGGCATTTTTGCCCCACAGAACTGGACGTTGGATGGTCTTTTTGTTTTCCACACCATTCTCTGTAAACTCTAGAGATGGTTGTGTGTGAGAATCCCAGTGATTCCGCAGCTTCTGGGATACTCAAACCACCTCATCAGGCATTAACAGTCATTCCATGGTCAAAGTCACTTAGGTCACCATTTCTTCCCCAATCTGATGTTTGGCCTGAACAACAACTGAACCTCTTGATCACGTCTGCATACTTTTATGCATTGAGTTGCTGCCACATGATTGGCTAATTAGGTATTTGCATTAACGAACAGGTGTACAGATGTACCCAATAAAGCGGCTACTGAGTGTATACACAGTAAAATATTACCACCCATTCCGTCTATTTTAATTTTAGAACCAGCTTTTCAGAATGTGTCAGAGAATCATAGATACTTGAGGACATCCCATTCACTGAAGTATCTGATAATTCTACTCTGCCTATTGCAAAATGAACCACTGTTCAGTTGGCAGAAACTTTCTGTCATTAAACTCCTTTGTGCCTCTTCTGCATTATTACTTTCACTCCTATATACAATGAGTAATTCAGTAAATACTTCCATAATTTTCCAAACAGCAGATGGTTCATTTACAGCTCTGTACTTTTGTTGGCTACTTTTGCCATTTAAATGAAAGAAAATCTGCCTCTCTCCAACCTCTACAGTACTCAGCAATTTTAGGAAGAATTTCCTCCCTTGCTTCAAGGATTCTCAGATGTATTTTATCTGGCCCCTTGAGATACATCCAACTGATTCACACAGCTGTTTGGCACAGAAATCTGCCGTCCCCTTTCCCAAGCGATGAGCTGTACTTTCCGATTCAGAATCAGAATCAGGTTTAATATCACCAGCACATGACGTAAAATTTGTTGCCTTTGTGGCAACAGTATAGTGCAATACATGTGACAGAGAATCAGTGAAATTCAGTAAGTGTGTGTGTGTGTGTGTGTGTGTGTGTGTGTGTGTGTGTATATAGTAAACAGTTAAATTAAATAAGTAGTACAAAAATAAAAAAAAATGTACTTAAGTAGTGTTCATGAGTTCAATGTTCACTCAGAAATCTGATGACACAGGGGAAGAAGCTGTTCCTGAATTGTTGAGTGTGTGTCTTCACAATTGTCTACCTCATCCTTGATAGTAGCAATGCAAAGAGGGCGTGTTCTGGGTGATGGGGGTTCTTAATGATGGATGACTCATCTGAGAAGCAAGATTCTCACCATTGCAAGATCTCATTATTGGCACAGGGATTGACTCAATAAGACGTCAGTCTTGGAGATGATCTGACTACCTGACAGTCAAACCTGTCAGCCAATTGTAGACTGGCCAGTCACATTATCTCTTCACATGTCTAAACACTTATTAGGCTGGATGTTTGACAGAGAAGCGTGGGTTGAAGTGTCATAAAACGATTAGTATTCATTAAATAGTGTAAGTATTGATGACGCAAACATAACAACGCTCATCCCTGCAACACCTACATTCTTCCAGGTATCATCAGTTCCTCAGCTAAAAGGGTGCAGAGCAGATTTATCAGGATGTTGCCTGGAATAGAGAGCATGCCTTATGAGGGAAGAATGAAGGAGGATGAGAGGTGAATTGATGGAGGTGTACAGGATAATCTTCTCTGAGGATTGTCACTTTGTTGCAGCAGAAAAGATTATGAGTTCCTGAGATCCAAGAGTGATGCTGTCTGAAATTCATCTCCTGGTAGTGCCACTCATGGTGATAGGGATAATGAGGGAGTTACCAGACAAAGAGTGAGACAACCAAGTCCTCAAGGGTGGAGCTGGCAGAAGGTGATGACACATCACAATAGCCGTGAAGATGGAGGAAGGCTGTAGCAGTGAAGGGTCCCCAGTCACCTTTCACTCCATGCCACTAGATTCCAACACCAATCTGTTGAGGATGGTGTAGTGGCTGCCCATGCATCAGCCTTCCTATGTTAAACAAAGTCAGGCATAAGCATTTTCCATTGAAGACAACCCCTTAGGAGAACATCACTCCAGTTGAGTGATATCACTACTGCTATTAGTGAGCTAGGGCTTTTCTCCCTCTGGAGTGAATGTGGATGAGCAGCGACTTGATAAAGGTGGACAAAATTATAGGAGCATAGATCAAGTGGACAGCCAGAGACGTTCTTTCCGAGGCCCAAAGGGCTAATATGCGGGGCCATAATTTTAAGGTAACACACAGAAAACGCTGGAGGAGCTCAGTTGGTCAGATAGGTTTTAAGGTGATTAGAGAAAAGTATGGGAACAGACATTGTTTTATTTTTACATAGAGAGTTGGTACTGCGTGGAACACACTGCTAGGGGTGGTGATAAGTGGCAGACACATTAAGGACATTTAAAACACTCTTAAATAGGCACAAGGATGAAAGAAAATCGGAGTGCTATGTGGGAGTGAAGGACTAGATTGACCTTGGAGTAGTTTAAAAGGTCGCCACAACATTGTGGGCTGAAGGGTCTGTACTATGCTGCACTGCTCTGTGTTCGATGTTCTAAAGCAGGGGTTCCCAGCTGGGTCCACAGACCCCTCGATTAATGGTAGGGGTCCATGGCATGAACAAGGTTGGGAATCCTGTTCTGAAGCAAAAGGAAAAGAATGGATGACATGGTGACACAACTAGTAGAGACATTGTCTCTCAGCAACAAAGACCTGGGTTCAAATCTGACCTCCAGTGCTGGAGTCTGGATATCCTCTGTGACGGCGTGGATTTCCTATGGTTGATATACTTGCATGAAGATGTGGAGGTTGGTAGTTGAATTGCCTGCTATTGATCGCCCTTAGTGTGTGGTCAGTGGTAGAATCTGGAAGGCCTCTCAAAGTCCAACCCTATATCCCCATCATGAGAGGTGAAAATGGATAAGGCTCTGGTGAAGCTGCATAGACCAAACCCCTTCACAGTGGTTACAATGGAAACTTTGATAAACTCCAACCACATCATTGACAGAGGGAGGTCATTGATGGCCTATGCTTCACCAGGAGCTAAGATCCCAAGGAAAAGAAGAATCTGGAGGGACTTGATGAAAAAACTGGGGAGAATAAAAATGGGTTTAAGGAGTGAGGGCTAGTATGAATTCAGTGGGCTGAAGGGCCTGTTTATGATAGACTTAAACTGCAGCTTTAGAGTTGGGTAACATGAGCTTTCATGTTCTCGGATAGTTGCAGTTCCACCTTTACCCATTATTTTTCCTTTTCTATTTAAGCAGAATAGAAGAGAAAAATAATTACCCTACACCCCAACCCATAATATATCTTTGTAAGATAGATACCAGTATGCAAAATGTGCAGTCTCTCTATAGGAGCATCTGGAGATTTACAGCATATTTCATGGCATAAATCAAAATAAATTGCGCAGACTAGGATCACCAGCATTTCTTGTTAACACCTTAACCCACAGTGCTCCGTCTATTCCATTCAGTTCTTTGCAGGTTACTTACACAGCTATTAAGAGACTGAAAATCAAAAATAAAAGCAGATACTTGAAGTGTGGAAGAGAAGTGGTGAAGTTGCAGCTTGGGTGGGCACATGGATGAGAGAGGTATGGAGGAATATGATTCAAGTGCAGGTAGATGGGACTAGGCAGAAACAATGTTGGTACAGATTTGAGCTGTCAGTGGAAGTGGTGGATGTGGGTTTGATTTAAATGAATTTGGGATAAATACATGAATGGGGGGGATATGGAGGCTATGTTTTAAGTGGAGGTTGATAGGATCAGGCAGAATAATAGTTCCTCATGAACTAGATGGGCCAACAAGCCCACTTCTCTTCTGCTCTGACTCTAAGTAAGATTTTCATTGCAGCTGTACTTGTGAATGACAATAAACTCTATCTTGACTTTGACCAGACAGCTGTGAGAATTAGCAGGTCAGGACAAGATGGTGCAAGATAGGAGGGGGGACAGGAAAGCTATCAGGAAGAGACATAAGTTCCTTGTCTCAACACTGATGAGGAACAACTTGCAAGGTCCTCACTGGGAGCCTGACAACTGCAGCGACTCGCCACCTCTTTCTGAGGCCGACCCACAGCACCCCTTTCTGAGGAGGTAGATAGATCTTTGGAAGATCAGGGGGTTACGGGAAATTCGTACGGAAGAGGAGTTGATACTTGTGAAGATCAACCATTGCTCATATTAATGGGCAGGTCTAGCTTCAAGGGCTGAATGGGCTAAAATTAAGAGATGACTAGTTTAAGATTATTACATGTACATTGAAATATTTAGTGAAATGTGTTTGCATCAAAATAAAATCAGTGAGGATTGTGTCGGGGGTGGGGGGGCAGCCCACAGGTGTCACAACACTTCTGGTGCCCATGATTCGCTAACACTAACTTGTACATCTTTGGAGTGTGGGAGGTAACCAGAGAACCCAGAGGAAGCCCACGCAGTCACGGGGAGATTGTACAAACTCCTTACAGACGGTGGGAATTGAACCGCAAGCTTACAGCTGGCACTGTAATAGTGTTACGCTAACCGCTATGCTACCGCAGTGCACTTCTTACAAAGGCTTACTTTGAACCAGCCAGACAGCTTTAAGAAGTGCATCTTTGTTTTGTACTTGAGGCTCTGCTTGTGTGCTTTAAAATCATTCTAAAGGGCAGGAAGCGAGGAGTGATAATACGGCCTGTAATGCCATTAGCAGACAAAGGTTAATCACTTATTCCAGTCCCCAGGAGTGTTTCCTAAGAGAAGCCCACTGCAGGTCCCTTGCCCTGGGCACTCCTCACCAATGCTACACCACAGTCTTGCTGCCGGTAAGGCCAACAAGGTGCCAAGGAGAGGCTACAGAAATAGACTGTAACAAAATGATGCTTTGTTGTATCACATAAGAGAGCTTTTTATTGACTAAACAGGATGCAGGGCATCACTTTTGATCAATGGGATGCTGCAGTATGAATATTAGATCAACAGGATGGAATGCACATTTTTAATAAACAGCAGTCGGAAACCTATGCTTTTCAAGTGAATATTTTCCCTCCTGTCTCAATGTTTGCGAAGTTATTTCAAAATTTAAGATTGCTTAATTACATTTCCAGAACACCAGTTCAAAGGAGAATGAAATAATTGTTACTCTGGATCTCATGCAGCACAAAAATAATAAAGAAATCATTAAAAAACACAATAAGTACAGTAGTGTGCAAAAGTCTTAAGGCACATATATATAGCTAGGATGCATAAGTCTTCTGCAGCACTGTACATATGAGAAGTGAACCTGAATGTAAATAATAGCTTCCCGCAGCAGCTCCCATTAATGGGGAAGGCTGTGCACATGACGTACTGGGTTATGCCCCCTCCCCTCTGCAGCCCTTTGTTTTCAATTGTGTCAGAAATACCATGCCTGACCGTAATGCCATCAGACAGGATACCTCCAGCAGAGCATCTGTGGCAATTTGTTAGAGTTAGTTGGTGACATGCTAAGCCTAATTATGTTATCTCTTCCTCTCCTAGACAAGGTGGGTGTCTGCTAAACAATGGTGGCATGTTACTTCTGAGACAGAGTGCGTGCTGACACATGCTGGCTGCCCCCAGCACATCCTTTGGCTTTGTTGTTTGTTAACAATGCATTTCACTGTATGCTTTGATGTACAACTGATAAATGAATCTGAATCTGTACAGGGAAGCTACACTGAGATCAGAGGTTCTCACTGACGCACTGTGAAGACTCTAGGATGGAGATAGAACTCATGCTCTTTTGAAGTTAAGATAGACAGAAAGTGAGTGATGAGTGACCCTCAAACTTATGTACTCAGGCACCTGTCAATCACTGTCTGTACAGACACTCCGAAACCTCGTGTTACTTTCTGGACGTTTGATCAATCTATGTATATAAACTATCCTAAGTATTTGAACAGTACTGTGCAAAAGTCTTAAGTATATATATATATAGCTACATTGCATAAGACCTTTTACAGTACTATATTTGTCAATGTGGAGCAGAGAGCAAGTCCTGCTAAAGGGACTTGGCCCAAAATGTCAACTGCACTCTTTTCCATAGATGCTGCTTGGCCTGCTGAGTTCCTCCGCCATTTTGCATATGGTGCTGATGGTGAGGTAGCTGATTTACGAACAGAGGCCATGTGCAGTGAGACTGCTAGCAAGGAGAGGCTGACGAGAGGGCAAAATTGCATTGAACAGGATGAGTTGCAATGTAAAAGGCGGACAAAATTGAAAAGGGTGAATGCAGGACTTAAGTTGTTATATTGGAATGTGTGCAGTATACAGAATAAGGTAGATGAACAGGTAGCACAGTTATAGATTGGTATGTATGATGTTATGGGTATCACTGAATCATGGCTTAATGTCCAAGGAAACACATTGTATCTAAAGGACCAGTAGGTAGGCATAGGGGGTGGTGTGGCCCTATTGGTAAAAAATGAAATCAAATCATTAGAGAGAGGTGACATAGGGTCAGAACGTCTTGAATTGTTGTAGGTAGAGCTAAGGAACTGAAAGAGTGAAAAGACCCTATTGGGGCTTAAATACAGATGCCCAAAGAGTGTGGCCTAACAAAATTTAAATGGGAGATTGAAAATGCATGCCAGAAGGGAAATGTTCCAATAACCATGGGGGATTCCAATACATAGGTAGAATTGGGAGAAAAGAGGTTGAATTTCTAGAATGCCTATAAGATGTATTTTTAGAGCAAATCTTGGTTGAGTCCCCTAGGGGATCAGATATTCTGGATTGAGTGTTGTGCAATGAACCAGAATTGGTTAGAGAGCTCAAGGTAAAGGAGACATTAGAGTCCAGTGATTATAATATGTTCGAATTCACCCTGAAATTTGAGAAAGAGAAGTTAAAGTCAGATATATCAGCCTTACATTGGAGTAAAGGAAATTACAGAGGCATGAGAGAGGAGCTGGCCAAAATTGGTTGGAAAAGAACACTGGCAGGGAAGATGGCAGACCAGCAATGGCTAGAATTTATTAAAACAATTCAGAAGGCACAGAATATAGATATACCAAAGAAAAAGATTATTCAAAAAGCAAGATGATACAACTGTGGCTAACAACAGATGTCAAAGGCAACATAAGAGCCAAAGAGAGGACATATAATACATCAAAAATTAGTAGGAACTTTGAGGATTGTGAAGCTTTTAAAAACCAACACAAGGCAACTTAACAAGGCATTAAGAAAGAAAAGATAGAATATGACAGTAAGCTAGCCAATAATATTAAAGAGTATACCAAAAGTTTCTTTAGAAACATAAAGTGTAAAAAAGAGGTAAGCATGGATATTGGACTGCTGGGAAATAATGCTGGAGAGGTAGTATTGAGGAACAATGAAATGGTGGATGAAATAAATAAGTATTTGGCATCTGTCTTCACTGTGGAAGACACTAGCAGTATGCCAGAAGTTCAGGAGTGTCAGGGGGCAGAAATGTGTGAAGTTGCCATTACTATGGAGACATATGAAACTGAAAGGTCTGAAGAGGGATAAGTTTCCTGGATCAGATGGTAAACAGCCCAGAGTTCTGAAACAGGTAGCTGAAGAGAATATGGAGACATTATAAATGATCTTTCATGAATCATTACATTCTGGAATGGTTTCGGAATACTGGAAATTTACTAAAGTCACTTCACTCTTCAAGAAGAGAGGCAGAAGAAAGGAAATATAGGCTAGTTAGTCTGGCCTCAGTGGATGGGAAGATGTGGGAGTCAATTGTTAAGAATGTGGTTTTCGGGTACTTGGACACACATAATAAAATAGGCCATAGTCAGCATAGTTTCCTCAAGTGAAAACTTTTTCTGACAACTCTGTTGGAATTCTTTGAAGAAATAACAAACGGGATAGACAAAGGAGAATTGGTGGATGTTCTGTACTTAGATTTTCAGAAGGCCTTTGACAAGGTGTAGTAAATGAGATTGCTTACCAAGCTGAGTCCATGGTATTTCAAGAAAGATACGACCAACAATAAAGCAGTAGATAATTGGAAGAAGGCAAAGAACAGGAATAAAGCGAGCTTTTTCTGTTTGGCTGCCAGTGACTAGCGGTGTTCCATAGGGGTCTGAGATGGGATCACTTTTTTGTACATTATATGTGACTTGGATAATTGAATTGATGGCATTGTAGCAAAGCTTATGGATGATCTGAAGATAGGTGGAGGGGCAGGTAGTTTTGAGGAAGCAGAGGCTACAGAAGGACATAAACAGATTAGGAGAATGATCAAAGAAATGGCAGATTGAGTACAGTGTCGGGAAGTATATGGTCATGTACTTTGATAGAAAATATAGGTAATTTTCTAAATGGAGAGAAAATTCAAAAATCTGAGGTGTAAAAGTCTTGGAAGTCCTTGTGTAGAATTCCTTGAAAGTTAATTTGCAGGTTGAGTTGGTAATGAGGAAGATAAATGCAATATTAGCATTCATTTCAAGAGGACTATAATTTCATAGCAAGGATCTAATTTTGAGACTTCATAAAGCACTGGTGAGTCTTCCCTTGGAGTATCATGAGCATTTCTGTGCCCCTTATCTTAGAAAGTATGGACTAACTTTGGAGAGGGTTCACAAAACTGAATCTAGGATTGAAAGGCTTGTCATAGGAATAGTGTTTGATGGCTCTGAGCCGATACTATCTGGAATTCAGAAGATGAGGGGTGACTTCATTTAATCCTATTGAATTTTGAAAGGCTTCAATAGAGAGGATGTGGAGAGGTTGTTCCTATGGTGAGGATGTCCAGAGGACACGGCCTCAGAAAAGAGGGGTGTGCTTTTAAAATGGAGATGAGGAGGAATTTCTTTAGCCAAAGATTAGTGAATCACTGGAATTCTTTGCCACAAGCAGCTTTAGAGGTCAAGTCATTGGGTATAGTTAAGCAGAGGTTGATAGATTCTTGATTAGTCAGGGCATGAAGGAATACGGGGAAAAGGCAGGAGATTAGGGCTGAGAATGAAAATTAATCAGCCGTAATGAAATAGTGGAGTAGATTCGATAGGCTAAACGGTCTTACGCATATCATGAAATTTGATTTTTGTTTCCACCAACAGCGGTACAGTGCAATGAATAAGATTACTACAGAACTGTGCAAAATTCTTAGCTGCTCTATCTATATAGATGTGCCCAAGACTTTTGCACAGTACTGTACTTAGAAATATACAGCGAAAGGAATAATTTTCAAGTGTCGTCACACATTCCAACAGAACAAAACAAGCAAGTGACAAAACAACAGTTGCCGTTGGATCTCATCTGCCCAGTCCATCGGAGGTGACTTCGTATGCTGGGACAGGCATATTCCTTTCTCACAAGTCCTCCGAAATAGTAACACCCAGTAATTTAAAGCTGCTAACCCTCTTCACAGTTGATTCACTGATGAGGACTGACTCACGGGATCTCTGGTTTCCCTCTCCTGAAGTCTATGATCATTGAGGCAGGTCACAAATGAGATCGTGGTGCTTTAGTTGTTTCAATAAAATGTTGCTGGTTACTTCTTACTAACACATTCCGAGACAATTTACTAGTTTGCAATACACAGTTCAAGTTAGTTTTAACTTGTGACTCTATCAACTGTACAGAGAGGTAGGGAGGCACATACATGTGATTGACGTGGGCACGGACCTGTTTTACCTGTTTTATCTCACTCTCTTCTGTACTGGGTGTCATTGTACACCAGTCATTGAAGGTGGGCACGCAGGTACAGCAGGCGGTGAAAAAGGCAAATGGTATGTTGGCATCCATAGCAAAAGGATTCGAGTACAGGAGCAGGGAGGTTCTACTGCAGTTGTACAAGGCCTTGGTGAGACCTCACCTAGAGTATTGTGTGCAGTTTTGGTCCCCTAATCTGAGGAAAGACATTCTTGCCATAGAGGGAGTACAGAGAAGGTTCACCAGATTGATTCCTGGGATGGCAGGACTTTCATATGAAGAAAGACTGGATTGACTAGGCTTATATTCACTGGAATCTAGAAGATTGAGGGGGGATCTTATTGAAACATATAAAATTCTAAAGGGATTGGACAGGCTAGATGTAGGAAGATTGTTTCTGATGTTGGGGAAATACAGAACGAGGGGTCACTGTTTAAGGATAAAGGGGAAGCCTTTTAGGACCGAGATGAGGAAAAACTTCTTCACACAGAGAGTGGTGGATCTGTGGAATTCTCTGCCACAGGAAACAGTTGAGGCTGGTTCATTGGCTATATTTAAGAGAAAGTTAGATATGGCCCTTGTGTCTAAAGGAATCAGGGGGTATGGAGAGAAAGCAGTTACAGGGTTCTGAGTTGGATGATCAGCCATGATCATACTGAATGGCGGTGCAGGTTCGAAGGGCCGAATGGCCTACGCCTGCACCTATTTTCTATGTTTCTATGGTGGAATCCCAAAGCAGTCAAATGCAACAAAACACACAACTCAGTACACTGTAGCCACCAAACAATGAACTTGATCTAGCATCAGCTGTAGAGTGGTAAATTACAAAATTACTTCTACAGGTGTATCCTGGAGAGCATTCTGACAGGATGCATCACTGTCTCATTTCGGCGGACTACTGCACAGGATTGAAAGAAGCTAAATAGAATTATAATATCAGTCAGGTCCACCTGGGGTACTAGCCTCCATAATATCCAAGACATCTTCAAGAGGAGTTGTGCCTCAGAAAGGTGACGTCCATTATTAAGGACCCTCATCACCCAGGACATGCCCTCTTCTCAAAATTACTGTCATAAAGGAGGTCCAGAAGCCTGAAGGCACACACTCAGCTATTCAGGAACAGCTTCTTCCACTCTGCCATCTGATTCCCAAATAGACGTTGAACCCATGAACACTACCTCGCTTTTGCTATTTCTGTTTTTGCATTATTTTTAATTTAACTATTTAATATACATATATAGTTCCTGTAATTATCCTACTTATTTTTTTCTTTCTCTATTATCATGTATTTCATTGTACTGCTGCCACTAAGTTAACAAATGTCATGACATATGCTGGTGATATTAAACCTGATTCTGATAGTTTATTATTGTCACGTGTAGCAAGGTACATGTTTTGCATGTTATCCCACAAATCATTACATTTCAACAGTGCACTGATGAAGTACAAGGGAAGAACAATAACAGAATGCAGAATATACACTCAGTGGCCATTTCATTAGGTACAGAAGTGGAACCCGGTGTGGTTTACTGCAGCTGTAGCCTATCTATTTCAAGGCCCGACATGTTATTCAGTCAGAGATGTTGCTCGGCACCCCTCTGATGTAATGTCATGTTACTTGAGTTACTGTCACCTTCCTGTCAGCTTGAACCAGTCTGGCTACTCTCCTCTGACCTCTCTCATTAACAAGGCATTGTTGCCCACAGAACTGCCGCTCACTGCATGTTGTTTTGTTTTTCACACCACTCTCTGTACTCTAGAGACCACTGTGCATGAAAATCCCAGGAGATCAACAGTTTCTGAGAAACTCAAACCACCTTGTCTGAGTTGAGTGGAGCTGAGTTGCTGCCACATGATTTGTTGATTAGATTTTCAGCTTGTTTTATATTTTACTGAGATGCGGTGCCGTGTCGGCCCTTCCAGCTGTGCTGCCTAGTAACGCCCAATCAAACACAAGCTGAATCACAGGACACTTCATAATGACCAATTAACCTACCAGCCAGTAGGTCTTTGGACTCCGGGAGGAAAGTGGAGCGCCCGGTCAGTGCTCACACAATCACGGGAATCAAACCTGTACTGTGAAGCACTGTGCCAACCCACTATGCTACCTTGCGGCCCTGATATTTGCATTAATAAGTAAGTGTCCTGGTGTACCTAATATAGTGGCCACTAAGAGCAGGATGAAATCAACCCAAGTGAATTGGATACTATCATAACATTTCCATTGAGTAATAGATACTTGAGGTTTATTCAGAAGTTTAACCGAGGGTCAGGGACTTTATGTGTAGAATAATGGATCACTGGGAGAGAGTTCCAGGCAGAAATCTAATCAAAGAGTTCAGGTTCTTTTATACACTCAGGCAATAGGTTGAATTAAGGGCTGGAATTTAATTTGAACAGTTTGGATGGTTTATGCATTTGCTCTGCAGTGACCTAATAAATAACAGCACAAGTCACTGTACACACACAACATTAGTGTCGTTTAGGCACAAATCAGACACTGGAGAAAGATTTTATAAGAGGGGCCCCAATCCCAGGAGTAGTTGGTGAGGTAAATTGCAAAGGAGAATAGGGCATTAAAGAAACACTTCTGTAAAATGGCATTTTATTACCTCGACTGTTTTGTACAGGCACTACCCAGTATTACCAGCTGCACCAGATAACCTTTCTCCCAACTTGCTTTATCTCCTCCCTTACCAAATCCTCTTCTTCCTCCTCCTGTCATGTTTGTCCATAGAATCAGAGAAAAGTACAACATAGAAACAGGCCCTTCAGCCCATGCCAAACCATTTAAACTGCCTTTTACTATCGACCTGGACTGGGACCACAGCCCTCATACCCCTACCATCCATGTACCTATTCAGTATTCTCTTAAAAGTTGAAATGGAGCTCGCATGTACCACCTACACTGGCAGTACATTCCACGCTCTCATAACCCTGTGAAGAAGATTCCCCTGATTTTCCCTTTAAATTTTTCTTCTTTCACCCTTAACCCATGACCTCTATTGTCATCTTAAGTCCACCTTTTTTTTGCCTCAACTTCTTTTTTTGCATGCATTTTAAAATCCAGTTTAGACAACATGTCCGTCTCTAGGCATGCATGTTGCTGCTGAATAATATGAGATTCTACCATGCTACATTTCTGCTTCCTGATTTTTAAATTTTATTTTATTTTATTTTATTTCAGATTCGGCATGGAGTAAGCCCTTTTGGGGCTTCAAGCTGTGCTGCCCAGCAATCTTCCTATTTAATCATATCCTAATCATTGGAAATCTACAATGACAAATTAACTTACCAACTGGTATGCCTTTGGATTGTGGGAGGAAACTGGAGCACCGGGAGTAAATCCATGCGGTCATAGGGAGAACGTACAAACTCCTTACAGGCAACAGTGGGAATTGAACCCAGGTCACCTGTACTGTAAAGTGTTATACTAACTACTACGCCATTGTGCCAATAAAAGGTCTTGGCCCAAAACATCAACTTTATTGCTCTCCATGGCTGCTGCCTGACCTGTTGAGTTCCTCCTGCACTTCATGTATGTAACTCTGCACTTCTCTACAATCTCAGAACCTTGCTCACATCAAGTTCTAAAGGGGGAAATGTACATAGTTTTCTCGGAGTAAATACACTCATAACACAATACAGTGGCAGTGAGCAAGTTCACTGTTTTACTGAAGAAATTGTTCCGAATTACTCGATTTACTGGGGACTGTTTTTGTCTTTTAGCATTTGTGCCTCCCTTTATTAACAACAGCTTGATAATTGCAATGATGCCATATCTGCTGAACTCCTAATTCTTTCATTCGTTACGTGCTGTGTGACATGGGCAATCATGGTCTTTCCATATTTTTTACAGAAGTGGTTTTCCATTGCCTTCTTCTGGGTAGTGTCTCTACAATGGGGGTGCCCCAGCCAATATCAATACACTTCAGAGATTGTCTGCAACACACACAAAATGCTGGAGGAACTGAGACTACCTGGCGTCTCTCTCCACCAGACCCCACATTCTCTCTCCAACAGACCCTACTAAAGGATGTGTAAGACTTGCCTTCCCTCTGGTAGCCTGCAAGTCACCCTTGGGCATGATTTTCCCCTGATCAGAGTCATGTGAAGCCATTGGAGCAGTGGTGGATATCACAATTCCTGGCTATGCAACCTCTGACAACAGGCAGACAATCTCTGAAGTATATAGATTATGGCTAGGGGCACATGTCTTGTAAAGACACTGCCCATAACGAACAAACACATGGGTCACAATAGTATCTTTTGGTTCATCAGGTCGTTGCTTCATTTTATGTCGATCGCTAGCATTTCCAGTGCCCCCTGACCTGGACACACATTTGTGCGGATAACTGGTATGCTTTTAACATTACAAAGTCATAATTCTGAATAACCATGAGACATAGAAACAGAATTGGCCTATCAAGTTTCTCCTCCATTCCATCGAGACTGATTAATTATTTCTCAACCCGCTCTCCCTGTAACCTTTGCTGCCCTGACTAATCAAGAATATTTAAACCTCCATTTTAAATATAGCCAATTACTTGACCTCCACAGGCATCTGTGGCAATGAATCCCACAAATTCAACAACCTCTGGCCGAAGAAATTCCTCCTCATCTCTGTTTTAAAGGGATGTGCTTCTATTCTGAGGCTGTGCCCTCTGGTCCAAGACTTTTCTGCTACTGTAAGCATCCTCTCCATGACCACCCTATCAAGCCCTTTCAATATTCGATATCTAACATTCCAGATGGTCAAACACATCTTCCATTGTTCAATGGAGTTGCTTCATTTTGGTAGGCTTACAAGTGGTAATTATTTTCAAAGTAGTTGCACATTCATTATGAAATTACATTGCAATTCAGCAAGGAACTTATTTATTGGAATGCAGTAAGTGCTTTCAGCCCTTTGAGCCACACCACCCAGCAATTCCCCCAGTTTATTCCTAGTCTAATGGGGTGAGAGAGACATAGAAAAGAACAGCACGGGATAATTTACAATGAGCAATTAACCTTCCAACCAGTATGCCTTTGGACTGTGGGAGGAAACCGGAACACCCGGAGGAAACCCATCCAGTCATGGAGTGAAAGTACAAACTCGATGGGAATTGAACCCGGGCCAGTTAGCCTAACCTCAGTAGCTGGGAAAGTGTTGGAGTCTGTTAAAAAGGATGAGGTTTCAGGGTATTTGGAGACTAATGTTAAAATAAGTCTAAGTCAGCAAGGTTTCCGTAAAGTGAAATCTTGTCTGACAAACTTATTAGCGTTCTTCCAGGAAGTAACCAGCAGAGTGGATAAAGGACAGGCAGTGAATGTCATTTACTTGGATTTTCAGAAGGCATTTAATAAGGTAACAGGCCAAACACAGACAAGTGGGACTAGCCAAAAAGTCAAAACATCAACTTGGCAGGTCAGGCAGCACCAATGGGAATAAAGGAACAGTCAATGTTTTGGGCTGACGTCCTTTATTAAGATTGGTAAAAAGGGGGATAGAAGCCAGAATAAGGAGGTGTTGAGGTGTGGAAGGAGAACAAGCTAGAAGGAGCCAGGTGAAGCCAGGTGAGTGATGGAGGAGGGATGAAGGTAGAAGCTGGAAGGTAACAAGTGAAAAAGGTAAAAAGGCTGAAGATGAAGGGCTCTGATAGGAGAGGTCAGTGGATCATGGGAGGAGGCAAGGAGGAGGGGCACCAGGGGGAGGTGATAGGCAAGTGAAGAGAAAAGGTAAGAGCGGAGCCACGGTGGGGAATGGAAGAGAGAAGGGAGAGTGGAAAAAGATAATGAAAGTTTGAGAAATCGATATTCATGCCATCAGATTGGAGGCTACCCAGTTGGAATATGAGGTGATGCTCCTCCGACCTAAGAGTAGCCACATTGTTACAGTAGAGATAGTCATAGACTGATATTGTCAGAGTGGGAATGAGGATTGGAATGGTTGACCATCAGGAAATCCAGCTTGTTGTGAATGGAGTGAAGGTGCTGATGAAGCGGATGGCAGAAGTTGTGGGGAATGATTTGCTGGATGCAGAGGCTAATGGGGTGGGAGGTGAGACAAGAGGAACTTCTATCCCTGTTAAGGAAACAGAAAGATTGGATGAGGGCAGATGTCTGGAAAATGGAGGAAAGCAATGATGGCTTCTACTCTGTCATAGCACCATCCCTTGTGACAAGGAGCATAAAATCTAATGCAGGCGGTGATGAAAATCATTAAATATAAATATTAGTCAGCGCTCAAAAAGTGTGATTTCTAATTGAACATCGTGTTCACTGTGTACTCTTCATTTTTTTTGAGGTGTCAGTGCCTCCTGTTCTACCTGCTTTTTAATTTCCATTAACAGTATGCTCACTGATTGCGTTGAGATGTAAGGCTCTCACTAATCAGCAGCAGGTAATCAGTCTCCGTGAAATAAGTTGAAAGTAAAAATGAAATGCTGCGAGATTGAACAGCAGGTATTCTGCTCCTTGGCACAATGAGCAGAAATATTGTAGATATAAATCATCCTGAGCACTATAAGGAAAGAGGGAAGAGTCTTTACAGTTAATCACAACTGCAGTCAATCACAACTTTTACACTTTAATTATCAGAGAGTCTACATTTTATCAGCAGATGTACGATTCAATCTATTTTAAAAATAAAGAGCCTCCTATTTATAGAATAACTTTTAGAGGCTCAAGATGTCCTGTAGTTAATTGATCAATCACTATCCTGTCTGGATCCACCATGTCTCTTATTGACAACTGCTCTGCTGAGGACTGAAAAGAACTGTGGAGTTGTGGACATATGGAGATGTGGTCACAGCACATCACGGAAACTAGCCTTGCCTCTATCAACTCTGACTATACTTCTTGCTGCCTCAGTCAAGCAATCGACATAACTAAAGACCTATCTCACCCTAGACATTATTTATTTCCCCGCACCCATTGGGCAGATACATTAAACCCTGAAAATATATATCAACAGGCTCAAGGACAGTTTCAATCCCATTGTTATAAGACCTAGTAAGATAAAAAGTATTTTTTTAATCTCACAATCGATCTCATGGAGACCTTGCACCTTATTGCTTTCCTGAACAGTACTTTCTCTGTAAATTACACAGCACTTGTTGACCACTCTATTTGGTACACCTGCTTATTAATGCAAATATCTATCAACCAATCATGTAACAGCAACTCAATGCAGACAGGATCAAGAAGTTCAATTGTTCAAAACAAACATCACAATGGGAAGAAATGTGATCTAATTGCGGTTCGAATATCTCAGAAACTGCTGATCTCCTGGGATCTTCACACACTACAGTCTATACAGAGAATCGTGTGAAAAACAAACAAAAAAAAATCCAGTGAGTAGCAGTAGTGTGGGCAAAAACATCTTGTTGATGAGTGGTCAGAAGAGAATGGCCAGACTGGTTCAAACTGAGAGGAAGGTGAAAGTAACGTAACTCAAATAACCACACGTTACACAGCTGTGTAAGAAGAGCATCTTTGAACGCCAATGTTGAATCTTGAAATGGACATAGAAGATCAGCATGCAGTAGAAGACATATTCAGTGGCTACTTTATTTGGTATAGGAAATGCCAACAAAGTAGGCACTGAGTGTGTAAGTCTGGTTGTTACATACATCTTACATTCTGTTTGCTTTCTTGCTTTTTGGATCTTGAATGTTTTTGTATTTGATACACTCCAGAATAAGAATCTGTTCTGCAAGTGAAAATTGGGAAAAAAAAGCTTGGCATTCTGTGATGGTTCTGTACATTGCAAAGATTTAACAGAGCAAAGACTGTGAAAGGATCTTTAATTAAGAAACCACAGGGACTAAAAATTGGAAAATTATTAATGAAATGACACACTTCCTTTATTAGCATTACAAATTTAAATTCTCCCAAGTTTTAGATATTAGATGGAGGGAATCTTTTTTTTCATCTGATGTCTGTTGATTCTTCTGTTTAAATGACCTGGAGGGTGTTTGCTAATTAGATTCATACAGGGCTGTTTTCCAGTAGTTTAGAAAGGCAAAATTCAACAGTAGTTCACACGCCTCCGTCAGAGAACTTACAAGCTCAAGTTCTACTCAACAGAAAAGAGTACAAAAATGTTGTCTGGCATTGCCAAACTAATTATGAGGGGCTGCTGTTCCATTGGTCATGCTTGCTTTCAAATGAAGTTCAAAGCTTAAAGTAAATTTAATTCCGAAGTATGTAATGTATATGTCACCATATACTACCCATTCATTTTCCTGTAGGCATTTACAGTAAAACAAAAATATACAATAGAATCAGTGAAAAACTACACACAAAGACTGACAAACAACCAATGTGCAAAAGAAGACAAACTGTACAAATACAAAATAAATCAAACAAGAGAGAAATAAATAAATACAATGCCTTGAAAAAGTATTCAGCCCTCACATCTAATTTTACATTTTTCTGTCTCGTTTTCTAAATCTAAGATATTTTGGAGGATTTTTTGAGCTAATCTACAAAACATCATACATCATGTCAAATCAAAAAGAAAACTCCAAATTTGTCAACAATTTACTAAAAATTAAAACCAGAATTGTCCCCTTTGTAATTACATGCCAATGATCCTCAGGTGCAATACTGTTTATTATCTTACCAACTCATCTAATTTGTTGATGTAGAAATAGTGGAAGAAAATATGAAACCACAGCCACATTGCCTAGGTCAGGCCACCCCTCTAAACTAAAGTGCCAGAGAAGAATGGCACTTGTAAGAAAGTCTACTGTGACAACAGTCACTCTGAATGAGTTGCAAAAGTCAATGGCTTGCTACTGGAGATGAAGTTCATGGCTCCACAATCTCTAAGGCCTTGCACTAAAAGGGTATTTATGGAAGGGTGGTAAGAAGAAGCCCTGGCAAAACTAAGGCATATCTTTTCCCCTTCGGACTTGCCCCTGTAGTCAGATGTGCTTAGTGTTTTTGGCCTCAGCATGAAGCATTCATTATGTGGCATAAATCTAATATGGTGCAACAGGCCATCTTAGTGTAAAGTATTGTGGTAGAAGCATTATGGGTATGCTTTTCAGCAGCAGGGACTGGAAATCTAGAAACACAGAAAACCGATAGCACAATACAGGCCCTTCGGCCCACAAAGTTGTGCTGAAATTGTCCCTACCTTAGAGATTTCTAGGGTTACTTATAGCCCTCTATTTTTCTGAGCTGCATGTACCTATCTGAAAGTCTCTTAAGACACTATTGCATCCGCCTCCATCACCATTGCTGGCAGCCCATTCCACGCACACACCACTCTCTGCATAAAAAACTTACCCCTGACATCTCCTCTGTACCTACTCCCCAGCACCTTAAACCTGTGCCCTCTTGTGGCAACCACTTCAGTCCTGGGAAAAAGCCTCTGACTATCCACACGATCAATGCCTCTCATCATCTTATACACCTCTATCAGGTCACCTCTCATCCTCCGTCACTCTAAAGAGCAAAGGCCAAGTTCACTCAACCTATTCTCATAAGGCATGCTCCCCAATCCAGGCATCATCCTTGTAAATCTCCTCTGCATCCTTTCTATAGTTTCCACATCTTCCTGCAGTGAGGCGACCAGAACTGAGCACAGTACTCCAAGTGGGGTCTGACCAGGGTCCTATATAGCTGCAACATTATCTCTCGGCTCCTAACTTCAATTCCACGATTCATGAAGGCCAATACACTGTACGCCTTCTTAACCATAGAGTCAACCTGCGCAACTTCTTTGAGTGACCTATGGACTCGGACCCCAAGATCCCTCTGAACCTCCACACTGCCAAGAGACTTACCATTAATACTATATTCTGCCATCATATTTGACCTACCAAAATCAACCACTTCACACTTACCTGGGTTGAACTCCATCTGCCACTTCTCAGACCAGTTTTGCATCCTATCAATGTCCCTTGCACCTCTGATAGCCCTCTACACTAACCACAACACCTCCAGCCTTTATGTCATCAGTAAACTTACTAACCCAGCCCTCCATTTCCTGAACCAGGTCATTTATGAAAATCACAAAGAGTAAGGGTCCCAGAATAGATCCCTAATAACACACCACTGGTCACCGACTTCCATGCAGAATATGACACGTCTACAAACACTCTTTTCCTTCTGTGGGTAAAACAGATCTGGGTTCACAAAGCAATGTCCCCTTGGATCCCATGCCTCCTTACTTTCTCAGTAAGCCTTGCATGGGGTACCTTATCAAATGCCTTGCTGAAATCCATATACACTGCATCTACTGATCTTCCTTCATCAATGTGTTTAGTCACATCCTCAAAAAATTCAATCAGGCTTATAAGGCACGACCTGCCTTTGACAAAGCCATGCTGACTATTCCTGATCATATTATACCTCTCCAAATGTTCATAAATCCTGCCCCTCAGGATCTTTTCCATCAACTTAAACCACTGAAGTAAGACTTACTGGTCTATAATTCCTGGGTTATCTCTACTCCCTTTCTTGAATAAAGGAACAACATTCGTAACCCTCCAATCCTCCGGAACCTCTCCTGTCCCCATTGATGATGCAAAGATCATCGCCAGAGGCTCAGCAATCTCTTCCCCCGCCTCCCACAATAGCCTGGGGTACATCTCATCCAGTCCGGGCGATTTATCCAACTTGACGTTTTCTAAAAGCTCCAGCACATCTTCTTTCTTAATATCTACATGCTCAAGCTTTTCAGATTGCTGTAAGTCATTGCTACAATCACCAAGACACTTTTCTATAGTGAATACTGAAGTATTCCTTAAGTACCTCTGTTATTTCCCCCAGTTCCATACACACTTTCCAACTGTCACACTTGATTGATCCTATTCTTTCACGTTTTATCCTCTTGCTCTTCATCCCTCTGCCTCTATCATGTCTGAAATATCAGAACCCTGGAACATACCCTACCATAACTTCCCTGTCTCATTGGTATGTTCCCATGCAGAACTCCACACAAATATCCCCTGAACATTTGCCACATTTCTTCCGTACTTTTCCCTGAGAACATCTGTTTCCAATTTAAGCTTCCAAATTCCTGCCTGACGGCTTCATAATTCCCTTTACTCCAATTAAGTGCTAACTTGTTCTAACTTTCTAACTTGTCTGTTCCTATCTTTCTCCACTGCTATTGTAAAGGAGATAGAATTATGATCACTATCTCCAAAATGTTCTCCCACTGAGAGATCTGACACCTGACCAGGTTCATTTCCCAATACCCAATTAGGTACAGCCTCTCCTCTTGTAGGCTTATCTACATATTGTGTCAAGAAACCTTCCTGAACACACCTAACAAACTCCACCCCATTTAAAACCCTTGCTCTAAGGAGATGCCAATCAATATTTAGGAAATTAAAATCTCCCACCATGACAACTCTGTTATTAGTACACCTTTCTGAGATCTGTTTCCCTATCTGCTCCTTGATATCCCTGTTACTATTGGGTGGCCTATAAAAAACACCCAGTAAAGTTATTGACTCCTTCCTGTTCCTAACCTCCACCCACAGAGACTCTGTAGACACTCCCTCCATGGCATCCACCTTTTCTGCAGCCGTGACACTATCTCTGATCAACAGTGCCACACCCCCAGCTCTTTTGCCTCCCTCCCTGTCCTTTCTGAAACATCTAAAACCCGGCATTTGAAGTAACCATTCCTGTCCCTGAGCCATCCAAGTCTCTGTAATGGCCACCACATCATACCTCCGAGTACTGATCCACGCTCTAAGCTCATCCGCTTTGTTCACAATACTCCTTGCATAAAAATAGATGCATCTCAAACCTTTGGTCTGAGCGCGTCCCTTCTCTATCATCTACCTATCCTCCCTCTCGCACTGTCTACAAGTTTTCTCCATTTGTGAACCAACCTCCTCTTCCCCAGTCTCTTCAGTTCGGTTCCCTCCCCCCAACAATTCTAGTTTAAACTCTCCCCAGTAGCCTTAGCAAACTTCCCTGCGAGTATATTGGTCCCCCTGGGATTCAAGTGCAACCCTTCCTTTTTGTACAGGTCACACCTGCCCTAGAAGAGGTCCCAATGATCCAGAAATCTGAATCACTGCCCCCTGCTCCAATCCCTCAGCCATGCATTTATCCTCCACCTCATTCTATACCCACTGATTGATGGTGTTATGAATGCACCACAGCTCTGAGGGGCCGAAGGGGCGGGGGAGCCCCCTCCTTTGTGAGAATCGCAAGAGCATTATTGGGTTGGCTCAGAGGACCCAGGAAATGAGAGAGACCTGGCCATTGTCTCCTGGAGACGACGTTTGTGGATTGGGGACTATGCTACGTGCAAGCCCTCGGGCAAAGGGGGCTGGTTGAGAGAGGGATTGCATCGTCCCGACCTGATTGACATCTGAGCCCCCGTGAGGAAGTATAAAAGAGGGTCTGGGGGAACGACCCCTTTCAGACGCACCAGAAGTAACGCTAGCGGTCCCGCAGTAGCAGGAAGCCATTTGAAGGAAGCCACGTGCGTTCGGTTCCCTTGCCTGGGAACTGGTGGCTGGTACCATGGAAAATGACCTGGAACTAACAACGGGGAACCAACTCCCCCGACGCAACGGATTAGCCTCATAAAAGTCCCGGGCAAGTTTAAAACTGTCTCTCTTAAACCCAAAAAAGCTACAGCTTGAAAGGACAGTGACTTTTATCTTTCCATCGGACAATACAATATCCCCTAGACAAACGATAGAGCTATTGCTTAATTGATGATGATTATTATACCCGCGCTTTTCAATTGAGTATTGATGACGCATTTTATCTGAATGTCTGTGTTAATCTTATTTTTGTGCCCCTTTATAAATAAAGACTTTTAAAAATAGTACCATCAGACTTCAACGGACCTCTCTATCTTTGCTGGTAAGTGATCCAGTTACGGGATTACGTAACAATGGGAAGAATGTTGCTAAAAGGAGAGAGATCCTGGATAAAAACCTAATAGCCTCTGCCAGCCTCTTAAACTGGGAAGAAGCTTGTCTTGTCTTTCAGCAGGCCAACAACCCGAATCACACTGCCAGAGCAACCATGGAATTGCTTTAAAAGAAGAAAATTGATGTTCTTCAGTGACCCAGTCAGAGTTCTGAACTTAAACTGATCGAACATCTCTGGCAAGATCTGAAGATTGCTGTCCACTGCTATCCCCAATTAAGCTGGCACAGCTTGAACGAGATTGCAAGGGAAAATGGGAAAATTTTGCTTCATTTGTTGTGCAAAGCTAATAGAGACTTATCCAAATAGACTGCTGGCTGTGAAGCTGCAAGAGATGATTCTACCAGGTACTGAGCAAAGAGGAATAAATACTTCTGAACTGCTGACATTTCAGGTCAGTTTTTCATGTTTTACGATTTTCCCTGTTGTTTGGGCTCTACTGTGAAAAAAGGAGCACATGATTCACAAATAAATATCCACAGTTAAATTAATCAAAATCCATGATTGTAATACTCAGTTACATGAACGAAGGGTTGGGGGCTGAATACTTTTTCAAGGCACTGTGAATCAATTAGTAAGCAATACTGAAAACATGAATTTAGAGTCCTTAGGATGTGGAGTCAGTTCATTGTTGAAATGAGTGATGCCCAGTTCAGATGCCTAATGGATAAAGAATAATAACTGTTCCTGAACCTGGTGGTGCGGGACCTGAGGCTCCTGCAGCTTCTTTCAGATGGTAGCAGTGAGAAGGGAGCTTGGCCAGGATGGTAAGGATCCTTAATGATGATTTAAGAGGTATATGCAATACTAAATCAGGTCTTCATCTACTCTCTCCAGTAAACTCAAGGATCAAACAGCAGTAATTTGCACAGTGACTGATACTTAGCTCTCACCCAAGTTCACTCAAATGGATTTTTGGTATCATTATTTATTTGTTGAACTGAGATTCAGTGAAAGATTTGTGTTTACATGCCATCCAGATACATACAATTCTATGCAAAAATCTTAGCTAATGTGCTGAAGACTTTTGCACAGTACGGTAGTAATTTTACGTAATGCACCGTGCTGTACCCCAAAAATAAAATTAATTTCATGACACATGTGAGTGATGATAAAACTGTTTCTGATATGGGTCTTCATTGTGGACTGAGAGTGGGAAGAGGGCAGGGAGAGGGGAATTGTGGTTGAGGAGGGAGGAAGGAGTAAGCAGGAAGCACCAGTGAGACATTCTGTAATGGTCAAAAGACTAATTGTTTGGAATCAATTGACCTTGGCTGCTGTCTCAGGGCCGGGTGAGCCTGCACCCATGCCACCCTCCCTCTTCCTCCATGTCCGCGGCACTCGTTCTCTGCCACATGTCCCACACCCCACCTCGGGTGCTCCACCTTCGCCATCCCCAACATCTTTTGCCCCCACCAAACTTGCTCTCTGCTCCACATTGACAAATACGGTACTGTGAAAAAGTCTTAGGCTCCCTAGCTATATACGGTGTGCGGCAAAAACTTTTGCATAGTTCTGTAAATACAGGGAGGTAGCAAAAAGAAAACTGAATACAGAGTATAATGTCATAACTGCAGAGAAAGCACAGTACAGGTAGACAAATAATTTCACTGGATACGATGAGGTAGATTGGGAGATCAAAAGTTTATATTTTAATGTAGAAGAGTTAGCATTCATTTTGAGAGGAATAGAATATACAAAGCAATGATATAATGCTGAGGCTTTAGAAAGCAATTGTGAGACAGTACTTGGAGTATTGTGAGCAGTTGTGAGGGCATTATCTAAGAAAGGATGTGTTGTCATAAGACATAATCCAGAGAAGGTTCATTCCAGAAATGAAAGAGTTAGCATATGAGGTGTGTTTTGATGGCTCTGGGCCTATACTTGCTGGATTTAGAAGATTGAAACTAATCAAATTTTGAAAGGCTTAGATAGAGTAGTGAGTGGTGGTGCGGAGATATGACTCTACCACAGGAGGTATAAGGTACTCCTTCCCTCCACAAACCTACAGGTCACTCTTGGACAAGCTCTAGTTTCTGTTTTGCTCCCTGACCGGGGTCACGTGAAGCCATGGGAACAGGTAGTAAATGGTCACATGAGCAGCTCGTGCATACCATATCAGTCCTAGTTACGCAGCCACCCGCTGCCAAACGATCTCTGAAAAGTATTGCAAATGGCCGGGGTCACCCGTCTTATAAAGACACTGCCCAGAAGAAGGCAGTGGAAAACCAGTTCTGTAGAAAAATTTGCCAAGAACAATCATGGTCATGAGACCATTGTCGCCAACATCATACGGCAGAGCAAATAAAGATGATGATATAGAGTACAATGTTTCCTATAGTGGGGAGCATAGGATCAGAGAGCACAAGCTCAGAATAGAAGCATGTCCCTTTAGGACAGAGATAAGGAGGATAAGGTGGTGAATCTGTGGAACTGATTACCACATAAAGCTGTGGAGGCCAAGTCATCGGGTACTTTCAAGCGGAGATTGAAATGTTCTCGATTAGTAAGGGCATTAAAGGCTACAGGAAGAAGGCAGGAGAATCTGGTTAAGTAACATAATAAAGCATAGAAAATGGAATGGCAGAGCATACTCAATGTCCCAAATAGCCTAGTTCTGCTCGACATCTCATGATCTCATAGTCTGATAAGAATGAGATTAAAGCTATCCTTGAGTTATGCCTTCAGGCTTCAGTACCCTCTGCTGATAAGAAGGGGGCATCAGGGGCACAAGCAGAGCCTGACCAAGATAGAGAAGTCCTTGTTTGTGCTGGCTGTTTTCCCAAGGCAGTGGAAAGTGTAGACAAATTCAAAAGAGGAGAGGTTGGTTTGCATAATGGACTGACTTGCATTCAGAACTCTGCAATTTCTTGTGATGATTAACCATCAATTAAAACATTGTTAATTACGGGAGCTCACTATGTGCAATTCAGCTGCTGTTATTCCTGTAGTTCACCAGTGGTTACTCTTCAGGAATGTTTAATATACTATACACAACTTCTGGAGTTCCTGAAGTCAGGAAATGTGACAATGAACACTTCCACTCTCCTGGGGTTCTTTTTGCTCAAGCCCTTGATCTTCCCCATTCCCTGAGTATGGTGTATGGATCATGATTATAAATGCTCAGCGAGTGGAAGTTATGCATCTGACTCCACATAAACACAACACCAGATTTAAATAGAGGAATCATTGTCTGGAGTTCAAAGAACAGGAAGCAGCGGTTAGCCCTGTGGTCCCTCAAGTCTGACCCACCACTGGATAGGATACTGGCTAATCTGATCATGGCCTGAACTCTACGTTTCTTCCTGGGTCCTCTTTAGACCAAAATCTGTCTCTCTCAGATGTGAATACATGTAAAGTTACTCACCCTGATCGCCAAATTGAGTTTTTTGTCATTTGCCCAAGTAGATGTATGTAGCGGCAAAATGAAAATCTTACTGCCTGCAACGTCACGAGCACATAGCATCATAGAAGCAGCATTCACCAGAAAAGGAACATTGCTTACTTACAGCTATGGAGTCACAGAGCACTACAGCACAGAAACAGACCATTTGCCCCAACTAATCCATGCTGAATTGTTATGGTACCTTGTCCCATCCACCTGCCCTCCATGCCCCTCCCATCCATACACTTTACAAACTTCTCTGACTGAAGTGACTGAACCCGTTGTTTGACTGGCAATTTAAGCACCGTGCCGAATCAGAAAGGTCAGGTACAGCCTGAATCGAGGTGGTAGAGTCCAAGCCCCAGAACCAGAGCGTATAAAAGTGACAGATCCCGATGTTTGGACAACGATTTAAGCGCCAGGCCAGATTGAAAAGGTCAGGGACCTGAGGCAAGGGACGGGCCGTTTCAGCTTGCTGCTCCGCTCTATGCTGAACTAAGGGGTTGGGTCAGAACCTCTTTGTGGACTTTAGCATTGGATGCTATTTGCTTGCATTTATTGTTTGCATAATTTCTTTTCTTTTCTCTGCACATTGGGTATTCAATGTTTTTTAATGGGTTTTTTTTGAGGTTTCTTTGTTTCATGGCTGCCTGCTAGAAGATGAATTTCAAAGTTGCATGATATATACATACTTTGAATATAAATGTACTTTGAACTTTGACATGCTGAAATTGAATCTGTATCCATCACTTCCTCTAATAGCTTGTTCTACACTTGCATCATCCTTTGAGTGAAGAACTCCCCCCACCTTTCATCTTTAACCTATGACCTAGTTTCACCCAACTCCAGTGGAAAAAAACTGCTTGTATTAACCCTATGTATACTCTTCATAATTCTCTATACCTCTACTAAATCTCCCCTCAATCTCCTACACTCTGGAGAGGGAGTCCCCAAAGTTTCATTCAACCACTCAGTGACCTTAAGTGGACAATCCGTTTTTCTGAAACTATCTCCTCTGATTTTACAATCTACTCAAAGGACTCAGAAGGTCAAGCAGCATCTGTGGAAAGTATTGCGTCAAAACGCTGCATCGGTTCACCTGCCTTCAGACTTCTGAACGGACTTTGAACCAACAGGTGAGCACTACCTCACTATTTTCTTTGCTCTCTTTTTGCACTACCTATTTAATTTAATGTTATGTATTTTTTCATTGTAATTTATAGTATTTTTATGTTTTGCACTGTAGTTCTGCCATAAAACAACAAATCTCATGATATATGCTTGTGATTTTAAACCAATTTAGGTTCTCTGGTTGCTCCAGATTTCAGATCTGCAGTTTCTCATATCCCTGTGATTTGGATTTCTTTGCAAACTGCCCAAAGATTCACATGTGGGCATCAACAAGAGAACTCACTGCTACAGCAATGAACAACAATGGCAAGAAGCTGATTCATTCTGTATATAACAGGTTAGCATAATTGATCCATCCAGGTAGATAGAATGCAGAACGTGTTCATGCTGAGATCTCTCAGCATAAGCAGGTGCTAAGGTCAGTGAGACATGTAAAATTTCCCAGCTATTATAAATAAAGAATGGAAACTCAATATAACAACACAACTTTGTAAAACCTATTAACTACCAACCACCAGCAGTCCAATTGTACTGATCCAGCTCCAGTAACCAAGACGTCAGAATAATCTATAAGTCACAACCTGCTCTCGCCAGTTAACCCTATGGAATACAGTTTTGTTTGGCTATAAATTCGGCCATCATAAAAGCATGAAAGATCAATTGTCAAGATTGTTTAATGTCATTTCCAGCAGACAAGTGTAACGAGGAACGAAATAATTGTTACTCCGTATCCAATGCAGATATATGTCCGTAAGTTAAAACTGTAGGAATTTTATATCACAATCCAATAGATCTGTTCTGGTTAAAAAAGAGTCATCCCAATGTAACCAGAATCAGGTTTATTATTACTGGCATGTGTCATGAAATTTGTTAACTTAGCAGCAGCAGCAGTCAATGCAATACATAATATAGAAGAAAAAAATAATATATTAATAATAAGTATATCAATTACAGTATACATACTGTATATTGAATAAATTAAAAATCATGCAGAAAACCCAAAATTAATATATATTAAAAAAACGAGGTAGTTTTCATGGGTTCAATGTCCATTTAGGAATTGGATGACAGAGGGGAAGAAGCTGTTTCTGAATTGCTGAGTGTGTGCCTTCAGGCTTCTATACCTCCTACCCGATGATAACAGTGAGAAAAGGGCATGCCCTGGGTGCTGAAGGTCCTTAATAATGGACGCTGCCTTTCTGAGACACTGCTCCTTGAAGACGTCCTGGGTACTTTGTAAACTAGTACCCAAGATGGAACTGACTATATTTACAACCCTCTGCAGCTTCTTTCAGTCCTGTGCAGTAGTCCCCCAACCCCCAGTACCAGACAGTGATGCAGTCTGTCAGAATGCTCTCCATGGTACATCTATAAAAGTTCTTGGGTGTATTTGTTGACATGCCAAATCTCTTCAAGCTCCTAATGAAGTATAGTCGCTGTCATGCCTTTATAACTGTGTGGATATGTTGGGACCAGGTTAGGTCCTCAGATGTCTTGACACCCAGGAACTTGAAACTGCTCAATCTCTCCATTTCTGATCCCTCTATGAGGATTGCTACATGTCCCTTCATCTTACCCTTCATGAAGTCTACAATTAGCTCTTCCATCTTACTGAGGTTGAGTGCCAGGTTATTGCTGCAACACCACTCCACTAGTTGGCATATCTTGCTCCTGTACACCCTCTCATCACCATCTGAGTTTCTACCAACAGTGGTTGTATCATCAGTGAATTTATATATGATATTTGAGTTATGCCTAGCCACACAGTCATGGGTATAGAAAGAGTAGAGCAATGAGCTAAGTGCATACCCTTGAGGTGCACCAGTGTTGATCATCAGCAAGGAGGATATGTTATCTCCAACCTGCACAGATTGTGATGTCAAGGATCCAATTGCAAAGGGAGGTACAGAGGCCCAGGTTCTGTAACTTCTCAATCAGGATTGAGGGAATGATGGTGTTAAATGCGGAGCTACAGTCGATGAACAGCATCCTGACATTGGTGTTTGTGTTGCCCAGGTGCTCTAAAGCCACGTGAAGAGCCACTGAGATTGTGACGGCTGTTGGCCTATCGTGGCGTTTGGCAAATTGCAATGGGTCCAGGTCCTTGCTGAGATAGGAGTTCAGTCTAGTCATGACCAACTTCTCTAAGCACTTTATCACTCTAGATGTGAGTGCTATCGGGCAATAGTCATTAAGGCAGCTCACATTATTCTTCTTAGGCACTGGTATAATTGTTGCCTTTTTGAAGCAAGTGGGAATTTCTGCCTGCAGCAGTGAGAGGTTGAAAATGTCCTTGAAAACTCCCACCAGTTAGTTGGCACAGGTTTTCAGAGCCTTACCAGATACTCCACAGGACTTCCTGCCTTACGAGGGTTCATTCTCTTTAAAGACGGTCTAACTCCGGCATCTGAGACAGAGATCGCAGGGTCATCAGGTGCAGCAGGGATCTTCACAGAATTCTCCATTTCAAAGTGGGCATAGAAGGCGTTGAGATCATCTGGTAGTGAAGCATCGCTGCCTTTTACCAGCATTTATCACATTTACCAGCACTGGATCTGTAGCTCTATTGGACACCATTCTTCAAAGGGTTCATGCAAGTATTCATTAAATGCAATGAGGCCTTTTCCTCCTGCCTCTCTCCCTTGTTCCGTCCCTCAGGATCGAGCATGAGTCACTTCCACTCCAGACCTACAGGCTTTGAGGTCATTAACAGGCAGAGAAACAAAGAGTATTTCTTTACTCTCATAATCATAAAATATTAGATAGAAATTGACCTTGCAGTCCATCTTCTTCATGCCAACCTGGTCTTTCTCCGAGTTCTGCCAACCTATGCCTGGATCATATCACTCAAACCCGTCCCATCCATGTACCTATCCAAACTTTCCTTGTGGTAGGAGGGGAAAGAGTACATGCTGGCTGGTAATAGGTGAGAGCAGGTAAGTGAGGAGCTGGGGACTGATAGGTGGAAGAGGTAAATTGCTGTAGAAAGGGGACTGTGGACCATGAGAGAAAGGGAAGGAGGTAGAGTGGCAAAGGAAGGTGATGTTCAGGTGTGAAGAGAAGAGCTAAGAAGAGAGCCAGAAAGAGGAATGGAAAATGGGAGGAGGAGTGTGGAAAAAATACCATAAGTTAGAAAAATCAGGTTGGAGGCTACCCAGTAGGATTATGAGCTGTTGCTCCTCCAACCACAGGGAGGCCTCATCATCACTGTAGAAGAGGGCATGCACAAACACGTCGAAATAGGAAGTAGAATTAAAATGGATGGAAACAACATGCACAAATCCACCTTAGTGGCAGAGGGGGTAAAGGTACTCAACAAAGCTGTCCGCAATCTGTTAGGTCTCTTTGATGTTCAGGAGTCCAGACCGGGAACTCCAGATATAGTAGATGCCCCCAATAGACTCACAGGTGAAGTGTTAACTCACCAGGAAGGACTGTTTGAGACAGGTGTAGCTCTTGTCCCATATGTAGGAATAAGTGCCTGGAGGGATTTTGGTGAGGAAGGGAGTGTGAACAAGTGAGTCACATAGAGAGTGATGTATGTGAAAAGCACAGAATTGTGAGAGAAAGATGTGTTTTAGTAGTAAGATCCCATTGGAGATGTTAGAAGTTACAGAGAAAACGTCCCTAACACACTATGTCTAAAGGAGAACGTGATGTATCAAATTTTGCCCAACAGTGCTTTGAAGGGCCCTTTAGACACCTCACTACATTAATAAAGTGTCTCTAACGTAGGTTGTTTCCATTATCATTAAAGGCATTATAAAATGAATCTTGGTCCTGTTAAAGGCATGTGTCATCAATCAAAGCAACAGCTTCTCTAACGAGATAAGACAAAGCCAACGTTTTATAGCAAGAATCAACTCAATGCAATCAGCACTCTTTGTGAAACAGCAAATAAACTCTTAACCTCATCCACAAGGTGAATTTATGTAAGTGAAGGATCAAAGCCTTATTATTGTTTCTTGACATGACCAGCAACCTGCAACAAGATGCCGGGATGAAAATTAATGTGCAGTAATTTGCAAGTGTAGCGAGAGGTTTCTCAGTGGGTGGGAAATTACTTCTGGGAATTGGAAAGAAGTTAAAATGTCAGCCCTGACTGATTACCTAGATACTGAACACTTCCATTATTGTTAGGGACATCAGGGGCGATGAGTTAATGTGGAACTCACATGTATTGCAATCAAGGATAACTGTCACAACCACGGGTTGTTTTTACAATAAAAGATATTTTATCAGTTAGCATCTGGACTGTATTATCTCAGTGTCACCTCATGTGTATGCAATGTTCCTTGTACTGCTTACCTTTTATTGTTTAACTTTGGACTAGCTCTGCTTTTTCCTGTTGTTTTGTAGATGTCCCATTTGGTGACATTGCAATTTTTAAGCCCTCTTTGTATTTGTCACTTTGATTCAATTTGGGATAATTTAGTTCGCATAGTATTTTCAACGCCTTGCATTGTAGTTATTGGCTGTAGAGATTATCACTTCGCCTGGACACCTTTGTTGTCTGATTGGTCCTGAATTCTTGTGAGCTCCAGGGTATATTTCAGGGGGCATGCCAACCCCATTTTGCTGAGTTACTCTTTGTCTGATGAAAATCAGACCGAGTTCTGTGTACATTGAATGATCTCAGTTCATCAAGGTTCTGTACGGTTTGCCTGAGCTCTTGCTAGTTTTTCTGGTCAATTATGGAGTAAGTCTTTAGTTTTGTTTGAATTGCCAACGTCTCTGTGAATTTTGAAAATACTCAGTAGGTCAGGCAGCATCTGTGAAGAAGGATACAGCGATATCGTTTCAGGAAAATAACCCTTCATTAGAATGTAAATATCTGGGGAGGGGAATGAAAAGGGGCACAGTTGGCAGATAAAGTATTTTAGTAGCCAGTCATTTTTGGTGGTACCAAGTGATGTGCTGAAGCACAAGTGCACAAGCTGGAAATGCAGAGGCGCCCATGACTTGGTTTCCCAGAGATGGCATAGAAAAAGGCCAGAGAGATCCCACAGAGAACATGAATGCTTGAATCTGGAGTGATTGCTGGTGGCACTCCATGGGTCAGGTACCATCAGTGAAGGGAAATGTGCAGTCACTGGGTAGAGTTGAAACTCTTTATCTGGAGTAGAACCCAACAAGGGAGCTCAATTCAAAATGTCAGCTGTTTATTTTCCTCTATAGGTGCTGCTAGATCTTCTGAATTCCTCCAGCGTTCTGTAAAATCAAATTAAATGTCTGTAGGAGCTGACTGTGCAAACACCATGCAAGCCTGCTTCTACAGGAGTGTCCTGCAGATATTATAAGCTACTTAAGTGTGACAGAAACTCAGAAGAGGCATTCAAGCTTGTGTTGAACAGCAAAGCATCATGCTTCTGTAAAAATAGAGGCAATAGATCAACTGTTATGGATATTGTGATGCACATGGAAAATCCTCGAGTTTCACTAGACAACTCAGCACAGTACGGATCATTAAACCTACATCTTCTGGGTAACCTCCAACCTGGTGGTATAAACGTTGATTTCTGGATCTTCCAGTAATTGCCCCCTCCCACCTCACCATTCCCATTCCCGTTTCCCTCGCTCACTGTATCTCCTTACCTAAACATCACCTCCTCTGGTGCTCCTTCCCTTTCTTTTCTTCCATAAAGAAAATACTCTACCCTCTCCCATCAGATTCTCCCTTCTCCAGCCCCTTATCTCTTTCACCTATCAGCTTCCCAGCTCTTTACTTCTTCCCCTCTCTCTCTCCTGGTCTCACCTATCAGCTGCCACCTTGTACTTTTCTCTCCTCTTCCCTCCACCACCAACTTGCTCTAACTTCTCATTACTTTTTCCAGTGCTGATGAAGGGTCTTGGCCCAAAATGTTGACAGTTTAATCTTTTCCATAGACGCTGCCTGGCCTGCTGAATTCCTCCAGTATTTTGCGTGTGTTGTCGCCTCCACTACTACTCACTCTAGGCAACAAGCACTCTCTGAATAAAAAAAACTTGCCCCTGACATCACCTTTCAACATCCCCCCCCCCAACTTAAACACATCTCCTGAGGAAACGTTTCATTCTGAATTTATCCCTATTTTATTTAGCAAATTCTGCAAGTCCAATAAAAGATGGCCATGAGCCTCACCTCTTGTCAGACCAGGTTTATCTTGTTCACTGATCTTGTTCCACTGATCCGCTGGTCTTCTGGTTTGATGTTTGATATTCTTTCTATGTGCTGTCTGCTTGCTTTTTGCCATTTGTGTGATCTGTTCTTTTATCATGCGTGTTTGATATTCCCTTGAATGGGTTCCATGGTATTTTTTTGTTTCTTAGCTGCCTGCAGGACAATGAATCTCAAAAGTATGCTCTGTATACATACTTGATAACAAATGTAGCTTAAATCTTGAATCCTTGCTTCTCAACAAGGAGTTGAGGCTGATGTTCTGACCAGTGGCTGGAGAAAGGAAGTCAGGGTTGATACACTGGAAGAGCACAGACCATCAGGGGCATTCTAGATCACATGGGAGATATTGTTTCCAGCATGATGTTCTCCATATTTTTTTGAGAGTGATAAACCAAAGATCACAATTTGCTAAACAAGAGAGAATCTGCAGATGCTGGAAATCTAAGCAACACACACAAAATTCTGGAGGAACTCAGCAGGCCAAGCAACATCTATGGAGAAGAGTACGGTCAGTGTTTTGGCCCGAAAAGTTAACTGTAGTTTTTTTTCCATGGATGCTGCCTGGCCTGCTGAGTTCCTCCTGCATTTTGTACATGTTATCATAATTAACCAGTCACAGGTTCATAATGGATCCAATTCTTGTCAGTAAATAACTAATTGACATTAGATGTATTGATGACATCAACTTAAAGATTAACTTTGTTACATGGAAATCGCCACATCGAAACAGACAATTAAATGCATCAGAAGCAACACACACAAATTGCTGGAGGAACTCAGTAGGCCAGGCAGCATGTATAGAAAAGAGTAAACAGTCAACTGTCCTCAGAGATGGAGACAGAGAGATCAAGAAAGGGGAGGGAGGTGTCAGAAATGGACCAAGTAAATTAGAGGGCAGGGTGGAAGCTGGAGGCAAAGTTGATGAAATTAATGACCTTAGCACAGGTGCAGGAAGGAGCACCAATGCAGTCGTCAATGCTGCATTGGAAGAGTTGGGGAGTAATGCCAGCGAAGAACACTTAGAACATGGACTGTTCCGCATAGCCAACATAAAGGCAGGCATAGCTGGGACCCATGCGAGTGCCCATGGCTACACCTTTGGTTTGAAAGAAGTGAGAGGAGCCGAAGGAGAAATTATTGAGTGTGAGGATCAGTTCCGCCAGCCAGGGGAGAGTGGTGGTGGAGGGGAACGTGTTGTGTCTGTTGTCTAGAAAGAAGCGGAAAGTTTTAAGGCCTTCCTGATGGGGGATGGAGGGATACAGAGACTGGACGTCCATGGTGAAAATGAGACGATTGGGGCCAGGGAACTTGAAGTCATTGAAAAGATCAAGACCATACGAAGTGTCACAGATGTAGGTGAAAAAGACTGAACTATGGGGGATAAAACAGAGTCGAGGTATACAGATATAAGTTCAGTAGGGCAGGAACAAGCAGAAACAATGGGTCTACCTGGACAAGCCATTTTATGGATCTTGGGATCTTGGGTAGGAGGTAGAACTGTGAAGTGCGGGGTAAGAGAATTATGAGGTTGGTGGCAGTGGATGAGAGATCCCCAGTGTTGCTAAGATTGGTAATGGTGCAGGAGACAATGGTCTGGTGCTCCTTAGTGGGGTCCCATTTGAGGGTTAAGTAAGAGAAGGTGTCCGAGAGTGTCACCTGGTGTCAGCAAGGTACAGGTCAGTCCACAGCCTCCTCTACTATGTTGATGAAGCTACACTCCGGGTGGAGGAGCAGCACCTTATATTACACCTTATTACACCTGGGTAGCCTCCAAACTGATGGCATGAACATTGATTTCTCAGACTTCCTGAAATTGTCCTGCCTTCACCACTCCCATTTCCCTTTCTTATTTCATCTCCTTACCTACCCATCACCTCCCTCTGGTGTTCCTCCCCATTCCTTCTATCCTCCCCTTTCAGATTCCCCCTTCTCTAACCCTTTATCTTTTTCACCAATCAACTTCCCAGATTTTTACTTCTGCCCCTTCCCCCAGTTTGACCTATCAATTTGTACTTTTCCTCCACTCCCATCTTCCCACTGTGATTTCTCTTCTTTCTTTCCAGTACTGATTGAGGGTCTTGGCCTGAAACGTCAACTGTTTACTCTTTTCAATAGGTAGTCTGGCCCGTTGGATTCCTCCAGTATTTTGTGTGTATTGCTTGGATTTCAAGCACCTGCAGATTTTCTCATTTAGTTGAAATGCATCATTTGTGTCAATGACCAACACAGTCTGATGATGTGCTGGGGGCAGCCCCTAAGTATTGTGATGCTTCCAGCATCAACATAGCATGCTCATAATTTACTAACCCTAACCCAGCATATTGGGAATGTGCGGAAAAAACAAAGCACCCGGATGGAATGCAGGAAGTAAGATAGGGAAGCAATACACGATCAAAAGTGAATCACAACATCAAATATCCAGTCTAGTGAGACTTCAACAGGAAATGAGCACCCAAACATTTTCAAACTTGCAGAAAAAATCCTCTTTTACGCATTAAAAAAGACAGGACTAATAACTCCCATTTTAAGCAATTTTGTTTTCCCTCATTGCATTATTTGTTCCTTGATCCAGCTCCAGGGCTGCAGAGCAGCAATGTTGTGTGTTCTATTACAGTATATAATCCAGACATCTCTTCCTGCTTACAGCCTAAACAATATGAGGTTTTATTAGGCAAACGGAGCCTTAAGTTTGAAAAACTTATCAGTGTTGGCCTTCCTTCACAAGTAAAATTCAGCTTAACACATGTTGAAGCCAGTGTGTTTTTTTAAAATAATACTTTTTATAAGACTTGTACATTTTAAAACAAACTCATGTATTTTCCCCACACACTGGCATTTTTTCATTGGATAAATATTATCACATTACCCTTGCAATATAATTGTTTTAATTATGTAGGTTACTAACTAGTTTGTGCTCTAAGGACTTTCTCATATCTTATCTATAAAAGTGATGGAAAGTAGAGTGTCACAAGAAAAAGCTGCAAACTCACTACAGATAGCTTTGGAGATCAGGGTTGAACACAGGCCACTGGAACCGTAAGGGAGCAAATCACCACCATGAATGGTCCATCAAATCATGGTATGACTACAATCTCTGCCTGTGATCTCTTCCTCCTTCTTCCACTACCTCAAAATAAAGTGTTTAAATAGAGAGGCTGAATCACAACTTATATTACACTGTCAACCATAGCGAAGTGAACCAGGAGCGTTCACAATAATTCAGAATTCTTGTAATTCACATTGTAAAACTGAAGTTTGGCTAGGCAACAAAAAGATAGACGGCCTAGGAGATTGGTTTTAGGAGCTTACGGAAAGAAAGAGAAAACAAAGAGGAGTGTGGAACTCAGGACTACGAACACTAAAGATGAGGCTTCCAATTTTGATGATCATAGGGTGACCTCCCAACTGTGAATGGCTCGAGGATGTGGAAACTGGCTCATCAGCCACTGAGCACCAATTCTACATTAGTTGTATTTTCTCCCTTATTTCTGGCAATCCCTCACAGGTGGGAATGTTTAAGAGGGTCAGCACATCACTGAAACCAGCCTCCTCCCCTTCAATGACTCTGTCTACACTTCTCGCTGCCTCAGTGCAGCAGCTAGCATAAGTCCAAGACTGCACTCACCCTCGACATTCTCTTTTCTGCTCCCTCCCATCAGGCAGAAGATACAACTGCCTGGAACCGCTTGCCACCAGGCACAAGGGCAGCTACTATTCTATTGTTACAAGACTATTGAACAGGTCCAGTACCCTACTATGATAAACTGGGACATCATATTAAGGCTTTATAAAGCAATGTTGTGGCCTCACTTGGAGTATTGTGAGCAGTTTTAGACCCTTTATCCTTGGACCCCTAAAGGATGTGCTGACATTGGAGAGGGTTCAAAGGAGATTCACAAAAATGATTCTGGGATAGAAAGGCTTGTCATATGAGGAGTGTTTGAGAGCTCTGGGCCCCTACTCACTGGAAAGAGGGGTGACCACTTTGAAAACTTGATAGAGTGGATATGGAAAGGGTGTTTACTGCAGTGAGATAGTCCGATGGTCAGAGGACACTGCCACAGAATAGAACGGTGGCCTTTTAGAATGGAGATGAGAAGGAATTTCTTTAGCCTGAGAGTGGTGAATCTGTGGAATTGGATGCCACAGGGAGCTGTGGAGGCCAAATCACTGGGTATGTTTAAGGCAGAGGTCAATAGATTCTAGATTAGTCAGGGCATGAAGGGATACAGGAGGAAAGCAGGAGATTGGGGCTGAGAGGGAAAATGGATCAGCCATGATGAAATGACGGAGCAGACTCGATGGATCAAGTGGTCTAATTCTGCTCCTATATCTTATGGTCTTGTGATAAGATGGACTCTACCTCACAATCTATCTTGTTGTGGCCTTGCACCTTATTGTCTACTGTACTGCACCTCCTCTGTAACTGGAATACTTTATACTGCTTTCTGTCATTGCCTCTCCCTCATATTACCTCAGTGTGAGAAGTGTATAAAATGTCTGGGGAGGGGCTGCACCTCTGGTGAAGGGGCTTGTCATGTTCATTCCAGGGCATGACATCTGGTCCCCACCGGGCACTCAGTTGTCATTTGTGGCTCCAAGTAGCTGTTTGCATGTGACAGTGGCCACACCCTTGCACACCGCTTCGATAGGGAGCCTAAACCGGGTGAGGGTAGCTGGTATCCTCATACCCATTGAAATAGGGACATGCATGTCCTAGCAAGTGAAGTCAGCTCTGGAGGACTAGATGGATGATATCTATATGAGATAGAAAGGCTAGGAAGGTGGTACTGCAATACTCCATGCAGATCGAAGGGCATGTCAAGGTGCAGAGGTGTCACGGTCATCCGCTGCAACCAAGGAACACCCCAGTTTGATGCTTGTTTGTACCACTGGACCCGGACTTCTGGGATTGAGAGAGTGGAGCTGCCCCTGTGCAATGGCTTTTCCACTTTAAAAACCATCCTGCACAGGCCTCCTGTCATCTTTGGACATGATGGACAACCATCACTGATGTGATGGAATGATCTGTTTGGATGGAATGCAAAACAATCTTTTATTACTGTACCTCTGAACGTGTGACACAATAAATCAATTTGTAAATTTGCCATTTAGAGAGGCGCGGATTATTGTAAGAGTCATAGAACACGACAGCCGAGAAACAGGCTAATCAGTCCATCTAGGCCATACCAAAATAATATTCTGCCAAGCCCATTGGCCTGCACCTGGACCATAGCTGCCCATACCCCTCCATCCTTGTTCATATCCAAATGTTCAAATCGAATCCACACCCACCACTTCTGTTGGCAGCTCATTCTACATCCTCACCACCTTCTAGGGGAAGAAGTTTCCTCCCATGTTCCCCCTAAACAATTCACCTTTCACCCTTAATCCATGACCACTACAGTAATTCTAATCTCACTCAACTTCTGCTGAAAAAGTCTGCTTGCCTTTACCTTATCTATACCTGTTCAGCTGGGTGGTGGGGTGGAGATACGTCTCTACCAAAGGAGATGTAAGATGTTCCTTCCCTCTGCTAGCCTGCAGGTCACCTTAGGACAAGGTGTAGCACCTGCTTATCCCCCCAACCAGGGCCACATGAAGCCATGGGAGCAGGTGGGGTATATCACAAGTCCTAGTTATGCGACCACTGATGCCAAGCAGATGATCTCTGAAGAGTACTGATAATGGCTGGCATCACCCATCTCGTAAATACACTGCCTAGAAGGAAATGACAAACTACTTCTGTAAAAAAGTCTGCCAAGAATAATGCTGGTCACGAGAAGACCACGATCGCCTACATCACATGACATGGCACATAATAATGATGACCTGTTCAGTAGCATCTGAATGAACAGAGTGCAGAAACAATACCATACAAAATCCACCTCCATCTCACTGTTCTTCATTGTTCCTCAAGTCCTCTGGGTCTGAATACTCGTGAGACATACATCACAGATACTCTATTGCTGTATAATCCCAACAACCAGCATCTTCAACCAGAGGGACATTTGTCATGCTAATTCATTGTGTTCTTGATTTCATTGGGTCCTTTCACATGCTTTGTAATCAATCACTGGTTTGGCATCCACATAACATGGTGGTGGGGTTACAAGTCCCTATGCTGCAGCTGAAAAATGAAAAAAGGAATTCAAGCAATCCCCAGAGCTCAACTGAAGATGAAGCACCCTCTCCAGCTCACTATGAGTGAAACTCCTTCTCGATTCCGAAACACACTCGCAACCCCCCTGCAATTAGTTCAAGTTTATTGTGATCTTACCATACACACGTGGACAGCTAAACGAAACATTGTTCCTCAGAGGCCAAGGTTCAAAGCACTGTATATATGTTTGTATTATTTCATCTATTTAGAGATTCAGCAAAGAATCATCCCTTCTGGCCCTTCAAATCATGTCACTTCAGCAACCCGACAAATCTGATTTAACTCTAACCCAGGGGTGACCAACCTTTTACATTCCATGCGTCAATTTTTTCAAGCACGAGTTCAGATGTGATTTTTTCACGCTTGAGTTCTACACTAACATACTTTTACGAGAATTGTGGGGGTGCAAGAATTGTATGGCGCATCTGAAATTGAGCGTGAAAAAAATTCACGGGACAATTTAGTATGACCAATTAACCTACCCAGTATGTCTTCGGACTGTGGGAGGAAACTGGAGCACCCGGAGGAAACCCACATATTCCATGGGGAGGATGTACAGAGACTCATTACGGGGGACGTCAGAAATGAACTCTGAACTTCGAAGCCCTGAGATGTAATACTTTGCTCCATTTGCTATGCTACTGCAGCGCCCATGCACGGGTAGATACAATCCAGCACATACAGTCACAAAATAATATTAGCAGACGTCCCTGAGTGCCATGGTCTGAAAATTGACAGGATGACATAAAGTGTGAGGTGTATGTTTACATAAGACAGTATAAGACAGATATTATTATAATAAAACAAACAGTCGTATAAATATGTGAAAGAGCAGCAATAAAAGATGAAAAGTGACCAGAGCAGAATGAGAATGTGTCTGCGTTGTGGATTGGGGTTGGTAGCGCATTCAGCCAGTGTGTATGTTTGTGCTGGGTGGCAGCAGGGAGTTCAGAAAGCTAACAGCCTGGGGGAAGAAGCTGTTACTCAGCCTGACAGGCCTGAATCTTTTTCTGCTTCTTTGCTGGCGGCAATATTCACAGCAAAAAAATGGGTTTTGGCTGCATCAGATTGGGTTTAGATTGTAGCTTAACTTTCTTATGCCTGTTTGTATTTTTATATAATCACCTATAAACACGAAATTGCTCAGTGAGTTTTCTGGTGGTTACAGCTGCCTTTGTATCTTTCAGGAAACTTTTTGGTTTCAGTGGCAGGCTGTCCTTGTACTTGAGTCTGGCTATCTAAATAAAAAAATAAAATCTTATCTATTTATTGAAATACAGCATTGAATAGGCCCTTCTGACACTTCAAGCAGTGCCACCCAGCAACTCCCAATTTAACCTTAGCCCAATCACAGGACAATTTACAATAACCAAATAACCTAGAACCCATACATCCTTCGTCTTTGGGAGGAAACTGGAGCACCCGGAGGGAATCCACGTTCTCACAGGGAGAATGTACGAACTCCTTAGTGACAGTGGTGGTCGCTGGTACTGTAAAGTGTTGTGCTAGTCACTACGCTACTGTGCCACTATTGTTAACTGTTATCAATGGAATTTTCTGTTTTCAGTAGTCTGGTATGAGAAGACCACAACTATTTTTCTCTTTTGTTTCTCTCGATGCTTCCTCATCCATCTTCATCTTTGCTCTTGTAACACTTAATAAAACAATCAGTAGCAACAAATCTTATTCCTCATTCATGATTTCTGAAGACCTTTTGGATCATAAAAGCATCAGGATCCTACAGATGTTTCACAATTCATTTACATATATGGCAAAATGAAATGACACACATTCATGGGTATCACTTAGGGACTAAACGCTTTACCTGAAAGAAGAAAGGAAGCAGAGTCAACGATCAACTTTTAAATGGGAACTGAATACCATCTCCACAATCTCCATCAGCACTGGTGCACCACAGGCCTGTGTGCTAAGCCCTCTGCCCTGCGCGCTTTATACCTATGACAGTGAGGCTCCAACGCCATATTTAAGTTTGCTGATGTTGGGAGTTGTTGTCTAAATCAAAGGTGGCAGTGAATCAGCATATAGGAGGGATATTGAAAATCAGGCTGAATTTTGTCACAACACCAACCTCTTACTGAATGTCAGCACCGCCAAAGGGCTGGAGGAAGAAACCAGGGGTCTATAAGCTGGTCCTCATAAGGGGATCAGAAGAAGAGAGAATCAGTAATTTCAAACCTATGGGTGTTATCACATCAGAAGGTCTATACTGGGACCAGTACACAAATACCATTACAAGGAAGACACAGCATCCGTGGCAGCACCTCTACTTTATTAGGAACTTGCGCATATCTAGGATGTCATTTTCAACAATAGATGTATGGTGAAGAGTATCCTAACTGGTTGCATAATGGTCTGGTATGGAAACACCAATGCCCAAGAATGGAATGTGCCACAAAAAAGTGGAGGATACAGCCCAGTACATCACAGTCAAAGCTCTCCCTACCTTTGAGAATATCTAGAAGGAGCACTGCTACGAGAAAACAGCATCCACCATCCAGGACATGCTCTCTTCTCATTGCTACCAGCAGGCCAAACTCCTACAAAAGCTGTTGCTTAACTTCTACAGAAGCACAACTGAAATCATCCTGACCAACAGCGCCAGTGTGGTGTGCCAGCTGCACAGCCGCTGAGTGACAAGACCTGCATCGCGTGGTGAAGGCGGCCCAATGAATTGTCAGGATGGAGCTCCCAGGACTGGACACCATCTCTTCCAGCAGACTCAGCAGGAAAGCAATCAGCATAACCAGAGACACCACACACCCCGGCCACTCCCTGTTTGACCCGCTGCCATCCAGCAAAAGGTTCAGGATGCTAAAAGCCAGAACAAATAGACTGAGGAACAGCTTCTACCCCAGAGCTGTGGCCTCCATCACACCACTCCCACAGAGCAATGACTGAAACTGTGAGCACACACAAGGACTCAAATACTTGCATAACGGCACTTTGTGCATTACTGGGATATTCTGGTGCTGCTGCAACTTATTTTCTGCTACTTATCTATTTAATACTGTTTTTCTATTACTGTCTTGTTTTATCTACTACCTTATTTAATTGCCTGAGAGGAAGCCAAGTAGAGTTTCATTGTACCTATGTATAATGATAATAAAGATCATTCCATTCAATTCAATTCAACAGGAAGGAGGTTCAAAGACCCACACCATCAGATTCAGGAACATTTATTACCCCTCAGCCAACACCCCTGAAGCAGTGTGCATGATCTCAACTCTGAACTCACTCCCCAACCTAAAGACTCACTTTCAAGGAGCCTACCATTCACATTCTTAGTATTATTTATTTACTTATTACCTTTGTACTTGCATAGTTTGTTCTCATTTGTACCTTGGTTGTTTGCCAGTCTCCCTGTGTAGTTTTCCTTTGATTATATTGTATTTGGAAATTAATCTCAAGGTAGTATGTGGTGACATATATGTACTTTGATAATAAATTTACTTCTTCTTTTGAACTTTTGAATAAATGTCTGTAGAACAAAAACAAACATTTGGAGCAAGTGAATTAGATTAATCAGATACCAGTCTATGGGGATGGTTCAGACAGATTCAAATGTGTCACAATATAATTCTAGGAAGCTCTCTCTTTTGTACCACTTATTTAATTTTATATTAACAGCATCTACAGAATTTCTTATTGTAAATCATAGCATAATTTATGTAGTGCACTGTATTGCTGCCGCAAAACAACAAGTTTCATGATGTATATCAGTGATAATAAATCAGATTCTGAGTCTACCTCAGTGACACACAGCACTCTGGTAACTGGGACTGAGGTAATGGGAGGAATTTTGCAATTCCTAAATTATAAGCTATTTTGGAGTTCCTGTCAGTATCCCATCATACCCTTCATTTATAGTCTACTGATTCTTTGTGGTATTCCATCTGTGGTTAGAACATCTTTCTTCTGATAAGGAGACTATAACTTTAAAGAGGGTTCAGCTAAAGCCCCATAAAGCTGCAGCAAGACATCCTTGCTTTTGTACTCCAATCGTCTGAATCAGAACTAGTCCTCCCAAAGACTGTCTGGCTCAGATGATGAATTGTTCAATGTGAAAGAATCGTGGATATTGGTCCACCAGCAATTATGCTTAAATTTATGCCAATGACAGCTTTAACGAGTGGCAGAGATGAGCAGCCAATGAGGCAGGTGATTGAAGGTATCAAGGTTCTGACTTCGAAAGAGATGGTTGACTACTGCCTGGGATGTGCTGGTCCTTAATCATACACAGCGAGGTCCACAGCGCAGGATGTACTGTGTATGGAGTTAGAGTCAGAGAAAAATATGACACAGAAACTGCTCTTCAGCCCGTGATGAAACATTTAACTTGCCTCCTCCCATTGACCTGCACTCACCATAGCCCTCCTCACCCCTACCATCCATGTACCTATCCAAACTTCTCTTAAACATTGAAATTGAGTTTCCATGCGCCACATATTGGCGCATGGCCAAATGGTTAAGGCGTTGCTCTAGTGATTTGAAGGTCTCAGCTAAGGCAACATATTGTGTCCTTGAGCACATTGCTCTGCGAGACAACAGTGCCAAGCTGTATTGGCCACCGGCAACATCATTGATGTGTACAGGGGAGACTTGCAGCATGGGCAACTGCTGGTCTCCCATACAACCCTGCCCAGGCCTTTCCAAGCTGCATGGTCTTTTGAGACTAACAGATGCCTATAACGTACCACTTGCAATGGCAGCTTGTTCCATTCTCTCACCACCCTCTGAGAGAAGAAGACGTTCTGAGTGAAGAACCTTTCTCCCTTAATCCATGACCGCTAATTGTAGTCCCAACCAACCACAGTGCAAAAAGCCTGCTCCCATTTACCCAATGGGTTGTTGTCAGTCAGATTCTTCCTCGAGTTAATTAATACACAATTGTATTAGGCAATTTTAAAGGCAAAGAATGTTTCCTCTTTGTGAAATAGACTAAGAAAACTCCAGGATAATCACAACTCCATTCAGAATTTCCTGTTTAATACTCCCATTTTGATTAATCTGCGGATCAGTCTAATTCCCACTGGAGATTGATTGTCGCACCAGATTCTGGAATATCTTGTGCTTCCAACCATGTTGGATTGCTAAATTAACCCATGCCTTTGATCTGGAATTGTACAGATTAAACTCCTCCCAAATCCCACCCATTTAATATTACAGTCCATGTAATGAATGATTTTTTCCCCGTTACTTTTTTTACTGCAACAGGTCAAACTAGACAAAGGTAACACAAAAATAATGCTGGAGGGACTCAGCAGGTCAGGCAGCATCTGTGGAAATGAATAAACAGTCGACATTCAGGCCGAGACCTTTCTTCAGGACTGGAAAGGAAGCAGGAAAATGCCAGAATAAATAGGCAGGGGAAGGGAAAGGAGGATAACTGGAAAGTGATAGGTGAAGCCAAGTGGGTGGGAAAGATAAAGGACTAGGGAGGAAGGACTCTGACAGGAGACGAGAGCCCACGATAGGAGAAAGTGTGTATATTTAAGGCAGAGGTTGGCAGATTCTTGATTGGTCAGTGCATGACGGGATACGGGGAGAAGGCAGAAGAACGGGGCTGAGAGGAAAATTGGATCCGCCATGATGAAATAGCAAGGCAGACTCTATGGGCCAAATGGCCTAATCTGCTCCTATTCCTTATGGTCCTATGGTTTTATGGAAAGAGAAGGAAGAGGTGATAGGCAGGTGAGAAGAGTTAAGAGGCCAAAGTGAGGAACAGAAGAAGATTTTGATTTTTTTTAGAATCAAAAGCCAGGATAGCATGTTTTGGAAAAGCACTTCAAGAGACATAGATTGATTTTTGCTCGATCCTTTCCATGCATTTCCCCCTCCCTACCCCATTTCACAGCCCTTATTTCAACAATAATCATGCACTACTACTATTCTTTACATGCAGAAAAAAAGCTTTGTGCATCACACCCGCCTGCTGCATAAAGAGTTCTAATGGGATTAAATATTCTTTGATTTTCAGGAAATTTGAGATGGTCATTCCAGTGACGTGGCCTTTTGATTGGCTGGCACTCCCCTTTATTCTTGAGTTAATCAATACACATTTTAGCACTTAGTATGAAATTCCATCGCATCATGTTCAAATTTATTTGTTAGCTGCTGCAGATCCATCACTTACCATAAAGAAATACCCAAAAAGGCATTCAAAGATTAAATGGCCAAAGTTAAAAGATTTACTTGCAAAGACTTGAATGTAAAAGGTGCCTAAGATGATTAAAGGAATTGATTAGATAGATAAAGAGAAATAATTAAATTTATTGGATATACAGTATCAAAGTCAAATCAAATAGAATAGTAATCAGGAAGATCAGGAGTTTCACTGGCATCTCTTTCCTTACACAAAGTCTGGCACTCCTGATATGCGAGGGATCAAATAAAAATTAAAATGCTAGATTTCTACAAAGTTAGGTATTTCAGAATTAGAGGAAGTAGATAAATGGAATTAACTCAGAGATTATAGAACAGCACAGCCAGTTTGAGGCTGAATGGCCTGAATTTTTATTTCTCACACAACACAGAACAGCATAGTATGGACCCTTCATTTCATTTGTTGTGCCAACTTACTCCACAATCAATATAACCTCCCTCTCCTGCACAGCCCATAACCCCCCATATTTCTTACATTGTTAAAAGAGTCTTTTAAATGTCCCAATTGTATCAGACTCTAACAGCATCCTGTAGGGCATTCTGGGCACCCACGACATGAATGTGGCCACTCATTTCAATTCCACATCCCATTCCCATTCTGATATGTCTATCCATGGCCTCCTCTACTGTCAAGATGAAGCCACACTCAGATTGGAGGAACAACACCTTATATACTGTCTGGGTAGCCTCCACCTGATGGCATGAACATTGACTCCTCTAACTTCCATTAATGCCCCTCCTCCCCTTCTTACACCCTGATATATTTAGTTTTTTCCCCCTCCTCTTTTTTTTCTTTTTTTTCTCTCTCTGCCCATCACTCTGCCTGTTCTCCATCTCCCTCTGGTGCTTCCCTCCCCCTTTCTTTCTCCCTTTGCCTCCTGTCCCATGATCCTTTCCCTTCTCCAGCTCTGTGTCCCTTTTGCCAATCACCTTTCCAGCTCTCAGCTTCACCCCACCCCCTCCGGTCTTCTCCTATCATTTCGCATTTCCCTCCTGCCCCTCCTACTTTCAAATCTCTTACTATCTTTCCTTTCAGTTAGTATTGACGAAGGGTCTCGATCCAAAACGTCGACTGTGCTTCTTCCTATCGAGGCTGCCTGGCCTGCTGTGTTCCACCAGCATTTTGTGTGTGTTGCTTGAATTTGCAGCATCTACAGATTTCCTCGTGTTTGCTTTCAACAATTATATAACAGCTACATCTTATTGCCTTTGCCATGCTGAAGCATGTATAAACAAAAATATTTCTTTTAAATTTCTCAACAACTCTGGGCAGTACAGAGGAGCCACTGCTGGGACACCTATGCATGTGATATTAAACCAGTCCTCACTGGCTTTCTCCACTGCTTCCAAGGAACATCAGGGCTATCACTTCTCAATCTCTGTTCCTGGGTGTCAACATCTTTGAAGAAGTATCCTGGGCCCATAATAAATCACAAAAGCGGTTATATTTCATTAGGAGCTTGCAAAGATTTGTTCTGTCACCAATGACTCTAGCAAACGTATGCTGATGAACTACAGAGATCATTCTGACCATTTCTTCACCATCTTGTAGGCCAATGAGGTGCCAATGTACAGGAATGGAGAAAGTTGCAGAGGGCTGTAAGCTCTTCCAGCTCTACCATGGACAGTAGTCACGGAGGACATCTTCTATAGGTGATGCCTCAAGAATACGACATCTGACATCAAGGACCCTCACTATCCACGACCTGCCCTCTCCTCATTGTCACCATGAAGGAAGAGGTACAGGAGCCTGGACATGCGCACACACACTATGTTTTAGGTATAGCTTCCTCCCACCGCCTTCCGATTTCTGAACCCATGAAGACCATGTCACTTTTTGCTCTCTTTGTGCAATTTTTAAAATAATTTTTATTGTAACTTATAGTAGTTTTATATATTGTACTGTAATGCCATAAATCAATGAATTTCACAACATATGCCAATGATAATAAACTCGATTGTGACTCAGTTTGGATATGGTTGCCTACCTCCTGAAGAGTAAGATAGATGTGCAGGGTCAGAACAATATAATAATTAGGTAAGCTCCCAGGACAATTCTGGCTGTTTGCCACCAGCTAATCTAATAAGGGTCCCATAAAATCTAGCCAGGGGCTTTTACTCTATTTAATTCAGTTCTCCACAAAGTATTTTGTGAAGCCATTATATGTATAGGTGTACATTACTACAAATGCTTTATGATGCCATTATAGACTTTATGGGTTGATTCACATATATTTTATGAGAGATTCAGTATTTAGTTGTCCATTCATACACGCATTCACTAAAATTGTGCATTTTCAGAACCAGCCTAGAGCGGAGATGAAAAGCCCACCTGTTGTGGGTTGTGGGTACAAATCCCTCTTCTGGCTGTAACTCCAATAAATGGGTGCAGTACAGTCAGAAATTCAAACTCTGACGTGGTGTTAAATGGTATGTTACCCGGGGCATTATTTTAAACTATGAAGAAGGCACACCGGCAGCTGTACTTCATAAGAGTTTTGGGTGATTTGGCACGTCACCACAGACTAGCAAACTTCTACAGATGTACCACGGAGAGCATACTGCTTGCCATACTGTCTGCTATGGGGGCTCCAATGCACAGGATCAAAACAGGCTGCAGAGGGTCGTAGACTCAGCCAACTCCATCACTGGCACAAACACTGCCCATCATCAAGGATGTCTTCAAGAGGCGCTGCCTCAAGAAGGCAGCATCCAACATTAAGGACCCCCATTACCAAGACATGGCCTCTTCTTATTATTGTCATCTGTGAGGAGATACAAGAGCCTGAAGAAACATATTCAATGTGTTATGAATAGTTCATTTCCCTTTGCCATCAGATTTCTAAATGGTTGGAAACCCATAAGCACTACCTTGCTAATCCTACAGTAATTTCTTTTATGTCTTGTTCTGTGCTCATATTCCTATTCCCATTGGTTTGTTATTGTCAACTACAAGATACAATGAAAAGCTTATCTTGCATGCTGTTCATACCAATCAAATCATTACACAGAACACTGAGCTGGAATAAGGTGAACAATACCAAAGCAAAATAAAGGGTAACAGCTACAGAGAAAGTGCAGTGCAGGGAAACAATGAAGTGCAAGGTCATATTGAAGTAGATTATGTGGCCAAAGAGACCACCTTATCGTACAAGAGGTCCATTCAAGAGTTTGATAACAATGGGGTACAAGCTGTCCTCAAGCCTGTGGTATGTTCTTTCAAGCTTTTGTATCTTTTGCCCAATGAGAGAGGGGAGAAGAGAGCATGTCTGGAGAGGCTAGGGTCTTTGATGGCTGCTTTACTAAGATGGTGAGAAGTGTAGACAAAGTCTATAGAGGGGAGGCTGGTTCCTGCCGCGTGCTGAGCTAGTCCACAACTCCCTGCAGCTTCCTATTGTCACGCGCAGAGCTGTTGTCATGCTAAGCCATTGTGCATCCAGATAGAATGCTTTCTATGGTGCACTGATGTGACCTAGTCAGGCTACTCAACTGAGACCATTCCACTTGAAGTGTCTGCCTTTTGTGAGCTACTTTTCTGTATAAGTGGATGAGAGGAGAATTGATGGAGGTGTACAAGTTGAGAAGAGGTATAAATGGAGCGGATAACCAGAGTCTTTTCCCCAGGATTAGAAAAATAGCTAATACGAGGGGGCAACATTTTAAGCTGATGGGAGGGAACCATCATGGGGGGGAGTCAGAAGTAAGTTCTTTACATAGAGTGTGATGGATGCATGGAATTCCCTGCTAAGGGTGGTGGTAAAGTCAGATACATTTAGGATATTTAAGGAGGTCTCAGACAGTCACATGGATCATAGAAAAGTAGAGTGTTATGTAGGAGAGAAGGGTTAGATTGATCTTAGAGTAGGTCAAAAGGATGGCACAACATTGTCAGCTGAAGAGCCTGTACTGTGCTGTCATGGTCTATGTTTCTATGAAATGGTCCTGTTATTCTGTCTAAGTGGCTCCATGGGTTAATCTCTATTTGAAGTAAATTTATTATCAAGGTACATATACAACCCCGAGATTTTTGCAGGCATTTACAATAAATACAAAGAAACAAAAATAATAATAATAAATAAGCAATAAATGTCAAGTTGAAGATGAAGAGTTGCTGAAAGTGAGCCCATAGGTTGTGGGAACAGTTCAGTGTTGGGATGAGTGAAGTTATCCCTTTGGTTCAAGAGCCGGAGGGCTGAGGGGTAATAACTGTTCTTGAACCTGGTGGCGTGGGTCCTGAAGCCCCTGTACCTCCTTCCTGATGGAAGCAGTGAGCAGAGAGCATGGCCTGAGTGGCGGGAGTCCTTGATGTTGGATGCTGCTTTCCTGCAACAGCGCTCCATGTGGATGTACTCAATACTGGGGAGGGCTTTACCCATAATGGACTGGGGCATTTTCACTACTTTTTGCACCATCCAATAACTATCTGTGTGGGGCAGGGGAAGGAAAGCTTGGCACCTCTTCCTTGTGAAAATCTGGACTGACCCCAGCCTTGCTCTCAAATCACATAGCAAACCATAATTCATTCCTAATTTTCATACCCTACAGACCTGGAATAATCTAGTGATTTCACATGCTCTTTGGATAAGGTACTTGAGATACTCAAAAACAAAACAAAACAAAGCCATTTTACTGCACCATGCACTGGAGTTGGAGGCAGTGTGTGAAATAATGCAAGATTTTGATTCGGTTCTTAATTCTGGTCCTGCTGAAACCCTTCAACTCTGCAAGTACGGTCTGTTCTGCCCCACTCTTCAATTTTGCCCCATTCCAGAGACTTGAGGTCAAAAATATAGTGTAAAGTCCCAAGGACTGATAAACTGTTGAAGTGCACTATAGTGTACTGAATGCTACTTTCAAGAAATCCTGCAGATGCTGGCAATCTTCAGCATCGTGTCTGACCCAAGCAGTAATCCTTCCTACCTACGTCATGTCCATACCCATGTGCCTATCCAAAGTCTCTTAAAAGCCTCTACCACCATACCAGACAGCATATTCCAAGCATCCACCGCTCTCCGAGTAAAAAAGTTAACCCTTCACATCCCCCTCTCACCTTCAATGCATGTCCTCTAGTACTGGATTTTACCCTAGGAAACAGATACCCTCTGTCCACTCTATCTATGCATCTCATAATCTTATAAACCTCCATCAGATCTCCCTTCAGCCTCCAGGGCTCCAGAGAAAACAACCCAATTTTGTCCAATGTCTCATGATAGCACATGCCCTTTAAAACAGGCAGTATCCTGGTAAACCTCTTCTGCACCCTCTGCAAAGCCTCAATAGCTTCTGTATAGTACGGAGACCAGTACTGTATGCAGTGCAGTTCTGTTATGTATTTGCATCCTCTCTAGGTACTTAATTAGTGTATATATTATGACAAAGCTTCATGCTCTGAATGTGTCTTTATTTCTCATTCTCGCTTCCAGGCTCCCCAACATCACATGTTGTTTTGTCCCGGACTGATGACATCATCACATGACAAGTGTCAAACTACATCAGCTGAACTTACCATTTCAATACTTGACGTCGCTCTTTTCCTGAGAAATGAACTTCAATGTTTTGGAAGACCTTCAGCTCACAGATTTAACCATTTCAATTCAACACATATTCTCTGATATGGATGACTATAACCACCACATTTTCTGTTTCAACTTACTGCTAATCCTGGAACTGAAAACTTCATTTTCAACCTATGGCAGTTTTTAACAACACAAAATTGTTAAACTTCAGAATTGTTTTCTAATCCTTTGAGATCTCTCTACCAGTTTCTCCTTGCTCTCCATCTCTGGCTTCTGTTCACTGTAGACCTGAGTTTGTCCATAACTGTCCATCATATTGTCCTTCTGTTCTGGTACCTCAATGTCAAATCCTTGAATTTCCTTCTGTTTGTCAAAGTCTCTCATACTGAACTTCTTTTTTTACATTTGTGGTGTTCCTTGCATACTGCACTCCAGTTGGAGATTCAACTACCGCTTGATTTCCTGTTTTCCTCACCACTCTGTGTGGTATTGTGGTGAATTTGCCCACTTTTTCTTACTGGATGAGCACAGTGTCCCAAACTTTTGCTGTAAACTCTTGTGCTCCTCTGTGATCATCTACATACAACTTACACTTTGCTTTTTGTTCTGCATCCCGCTCTGGTACTTCCAGTTCTGCTGTGTGTACCTCCTTGCTGTCAGGTAACTTCCTTTCATTTTGTTGTTACAGAGAAGTTTGCCAGGACTTTCCCTGTGGTGGTATGTTCCACACATCTTTACACAGTCCCATACTTTCTCAGTTCACGTTTCCAGTCAAGTCCTTCTGCTCGAGCAATCCTGATCCTTTTCATCAATGATGCATTTTGTTTCTCCACTTCACCATTTGCCCGAGCCCTCTTTGGCGTTGTTTTCAGGGGTCTGGTTCCATTACTCTGGCAATATTCCTTGAACTGTTCCGATCTGAATTGAAGTCCATTATCTGGTTTGATAGATACAGACAGTCCATGCCTACTGAAAATGTTCTCCAGACTGTCAATAACTCTCCCTGCAGTTGTCGCGGTCAAAATGCCATATTCATAAAATTGGCTGTAGTAATCAACTTCTACTAGAATGGAATGGTTTGTTGGTAATGGTCCAAGCAAGTCAACAGCTACCTCCTGCCAAGTACCATCCAAAAACGATGTCAGTTTTAGTGGTTCTGGAGAATCAGGTCTAAATACAGTCCACACATGAGGAAATCTGCAGATGCTGGAAATTCAAGCAACAAACAGAAAATGCTGGTGGAATACAGCAGGCCGGAAACGCTGTTGACATTTCGGGCCAAGACCCTTCGTAAGGACTGTCCTGACGAAGGGTCTCGGGCCGAAACGTGGACAGTGCTTCTCCCTATAGATGCTGCCTGGCCTGTTGCGTTCCACCAGCACTTTGTGTGTGTTGCCTAAATACAGTTCAACAGCCATGACAAGTTTTGCGGTATTCCTCAGCTGTTTTGTCCATACCAGGCCACCAAACCTGGGTTCTGAGATGTTGTTTTGTGCCAACTATTTCCATGTGTCCTTAATGAACTTGGACGAGCGTCTGTATGTGCAATGCTTCAGGTGACACGATCTGTGTCCCTCAGTGTAAGATGACCCACTCCACACAGTTCATTTGCAATGGATGCCTATGCCCTACAGTTCTCAAAGTGTCCATTCATGATGGCTTTACACACCTCCTGCAGCCACAGATCTGTGGCTGACACTCTCTCTACCTCTCGTGTTGTCAGGGCTTTAGGCACAGCACTCACAGCTATGAACCTGCCTTATCCCTCTAAACCATGCTTGTGTTTCTCTTTTTGAGCAGACTCTCCCAGTAGCCTTGACACTGGGTCTGCAATGTTCTGCTTTCCTCACACGTGTATGACTCTGTAGTCGCATGGTTGTAATCTCTAGACCCACTGCTCTATGTGTGCACAAAGTTTAGATCTTGGGCTGTACATCATCTCCAAAGGTTTGTGATCCATGATCAGGTTAAACTTTCTCCCGTACAAATATGGATGTAGTCTTTCACAGGCCCGCGGTAGTGTTAATGCTTCTTCCTCTGTTTGTGACGATTTTTGTTCACAGTCTCTGAGACTACGGCTCACATAGCAGACAGGTACCATTTCTTCATTTTGTTTTTGTATGAGTACTGCCCCCAGTCCAATTGGGCTGGCATCTGCTATAACTTTAGTTGATACATCTTTATCAAAATAGGCCAATGTATCTGCTCTTGCTAGCTCCTCTGTTAAGGCTTTGAATGTATGTTTCTGTTCTTCTCCAAACTTGAACTGAATGTCCTTCCTGGTCCATTGTCTCAGTGCTTCTGACAAAGTTGCACACAGTGGAATGAATCTGTGGGTATAGCCAGCAAAACCTGGGAAACTCCTCACTTCTGTGGTGTTTTGTGGTTCATGAGCATCCATTACTGCTCGCACTCTCTTCTCAGTTGGTCCGATGCATTTCTGTGACAAGAGAATTGCCATGAAAACTAATTTGCCCATGTTGAGCTGACATTTCTCCAGGTTCAGAGTCAGTCCATACTCTACGAGTCTCTTAATGACAGTATGCAGTCTCTCATCCTGCAGTTTTTGGTTAGGCACATGTACAATCACATTGTCTGAGACGTTCTCAACTCCTTCAATTCCAGCTAAAGCATTTGCTATCTCATGCTGGTACTGCTCACTGGCTGATGACACCCCAAATATCAGTCTCCTGTACCTATACACCCCATTATGCACAGCAAATCTCTCTAGATACAGGATTTAGTTCTACCTGGTGATAGCCCCATTTGAAGACTAGTTTGCTGAACACTGTAGCTCCGTTCATACCCTGTAGTATCTCATCTACAGTTGGAATGGGATGTCTCTCATTCCCAATTGATTCATTTGCCCTTCTCATGTCTCAGCACATTCTGATGTCCTTGTTGGGTTTTGCTAAAATTATTGCCGGTTAACCCAAGGAGTTGGGCCTTTAACTTTCTTAATAATGTCCATTTTCCTTTGCTGTTCAATTCTCTTCTCAAAAGCCTCCCTTAAGTTGTAAGGTATGCATCTGAGTGGCTGGGCCACAAGCTTTACCTTTGGATCAACGTACATACTGATCTGCTTAGTGTTTAGCTTTCCTACCCCTTAAAACACTTTACGACAGCTTAAGTGACTCTTTAATGTCTGTCACTACTGACACATTTTCTCCAATCTTTAACACATCCAATTTTGTAGCTGTTTCTCTACCTGGGAGAAACCAAAGTGGAGAAAACATTGCCTTTTATCATGATGAATTCTGCCTGGTCTGCTCTGTTTCCAATACTAATTTCACATTCAAACACCCCCTCAACCTCCAGTGATGTGCCAGATGAATATGGGTACAGTTTTCTCTTCTGCTTAGGAATATATGAATGGCACTTGATGTTCTCTGACTTCAGATTTTCCCACACATTTTCACCCAGCAAATTACTTCTGGCTTCTGAATCTACTAATATGCACAGATTCACACCCCCTACACAAGAAGTAGTCTTTTTCTGATGACTCTGTTTCATTAACAACAAATGCAAATTCCTTCTGTTCATCCTCAACACTGTTCACTTTTGAGTCTTTAATCCTTTTGTCCGGCACATTTTTGCAAAGTGATCCTTTCCAGTGCATTTTCTGCACATCTGTCCACGAGATGGGCACTTTGGGTCTCTACCCAGGTGATCTGTATTTCCACATCTATAGTATTTCCTTTCATTTGTATTAGTAGGCTTTATTTTCCCCTCTGTCTTTTTGCCATGTGTTGTGTCTATGGCGCAGTCCCTGGCTGGTTCCCTTGGAGTGACATGTCTGATAATTGTGCCTCTACTGGGCAAACATTAGGCCCTTCATACGCTTCAGTAGTTTTCTCTGCACATAGACTGAGTTACATTTTCCCACTCTGGGATCCCTGATTTGGCTGTCTGTCTCCAAATGGAAATTACAGTCTTTTGCTGCCTGCCGAAGGTGAGTAGAGAACTGTAGGACTGCTTCACCTTGTTTTGGCCAGCTGATGAAAATGCTGCCGGGCAAACATAGTGTTGATCCAGAGAACAAAGTAAGCATTCAGCACATCCACTGTAGCTATGTGGTCTGTGACTTCTCCCATGTTTGGTAGTGTTGAGAATATATCCTGCACATCTGGTCCTGCAGGGTGAAAAAGTAGTGCTGTCCTTCTTTTTTCTGTATTATCTGTTGTATGTTCATCCACTATCAGTCCTTTACTTTCAGCATAAACTTCAAATGAGTTGAGCCACCATGCCCATCTCAGACCTAGCATAGCTGGCTCCGTGAATCATTGGAAGTATTGGATCCTGGATTCCTCCATTCTCATCAACTAACATTAAACTTACTTTCAAAGCCCATATTCTTGTCACCACTGTTGTGTATTTACAACCTTATCTTAATTAGATAGTGCAAAATATATCATGACATGACATTTCATGCTCTGAAGGTGCCTTTATTTCTCATTCTTGCTTCCATGTTTCCTCACATCACGTGTTGTTCTGTCTCAGACTGATGACATCATCACCATACTTGACAAGTGTCAATCATTAATTGACCTTACCATTTCAATACATGACAAGTTCCTCCAGCATTTTGTGTGTGTCTTTCCATAGTTTGGTATTCTCCTCAAGAACATGCTCAGACTAACAGTTGTTCACATTAACAAGCATGGTTCAGTGACAAGCTGGAATTTAGACTGAACTGGGTCAGCGAGGAAGCCATGATTAAAATACACATGGTGACGTCATCACATTACACACTATGCAATCCCATAATAGCTAATAATTGTCAAGTATGCTACCTGAAATATAGTTCTGTTGGTAAGATTTTAAGATTAAAGATTAGCTTTATTTGTCACACTTATTTACTTTGAGATACCTATCGAATGTTGAAAGGCTTCGTTAGAATGGATGTGGAGAGGATGTTTTCTCTGGTGGGAGAATTAAGGCCAGAGGCCACAACCTCAGAACAGAGTGGCATTCTTTTAGAACAGAGATGAAGAAGAATTTCTTTATCCAGAGAGCGGTGAACCTGTTGAAATTCATTGCCAGGGGCAGCTGTGGAGGCCAAGTCTTATGCATACTTAAGGCAGAGGTTGTTAGATTCTTGACTGGACAGGGCATGAAGGCATATAGGGAGAAGGCAGGAGACTGGGACTGAGAGGGAAATTGGATCAACTATGATGATATAGAGGAGTAGACTCAATGGGTCAAATGGTCTAATCCTACCCCCATAGCTTATAGTTTTATACAACACATAACAGCCCTTCCAGCCCAATGAGTCCACCCATGTGACTAATCAACATACTAACTTGTACATCATGCCACCCACAATGTTACACTAGACCCCATCAATACTAATATCAGACTCCAGCAATCACTTCTCCTCAATATAAGTCTATGGTCTTATATTGAAACATCCCGTGAAACGTGCCATTTGTGCCAAGGTTCAACACAGTCCGAGGATGTGCTGCGGGCAGCCGGCAAGTGTTGCTATGCTCTCCAGTGCCAACATAGTACACCCACAACTTACTAACCCTCACTTGTACACCTTTGGAATGTGGGAGGAAACCGGAGCACCGGGAGAAAACCCATGCAGTCATGGGGAGAACATTCAGAATCCTTACAGACAGTAGTTGAAACTGAACTCCGATCGCAATCACCAGAGCTGGAAAGTATTGTGCTAACTGTTATGCTACTGTGTCACCATCATTACAGTAAATGTACTTTCCTGTCTTTGAGATGTGAAATCAAAACTCCATTTACTCCCCTGAGTGTAATTAAAAGAATTAGCAGTGATATTTTCATTAAGACCAATAAAGATTCATGCTCCATAGATTCTATGAAGAGGAATAAACAGTCAATGTTTTGGGCTAAGATCCTACATCAGAATTCATCCATTAGTTTTAAGATAGATGACCATTACATATTTCTCCCATCTAAGCAAGCTGAAAGATATCTTCCATAACATTAGCAAAAGTACTATCAGATCTAAAGAACTGAACTTTTCTGCAAGGGAAATTATTTCAATGACACAGTTAAATCACTCATCTCACGGACAATCCCTTTGGCAACTGGTAAATCAACCTAATAAAAGCAGAAAATATAAAATATGTCAGTTAGCATCAATGGAGAGGGAACCAGAATAGATATGTCAGGACAATTCTGAACTTCATCGGAGTCCTGATGAAGGGTCTCAGTCTGAAACATCAACTCTTTATTCCTTTTCATAGATGCTGCCTGATGTGCTGTGTCCCTTTAGCATTTTGTGTGTGAGTTACTCTGGATCTCCATCACTGGTAGAATGTCTTGTATTTACAATTCTGAACAATTCTCCATAGGTGATGTCCAGACTACTGAATATTTCAGATGAAGGGTCTCAACCCAAAATGTTAACTGCCCACTTCCTTCCTTAGATGTTGCTTGCCTCTTTGAATTTATCCAGTATTTAGTGTGTTGCTCTGAATTTCAATAAGACTCATGCATCTTCTTTTTTAAAATTTTAATTTCATGAATTCTGCATTCTGTATTACTTTGCTTTAGCAGATGATGGTCTCAACCCTAACATGACAAAACCTATTTTACTCTTAATTCAAGAAGTCACCCAATAAAATTGAGCTGATTCTGGCAAATTTAATACTGCAGAACACCGCTGGCAAACTTTGCCTCATAGTCTTCATCAGGCATCTTTTTAAATTCTCCTTGTATAATTATAAATGGAAATCAAATCACATTGTTCTCAATTAATCATATCTTTAGAATGAACATCAAGAAATGGAGACAGACAGATAAAGGTATTAGTTTGCACCAGACTTATTAAGTATTCAGACTCTTGTCTACATCGGGCCAAGCTGCCACATTTTATTTCTGGCTGTATCTCTGAAGAGATGGATCATATTTTTCACCTCCCACTGATACATAAATTTGTCGACATCTCGTCAACCCACGCCAACAATATAGCCAATTAATATAAATCTGCTTCAATGACATTTATCCTGTTTAAGGCAAAATCAATATTCAAGAGAAGACTTCCAAATGTTACTTATGGTAAATCTCTCCAAAGAGCCCCATTCCCCAACTGGCCTTGTAGATAAAAATGTATATTTATATACTTTCCAGGAAGGAGGCATTAGCATCAGACAGAACCCTGTATAGCCATGAGATACCCATGTCTCCATAGTGCAAAACAGCGCTCCTATAGAATCTTGAGGAACAAGAAATGGCAGGTTTATTCTCTCTAACATCTCTCATGAAATTAGTTGCTTTCTGTCAGTACAGTGCAATACATAAAAATTATATAAAATAAATAAATAAATAATGCGGAAAGAGGAATAGCGAGTTCATGAGCTGATCAGAAACCTGATGGTAGAGGGAAAGACACTGTTTCTAAAACATTGAACATGAGTCTTCAGCTGCTGTACCTCTGCCCTGATGAAGAGGGCCTGTCCCAGATGGTGAAGGCCTTGAAGCTGGATTCCACATTCCTGAGACACTACCTCTTGAAGATGTGCTCGATGGCGGGGAGGTTTCTGCTTGCCTAGAAGCTGGCTAAGTCTACAACTCTCTGCAGCCTCTTTTGCTTCTATGTGTTGAAGCCTCCATACCAGGCAGTGGTGCAACACCATCGTACGTCTGCAGAAATTAGCAAGTGCCTTTGCTGACGGGTACAGATTTCGGGATTAATCGAAAGAGGGTGTGAATAGGAGGCTAGAAACACAGGAATAGCTCTTCCCAGCAAAGGAATGGGAGCAAGAACCTTCTATCTATAAGCACTCAGTATGGGGAGGTGGTCCTGATGAAGGGTAGCAGCCCAAAATCTTGATTGTTTATTCTTCTTCATGGATGCTGACTGGCCTGCTGTGTTCCTCCAGAAGTTTGTGTGTGTGTACTCTGGATTTCTAGCATCTGCAGAAACTCTTCATTTATGGTGATGGAAAGACTTTGATCGCTCACAATGTGACATGGCACATAATGACTGAACAACCTATCTTGAGATTAATTTTCTTGCAGGCATTTACAGGAAATTGTAGAAATACAATAGAACTTATGAAAAACGATAAAGACCATAAGTCATAGGAGCAGAATTAGGCCATTTGGCCCATCGAATCTGCTCTGCCATTCAATCATGGGTGTTGTTTTTCTCCCCGCCTCAGCCCCACTTGCCAGCCTTTGACCTGTAGCATTTGATGCCATGTCCAATCAAGAACCTATTAAGCTCTGCCTTAAATACACCCAATAACCTGGCCTCCACAGATGCCTGTGCCAATAAATTCAACAACTTCACCACCCTCTGGCTAAAGAAATTTTTCTGCATCCCTGTTTTAATTGGACACCACTCTATCCAGAGGCTGTGCCCGCTTATCCACCTAGACTCCCCCACAATGGGAGACATCATTTCCATATCTACTCTGTCTAGGACTTTCAACATTCAAAAAGTTTCAATGAGATCACCTCTCATCCTTCTAAATTCCAGTGAAAACAGACCCAGAGCTATTAAACGTTCCTCATATGATAACCGTATCATTCCCAGAATCATAACATGTGAATCTCACTTGAACCCTCTCCAATGCCAGTGCATCTTTTTTTAGATGAGGAGCCCAAAACTATACACAACACTCAAGGTGAGGCCTCACCAGTGCGTTATAAAACCTCAGAATCAAATCCCTGCTCTTGTACTCTAGACCTCTTGAAATGAATGCTAACGTTGCATTTGTCTTCCTCACCACCGACTCGACCTGTAAGCTAAACTGTTGGATATTCTGCACAACAACTCCTAAGTTCCGTTGCATCTCAGATTTTTGGATTTTGTCCCCATTTAGAAAACAGTCTGCATTTTTACTTCAACATGGTGCATGACCATGCATTTTCCAACATTAGCTTTGAATACCCTTGTTAGCCACAGTCGTACTATTTTGTCATTTGAATATTTCTTTGTTTTTGGAACACATCGATCCTGCACCTTCCTTATTTTTCCCAGAAACTCACACCAACGCTGCTCTGCTGTCATCTCTGCCAGCATCTCCTTCCAATTCACTTTGAACATCTCCTTTCTCATACCTGTAATTTCCTTTATTCCACTGAAATACTGCTACATCAGAATTTACTTATTCTCTATCAAATTTCAAGTTGGACTCAATCATGTTGTGATCACTGACTCCTAAGGGTTCTCTGACCTTAAGCTCCCTAATCACCTCCAGTTCATTATATTGCATCCAATCTAGTATAGCTGATTAGGCTCCATGAGAAACTGCTCTAAATAGCCATCTCACAGGCATTCAACAAACTCACTCTCTCGAGGTCCATTACCAACCGAATCTTCCCAATTGACCTGCATCTTGAGATGTTCATGATTATCATAACATTGTCCTTTTGATACACCTACTTTCTGCTGTAATCTGTGGTCCACACTCCCAACTACTGTTGGGAGACCTGTATTAACTGCCATCAGGGTCCTTTTACTCTTGCAGTTACTTAACTCAAACCACAAGGATTTAACATTCTCCCATCCTATGTTACAACTTTGATGCCATTTTTTTACCGGTAGAGCCATGCCTATCTTCCTAACCCTCTGATACAACGTGTAACCTTGGACCTTCAGCTCCCAACTACAACCATCCTTCAGCCACAATTCAATGATGGCCATAGCATCATACCCGACAATCTGTAACAGTGTAAAAAGATCATCCACCTTTTTGCTTATACTCCATGCATTGAGATGTAACACTTTGAGTGCTGTAATTGCTACCCATTTTGATTTTACATATTTAATGCAGTGATACTCCCCTGCTGGCTATAAATAACAAAGGCTGACAAATGGTCAATGTGCAAATGGGGAACAGAGGTTCATAGGGTTAAATATATGAGGGCTGATGTACAGTGGAACAAAACAGAAAATGAGGGAAATAATAATAGGGAGATGGGCAATGCGCTTATTGGGCTGGCAGGACCTATCACCGCACTGTATTTCTAAATTCAAGTCAAGTCGCTTTTATTGTCATTTCAATCATAACTGCTCGTACAGTACATTGTAAAAACAAAACAACGTTCCTCCAGGACCATGGTACTACATGAAACAATACAAAACTATATTGGACTTCAGACCTACACGGGGCTACATAAAGTGCACAAAACAGTGCAAGACAGTACAATAATTAATAATCAAGACAATAGGCACAGTAAAGGGCAAATTACAACGTAATAATAAATAATGTAAATGTAAACAATGTTTTAGCAGGAATTAAGAAAGAAATGAGGAAAACTTACAAAGGGGGTGAAGTGGTGTGTTTGTGTGTGTGTGTGTGTCTGTGTGTGAGACTAGACTCTGGGTATTGAGGAGTCTGATGGCTTGGAGGAAGAAACTGTTACACAGTCTGGTCATGAGAGCCCGAATGCTTTGGTATCTTTTGCTAGGTGGCAGGAGGGAGAAGAGTTTGTACGAGGGGTGCGTGGGGTCCTTCACAATGCTGTTAGCTTTACGGATGCAATGTCTGGTGTAAACGTCTGTAATGGCGGGAAGAGAGACCCTGATGATCCCTTCAGCTGACCTCACTGTCCACTGCAGGATCTTATGATCCAAGACGGTGCAATTTCCGAACCAGGCAGTAACGCAGCTGCTCAGGATACTCTCAATACATCCTCTGTAGAATGTGGTGAGGATGGGGGGTAGGAGATGGACTTTCTCAGCCTTCATAGACACTGCTAGGCTTTCAGGGCTATGGAGCTGATGTTGAGGGACTAGGTGAGATTCTCCACCAGGTGAACACCAAGAAATTTGGTGCTCTTAACAATAAATAAATAAAAACTCTAGAGAGGGACAAAGGAAACTCTTCACTTTGAAACATGCACCAAATACTGGAGGAAGTCAACAGGCTGAAAAGTTTCATTCTAAAGTCAAAGTTAAAGTAAATTTTGTTATTAAAGTGCATATATGTCATGATATGCAACCCTGAGATTCTTTTTCTGTGGGCATACTCAATAAGTCTATAAAAGACAATAAACTGTACAAATATAAATATAAATAAATAGTAATAAATATCGAGAAAATGAGATAATGAGATAAAGAGCCCTTACAGTGAGATAATTGGTGTTAGGAACATTTCAATGACGAGGCAAGTTATCCCCTTTTATTCAAGAGCCTGATGGTTGAAGGGTCGTAACTGTTCTTGAACCTGGTGGTGCAACTCCTGAGGCTCTTCCTTCTGATGGCAGCTGCAACAAGAGAGCATGACTTGGATGACGGGGGTTCCTGATGATGGATGCTGCTTTCCTGCAACAATACTTCATGCAGATGTGCTCAAGGTTGGGAGGGTCTTACCCATTAGGTACTGAGCTGAATCCACTACCTTTTGTAGGATTTTCTATTCTGATAACATGGGAGTTATTAGAAATGAAGCATATTTAAGATGTTGAGGAAAAGGGGTGAACTGGGACGACAGTGGTTTGGGATAGGGGGAGAGATTTGGTGCGCCAACAAAGGTGTATCATGGAGAACATTTTAACTGGCTGCATCACTGTCTGGTATGGAGGGGACACTGCACAATATCAGAAAAAACTGCAGACAGTTGAACTCTCCGCCAGCTTCATCAAGGGCACTAGCCTTCATACCATCAAGGACACCTTGAAGAGGTGAGGCTCAAAAAGACAGCATCCATCATTAAGGACCCCCATTAAGGACATGAGCCCTTCTCATTACTGTCATCAGGGAAGAGGTACAGGAGCCTGCAGGCATTCGCTCAAGGTTGTAAGAACAACTTCTTCCCCTCCACTATCAGATTTTTGAACAGAAAATGAACTCATAAACATTACCACGCTATTTTACTCTCTTTTGTTTTGCACTATTTACTGATTTTCTTTGAGAGGAGATGAAGAGAGAGGATGCTGGGGAGAACCAATTGTAGCATACGGTCCGGTGGGAAACCCATTTGTTTAAGATGGATTACGAGCAATGTTCGGACGTTGGTGGATGCCTCGACATTGACCAAGGGCCCAGCACGTGAGTGACAGAGAAGTTCAAGGTGAGTTCCAAATTCTGCCATCTGACTGTTTAATTAGAATGGACCCTTTTCTTTTTGTTATTCTTCACTAACCCTTTCGTTAAGATTCATAAATATAATCTTTTAATCATATGCAGTGTACTGTCTGTTATTTTGTGGCAATCGTTTGAAACAGGGTGGTGAATTACACTGGGGTTGGGGGTGGGTTTGTGCCTCAATCTCACAGGTTTGGTGGGGCCGGAGATTCTTTTCCCTGGACTTACGCAGCCAAGAAAACCAGGGTGTTCCACTTGTTGTAAGTTATAATAATTTTTTAATGTCTTTGCAATACATTGCTGTCATAAGTCAATAATGTCAGTGATAGTAAACCTGATTCCTATTCTGAACCTGAGTCAAAAAACGATGAAGGTAGCTCAGGAGGCTGAAGCTTTGTGTAGTTCAGGAGTTCCCAATCTGGGGTGCATGTTTCACTCAGTTAATTGTAAGGGTCAACAACATCAGAAAAAGTTGAGAGCCATTGCTCTAGTTGATCAAGTTCCAGGGTGAAACTCCACCACCATCTGGTCAACACCATAGCCACTTCCTGACATCTTCAATCTATTCATATAGCAGAAAGACTTTATAATTTTTAAAAATTTTATTTTCTTGAGATACATCGTGGCATAAGCCCTTCAAACTACACTGCTCAGCAATCCCCTGATTAGATCGTAGCTTAATCACAGAACAATTCATAAAAACCTATTAACTTACCAACCGGTACGTCTTTGGACTGTAGGAGGAAACACCAACGCCCAGACGAAACCCACGCGGTCACGTGTAGAACAAACCCCTTACAGGCAGTGGCAGGGATGAAGCCAGGCTGTCTATACTGTAAAGCATTGTGCAAACTTTCACACTACTGTGCCGCCTCAAAAATACTTAAAATACTTCCAGAGCACCATCTCTTTAAACACAAAAGTTACTTTCAGACATTCTGCTATTGTACCTGCTTGCTCACACTGAATAAGTTCTCACCAATACCAAGTGAGCTAGGATATGATGTGCAATAGGAAAGTACATATTCACAGAATGCACATTCATTCGGATCTATCAAATGTGATCTGCCAAAACCTTTTGCAACATTATTGTTTGCAGAGTGAATTCTGAAAGTGAGAAGCAGCTCTTTCCAAAGCTGAACTAATATCTTGGCAATCTGCAATGACATTTCACACAGGCAAAAACAAAAATCAATATAAGAAGCATTTTAAACAGTACATAATAGTGGACCCCATTCTCCATGACTTAGGAAACAAATCTCAAAGACACCGTTAAATTTACAGAGTTTATACTTGTTAAATTATTGAGGTCTCCGGAGGTTTCAGTAATTCATCCTGCACTTTATGTCAGACACACTCACAAACCATGACTAACAAACACTTATGAACAACTCACTATGATTTTGGTTGATTGAATGGCATTGCTAATTGCAGATCATGGTGGGAAATTGCAAGTGATACATGGTTATTACAAGGGCAACTTTTTTCTTATTTGCGCACAAGAGGCAGAACAAGATGTTGTTTAAAACCAGAGCATTTTATTCTAGCACGACTATACAACGGTTAGCATGACACTACTACAGCAATGGTGGTCAGTTTTCAGAGTTCATTTCTGGAACTCTTACTAAGCCTCTCTCCTCTCCTTGGAAGGTGTTACGTTCTCGCCGTGACTGTGTCCATTTCCTCTGGGTGCTCTGGTTTCCTCCCGCATTCCAAAGGCGTATTGGTTAGTAGGTTAATAGGTCATTGTAAATTGTCCTGTGATTAGGGCTAGGGTAAATAGGTGGGATGCTGGGCAGCGTGTCTCATTGGGCAAGAAGGGGCTGTTCAGTACTGTACCTTTAAATACATAAATAGCAATAGGATTGCTTTTGGGAACCCATACTTGTTGCGTCTTCCAATTCTAGTGCTTGTTTGTCCTGAAATTTAAATTGCTCTTTTGCTATGGAGGCCAGCTCTGGAACTCTTACTAAGCTTCTCTCCTCTCCTTGGAATTCATTTGAGCTCTCTCTATCCAAGTCTTGCTCCATCTGTTGTGGTATTTACACTCAACGTACACTTGTACACCTGCTCATTAATGTAAATATCTAATTAGCCAACCATGAGGCAGCAATTCAATGCACAGAAACTTGCAGAGGTTCAGTTGTTGTTCAAACCAAATATCACAACGGAAAACAAATGTGATCCGAGTGACTTTAACCATGGAATGATTGTTGGTGCCATACAGAGTGGATGAGCATCTTAGCAACTACCGATCTTCTGGAATTTTCACATAGAGAAGTCTCTAGAGTTTACAGAGAATGTTGCAAAAAACAAAAAATCCAGTGAGTGACAGTTCTGTGGGCAAAAATGCCTCGTTAATGAGAGAGGTCAGACGAGAATTGCCAGACTGGTTCAAGCTGACAGGTAGCGGTCAGTAACTCAAATAACCACACTTTACAACAGTGGTGGGTAGAAGTTCATCTCTGAGCACACAACACGTCGAACCTTGATGTGGCTGAGTTACAGCTGCAGAAGACCACAAACTCACAGATACATACTCAGTGGCCACTTCATCACATACCTGTTGAACCTAACAAAGAGGCCATTGAATGTATTTCTGCAGCTTGGTGTCAAGCTTTGTCAGACATTTGATGGTCAAATGTAAATGAAACTTCTTTTTGACAAAATCCTGCTGCAGTTCAGTCACCTGAAAATGTTTAACATCATCGGTGCTAGTTCAAACAGTGGAGTCTGTGTCCACATTGACCTGATGGGCCGACGGATCAGTGTGATGTGATGGGCTGAAAGGCTTTATTATGTTGTATGAAGTTATGAGTCTGTGACCTAAATGTTGACATTACCCATCTAATGTGAAGAGTCATATGGGCATGGGTATTACATAAATCTCTAATTCAATCTTAATAAAATCTACCATGATCTCAGTTGATACTTACAGTTCATTAAAATACCCTTGTGTATTTACTTAACTATGCATTTATCTATTTATGTATTTATTTAGCGATACAGTGTGGCTCTTTGAGCCACGCCACCAGCAACTCGGTGATTTAACCCTACCCTAATTACGGGACAACTAGTTATGACTGATTAACCTACTAACCAGTACGTCTTTGTAACCTGGGAGGAAAACGGAGCACCCAGAGGAAACCCGCATGTCCTCGGGAACAGAGTACAAGCTCTTTTCAGATGACATTGCAACTAAACTCCAAACTCCAACACCTGAAGCTGTAATAATCTTGCGCTAACTGCGACGTTGACGCGGCACCTTATCAGGAGTTAGCTGTTTGGGTTTGTTACTATTGAATAAATCAGTTTATTATTGTTATGTGCACCAAGGTATAATGCAAAGCTTTGTTTTACTTGTCATTCCATAGCGATCATTTCATTACAACGATGCATTGAGCTGTACAAAGAAAACACTATTGTGTGCTCTGTTATTAATTGTACCAGTTACAGAAAAAGTACCGTGTAGGCAGACAATAAACTGTGAGGCAATAAAGAGGCTGATTGTGAGAACAAGAGCCCATGTTATTTTATTTTAATGATTTAGCGATACAGCCCAGAGTAGGCCTTTCTGGCCCTTCGAGCCCCACTGCTCCAGCAAACCTAATTAATAACAGGACAATTTACCATGACCAATTACTCTACCCACTTCATTTTGAGACTGAGAGAGGAAACAAAAGCACGCAGGAAAAATCCACCCAGCCCTCCAGGAGGACACGTGGACATTCTTTACAAAATGGCTCTGGAATTGAACTCTAAACTTCAGAACAACCCAAGATGTAATAGCATTGTGCTATCACCGTGCCTGTTATTGAACTAGGAGACCATTCAATAGTCCTATAACAGTGGGGTAGAAGCTGGTGGTACGTGCTTTCAGATTTTTATATCTTGAATACAAAAATTAGAGGCGGAAGAAGAATGGGATTTTTAATTATGTTGGCTGCTTTACCAAGGCACTGAGAAGTGTAGACAGAGTCTATGGAGGGAAAGCCATTTACAAAAGCCTTCCCAAGGAATTAGTCGTTATTGACCTAAACTTAATGCAAACAAAACTTTCAGAGACAAACAATGGAGGAGTCTTCATCTATCAACTAGACTGCATATTAACTTCCATTCCAAGAAAGCTCATGCTTACTACACTAGGGAGGTTTACTGTGTAGCGAGGAGTTCTTTCATCCCATTGGAATCAGAATCAGATTTATTATCATTATTTTACATGACGAGAAATTTATTGTCGTACTGCTGCAGCGCAGTGAAAAGAAATAAATTTACAATATATTATAAAATAAATAGTGAAAAGAAAAAAAGTAGAATAAGGAAGTATTCTTAGACCATTCAGTAATTTGACAATGGAAGATGAGAAGGTACTTCTGAATCACTGAGTGTGAGTCTTCAGACTCCTGCACCTCCTTCCCGATGGTGGTAACACAGAGAGGCCATATCTCAGATGAATTGAATTGAATTGACTTTATTACTATATCCTTCTTATACATGAGGAGTAAAAATCTTTATGTCTCTGTCTAAATGTGCAACGTGCAATTATAGTAATTTATAATAAACATTATGTGTAACTGTCTCAAAGACATGTTTCATTGAGATGTTTATTTTATGTTTTGTCACAAGTTCATGATTATTTTAGCATCTTAAAATATTTTTTGTAAGGTTTTATTTAAGGACCAGACTTTATGGGTCACATGACCAGACTTTAACAGATCACATGACCACAGTTTAATAAAAGCATGACTGTGGTATTATGGGTCAGAACCAACGTGGAAGCAGAGAAAGACACATGGCCCTAAAATAACCTTATTCTGCATGTGGTCCAAGAGGCGCATGTGGTCATTGTTTATTGTTTTATATTGTGTACAATGATGTTGATGTGCCTTTACATGAACAGTGTAATATGTTTTTAGTGATTTATTTGATTTCAGCACATTTCTGATGTGCTAACGTGTTTGGGCCTGTTTACTGGCAGACACCAGCTTGAGAGACTTTAAAAAACTGAGAGATGTATGTTTCAAATCTTTTATGATTTTTATTTCCCTTGTAGTATTCACAGTGTCTATTGAAGAGAGAGCAATAAAATAAATCTTCAACAACATCTGTATGTTGCGTGGCCGTTATTTCATTGGACCGGTGCAATTACATTATGTTCAACAGGATAGTTAATATAATATAGAATTACAGTTTCTTCAGCATGAATTAAGCAGCCGAATGGCCTGGTGGTAGAAGCTGTCCCGGAACCTGTTGGTTCCGACTTTAATGCCGTGGTACTGTCTCCTGGATGGTACCAGCTGGAACAGTTTGTGGTTGGGGTGACTCGAGTCTCCAATGATCCTTCAGGCCCTTTTTACACACCTGTCTTTGTTAAAGTCTTGAGTAGTGGGAAGTTCACATCTACAGTTGCACTGGACTGTTAGCACCACTCTCTGCAGAGTCCTGCAATTGAGGGAAGTACAGTATTCATACCAGACAATGATACAGCCAGTCAGGATGCTCTCAATCATGCTGCTATAGAAAGTTCTTAGGATTTGGGGGGCCATACCAAACTTCTTCAACTGCCTGAGGTGCAAAAAATGCTGCTGTTCCTTTTTCACCACACAGCCGGTATGTACAGACCATGAGATCCTCCGTGATGTTTATGCTGAGGAACTTAAAGCTGTTCAGCCTCTCAGCCCCAGATCCATTGAGGTCTATAGGGGTTAGCCTGTCTCCATTCCTCCTGTAGTCCACAGCTATCTCCTTTGTTTTTGCGACATTGAGGGAGAAGTTGTTTTCTTGACACCAGTGTGTCAGGGTGATGACTTTTTCTCTGCAGGCTGCCTCATTATTATTTGAGATTAGGCCAATCAGTGTAGTGTGATCAGCAAATTTAATTAGCAGATTGAAGCTGTGCAAGGGTAAAGGAGGGGGTTTAGTACACAACCCTAAGGGGTACCTGTTTTGAGAGTCAGAGGGGCAGAGGTGAGGGAGCCCACTCTTACCGCCTGCTGGTGATCTGACAGGAAGTCCAGGATGCAGCTACATGAGGCAGGGTGAAGACCGTCTCTGAGCTTCTTGTTGAGCCTAAAGGGAATTACGGTGTTGAATGCTGAACTGCAGTCGAAGAACAGCATTCTCACATAAGCATCTCTCTTCTCCAGATGTGTGATGATAGGTAGAGCTGTGTCTATTGGTCATCTGTCAACTGGTTATGTCGGTAGGCGAATTGGTGAGGGTCCTTAATGATGGATGCCTCCTTTTTGAGGCATCACTTCTTGGACAATGTCCTTGATGGTGCGGAGGGTTGTGCCCTTGATGGAGCAGGCTGCGTTTATACATTTGTTGGCGTGGAACATGCAGAAACCCATACGGATGCATCTTATGTTGATTGAGGAAACAACACCAACCAATACATTATGAAGCTGAGTACAAGCTAAGGAAGTGAAGGAATCACCATTCAGTCCATTAATTCTGAAGCACTGTGACTCTTCCTGTGTACAACATTCTTATGTGCTACCCCTTTAAAACTGTTCCTAAGGCATTTTAGCCTGGTGGTTGTGTCAATGAACGATCAACCTTGCCTCCCACAGATCGAGACAAATGTTCTGACCCCGAAACAGCAGCCGAGTCATTTAAATTCTGCAAATAGTTCACTTCAGCCTCTGGAATAACATTTTGTGTCAATAACACTGATTGTGCAACCTTGTGTGCAGCCATTAACATCCAATGGTTCATTGGCATCCACCAGGAAATAAAATCTGCCTTCCTCCCAGCTCTCATTTTTCTGTGATTTAAGACCAGAGACTGACGTAGCTTGATTCGCAACAACTCTCCAAAATGCCCAGCAGGCTGCTCAGCTCGAGGGTAATTAGAGATGGACGTTATGTTTTGGCTTTGCTAGTGATATCCACCGTCCAGTGAATGGATGAAAATAAAACACTGTTCAGTCTCCCTCTGTTGAATCTTAACCATCTATTGCCTTTTCCTTCAAGCACAATTGAGCAAATTACATTGTATTTGTTTCCAAGTATCTGAATCAAGGTTTAAAACTTCAAAGTTCAATGTAAATTTATTAACAAAGAGGTACATTTCACCAATCTTGCAGGCATTCATAGTAGAACAAAGAAAGAGAATAGAATAAACAAAAAGACTACAAAAACTACAAAAACAACCAATGTACAAGATAAACTATGCAATACAAAAAATATGAACAATACTGAGAATATGAGTTGTAGGGTCATTGAAAGTGAGTCTGTAGATTGTGGAATCAGTTCAGAGTTGAGCTGAGTGCAGTTATCCACACTGGTTCAGGAGCTTGAATAGGGTAATAACTGTTCCTGAACCTGGTGGTGCAGGACCTGAGGCTCCTATACCTCCCTGCTGATGGCAGCAGTGGGAGGAGAGTCCAGACTTGGATAGCGGGGTTTCTTGATGTTGGATGCTGCTTTCTTGTGGCAGCCTCCTGCCTGTGATAATCAGAATTATCACAACCAGGAGGCCTTTTGGCCCATTGCATCTGTACTACCTGTCTGTTATATCAATCCAGTGTCAGTCCAATGTCCTCACTCTCTGACAAATCCAGTTACAAAACACTGCTAGATTGTTACCAACTGCTACAGGAAGCAAGTTCCAGGTCACAGCTAATTTCAATCTAAGGCTCTATTTTTTATGTACTTATATTCTCTGCCAAAATAGTTACATCGACATTCCTGGTTTTTGAACCAATCACTGAAGTTTAAAATAAATTTATTATCAAAGTACATATATGTGACCATATACTATCCTGAAATTGAATTTCTTGTGGGCATTTACAGTAAGTATTAAGAAACAATTTAGAATCACTGAACAAAATGCACACAAGATGGACATCAACCAGTGTGCAAAAGACAAAAGCCTGTGCAAATTCAGAAGAGAAAAAACATAACAATAATAAATAAATAAGCAATAAATATAGAGAACATGAGATGAAGTGTCTTTGAAAGTATGTCCATAGGCTGTGAGAACATTTCAGTGATAAAGTGAAGTTGAGTGAAGTTATCCCCTCTGGTTCAAGAGCCTGATGATTGAGGAGTAGTATCTGTTCCTGAAACTGGTGATGCGAATCCTGAGGCTCCTGTGACTTATTCCTGATGGCAGCTGTGAGAAGACAACATGACAACATGACCTGGATGGTGGGGGTCCTTGATGATGGATGCTTGCTTTCCTGCAACAATGCTCCAAGTAGAGGTGCACAATGGTGGAAGTCAAATGGGAAAGCTAAACCACTATCAATACACTACACATTCTGGAAATCCAAAATAAACCACCCCCCCCAAAAAAAAAAATGCTGGAGACACACAACAGATCAGGCAGCATCTGTGGAAAGAGTAACAGTACATTGTTCATTTGTTACTTCTGTTGAAGGGTTCCAGACATGAAATATGACCTATTTCTCTTTGTAGAGATGCTCTAGATCCTCAATAGGTATGACACTGCTATATCCACATAGGAGAGGATCAGCAGTTTTAAATTCCTAGGCTTTAACATATTGGATGTCTTGTACATAGAGGTAATCATAATACCATACGCCACAGGAGCAGTGAATGGTCATATAAGCAGATGGTGCATGTCACAAGTCCTGGTCATGTGACCACTGATGCCAGGCAATCTCTGAAGAGTATTGATCATTGATAATCTTCTAAAGACACTGCCCAGAAGAAAGCAATGGCAAACAGCTTCTGCTGAAAAATTTGCCAATCATGGTCATGGACCACGATCACCTACAGTACGTCATATGACATAGCACATGATGATATTGATGATGATAACTCAGATTCAGGAGCTGTCATCAGAACTAGGACTTTCTGTCAAGCAAACAGAAGCCTTGCCCATTCAATGTCACAAGAAAGACTTCCAATTAAACTCTTCCCCTAAAACAAACTATTCAGCCTTTTTTCCCAATTGCTTTCACTGTACAATGATCTAGGTTATCTGAGCTCTTTTTTATCCAGGCTCACTGTGGAAAGCCCTTCATTTAATGACGTGACAAAAGCTTGTTTAAGCATTATTGCACTAAGTACCATTCTCACCTGGAGACAGAACAGTTTGTAGAAAGGATAATTTTGTGCTTTTTTTTTGAAACGTTGAAACGATGAGTAAATATTTAAATAGCCCATGAAATATTAGTGTCATTTTGTTGTTTTTAATCGGCAGTTTGTGGAAATTCTGATCCAGGCATAACATTTCCTGGTAAATCATTTCTGTATTTATTATCGCTCAACCATGTTCAGCACTGTACACCTCATTGGCATTCTATTTCATTACGACCACAGAGTTAAGAATGAGGAGAGGTGGAGGGGGAGGGTGAAGGGACTGAATTATAAACCATCAGCTACAATTATTCCCAGTCAAGTGCTTCCTAATATTTTGCATTTAATATCAAAAGCAAGCATTTAGGCATGTTGCTACCAAAATCTGTACAAAGAAAATTTACTGTGTTTGACCATTGTGTAAAATGGACCAGACTTCCCATTATAATAGGCACACCAATGCCTTTGAATAGAAATTCCTACAGAAGGTGGTGGATTTCGTCCGGTACATCGTGGGTAAAGCCTTCCGACCATTGAGCACATATACACGAAACACTATCTTAGCTAAGCAGCATCCATCAAAGATCCTCAACACCCAGACCATGCTCTATTCTCACTGCTGTCATAAGGTAAGGAAGTACAAGAGCCTCAGGACTTGTACCACCGGGTTCAAGAACAGTTACTACCCTTCAACCATCAGGCTCTTGGAAAAAAAAGAGGGTATCTACACTCACCTATTGAGATGTTCTCACACCAATGATCTCACTTTAAGGACTCTTTATCTTATGATTTCATGCTCTTGTATTTATTACTATTTATTTATGTTTACATTTGCACAGTTTGTTGTCCTCTGTACTCTACTTAAATCTTTCATTGGTTCTGTTATAGTCAGTATTCTATAGATTTGCTGAATATTCCTGCAGGAAAATGAATCTCAGAGTTGTATGTGGTGACATATATGTACTCTGATAATAAAATTTACTTTGACTTTGAGATCTTCTATTGAGCCCAGTATTCACTGGTTTCTGCCTCTGGGCTGATCAACTTCCTTTGCCATGGATGAAGGAGGCAGTTGGCCCACAGGCAGAGGCACTGTGGTCTTGCTGGCCCGGCAGATCAGTAGGGTCCAGCCCAACATTATAAGTTGTGCAATCATTCTGAGGGCAAGATGTCATCCTTACCCTCAGGTTGCATTTGAGAGCTGGTAAAGCCCCATCCCTGATGTATCACCTGTCAAAACTGTCACTGAAATCCAAGCGCACACACACAAACACAGGTCGGGCAGTATCTATGGAAATGAATAAACAGTCGATGTTCCTCTCCGTAGACGCTGCCTGAAATGTTGAGTTCCTCCAAGTTTTTGTGTGCGCTACTCTCAAAATTGCAGTCAAATGAACTCACAATTATATTAAAAAAATCTAATTTTAAAAGATTAGTTTTATTTGTTAAATGCAGAACATGGAAACATACAGTGAAACATATGTGTCATTGGCATCAATGACCAGCATAATCCAAGGATGTGCTGGGGAACAGACACAAGTGTTGCTACGTTTCTGGTGCCAACAAAGCATGCCCAGAACTTACGAACCTGATTGATTTTAGAATGGAGCAGTAGCATGATCACTTGAGCTGTCTATGCTGTTCTCATAAGGGGTTATTCCCTTCATGGAGAATACCTGTGTGTGACTTTGTTTTACATGGGGAGCCTGATGCATGGGCTCTTCTCTGTGGATTGTCACCTTATCGTGTTGGAGAAGCTTATGTGGTCCTGAGATCCTGAGAGCGATGCCGTGTGGAGCTCTGCTCCTGGTAGGGTCACCCATGGTGGTAAGGTCGAGGGTGAGGTCCCTGACAAAGAACAATCCAACCAAGACCTCAATGGTGGAACAGGCGGATGGAGTTACTTCAAACTCAACGGCTGTGAAGGCGGATGAAGGCTGCAACAAATCCATCAGTTCCGATCGTTGTGGTTTCCATGCCATTGGAATCAGCTGGTTGATTTGTGAAGTATCGTGTGCTTTTTAGAGTGCAACATCAAATACAAGCTAAACAAATACATGCACAGGCGTCTTTGCTCTGTGATAGATCAACGGAACGAAGAACATCATCCTCGACCTCAAGGGATAGCCTTGATGATGATGCATAGGCAGGACCATGTAGTCCTGGTCATGGTCCAGTGGCATGGAATGCAAGATGATTGAAGACTCTTCACTGCTGCAGCCTTCTTCCACTTTCAATGTCATTGTGATGTGCCATCATCTTCTCCCAGCCCCATTGTTGAGGTCCAGGTTCAATCACTCTTTGTCTGGAACCTCCCCCCTTGATCTTACCACTAGGGGTGACCCTACCAGGAACAAAATTCCAGATAGCCCTGCTCTTGGGATCTCAGGAACTCACAAGCCTCTCCAGCATGACATGGTAAGGATGCTTGGAAAAGTTAAGAATGTACACAGCAGGAAACCGAGGCACCAGGAGGAACCCCACTCTGTCATGGAAACAGCAGTGGGAATTGAACCCTGATTGCTGGCAATGCAGGATGTTTTGCTAGCCACTAGCCACGATGCTGCAGTGTTCCTTATGTTATCAGAAGACCACAGAACCATAGAACCTTTTCATTTTTTCTAAAAGTCTGTGATTAGAGATAATTAGAAAGAGTGGGCTTTACCTATAGGGAAAATATTATGGTTTGTGGAGAATTTCAGTCGTTACATTCGAATACAGCACCATTGATCACCTCCCACTCTTAATTTTTGTAGGTCCTCTGCTAAATTAAATGGTACTTAAAAAGCAAGCTAATGTCACAACGTCGGTGCTTCAATGCCAACTAGCACCTTGCAGGGTTGCTTAGGTGAAAAAAAAAACAACCTGGTTGCATCACAGCCGGGTATCAAACATCAAGGAGCAGAAAAGGCGACAGAAAGTGGTGGATACAACCCAATCAATCACAGGCAAAGCCCTCCCCACCACTGAGTATTTACTTATTTATTAAGACACAGTGTGGAATAGGCTCTTCTGACCCTTCGATTATCGCCACCCAGCAATCCCCCGATTTAATCCTAGCCTAATCATGGGACAATTTACAATGACCAATTACCCTATCAACTGGTATGTCTTTGAACTGTGGAAGGAAGCGAGCACCTGGAAGAAATGTACGTGGTCATGGGGAGTAAGTACAGACTCCCATGGCAGCAGTGAGAAATGAGCCTGGATCACTAGTACTGTAAAGCATCATGTTGACCATTACGTTACTGTGCTGCCCCATTTACACAGATCGCTACCACAAGACAGCAGCATCCATCATCATCAATCCCATCATCCAGGCCGTGCTCTCTTCTCGCTACTACTACTGGCCAGGAGGTAGAGAAGTCTTAGGTCCCATACCATCAGGTTCAGGAACAGTTATTACCCCACAAGCATCAGGCTTCTGGCACACTTTATTGACCACAACTTTGAATCAATTCTATTACCTATTTATTCACTTTCAAGGACTCTTTTCAACTCATGTTCTCAGTATTATTATGTTTTTTAGCACAGTTTGTCTTCTTTTACACCTGGTTGTTTGTCAGTCATTCCCTGTGTATGTTGTTTTTGTTTGTAGATTCTATTGCATTTATTTATATTTCCTGTAAATACCTACAAGAACATTAATCTCAGGGTAGTATGGCCAACCTCTGACAAAACCGATTAACCCTAACCTAATCACGGGACAATTTACAATGATGTACCTACGTGGTGCTCGTTTGAACTGTGGGAATAAACAGAAGGACCTGGAGAAAAGTCATGTATTCCACATAGACTCCTTACAGATGGGCAACTCTGGAATGCCCCAGACAATAAGAACGTCATGGTAACTGCTATACTACTAAGGTGCCCAATATGTTACCATATGAATAGGGAATCTTCCAGTTCTTTTCCTTGTTCTGGCTCTGTTGTTGCTTTGTACTTGTAATGCATTGTTCTACCATTGCATTTGTTGTTCTACAATGCAGGCATGAAGAACGCAGGTAATAGGCAAGAAGCATTCCTTGGAACAAGGGCAAAAAAAGGAACAGAGGGCATCATGTGATGAGTGGACCACTGCTTCTTCAACAGTTTGTCCAGAATGAAACAGGGATTGAAGGAGACTGACAGAGATGCATTCTCGTTATTTTTCAAAACAATTCAAAACTTTAGGCGACACAGGTAGTGTAACACTTTTACAGTGCTAGTGACCTGGGTTCAACTCTGCCGCTGTCTGGGTGGGGTTTGTACCTTCTCTCCATGACTGTGTGGGTTTCCTCTGGGTGCTCCGGGGTTTCTCCCACATTCCAGAGACATACAGGTAGGTAGATTAATTGGACAGATGGGCGTACTTGTGCGGCACAAGACTCATTGTTCTGGACAGGCCTGTTAGCATGCTTCATCTCGGAACTCTAAACTATAAAAAAAATTGCTCTCCGTGAACTCTGTGACTGAATGCTAACACTCGGAAGTACCAATCACAAAGCAACAGTCCTCCTGAACTCTGGAAAGAACGAGTGATTACCAATGAAAAATACTTTAACCTATTCCTTACATTGTTAATTTAACAACATTGGATACAGTGCTTATATCTAAAAAAAAATTAAATCTCCACCCATCTCTCAACCAAAATAAATGTCAAGGTGACCGATAATGAACATTGTTTGCCTGATACTTTAATAATACTGCTGATTTTTTAATACTTCTAAGTTCAACTTAAAGTATATATTTAACAAATTATGCCATACTACTGCTGCAAAACAACATATTTTATGATATACACTCAGTGGCCACTTTATTAGGTACTGCATGTACCTAATCAAGTGGGCTGTGTGTATGTTCATGGTCTTTTGCTGCTGTAGCCCATTCACGTTAAGTTTCGACGCGTTGCACTGTCTTCTGCACGTCACTGTTGCAACACAGTTATTTGAATTATTGTCACCTTCCTGACAGCTTGAACCAATCTGGCCACTCTCCTCTGACTTCTCTCGTTAACAAGATACTTTCACCCACAGAACTGCTGCTCATTTGTGTTTTGTTTTGTCCCATTCTCTGTGAACTCCAGACACTGTTGTGTGTGGAAAAAACCCAGGAGAACAGTAGTTTCTGAGGCTCTCAAACCAGCAATCATTCCACAGTGAAAGTCACTTTGATCACATTTCTTCCCCATTCTGATGTTTGGTCTGATCAAAAACTGAACCTCTTCATCAGGTCTACATGTTTTTATGCATAGAGGTGCAGCCCAATGACTGGCTGATTAGATTGTTGCATTAATTAGCAGGTGTATAGTTGTACCTAATTAAATGGCCACTGAGTGTATGTCAATGATAATAAACCCAATTCCGATTCTGATGAGCAGATCCCGTCATCTCCCGTCCTATGCCCAATAGTGACACACAGATTAAAACAAATCTTGTGTAGTGCCAAGTTAAGATTTAAAGTAAAGTTATAGCTATACCATGGACTGAGAATGATTAAACTGAGCTGTTATTAAACAGACTCTATTTTCATTACACAAAAAAAAGCTGTTTGAATGATTAACTCATAAAGAATTGTGCCAGCTGTGAGCATGGATAACTTCACTCACCTCAATACTGAGTGGACTCCACAACTCACGGACTCACGTTCAAGGACTCTGCAGCGCATGCTCTCATCATGTATGTATTGTTTATTTATTTTTACTTGTACAATTTCTCTTTTTTTTGCACTTTGTCATTCTTTGTGTGTAGTTTTTCATGATTCGATTGTACTTCCTTCTGTTGTTAATGCCTGCAAGAAGTGAATCTCAGGGTAGTATTTGGTGACGTATTTTGATAATAAGTTTACTTTGAACGTTGAGAGGCAGACAGTGTGGTGGGAAAGTAGAGATGATATATTTTCATTATGACATCATCAGCAGAAATGGCCACTATCATCAGCATTTAGCCTGTCTATATAATACATCTGCATCTGTTTATGGACACTAAAAAGGATGAAATTCGTTTATCCAGTTTACAGGGCCTCTCCAGGCCAGTAAGATTACCCACATCCTTGAACACTGATTCAATAGCATTTGTCAAACACACACACATACAGGAGCTTACATACACATACAGGCTCATACACATAATGGAGCTTACACACACATACAGGCTCACACACGTACAGGAGCTTACACACACATACAAGCTCACACACGTACAGGAGCTTACACACACATACAGGCTCACACACGTACAGGAGCTTACACACACATACAGGCTCACACACGTACAGGAGCTTACACACACATACAGGCTCACACACGTACAGGAGCTTACACACACATACAGGCTCACACACGTACAGGAGCTTACACACACATACAAGCTCACACACGTACAGGAGCTTACACACACATACAGGCTCACACACGTACAGGAGCTTACACACACATACAGGCTCACACACGTACAGGAGCTTACACACACATACAGGCTCACACACGTACAGGAGCTTACACACACATACAGGCTCACACACGTACAGGAGCTTACACACACATACAGGCTCACACACGTACAGGAGCTTACACACACATACAGGCTCACACACGTACAGGAGCTTACACACACATACAGGCTCACACACGTACAGGAGCTTACACACACATACAGGCTCACACACGTACAGGAGCTTACACACACATACAGGCTCACACACGTACAGGAGCTTACACACACATACAGGCTCACACACGTACAGGAGCTTACACACACAAGCATCGCCGTCCATCACTGCAGATCAGTCCCGCACCACTTTCGGAACCGCCATCATTATGCTGAACATTTGGATTTAATAATCTTCTCCACAAAATCGCTGATTGTATTACCGAGAAATCTATTTATTCCTTCAAGGAGCAGGCTCTGGCGGGATGAAGTCATGCATTTTTAATGGAGATGGCGCAAAGCGAGAGAAGCCCTGATCAAACTGTGACAACCAGTGAATGGATTTACAGCCAGGATTCTTAGCATCTACACCGCACTGTTCATCCAAGACAGTGCTATCTCTACTCATTAACAGCAGAAGCTATGGCATGGAATAAAAATAGCACAGGATTGAGAAACGTTTAATTAGGAAATATAGATGTTTAATATCAATAGTAGATATGGCATACATTTTAAAAGATGAACAGGACCATATATGTTTTCCCTCTCTCACCTGACACCTACACTCTCTGGTGCTCCTCTTCCTTCCCTTCTTTCTATGGACTTCTATCCTCTCCGATAAGATTCCCCCTTCTCCGGCCTCTGTTCTTTTTCACCAGTCAACTTCCCAGCTCTTTACTTCACCCCTCTCCCTGTCCCAGATTCATCCATCGCCTACCACCTAGTACTTCTTCCAACCCTCCCCTTCACCTTCTCACGCTGACTTCTCCCCTTCCTTTCCAGTCCTGAAGAGGGTCTCAGCTCTTTACTCTTTTCAATAGATGATGACTGGCCTGCTCAGTTCCTCCAGCATTTTGTGCGTGTTACTTTGGATCCCTTACTATTAGGATAACACCATAAAGTGCATGAGAGAGCCAAGTAATCTTGAGCTACAAATTCACAAGACAATAAATCCAATTTGCATGAGCAATCATACTTAAATGTCACAAGGAGTTTAAGCTGCATTACACTGCTCAGGAACCGATAATGGCCAGCATTGCCTCTGCTGCCTGTAAGAAGGTTGTATGTTTGTCCCATGGGTTTCCTCCATTAATTAGTCATTGTAAGGTGCTCCATGTTTAATTAAAGTCTGTCCTGAGTCTTATAGGCTCATCAGGCCGGTGCTTATGCCGGTTTCTGTGACCGTGATGTGACTGAGAATACGAGACTCAACGCCCCTCCCCCCCCCCCCCCCCCCCAAAGATAGGACGCCAGTTAACCCCCAGCATTTTGCCGGTACCCATTTTCAGCTGGGTGGACAGGAGCAATGTGTGGTTAAGTGCCTTGCTCGAGAACACAACACGTTGCCTCGGACTCACGACCTTCAAATCGCTAGTCCAACACCCTAACCACTTGGCCAGGTGCCACCCATGATTAGGCTGGGGTTAAATCGGGGATTGCTGGTCAGCACGGCATGAAAGCACTGAAGGCCCTATTCCACACTGTCTCTCAACAAATTTTTAAAAATAAGTGAAATAATTGGAATGAAATGAGAAAGAAGGAGAGTGTTAAATGGCAACATGGTACGAAACAGATCTGGAATTATCTGGGGGAAATTAAAGTGAATGTTTCAAGCTGATGACTTTTTGTCAGAAGGGAAATACTGAGATTGACTGAACAGAAAAGTCAGCTAGACAATGATTGTGGTCACTGAAAATGAGAGCGAGAACATCAGTGACAGATTTGAAAAAAAAATTAAAATGCAAAAATATTAGACAGGTGAAGCAAGACAGAGAAATGAAATGATTACAACAGAAGAGAAGCATTCTACTGTATAAAATAATCAATATTTCATTTTAATTAAATGCTTCTCACAGCAAGTCATAACATTCAATTGTGTGAGGTTATTCCTGCTTGGTAGCTTATCTCTGACACTGACTTCATGCCAGCTATCACATACTCATCTTGACAAATGCAAAATTCACACAAAGATAAAGAACAAAGGCACAGTGAAGATGGGGAAAATAAAAAAATTAAAAGACTGAGACAAAATCAAATAGATAGATCAAGCAATCATCTCCCATTGAGGAAAGGAGTCTCTCTAATCAATCATTTCCACAGCAGCAAGAAAATAACGACTCAGTTTGAAATGGTTTACGGCACAATTACCACCTGACGATTACCATTATGTTTGTCATCAAGTGTTGCAGTTAATAACAGAAGACCATACTGTTTCTGGAAGTTTATCACACCTCGCTTGTTGCAATAATAAAAATGATTCTTCACTTCTTTACAGAATGGGAAAGCAATCCTTTTACTGATAAGTTGCCCGTGAACATTTGAAACTAAAACTGCCGCCTGCAACTTCTAAAGTTCAAAGTAAATTTATTATCAAGATCCATATAGAAACAAAGAAAACCGACAGCACAATACAGGCCCTTCAGCCCACAAAGTTATGCTGAACACGTCCCTACCTTAGAAATTATTGGGCGTACTTATAGCCCTCTATTATACTAAGCTCCATGTACCTATCTAAAAGCCTCTTAAAAGATCCTATCGTATCCGCCTCTACCACTGTTGCCAGCAGCCCATTCCATGCGCTCACTACTCTCTGAGTAAAAAACTTACCCCTGACATCTCCTCTGTACCTACAAGCAATAATGAACTCCATCTGCCACTTCTCAGCACAGTTTTGCATCCTATCAATGTCCCTCCGTAACCTCTGACAGCCCTCCACACTATTTGTCATAAGCAAATTTACTAACCCATCCCTCCACTTCCTCATCCAGGTAATTTATAAAAATCACAAAGAGAAGGGATCCCAGAACAGATCCCTGAGGCACTCCACTGGTGACCAACCTCCATGCAGAATATGGCCCGTCAATATCACCACATACAACATTGAGATTCATTTTCTTGCAGGCATATTCAGTAAATCTATAAAATAATAACCATTATAGAATCAATGAAAGACTTCACAACCAGAGTGTACAAGACAACAAACTGCAAATACAAAAAAAAATTATCAATCAATAGTGAAAAATGAGATAAAGATTCCTTGAAAGTGAGCCCTTTGCTCGTGGGAACAGTTCAATGATGGGTAAGTGAAGTTACTCTCTCTGGGTCAAAAGCCTGATGAGCCAATTATTAGAATACTAATTGTTTCTGAACCTGGTAGGGTGAGTCCTGAGGATCCTGTATGTTCTTTCTAATGATAGCAGCGAAAACGGAGCATGACCTAGGTGGTGAGGGGTCCCCGATGATGTTTTCCGCCTTTCTGCGACAGCGTTTCAAATAGATTGATCAATGAAGGGGAAGGCTTTACCCATGATGGTTTGAGCCATATCCAATATTTTTTTGTAGGATTTTCCATTCAAGAACTTTGGTGCTTCCGTACTAGGCTGTAATGCAACCAGTCAGTAGACTCTCCACCATAGATCATTTTAGATGTCATGCTGAACTTCTGCAAACTCCTAAGAAAGTACTGGTGCCTTGTACACAATTTAAGGTGTGTGTATGCATTTGCTTTTGTGCTTGTGGCCAACTGTGCACCAAGGAAATGTGATAATGCTCTTCATTTCAAGCTCTCTTGGAAAACAGCTGCATTGATAAACATAAGATATTCTGCAGATGCTGGAAGTCCAGAGCAATGCATACAAGATGCTGGAGGAGCTCAGCAGGTCAGGCAGCTTCTACAGAGAGAGTCCACGTTTCAGGCTGAGACTCCTCATCCAGCATTTTGTGCATATAGTCGCATCTAAATCCGTACAGGCCTCTATGGGGCACAGCAGTGGCAGGCATACTTTTCAAAAGTAATCTTTATTGATAATAAAAATATATGCAGAAGGTTGTGTCGGACAAAGGCCAGCAGCATCATGAACATCCCACTCACCCCGCTCATGAACTGTTTCTATCACTCCCATCAGGGAAGAGCTAGGTAAATACCATGCCAGGAGCACCAGACACAAAAAGAGTTACTATACACAAGCAGTAAGGCTGATCAACACCTCCACCCTCTAAAGCACCCCACCACGACTACTGGTTCATTACCTGTCAAAGTCACTTTATCAACAGGCACTCCTGTGCCTAGTGTAATGTTATCAACATACAATCACTGTATATAAGCTATATTATGCATTTATATTCATTATGTTCTTTTTATTATTGTGTTCTTTATATTATTATCATTTTTGTGCCCAGTCCCATCAACCTGCACCCAATCATAACGCTCCATAATCCTCCCATCAATATGCTTATTCAATATTCTCTTACATGTCAAAATAAAACCCACATCCATCAAGCCTGATGGCAGCTGTTACACACTCTCACCACCCTCTGAAGAAATTCCCCCTTATGTTCCTCTTAAACATTTCACCTTTCACACTTAACCCATGACCTTTAGTTCTCTTCTCACATAACCTCAATGGAAAATACCTGCTTGCATTTGCTCTATTATACGCTTTGTAAGTCTGTGTACCTTCGCCAAATCTCCCCTCATCCTCCTAACCTTCAGAGAATAAAGTCTTGACCTGTTCAACCTTTCCCTATAACTCAGGTCCTCAATTCCCTGCCAAGTCCTTTATAAATTTTCAAGGTTACTGATATCTTTCCTAGAGGTAAGTGACCAGAAATGAACACAATACTCCAAAGTAGAACTTATCAACGTCTTATACAACTTCAACGTGACATCTTAATTCCTGTGCTTTTGATTTATGAAGGCCAATCTGTCATAAGCTCGCTCTATAACCCTAAGTACATGTGATACCACTTTCAAGGAATTATGCCTCTGTATTCCCAGATCTCTCTGTTCTACAGTACTCTTCAGTGTCCTACCACACTCTGTGTAGGCTCTACCCTGATTTGCCATCCCAAAGTACAACACCTCACTCTTCTCTGCATTAAATTCCATCTGCCATTGTTCAGTCCACTTTTCCAGCTGGTCCAGATCCCTCTGCAAACTTTGACAGTCTTCCTCACTGTCCACTATAGCCCTCCAATCTTGGTGTCATCTGCAAATTTGCTGATCCTGGTTACCACGTTATCAACCAAATTGTAAACTTGGATAACAAACAACAAAGGACCTAGCAGGGATCCACCTATCACAGGCCTCTAGTCAGAGAGGCAACCATCTATGACCACTCTCTGGCTTCTCCCACAAAGCCAATGTCTAATCCAATAGATCAAGTGGATAGCCAGAGATTTTGTTCCAGGGTAGAAATGGCTAAAATTAGGAGGGCACAATTTTAAGGTGATTGGGGGAATGTCACAGTTAAGTTTTTTTTTGTACACAGAGAATATCTGGTGCAGGAAACAACTGCCAGGGTGGTAGAAGAGATAGATACATTAGGAGCATTTAAGAAACTCATAGATAGGCATGCGCCGACAAAAATGAAGGGCTATGTTGGACAGAAGAGTTAGATTGATCTTACAGTAGGTTAAACAGTTGGCACAACAAAATGGACCAAAGAGTTTATACTGTGCTTGTAAAGTTCTATGGAAATTCCGCATTTTGCATAGTGAAATTCAAACAGATTTCCATCAGCGGTCCCCAACCACCAGGCCGCGGAACAGTACCAGGCCGTGAGGAAACAATATGATTTGGTGAAATGAAACAATATGAGTCAGCTGCACCTTTCCTCATTCCGACATGCCCACTGTTGAACTTGAACGCACGCGAGGTAATTACACACGCAAAGTCATTACTCAAGCAAGGTCATCGGTCGCCTAAATGCTGTGATACCCTAGCACCAGGGATCTCTGGTTGGCCTCGGGCAACCGGCTACCTCGTGTGGCCGGCGAGAAGTGCCATTGCTACTAGCCTGGAGTGGGGACAGATGGGTGCCACCTCTAAACCTTTTTACCCACACCGAATGTTTGTGGGGAATCCGGTGCGAAAATATTCACCGACGACCTAACTCGGGCTTAGGGTTTCGTAAGTAGAAGAGCAGCTGCCTTGCTGAAATCTGCTCAAAGTCATCCCTCAAGCCAAACTTTTGTCAGTCAGTAGATCCTATCTACCTACAGGGGGGAGGTGGGGGGCGTGCCCTGTTGCACTCCTCGCTCAATCAGTCACTCTCTTCGGACTGTGACTGCCGCGGCCCCGGCACGGGAACCTCCGGCCCTTATCTTGTCCTCTCACTGGTGTGTTGCAAAGATTTTATATGTTCATACGAGGAAAATATACACTTGTGTGTTTAATATCCAAATGTTACTTAAAATGTTATGATGCTATTGGTTTTTAAGTGAGTTATAATTGACTTATCACTATATTCATGCGAGGAAACTATGTGCTGTGTTTAATATTAAATTTGTTAGATAAACCCTTTTAGAAATGAAATTGAGTGTATTAGCCACTTCTAGGTGATTTATAGTTGACCTATCACCTATATCTGGTCGTGATTAACACCCCCTCCCCCATCGGCCGGTCAATATTAAACCGGTCCACAGTGCAAAAAAGGTTGGTGACCCCTTGCTCTATATGAATCTATCCAGATTGATAATCTTTCGAACATTATTGCTTGTATGGATTTTGAAGACATTGTTCACTGTAATGTTTGTGTGGAAAATACTCAGAGTGTGAGACAGCATCCGTTTTGAAGAGGATGTTTCAGATCAATGCCCTTTCATTGGAACCAAAAAATATTAAAGATGGACAAAGATGTGAGGAAAGGAAGAAAGTCAGACAAAATAGGAAGGAAGATCTGCATCAGCAAAAGGACCAGAAGAAATAAAGCGATGAAAGTAGTGAAAGTGTCTTGAAAAATTGAATTCTAATGGTACAAGATTACATCAGTGTTAAGTCAGCATAATGGTACAGCCCCTGGATGAAAAATAAGGTACTACTTCTTCAGATTGGGTTCAACAGCTGCCAAGCGCTAACCGAAAGTCACACCTGAAATGTTTTTCTCTGTTCTGCTTCATATTTTCAGCATCTACAATCCTGTGCTGTCAGGGAAATTTTCAGAGCATGAAATAACTGCTCTCAGTGTGCTTCTAACCACCACAAAAAGTTATTTTGGTGTTCAGTTATATATAAAGCGCAGGATGGATGGACAGAGTACAGAGGATAGAATATAGAGCAATGGTTCACAACCTGCTGTACCTGGGCCCCTTTCTTAATGGTATTGGTCCAGGGCATAAAAAAAGCCTGGGAACCTCTCATATAGAGGATAGATGAGTGATTGATAAATAGATGACAGATAGATAGACAGATAGAGATATTTCTAACAGTTGAGATCTTACCAGTTTCTGGAAAAAAAAGTGGTTGTTTATACAGACTTAAATGTCAAGTGGAGGCGAATTATGGGAGACAATATCTGCTGGTCCCAACATTAAAATAACTGGGAACACTACCATTCACTTTTGCTGACCAAATCTTCCCTGATCAGAAAATTGAGTGAGTCAGGGTAATTTGTAGTTTATCATTTCAGTTTATTCCAAACGCTGTAGGAACACAGAACTATCGACATGCTGCCTACCCCAGAAGCTAAAAGAAACAGAATGTCATACCACTGCCTGACCTGCCGAGTTCTACCAACATTTTATGTGTGTTGCTCTACATTTAAGATTTGAGGTACGGAGACTATGGTCCAGGAGCAGATCAATGGGACTCAGCAAAATAATAGCTTGGCATGGACTAGATGGACCATAAGGTCCTGTTATTCTGCTGTATGATTCTAAAAGATGGTGCAACAGCTCAATTGTAGAGATTAGAGTTGCTATGGTTGGAGAAATGTGGAGGACATAATGGAAAGCACTAGCGGTAGGGAGAGGCTCACGAGGTGAAAATGACATAAAGATAAATTACTCAAACATCATATTCCAGAGACTTGTATAAAGCTATGCATTCAACAGGCACAAGAACAGGAAGTTACAGTGCAGCTTAATAAAACTCTGGTTAGTTACATCTGGAGAATTGTATTTGTTGCTGGTTGTCCTGTTATAGGAAGGATGTAGAGATAGATGTTACCAGGATCCTGCCTGGATTAGAGGACATGCTAAAAAGGAGAGGTTGGGCAAACTTCACTTGTTTCCACTGGAGCAGTAGAGGCTGAGGGGAGACTAAATCATATTAATCGATAGATGTATTATATTTTAGAGATAGAGGGAAAATGAGCCAAACAAAAATATATATTTAGTATGAACTTTCCTTATAGACACATCTGCAGAATTGTATAGGGTATTTCACATAATTATCTCTGGAAATGTGTTATTACAAAAGGTTCACAATGCAATATTATTTTAATATAAATTGGCTTTGCATTATCTTTAATTAAAATACTCCATCTTTTCCTGCAGGGGCTTTTCTTAACCTTTCTTTCATGAAGATACTGAGGTGTACAATGGATAAAAATATATTTTGCATATGTGAACAACGGGTGACATTCAACAATCCTTACTGCTTGTATGAGGTACTGCCTCCGTAGGGTATTAAGAATAATTTAGCCTTTAGCCTGATCTTTCTTAATGCGGAGATTTTATAAGGTATTGCTTAGACTGCATTTGGAGAATTATGGGCATGCAAGTCCACATATCTAAGAAAGAATGTGCTGGCATTGGAGGTCCAGAGGAGGCTCATGAGAATGATCCCAGGAATGAAAGGGTTAACGTTTTAAAAGCATTTCATGGCTCAGGGCCTGTATTCAGTGTGTTTAGAAGAATGTGGGGGTTTCTAATTGAAACTAATTGTATATTGAAAGGCCTAAATAGAGTGGATATGGAGAGGACATTCCAATAATGGGAGAGTCTTGGACCAGAGGGCACAGCCTCAGAATAGAAGTATGTCCCTGCAGAACAGAGATAAGGAGGGATTTCTTTAGCCAGAAGACAGTGAATCTGTGGAAATCATCACAATTAACAGCTGTGGAGGCTAAGTCAATGTGCATATTTAAAACGGGGGTCGATAGGTTCTTAATTAGTAAGAGGGTCAAAGATTATGTGGAAAATTCAGGAGAATGGGGCTAAGAGGGAAAGTAAATCGGCCATGAATGAATGGCAGAGCAGATGCAATGCACCTAGTAGCCTAATTTGTCTCCTGTGGTCTTCCTTCTCAGTAACAGAAGGCGGTTGACAGTTTTTCACTTGCCTGCTTAAAGCCTCCACATGCAGTGAGTTGAGGTACTGTTAACTTCAAAGTATGAGGAGGAACGTTTGGAGCAAATGCCTACAGATTAAACCAGTTCTGGAAACGAGGGCTTAAAATGTCATCTGATAAATATTGCCATTGGCAAATTAAAACCACAGAGGAATGATTTTCATACTGTTTGGAAGTGGTGCCATCTGGTTGTCATGTTTCTCAATGTTTAACTTGCCCAAATAGTGTCAACATTAGCCAATAACAAATCAGTGAAATTTTTAATAATATGGTTCCGAATAACAAAATTATTGTTTAGTCAGAGCAGAACAAGTCATTACATTTGGACAGGTACATTGTAGGACAGACTGAAAGAGACACCGGCCAAACACAATTAAATGGGACTAGTTCAGACCAGACAACTTGGTTGCATTGACAGGTTGGACAGAAAGACCTGTTTCGGTTGTAACGAATGTGCTGCAACTCTGAGGGGCTGAAGGGTACAAAGAAGGCCCCTCCTTTTTGAGAATCGCACGATCACTATTAAGTCAGTTCAGGAGACCCAGGAAATGAGAGAAAGACATGCAGAATCCACAAAGAGTTTGGAATGTGTCCTGGCCTCTGAAAGGCGGAACCATTGATAACGGCTATTGTCTCTTGGAGACGGAATTGTGTATTGGATACTGTACGATTCATTGAAGCCCCCAGGCAATGAACCGAGGGGGGGGGGGGGGTTGGTGGAGGGATTGCATCATCCCAACCTGATTGACATCTGAGACCCTGTGAGTCAGGATAAAAGAGGGTCTGGGGAACAGCTCTTCAGACGCACCAGAAGAAATGCTAGAACTCCTGTAACAGCATAATAGCGAAAGCCGGTGGAAAGCCCACGTGCGTCCTTTTCCATTTGCCTCGGAATCGGTGGGGCCTTTACCACTGAAGCACAGCTTTAGCTAACCACAAAAAGGGAAATCAGTCCCCAACGACTCTCGAAGGATTGACATCATAAAAGGAATGGGCAAGTTAAACATCCGTCTTTCTCTCCAACCAAAAAGCTGCAGCTTGAATGAACTTGAGTGACTTTTATATTTCCATCGGACAATACATTATCCCCTAGACAACGCTAGAGCTATTCCTTATTGATTATTATTATACCTGCGCTTTTAGATTTAGTGTTGACGACGTATATTATCTGTATATTTGCATTGATATTATTTTTGTGTATTTTTATCAATAAGTACTGTTAAAAATAGTACCATCAGACTTCAACGGACCTCTGTATCTTTGCTGGTAAGTGACCCAGTTACGGGGTATGTAACACGGTGAAATAAAACACAGTGACTCCATTGATCTCTCAGTCACAATATTACCTAAAGGACCAATTGCAATCAATGTGACAGTTTTAACAGCAGTAATGGATGGAACACCATGGATGGATTCCCGAGACAATAGGTCATCAGCATAATATACAAACTAGATTTCTCTCTCTCAGATACTGCTTCACAGGTTTAGTGTTTCCAAAATACTCTATTTTTATCTTATGTACAAAGGGTTTCAACCACTTTGGTCGATAGTCTAGGCACTTAAAGCATTTGGTTCAGTTCCCTGTCAGCCACTTGTAGACCATAGAGTCAAATAGCACAGAAATAGATCCTTCAACCAATAATTTATACCCAATTCAAAATTCCCAGCCAAGCTGTTCATATTTGCCTGCATTTGACCCATATCCCTCTAAACCAAGGGATTCCAACTTTTTTTTATGCCATGGACCCCTACCATTGACAGAGGGGTCCGTGGACCACAGGCTGGGACCTTCTGCTCTAAACCTTTTTTATCCATGGATCTGTCCAAGTACCTTTTAAATGTTATTCTACGTGTTTCTGTTAGGCCATATTCTGGAGTTATGTTTATAGCAAACATTAATTTCAACAGCATCAGTCTTCAGGCCTGGATGTGGATTTCATATTGAATTTAAAATGCAGCTCTGAACAATGACCTTCCTGGAGTTGACTGCAAGCCAGGAAGCACCCATTTGCCTGAGATGTCTGCATATGTACAAATGCAGCTAGAGAGTTAGTGGGGAATAACATTCATTTTGAGTGTCTGGTGTGTTGATGTGAAGGTGGAGATGTTTCAAAATTATATGTAATTCAAAGGAAGCATTGTGGCTACATAACTTTTGATTTTTTTCCTGCTGTTACCTTTAACCTTTAGCATATAAAAATGTCATGTAATACTGGGTCAGGCAAGCACCTTCTTCGAAGAGTGTCTCAAGTATGATGCCTGCTTGTTTTGTTGAATAAAGACTTCTATATCCACCCACTTCATTGTCTCTCTGGTGACTTCATTCATAGTCATCACTTCTCAGACACTTTCTCTGGAATCTTGTTCCATTTATTGACCAAACTCTGAATGAAAATGTTGTCCTGCAGGTTTCTCATTTGTTATTCTGTGAGGAACCTAAGAGATAACATTTACAGGACAGAAATCTCCTTGAATTGTCACCTCGTCGTGGTGGAGAAGCTTGTGTGGTCCTGAGATCCCGAGAGTGATGCCGTCTGGAGCTATGCTCCTGGTAGGGTCACCCATAGTGGTAAGGTCAAGAGTGAGGTCCCTGACAAAGAACAATCCAACCAAGACCTCAACAGTGGAACAGGCGGACAAAGTTATTTCAAACTCAATGGCTGTGAAAGCGGATGAAGGCTGCAACAAATCCATCAGCTCCAGTCATCGTGGTTTCCATGCTATTGGAAGCAGTTGTTGATTTGTGAAGTATTGTGTGCTTCTTGGAGTGCAACTTCAAGTACCCGTTAAACAAATACACGCACAGGCGACTTTGCTCTGTCTTTCAAAGCCAAGATCGGACTCATAAGCCATTTGAGAGCCCATAAATAGATCAACGGAACGAAGATTATCATCCTTGACCTCGGAATAGCCACGATGACGACGACAGGACAGAGTAACAAATGAGGAAGTATTGCAGAAAGCCAGAATAAGAAGAGAACTGATATCATCAATCAGGAAATGGCAGCTGGAATTTCTGGGACATGTACTGAGGAAAGAGAAGCTTGAACACCTTGCAGTGATGGAAAAAACTGATAGAAGAAATAATTGCAGTCAACAGCGCATAAACATTCCTGAGTTACATCAAGGGATGGACAGACAAAAGATTGAAGACTTTATTGAAACTTCTCAGATTAAAGACAGATGGAAGACCATGATCACCCATATCATAATGATTTTGATGATTAGATTCCTATTAAGTTTCTCCCCTCTCACCATAAACCTATGCCCTCTAATTTTTAAAAAAGACATAAAAATTACCTATATTTGTCACATGTACACCGAACCAATAAAATATAAAGCAAAATACATGGTTGTGTCAAATTAAATCAGCATGGCCCTCAAGTGATGCCACGCTTCCTAACCACCATAGCATGTCCACACTCACTAATTCTAACTGTAAGTCTTTGAAATGTGGGAGGAAATTGGAGTACCTGGAGGAAACTCACACAGCCACAGGAAAAATGTACAAAAGTCCTTACAAGTGGTGGCAGGAATTGAATCCCAAATGGTGATTGTTGACTTGTGCTGTGATGCAATGTGGTATTCATCAGACTCATTCATCTTATCTATGCCCATGATTTTATATGTACACCTCATTAAGATCAGCCCTCATTCTCCTGCACACATCGAAAAAACTCCCAACTGTCTGGTATGGGGGGCAGTGGAGCTACTGCACAGGATTGAAATAAGCTGCAGGGAGACATCAGCTTATTCATCTCCTTCATGGGCACTAGTGTCCTTAGCATCCAGGATATCTTCAAGGAGTGATGCTGTAGCGGTGTGCTACACACAGCGCTAAAATTACGACACGGAGTCAGTAACTGCAGTCGAAAGAAAAAACTTTATTCGAAATCCTCAGCCTCACTTTTAAGCCTCCCTCAACCTGCCCCCCGTGGCGCAGAGGCTCCAAAGCTCTGTGCTTGCAAACCCCCGTAGGCTATCTAATTGTGAGCCGGTTCGGATGTGCCAGGAAATGGGTCGCCACAATGCCTCAAAAAGGCAGCATCCATCATTAAGGACCCCCATCACCCAGGTCTTGCCTTGTTCTCATTGCTACCTTCAGGAAAGGGGTACAGAAGCCTGAAGGCACACACTCAGTTGACACAGGAACAGCTTCTTCGCCTCTGCCATCCAATTTCTGAATGGACATTGAACCGATGAACACTACCTCATTAAGTTTTTAATTTCTATGTTTGCACTATTTATTTAACTATTTAATATACAATATACTTACCATAATTCATTTTTTCTATTATTATGTATTGCTATGTACTGCTGCTATAAAGACAAATTTCGCAACATATGGCAGTGATATTAAACTTAATTTTGATTCTGAGTCTCTCTCCAACATACAGTCCCTTGAGACTGGACAACAATCTCATAAATCTCCTCTTCACTCTTTCCAGATTATGGCTGTGGATAAACATTCTGGTCCTTGCTCTAACAGCACATGGGATTTAGACAAGCTCAGACACATTTACACTGGATTCAGACTCAGCTGATGAACAACAGACAGTTTCAAACTGAAATGGCTTTCTCCTTTAGAATCCCGACTCCATTCAGTTGGTGGAAGCAGAGCTCCAGAAGCCCCTCTTGAACTTACGTCAATGGATTTTTGTTGAAGTGAAAATCTAGGTCAAAGGGAAAATTGGAACAAGGACCACAATGGTAGAATCAAACAATCTCCTATATTCACCTAAGGTCATCATCAGATTCAATTCATTTTAATCTTAACCTCAAATCTGATGGGATTTCCTGCACATGAATGTCCTCCAAGATCCTTTTGCTTTTCAAAGTTCAAAATAAATTTATTATCAAAGTACATACAGTATATGCTACTATATACTATCATGCAATTCATTTTCTTGCAAGTATTTACAGGAAAAAAATACAATACAATTTATGAAACTACCTATACATAAACAAAGACTAATGAACAGCCAACGAGAGCAAAAGACAAACTGCAAATAAAAATAATACTAAGAACAGGAATTGTGAAAAGTCCTTGAAAGTGAGTCTGTAGGTCGTAGCATCAGATCAGAGTAGTGGTGGTTGAAGTTATCCATGCTGGTTCACATTCAAATCTAAATTCTTAATTCCTTTGACCTAGGGCAGCAATTGTTGAAGATAGGTCACAACTACATTTTCAAAGGCATTTGTGCATGGGCAATGAAGGTTGAGTTTTTAAACGCCTCCCTGATCCAGAAGCATAAGTAAGTAGGAAAATGAATACTTCTAACTCATGACTACAGTACTCGCTCATTATCCATATTGATTGGAGGAATCCAACACCAGACATTTCTGTGGAACAGAAAATGCCTTCTTTCTACTTTTGGAGCAGACATTATATTATCAATAATTGCCAAAATGAATTACTGAGAACATAGAACAGATGGCCCAAAAAATTCAAGTTTCAAGATTGCTTAATGTTAATTCCAGCACACAAGTGTAAAGAAAATAATTGCTGCACCATATCCAATGCAGCATCTAAAAAATGCAGATAAAGAACAGAATAATTAAAAACACAATAACTACAAATACATAAGATAGTTTATATGCAGATTGATTATACATACATAAAAAAACACCACTTACAAGAGTGATTGTACTAAGGGTGACTCTGACAGGAAATGATAAAGTAGTGGTTGTTGGGAATGTGGAGGAATGGGTTAGTGGGCCGTCGTGTTGATCAGCCTTACTGCCTGGGGAAGGAAACTGATTTTGAGTCTGGTGGTCATGGATGTTGTGTAGACATTCACTTGATGTGACAGAAGTTGTGTGGTTCCAATGCTGGGAGTTTTGATGAAATATGAGTCTGAGATCAGCAGGTTTACATGGAGAGAGAGAGGACACGGTGCTGTAAACTGGGCGAGGAACGGACCTCAAGCAGGGGTCCGAGGCCAGGAGGTACTCTGAGGAGGGGAGATGAAGCTAGATGTGCTTGGTTGACCACTTCGGATGGTCCTAAGCTGCGAGTCGAGGAGTTCGGAGGGGATCGAATGGTGGCCAGAAGACTTCAGTAATTGAGCTCCAACAGCTGTGCACAAAGTGGTTCGGACTTTGATAAGTTTGGCGCCTTTTCTTTATTTTTTCTTCATAGATACTGTATCGTTATTAATCACTTAGTTATAGTAACCTTTATAAATTGTACTCATTTAATCGCATATGGTGTACTGTCTGTTTTTTGGGCGAGGCGGGGACATCACACAGCATCCACACCAGCTGATTACCCAGTTTGGCGGGGCCAAAGGCTGCTCCCCCTAGACGGGAACGAGCTGAGCGAGCCTGAGGCGACCCAGGGGGTTACATGTAGAACAAAGAACAATTTCTTTAGTGAGAGTGTGGTGGATCTGTGGTGTACAAAATGATAAGAAGCAGAGATCGAGTGTATAGCCACAGACTTTTTCCTAGGGCAGAAATGTCGATTAAAAGGGGGACATCATTTTAAGGTGGTTGAAGTAAAGTATACGGGGATGTTAGCGGCACACATACAAAATACTGGAGGAATTTAGCAGCTCAGGCAGCACAGATGTAACACCTTAGCTCAAAACTTTGGCTCTTTATTCCTCTCCATAGATGCTGCCTGACATGCTGAGCTCCCCCAGCATTTTGTATGTATTCCCGAGGATTTGCAGAATCTGCATCTGCAGAATCTCTTGTGCCTGTGTCACAGGTAAGTTCTTTACATAAAGAGATGTTTCTGTGCGGAATGCCCTGCCAGGGATGGTGGTAGAGGCAAATACATTATTAGGGACATTGAAGAAACTCTTAGATTAGCACACGTATGATAGAAAAAAAAAGAGGGTTATGTAGAAAAGCTGATTGTGGAATTCAGAAAGGGTAGGACAAGGGAACACAATCCAATCCTCCTAGATTGATCAGAAGTGTGGAGAGTGAGCAATCTCAAATTCCTGGGTGTCAATAGCTCTGAGGATCTAACCTGATATCAACATACTGTTGCAGCTATAAAGGCAGCAAGACAGTGGCTATATTTCATTAGTTTGAGGAGATTTGGTTTGCCACCTAAAACACTTCGACAGCTATACTACGGAGAGCATTTCAACTGGCTGTATCACCGTCTGGTATGGGGGGAAGCTACTGCAGAGGATTAAAGCAAGTTGCAGAACATTGTAAAATTAGTCAGCTCCTATTAGCCTACATAGTATCCAGGATACATTCAAGGAGCAGTGCCTCATAAAGGCAGCGCCCATCATTAAAAACCCCCAACATCCAGGACATGCCCTCTTCTTATTGTTATCATGAGGAAGGAAATACAGGAGCCAGAAGGCGCACGCTCAGCGATTCAGTCATAGCTTCTTCCTCTCTGCCATCTGATTTCTAAATGGACACCGATCCCATGAACATTACCTCAATCCTACTTTTTTATTTCTGTTTTTGCACTACAAGACTGTCTCAAAGTGTCCCTCAAAGACCTGAACATCAATCCCAGTTGCTGGGAATCACTTGCTCTGGACCGCCCAACCTGGTGGAGCAGGACCACTAAAGGAGCGTATGCAACAGAAATCAGACGCACCGCAGAGGCTCAGAGAAAACAAGGCTCAAGCTACCTCCACTTCCACTGCAGCACCTACCCTCATGTGTCCCACATGTGGGCGAGCTTTCAGGGCCCGGATTGGCCTCACCAGTCACCTCCGGACCCACAGTCAAAAACCCTCCACCTGACAGAAGTTGTGGTCGTCTTCGACTCCGAAGGATGAACAACTTATTTTAACTTAAATATTTAATCTACATTCATATATACATCTGTAATTTAGTTTTTTTCTGTAGTTATCATGTATTGCATTGTACTCCCACTGTAAAGTTAACAAATTTCACAACATATGCTGGTCATATTAAACCTGACTCTGATTCTGAAGGAAGGGTTAGATTGATCAAAGGCTGAAAGATCAGCACAGCATCATGGACAGAAGGTCCTGTAATATGCTGTAATGCTCCTTGCTTTATGTTCTAATTCATTACCACAGATGATTCTGCAGGCCACCACACTGGGTATTTTTAAAGTGGAGTTTGGCATGTTCTTGATTAGTAAGGGCATCCAATGTTATGGGGAGAAGGCAAAAGAATGGGATTGAGGGGGATAATGATTGAATGGAAGAGCAGACTCAATGGGACAAAGGGCCTAATTCTGCATGTACAAACGAATGTTTATATAAGTTCCTGTTAAATAAATGCTGCTTATATAAGTGTTCGGAGGTTCCAGAGCTCAGGGTTAAGGCAGCTAAAGGTAAAAAGGACTAGCACTAATCAAATTGATGGAAAGCAGATTTATCAAAGGATTGCAGAAATTGGTGATAAGGCCATGGAGGAATTCAAACTCAAAGATGAGAATGTTAAGATTCAATTGTTCTTGCAGTAAGTGGGATTTGTACAAGTGTAGTGTTACTCTCCTTTTCAAATGATGTAAAAAAAGGCATTGATCTCATCAGGGAGTGCAGCATCACTGCCATTTATGCTGTTAAATTTCACTTTATATTAAGTAATACAGACATGCGATGATGTGCAAACCCTCAGCAGTCTAACTGGAAGCATCACTGTCCGGTAAGGAGGGATCACTGCTCAGGATCTGTAGGAGTTGTAAGCTCAGTCAGCTCTGTCAATGGGCACTAATCTGCGCAGTATTCAAATGGTGATGACTCAAAAAGGCAGCATCCATCATTAAAGAACCCTAACATCTAGGGAAAACCCTAACATTAAGTGAGGGGTCTGTGGAGCCCTGGTTGGGAGCCCATGACCTGAGATGTGCCCTCTTCTCATTGCTACCATGAAGGAGGAGGCACAGGAGCCTGTAGACATACAATAGCTTCTTCCTTTCTGCTGACAGACTTCTGAACCCATGTACACATCATTTTTTCACACTAATTATTAATTTTGCATATCTATTTCCAATGTAATTTATAGTTTTATTATGTATTGCAATGTACTGCTGTTGCAGAATGATAAAATTCATGACATATGGGTGTCAGTTTCTCTGAGGATCTAAACTGGCCCCCAAATATCGATGCAGCTAGAAAGGAGGCTAGACAAGGGCTATATTTCTTTCGGAGTTTGAGGAGATTTGGTTTGTCACCCAAAACTCTCAAAAACTTCTACAAATGTACTGTGGACTGCATTCTGACTTGCTGCATCACCGGGTGTGTAGGGGGTGGGGGGGGGGAGGCTACTATACAGGATTGAAAAAAGCTACAGAAAGTTGTAAAATTAGATAGCTCCATTATGGGTACTAGCCTCCATGGTATCCAAGACATTTCAAGGAGCAGTGTGTCAGAAAGGCAGCGTCCATCATTAATGACCCCCACCACCCAGGACATGTCCTCTTATCATTGTTACCATCAAGACAGAGGTACAGAAGCCATAGGTCACACACTTGATGATTCACAAACAGCTTCTACCCTTCTGCCATGATTTCTAAATGGACATTGAACCCATGAACACTCAGGATGTCTTCCCACAGATTGTAGCTGGTCTTCCTGTATGGTACTGTATCTCTGGTCATGAGCACCACATAAGTGAACAAGATTTGTTACAAGTGTTCTGGAAAGCAAAATTTCTCACTGCTGCCCTGAAGGAGTCTGTACATTCTCCCCATGAATGTGAAGTTTGCTCCAGGTGATCTGGTTTCCTCCCACGGTCCAAAGGCATTCTGGCCAGCAGGTTAAATGGTAAATGTAAGTTGTCCTTGATTAGACTAGGATTAAGTTGGCAGACTGCTGGACTGGGTAGCACAAAGGGCCAGAAGGACCTATCGCGTGTTGTAAAGAAATAAATAAATAACATGATTAGGTACAATTTATCTTATAAAAATGAGAGTCAATACCTCTGGAAAGAAGATGAGATTCCTAGCTGTGTAAATCCATTAAACGCAAATAGGTTAATCAACTGACATATCGACATGTCTGGGAAGTCATCCTTTAAAATGTCATGCTGAAAGACGGGCATTAATAAACGTAGAAGAATTGAAACTTGTCTCCTTCTGCAGTATTTCCAAGTTATTTATTTGTTCATAGGATATTGTCACACCAGCAAAGAGAGGATTCATAGTGCATCCCTTGTTGGTAAATCTGGCGCCACATATGGGCCAGAATGAGTAAAGACAAGAGATGTACTTCTCTGACAGATGTTAGTAAATGGTCTTTAGGAATTATGCAAAATACAGTATTGTAGCAAATAAGAAAGAATGTTCCAGTTGATTCATAACTGGAAGGCTTATAGCTTATGAAGACACCAGGCTTTTTTCAATATACGTATACTTCTACACTCGTGATTCACATCAAGTGTGGTTACACATCCCTAAGGGACTGTCGGGGAAATTAACGTCATGGAGGGAGGCGTTCAAGATTCTTGGGTGGGGGGCGGTAATCCGCACCCTAACTTGAGGCTAGAGACCTTAACAACCATTAGTAGAGCATGCACTTTCAAAAGAAAGGATGATACAATTGAACACAGGAAGAACCATAGCTCTGGAGGTGGTGAGCACTTATGGTCACAATATGTCTGAAACTCAGCAATTTCATCCAATCTTACCAACTAAATAGACATTACTAGAGATGCACAAATTAGCAACCAAGTTGCCAGCAATTTCTCTTGACTCACAGTATAGAACTAGTTCATGCAATTTAATGGTTGGTATCTTAGCTCTCTCTACAGATCTATGGAAAACAGATTGTGCAACAATACAGCGCTGACCAAAACCAAATGGTGAAATAGGACCAATCAGTGAACCTACCAACTCTGAGCATTCCTCTTGAGGTGTTCAGAACAACCTCAGCTTCTTATGTACAGTCAAGAATGATCTTTGGGGATTAGGAGACCTTGCATGATTGATAGATACTTTATTGATCCCAAAGGAAATCACAGTGTCACAGTAGCATTATAAGTGCACAAATATAAATATTAGAAGAGAAGTAGAAAGAATTAAAAAATAAGTTACTGCAAACAGTCTAGCAGGACAGGGTCATCGATTCCCAGGCTATAGGTTGACTCACTATAGAGCTTGATGGTCAATCGTGCTAATTGGAATAGTATGAAGGTATCTTGTCGAACACCAGCTCTATGCCAACCAACTTCCCGATTCCAATCTGAATCCTTGTTAACATAATTTTTGCTGATGATCATCTTCATCTATACCTTGCCTTTGCTTTGCGTACCGCTATCGTTCCATCTGCCAACATCCAAAAGGCAATCCCACTTTGTGTTAATTTTCTGGATAGCACAGGTAAACAGACAAAGTGCAAGGGCCACAATGAGGTAGATTGGAAGAACAAAGCTTCATCTTATAGATAGATAGATACTTTATTGTTTTCAAAGGAAATTACAGTGTCACAGTAGCATTACAAGTGCACAGAAATGCAAATATACAAATATTAGAAAAGAAGCAAAAAAGAATAAAAACTAAGTTATCTCAAACAGTCTAACAGGAGGGTAGGGGTCATCACTTCCCTGGTTATAGATTAATTCATTATAAAGCCTGATGGCCAAGGCTAAGAATAAAGTGCACCTTGGAGCAGCATAGTGGTCTTAATCTGTTACTGAAAGTGTGCTCTGTTCATCGAAGGTGGCATACAGAGGGTGAGAAACATTTTCCAGAAATGCCAGGATTTTTCATAGGGCCCCTTGTTCTACCGCAGCCCCCAGTGTGCCCAGTTTGACTCCTATTGGCATCATCCGTGTTGACCCCATCACCCCAGCACATCACTGCATAGAAGATTGTATGGTGACGACAGACTTGTAGAACATGTAAACAAGAGGCCAGTATCCTCCAAATGACCTCAGTCTCCTCAGGAGGTAGAGCTGACTCTGGCCCTTCTTGTATGCAGCCCGTGTTGGTGCTCCACTCAATTCTGCCACTAGATGCACCGCCAAGTACTTGTAGGTCCTCACAACATCCACGCCCTCACCATCAACCCTAACAGGGAGCAATGCTGGCTTAGTCTTCCTGAAGTGCCTCACCACCTCCTTTGTCCTACTGGTGCTGACCTACAGATGATTCAGCTTTTGCCCTCCACCAGGGCCCTGTATTCAACCTCCCTTTGTACACATGCATTATTTGAATTAAGCCCCAGTAATGATGGATAAATATGTACGGCACAATCTCTATGAGTCTGAAGATGGTGAAGCCTTGAATTCTAATCCTGCTAAGAAACAGGTGCTACAGAAAGTGCGTCAATATGATGCTATATACCTGTACAGTTTTATTCTGTTCCTGTCAGATCAGCAACGCCCCATGTGTCTTACTTGTAATACTGTACTGACTAATACAGCCATGAAACCATCAAGAATGCAGTAATACTTACGTAAAAGACACACTGAAAAGGCTAATTATGATATTACTCAGTTCCAGAAGATGAAAGAAGCATTTGAAAAGCATTGCACACTCCAGTCATTTGCCAAGAAAGCTAAAAATGACCTTAATAGAGGTCCCATTCCTTCTTACAATATTTCCAAAATGATCGCAAAGTGTGGAAAATCTCATACAATTGGTGAAAGATTAATAATATCTGCTGTACAGAAGTGCTCGCTACTGTTCTTAAAACGGATAACAGTATTTTAAAATCAATTCCTCTGAGTAATAACTCTGTAGCTCGTCATATTGATGAAATGAGTGAAGACATTGAGTATCATCTATGCACAGAGCCACAGAAAAACAATTTGTGATACAACTGGATGAGTCAACTGTGCAAGACAATGAGACATTGCTAATGGCATTTGTCTGGTTTATCAAAAATGGAAAATTTTATGAAGAGATACTATTGTAAAAAATTAAAAACAAACATTAACAGAGAATCAATCTACAATGAGCTCAAAATGTGTACTGAAGATAAAAGCATTCCAATGTGGAACATGATTTCTTGGGCAACAGATGGCTATAAAAAAGTACACCCCCCCCCCCCGTAAGTTTTCATCTTTTATTGTTTTACAACATTGAATCACAGCGGATTTAATTTGTCTTTTTTGACATTGATAAACAGAAAAAAAGCTCATCTGTGTCAAAGTGAAAACAGATCTCAACAAAGTGATCTAAATTAATTACAAAAATAAAACACAAAATAACTGAATGCATAAGTATTCACCACTCCCCCCCCCCCCCCACCAAGTCAGTATTCAGTAAATGCACCTTTAGCAATTATAGCACGAGTCTTTGTAGATAGGTCTCTATTAGCTTTGTATATATGGACACTACAATTTTCCCCTATTCATCTTTACAAAACTGCTGATGCTCAGTCGGGTTGCAAGGGGATTGTGAGTAAACAGTCCTTTTCAAGTCCAGCCACAAATTCTCAACTGGTTTGAGGTTGGGACTGACTTGGCCACTCCAGGACATTAACTTTGTTGTTTTTAATCCATTCCTGTGTAGCTTTGTCTTTATGCTTGGAGTCATTGTCTGCTGAAAATCAAATCTTCCAAGTTGAAGTTCACTTGAAGACTGTATTAAGTTTTCCTCCAGGATTTTCCAGTATTTTGCTGCATTCATTTTACCATCTACCTTCACAAGCCCTCTAGGGCTTGCTGCAGTGAAGCAACCCTACAATATGATGCAGCCACCTCCATGCTTCATGGTAGGGATTGTGTGTGTTTTAATGACGTGCTGTATTTGTGTTTGGTGATAACTAAACATAGCATTTAGTCTGACAGCCAAAAAGCACAATTTTCAATAGACCATAGAACCTTTTGCTAGCTCTCAGAGATTCCCACATGCCTTCTGGCAAACTCCAGCTGAAATTTCATGTGAGTTATTTTCAACAATGGCTTTCTCTTTGTCACTCTCCCATAAAGCTGTGACTGTGAAGCAGCTGGGCAACAGTTGTATGCACAGTCTCTTCCATCTCAGCCACTGAAGCTTGTAACTCCTCCAGAGTTGTCACAGGTCTCTTGGTGGCCTCCCTCACTAGTCCCCTTCTTGCACAGTCACTCAGTATTTGAGGATGGCCTGCTCTAGGCAGATTTGTAGCTGTGCCATATTCTTTCCATTTCTTGATGATAACTGTAATCTAAGGGATATTCAGTAACTTGGAAATTTTCTTTTATCCATCTCCAGACTTGTGCTTTTCAATAACCTTTTTGTGGAGTTGCTTGGAGTGTTCTTTTGACTTCATGGTGTAGTTTTTGCCAGGATACTGACTCACCAGCAGTTGGACCTTCCAGACACAGGTGTATTTTTACTACAACCTTTTGAAATACCTTGATCGCATACAGGTCTCCAAAAACAGATCTCCATTTAACTAATAATGTGACTTCTAAAACCAATTGGCTGCACCAGTGATGATTTGGCGTGTCATATTCAAGGGAGAATATGCAATCAATTATTTTGTGTTTTATATTTGGAATAAATTTAGATCACTTTGTAAGGATCTGTTTTCACTTTGAAACATAGAAAACCTACAGCACAATACAGGCCCTTTGGCCCACAAAGCTATGCCCAACATGTCCTTACCTGAGAAATTACCAAGGGTTACCCATAGCCTTCTACTTTTCTCAGCTCCATACACCTGTCCAGCGGTCTCTTAAAAGACCCTATCGTATCCGCCTCCACTACCGTCACTGGCAGCCCATTCTAAGCACTCGCCAATCTCTGCATAAAAAAACTTACCCCTGATATCTCCTCTGTACCAAGTTTCTGTTGATTAGTGTCAAGAAAGCCAAATTAAATCCACAGTGATTCAATGTTACAAAACGATAAAAGATGAAAACTTACAAGAGAGGGTGAATATTTTTAATATGCACTGTATAATAGGTTGCCATGTTGGTTTAGTGGCATTTATGAAAAAATAAATTCTAAGACTGCTTGCATCCATTGTGTGATTCATTGTCAACATCTTACAGCCAAAAACTTCAGCCAATGACTTTTTTCAAGCATGACTCTTGTAATAACTGTGATCAACAAACTTAAAGCTCATCTATTAAATAGCAGAATATGTCACCAGTTCTTCCAAGATAATAATGAAAATTTTGAACGCTTGCTTCTTCTCACTGAGGTGTGTTGGCTGTCAAAAGGCTGCTGCTTAAAATGTTTCTTTGTACTTTTTGACACTGTGGTTGAATTTTTGCTTAAAGTTGAAAACAGCTTCTATGTTGAGGTGTGGCATATGTAGCCAATCCATATGACAAAATGGCCATTCTAACTATGAAACTGCAAGGTCAGAATTTTAATTTAAACAGGCAAAAAGTGCAGTGTTCACTTTTATCAAAAAATTGAAAATATATATTGTAAGCAAAACATTGGGAGAAGAATGTTCCCACAGTTCCCTACATGGAAACTATGGCACTCTCTTTCACAGACGGCGATTTGCAAGAGTACTGCTTACACTTGCAGTCACTGAAGAAGGGTTTTCAGGATCAACGACCTGGAAATTCTGGACTGGATACTTAACCCATTTCTTTGCAAGGTGGAAGAACAGGAAGAGAGCTTGCAGGAAGATATGTTCAAAAAGTAGAATATTGAAGAAGCAGAAATGCTTTTCAATAGTGTCTGCTTTTGTCAGCTATCATAACTTGAACCAGATATTTGAACTCTTGCTAAAAATCATCAAGCTCAAGGATCACATTGATATTGAAGCTGCTGTACACTGTGCAGGTACTGTGTAAGCCAGCTTTAAAGACAAAAAACAAATTAAAGCAGAATAATTTTTCTCATGTTATCATCTGGTAGTATTGATTTTAAATTATGGGGGTGCTGGAACGTATATTGTGCCTAAGAGAGTCACTGGAAATATGCTTTAGGGGAGCATTGGCAAGTATGAAAGTGCTTTAGGGGAGCTTTGGGCTAAAAAGAAAGAATTCTGTATGTAATGGATTGCAACCTATCTGCATTTACCAGCTATCTTTTCAATGTCAGCATTCAGATAGAGATTAATTTATTTAACACATGTATATTGAAACATGCAGTGACATTTGTTATTTTTCCATTAACAACACTACCTAAGGATGTGCTGGAAGCAGCCCACAAGTGTCCCCAGACATTCTTGCACCAACGATACATGGAAGGTACAGTTGAAATTCTTTATAGCAGTTATGGAGGGAAACAATCACTCTTGCTCACATAGAGTAAGTGAAGATACAAACTATGGCCCACAACATGTCTTTAACAAAACAACACACACACACACACACACACACACACACACACAATGCTGGAGGAGCTCAGGAGTATAGGCAGCATCTATGGAAATGAATAAAGAGTTAATGTTTTGGGCTGAGACCCTTTCTCAGGACTGGAAAGGAAGGGTTAAGATGCCAGAACAAGAAGGTGGGAGGAGGGGAAGGGGTATAGCTAGGAAGTGATAAGTGAAGCCAAGTGGATAGGAAAGGTAAAGGGCTAGAGTGAAAGAAATATGAAAAGAGAGGAAAATGGGCCATAGGAGAAAGGGAAGGAAGAGTGAATACAGGGGAAGTGAGAGATAGATGACGTGGTAAGAGGCCAGAGTGGGGAATAGAAGAAGAGGGGAATGGGAGGGAAAAAAGTTTTTACTAGAAGGAGAAATCAATATTCATGCCATCAAGTCGTAGGCTATCTGACAGAATACAATGTGTTGCTCCCCCATCCTGAGGGAGACCTCATCATGACACAAGAGGAGGCCATGGACTGACATGACAGAATGGGAATGCGAATGGGAATGCGAATGGGAATTGGAATTAAAATGATTGGCTGCTATGAAGTTCTGCTTTTGATCGATGGATTGGAGGTGCTCAACAAAATGGTCCTAATTTACAATGGGTCTCACCAATGTAGAGAAGGCTGCATCGGAAGCACCAGACACAAGGACAATCCCAGCAGATTCACAGGTAAAGTGTTGCCTCATCTGAAAGGACAGTTTGGGGCTCTGAATGGAGGTGAGGGAGGTGGTATATGGGCAGGTGTAACACTTTGACCGCTTGCAGGGCTAAGTTCCAGGAAGGAGGTTATTAGAGATGGCAAATGGACTAGGGATTCATAGGTGGAGCGATCCCTACTGATGGCAGGTTGGGGGGGGGGTAGTTAAAGACATTTTTGCGAAGGATCCCTTCAAAGATGGTGAAAGTCGCAGAGAATGGCCTGTTGGATGCGAGCACTGAAGGGTGGTAAGTAAGGAGAAGAGGAAATCTAACATCATTAAGGCAGTGGAAAGATAGTGTGAGTGTGGATGTTCAGGAAAGGGAGAAGATCCAGGTGAGGGCAGCATCAATAGTGGAGGAAGGGAAACACCATCCTTTGATGAAGGAGGACATATCTGATGCCCTCAAAAGGAATGCCACTTCCTGGGGACAGGCACAGTGGAGACAAGGAAACTGAGAAAATGAAATAGCATTTTTACAGAAGACAGAGTGGGAAGAGGTACAGTCAAGGTAACTGTGGGAATGGGTTCGTTTATAAGAGATGTCAGTTGACAGTTTGGCTCCAGAGATGGAGTCAGAGAGATTAAGAAAGGGTAGGGAAGTGTCAGAAATCAGGTCTTTGACAAATCCTTGCTGTTGTTCGCTAACTAATCTGCACTAGTTCAAATGATGATTAATCAAGATAACAGGGTCTTAACCCAAAACATCAACTATCTAGTTTCCTTTAAAGATGATAGATGCTGCTTCTCCTCTTGAGCTCCACCAGGGCTTTGTGCTTTTTTCCAAATTCCTGCATCTACAGTCTCTTATGTCATCACTACTAATTCTGTGTCTGGTTATCAGTTCTAGAACTCCTCTCCCTTAGCGATTAAACTTACTGATCTGTAGTTACTATAAAGAAGTGTTTTACTTACTTCTGGGAAATGACCCAAGCGAAACAAATAAGATTGTTTCCAAGAGATTTCCCACTCACTATTTGTTTTAGAATTGAAATGGAAAGGGATTTAGATGATTTAAAGCAATAGACAACTGACAGAGGGCCAATTTCAGTGGGATGATAACAGATCTGGCCCAGCTGAGCTGAAAACAAAGCTAGTAAGGCAAAAGAACAACAGAACAGTGTGCAGCTTCTAAAGTAAATAATCAAACCACTTTGGGCATCACACAGTGGCATAGCAGCTAGTGCAACACTATTACAGCTCGGGGCATTAGAGTTTGGAGTTCAATAGTAGGGTCCTCCCCATGGAATGCATGAGTTTCCTCCACGTGCTCCAGTTTCCTCCCACAGTCCAAAGATGAACTGGTTAGTAGGTTAATCGGCTATTATAAATTGTTCCATGAATAGGCGAAGGTTGAGTTGGGGGTTGCTGGGCACAACAGCTCAAAGGGCTGGAAAGGGCTACTCCCTGTTGCGTCACTAAGTAAATTACAAAACACTTGTTCACATAGAAGGTGGTGCATATACTGTACGGGGAGAAAAAACTGCCAGGGAAGTTAGTTGAGAAAGGTACAATAACAATATTTTAAAAAGCACTTGGACATGTATGTCAAGTCAAGATTATTGAGATTTAAGATTATTTCATGTCATTTCCAGCACACAATTGTAAAGGAGAACAAGATAACTGTTACTCCGGATCCAAGGCAGCACAAGATAGGGAACATAATAATAAATAAATACATACATAAAATAGCTTGGACATAAAGAACAAGAACAGGTGCTTAGGCACAGGGGTGTCAATTCATAAGGTGACTCTGACGGTAAGTGGCAGGACCGGTTCAGGTAGACAAAAGGAACTAGCTCAGGAACACAACATGGCTGCAGGGACAAGTTGTTTCCATGTTGGAATACTCTATAACTACTTTGAAAATGAACGTGGCTTCATTATTAGAATATAGAACAATTCAGCCCTGTACAGGCCATTTAGACCATGATGCTGTGCCTACATGATTCTTTGAACTTTTAAAAAAAAATCCAGCTGAGGTTCCATTCCCTTTTGTTTAGGCACACCATCGATATCATATACTAGAAATGAGAATATCTACTAATTCATTCCTTCACAGCCACCCAACTTCCTTCTTTGGATTCTCTATCTTCACAATATTTTGAACTGAATTATTCACATTATTATTTTATGGCTCTAAAAGCATCAGAGAGGATTCAGAAGCAACTGACCAGAATTATTCCATGACTGATAGGACTTACTTATGTGGATAGATTGGAAAAGCTGGGGTTATGAGAAGAGGTGACCAGGATATTTGATTTCATGGTGGAAGGAGAACTTGAGAGGGAGCGCATCATTGGAGACTCCCTGCCCTCTATTGTGGACCTGTACTCTTCCAGGTTGAAGAAGAGGGCGGGGAACATCATAAAGGACTCCTCCCATCCTGCGCACGGGCTGTTTGAACTGCTTCCGTCTGGTAGGCATTTCAGATCCCTCCAGACTAAGACTAATAGGCACTGGAGAAGTTTTTTCCCTACTGCGGTCACTTTGCTGAACAGTTAACTGCCGGTTAACTATCGGCTAACTATTTCTTGGATTGCACTACTTGTATGTATAATCTATATTTTCATTTATATTTATCATCTGTTATGAGCAGAGAGACAACATCTGCTGGAAGTAAATTCCTTGTATGTGTACAGGTACTTGGCGATTAAAGTCTAATTCTGATTCTGATCTACTTCACTCAGATGTCATATTCAGCACAAAAACAGGCTCGTTGGCTCCTCTATTCTGTGTCAATCTGTTATTTGGCCTAGTCCCATTGACTCACACGTAGACAATAGCCCGCAATATGCTCCTGTCCATATCCTAATCCAAACTTCTCTTAAATCAGAATCAGGTTTATTAATGTTGAGAATGAACCCATATCCACACTTACATTGCACACCCGCACCTGTGAATGAAGTTCCCCCCTCAGGTTCCTTTTAAATGCTTTACCTTTCACCTTTAACTATGACCTCTATTTCTATTCTCACACCACCTCAGTGGAGGAATCCTGCTTGCATTAACCCTACCTATACTCCTCACCAAGTGGTGAGAAATAAACAGTCAATCCTTTGAGCCAAGGCAACAGCTTATTTTACTCTAGATTTTGAGATGAAAGCTCTCAGCCTGATAATGTCAACTGTCACTTCTTTTCCACAGATGTTCACCTGACCTGCTGAGCAGCTCCAGTATTTTGTGTGCATTGCTTTAGATTTTAGCATCTGCAGAATCTCTTGTGTGTCTAGAAGGTCAGGAATCTTTATTAGCTGATGGAATGTTGGTGTTGATAGCTGGGCCAATATTCATTGCCCATTTCAGGGGTAATTATACATAATTATACAGATTGAGACCTGGAGTCAGTATGGGGAAAGGTTGGCAGATCTACTTCCCTTACAGGAAGTAAAGGATCCAGATAAATGAAAGAGAGGGTGGGATAGAGACAGGCAGACAGAGGGGCAATAAAGGAGACAGAAAAATGGAAGACAAGGACAACACAACAGTTAGGGTTGCAAGTTGGTAGCATGTAACAGATAAAGCTCATCTTTATATAGCATTAAATGCAGCAGACAGATTTCACCCAGTATCCAGAACATCTTCAAGAAGCAGTGCCTCAAAAAGGCAGCTTCCATCATTAAGGACCCACATTACCCAGCACAGACCCTCTTCTCATTGCTACCATCAGGGAGGAGGCACAAGCAACTGAAGGCACACACTTAATGATTCAGGAACAGCTTCTTCCCCTCTGCCATCAGGATTTTGAATGTCACTCACCTCAATAATAAGCAAATGCTTTGAGAGGCTGGTCAAGGATTACATCTGCAGAATACTACCACCCATGCTGGACCCCATACAATTTGCCAACCGACATAACTGATCGACAGATGATGCAATTGCTACAGCTCTACACACAATCCTTACAAGCCTAGAGAAGGGGGATGCTTATGGGAGAAAGCTGTTCTTGGACTACAGTTCAGCATTCAGCACCATAATTCCCTCCAGGCTCCACAAGAAGATCAGAGACCTCGGCCTTCACCCTGCCTTGTGTAGTTGGATCCTGGACTTCCTGTCAGATCACCAGCAGGTGGTAAGAATGGGCTCCCTCACCTCTGCCCCTCTGATCCTCAAAACAAGTCTCTCAGGGCTGTGTACTAAGCCCCCTCCTTTACTCTCTGTATACCCATGACTGTTTTGCGCTCCAATCTGCTGATTTTATTTGCTGACGCCACTGCATTGATTGGCCTAATCTCAAATAATGAGGCAGCCTACAGAGAAGAAGTCATCACCCTGACACAGTGGTGTCAAGAAAACAACCTCTCCCTCAGTGTCTCAAGAACAAAGGAGCTGGCTGTGGACTACAGGAGGAATGGAAACAGGCTAGCCCCTACTGACATCAATGGATCTGGGGTTGAGAGGGTGAACAGCTTTATGTTCCTCAGCATAAACATCACCAAGGATCTCACGTGGTCTGTACATACAAACTGTGTGGTGAAAAAGACACCGCAGCATCTCTTTCACCTTGGACAGTTGAAGAAGTTTGGTATGGCCCCCCCAAATACTAAGAACTTTCTAGAGGGGCATGGTTGAGAGCATCCTGACTGGCTGCATCACTGCCTGGTATGGGAACTGCACTTCCCTCAATCGCAGGGTCTGTGGACAGTGGTGCGTACAGCCCAGCGCATCTGTAGATGTGAGCGTCCCACTATTCAGGACGTTTACAAAGCCAGGTGTGTAAAAAGGGCCTGAAGGATCATTGGAAACCCAAGTCACCCCAACCACAAACTGTTCCAGCTGGTACCATCCAGGAGACAGTACCACAGCATAAAAGTCAGAACCTACAGGCTCCGGGACAGCTTCTCCCACCAGGTCATCCGACTGCTTAATTCATGCAGACACAACTATATTTCTATGTTATATTGATTATCCTGTGTACATACTATTTATTATAAATTACTATAAATTGCACAATGCAATATTTAGACTGAGACAACATACAGTAAAGATTTGTACTCCTCATGTATATGAAGGATGTAAGTAATGAAGTCAATTCAATATTAAACCCATAAACACTACCTCACTACTTACTTTTCTCTTTTTACACTACATAATTCAACATTTTTAAAAAAATATATATATACATAAACTTTTTACTGTAAATTAGTTTTTATTATGTATTACAATGTACTGTTACTGCATAACTACAAATTTCATGATATATGCCAGTGAATCTGATTCAGAAGTCCTCATTCTCATGTTCAACTGAAGTACAGATCTGAACAATCTGCAGGCCTTGGAAACCAACTGTACTGATAAACAATAAATTGAGACAAGAATATTACCATTTAAGCACAATTGCATAATTATGCAACTTAAGCAGTGACAGGAGGATGCCGCACTCTCCCTTGAGACTGATCCACTATTTAATTAGATCATGGTTGATCTGCTCTTTGATTTCAACTTCATGTTCCTGCTCAGAACCCTGTAATCTTGGTTCTTTTCTCTGGTTCAGTAACCAGGTGCATTGAGGATCAGCAACAGAAATTGTGTTTACCGGGGTCACTTTAAAATAGAAGGTTACTTTATACGCTAGAGCCCTTTTGCGAGTCATGACCTCTGATCACCGACTTCGATTGGAAGTTCAGAAGTCGAAATCAAAACCTGAGTCAGTGCATGTAGGGTCATAGAAAATTGCAGCTCAGATAAAGGCCCTTCAGCTCCAGTCCATGCCCAAACCACTTAAGCAACCTACTCCCATCAATCTGCACGGGGATGACAGCCCTTCATACCCCTACCCTCCATGTACTTATCCAAACTTCTCTTAAATATTGAAATTGAGCTCACATGCATCACTTGTGTTGGCAGCTCATTCCACACTGTCATAACACTTTGATTGAAGAAGTTTCCCTTCATGTTCCCCATAAACTTCTCACCTATCACACTTAACGTATTACCTCTGTTTGTAGTCCCACCCAATCTCAGTGGAAAAAGCCTGTTTGCATTTACCCTATCTGTACCCCACATAATGTTGTATACCTCTATCAAATGTACCTTCAAGCTTTTACATTCTAGTTTCTGTGAGTCCGCTAGGGAAGTCCAAGGCCCAATATGTGAGTCCACAGGAGGCTGGACACCTGGAGTGTTAGGCCTTTGATCATGGGCTTCCTATTGAAGTCCGGAAGTCAAGGCAAAGCCTGGGTCTGTAAGTCTGCTAGGGAAGTCAAAGGCCCAGTGTCTGCAAGTCCGAGTCCACTGGAGGCCCAAAAGGTTAGAGGACTGTCTACATGTGTGCACGTGAGGCATGTAAAGATCACACTTCACTGCTGTTGTTCCCTGAAAGAAAAGCTGGATTACTTTCATCTGCGGCTGGCTCAGCGTGAGATGAGGAACTGCTGCAAGCTTATTCCTGCAGAAAGGTGGCTTCAGCACCATAGCCCATGCACTGTCGATATTCATGAATTGCACTTCGGGGGACCTGTGCTATCATACCTACCCTGTATATATGCTGTGTGTAACTATATGTACTGAAAATATTGCCTTGTACCTTGGCCCCGAAGGAATGCTGTTTCATTTTGCTGTATTCAAAGTAATGGCCATAAACTTGAATTTGAACTTGTTGCTGCTTGTTTGTTCTGTCGAACATAGTGGGCATTGCATGTTGGCACTAGAACGTGTGGTAACACTAGCGGGCTGCCTCCAGCACATCCACAGGTTAAGTCAGCTGTTAATGCCATTATCACATTCCACTGTAAGCTTTGATGTTCGTGATAAATACACTCAATGGCCACGTTATTGGCCACCTAATAAAGCGGCCACTGAGTGTGTATGTTCATGGTCTTCTGCTCCCGAAGCCCATCCACTTCAAGGTTCAACGTATTGTACATTCAGGGATACTCTTCCGCACATCACCGTTGTGACACATGGTTATTTGAGCTACTGTTGCCTTCCTGTCCACTTGAACCTGTTTGACCTCTCTCCTTAACAAGACACTTCCGCTCATAGAACTGCCACTCAATGGATCCCTTTTGTTTTTTGCACCATCTCTATAAACTCCAGAGCCGGCAGTGTGTCGTTTAGATCACATTTCTTCACCACTCTGACGTTTGGGCTGAACCCGTTGACCATGTTGGATTTGTTGCCGTATGACTGATCGATTTGATCTTTACATTAACAAGGTGTATGGCTGTACCTAACATAGTGGCCATGGAGTGTAAATCTGAATCTGAGCCTCTACTAACTTAAAGAACAGCGAAACAAAATGTCCCCATACACACATAGCAACAGGATTTTAACTTTAAATAAGTGTTAGTTTCACTCAATATCTACCTATAATGGAGGAGCCCCTAATGGGAAAAACACAACTCTGAAATGGAAAGAACTTGGAGCATAAATGTGAAGCGATCGAAGAGGTTTTCAGAATGAGCATTTATTATTGACTTATTGTCACATGTACCAAAATACAGTGAGAAGCTTTTTAACCTGCATCTTCCTGGCAGATCATGCCCATATAACCAGAACTCAGGGGCATTTCCTTAAGATTTGGGGGCAATAGATTTAGTACTGAGATAAGGAGAAACTGCTTTTTCCAGTATGGATTTCGCTTCCCAGGGAAGCAGGAAAGGCTACTGAATTAAATATATTTAAGACACAGTTCGTTGGGTTTTGCATAGCATAGGAATGAAGGGTTATGGGTAAAAGGCAGGTAGGTGGAACTGAGTCCATGGCCAGATCCATCATGATATGGTGGAGCAGGCTTGTCAGGCAAAATGGCCAACTCCAGCACCTGTTGTTTATCTTCTTTTAATTACTTATTGAAGTAGGGTGAAGTTTCTACCAAAAAGGATGTGGGGAATTCCTTCACTCTACCAAGGAAACGTGTAGTGCCTGCCTAGCACCCCGATCAGGGTCACGTAAATCTATGGGAGCAGGTGGTGGATGGTCATACGAGCAGCTGGTGCATATCACAAGTCCTGGATATGTGACCACTGACGCCAGGCAGACAGGCTCTGAGGAGTATTGATAATGGCTGGGATCACCCATCTTGTGAACACACTACCCAGAAGAAGACAAGGGCAAACACACTGCTGTAGAAAAATTTGGTAAGAACAGTCATTGTCATGGAAAGACCATGATCACCCATGTCCTACAAAAAGGCACAAAATAAACAAAAGAGTAAACATTATGCAGAATTTAGATAGATAGATAGATAGATACTTTATTGATCCCAAAGGAAATTACAGTGTCACAGTAACATTACAGGTGCACAGATATACAAATATTAGACGTGAAGTAAGAAAGGATAAAAAGAATAAGATACTTCATACAGTCACTTCCCCTGCTGTAGGTTGACTCACTATAGTGCCTAATGGCCATAGGTAAGAATGACCTCATATAGCACTCCTTTAAGTAGCACAGTTTTCTTAGTCTATGACTAAAAGTGCTCCTCTGTTCAACCAAGGTGGCATGCAGCGGGTGAGAAACATTGTCCAGAATTATCAGGATTTTCCATAGGGTCCTTTGTTCTACCACAGGTTCCAGTGAGTCCAGTTTGACTCCTATAAAAGAGTTGGCCTTTCTAATCAGTTTATTGAGCCTATTGACATCACCCATGTTGATGCCATTGCCCCAGCACACCACTGCATAGAAGTTTGAACTGGTGACAACAGATGGGTAGAGCATGTGAAGGAGAGGCCTACATACTCCAAAGGACCTCAGACTCCTCAGGAAGTAGAGGTGACTCCGGCCCTTCTTATACAGAGCCTCCGTGTTGGTGCTCCACTCAACTCTATCATCTTCAAGTACTTGTAGGTCCTCACCTCATCTATGTCCTCACCATCAATAGTGACAGGTAGCAGAAGAGGCTTAGTCTTCTTAAAGTCCATCACCATCTCCTTTGTCTTACTGATGTTGAGCTGCAGATGATTCAGCTTGCACTATTTGACAAGGCCCTCTACTAGGGCTCTGTATTCATCCTGCCAACCTCCCTTTATACACATAACTATTGCTGAATGATCAGAGAATTTCTGCAGTTGACTTGACTCAATATTGTATCTAAAGTCTGTGGTACACAGGGTAAACAGGGAGGGAGGCAATACAGTCCCCTTTGAGCTCCAGTGCTGCTTATAGCCATGTCTGACACACAGTTCTGAAGCCACAGCTATAGAGAAATTACAGTGGAGGTAAACAAGAAACGTTCAAGGGCCACAGTGATTTAGATTGGGATATCAAGAGTTTATCCTTTAAAGAAGGCCCATTCCAGAGCCTGGTGATACATGCTCTCATGCTCTGTATCTTCTGCCATTGAGGTGGAGGAAAAGAGTGAGATTGTGGTGGGAGGGATCTCAAGGCAGTCAGTCAGTTTAGACAGTCAATGGAGGGGAAGTTGGATTCCATCATGGAAGGTGTCTACAACTCTCTGGTATGTCTTGCAGTCTTTGGCAGAACAGTTACCTCACTCAGCTCTGATAGATCCTGATAGGATTCATTCCATGCCACATATATAAAAATTAACAAGTGTATATGTGCAAATAAGATTAGTGAGATAATGCTGAGGGTCACCACAATGATCACATTTATGAGGAGCACTCCCACAAGAAAGCAGCATCCATCATCAAGGACCCCCATCTTCCAGGCCGTGCTCTCTTCTTGCTGCTACCTTTGGGCAGAAGGCACAAAAGCCTTAGTCGACACACCACCAGATTCAGATACAGTTAATTAGCTTATAGCCAGCATTGATAACTTCACTGACTTCAATGCTGAACTGACTTCACAACCTATAGACTCACTTTGAAAGACTCTACAACTCAGTTCTCAGTAATATTTATTTACTTTCGTATTGTTTGCACCATTTCTTTTCTTTCGTACCATGGGTGTTTGTCTGTCTCGGTTATGTGCAGTTTTACACAAATTCTATTGTATTCCTTAATTCTCCTGTAAATGTCTGCAAGAGAATTAATCTCAAGGTGATATATATAAACTTTGATAATAAATTTATTTCAAATTTCTAAGTAGATGTCACCATATACAACCCCGGGATTCATTTTCTTGTGAGCATACTCAGCAACTCTATAGAATATTAACTATAACAAGATCAGTGAAAGATCAGCAAGAATGCATAAGATAACAAACCGTGCAACTGCAAATATGAAAAAATAAAATAAGTAATGAGAACATGAGATAACAAGATAAAGAGTCCTTAAAGTGAGACCATTGGTTGTAGGAACACATCAATGATGGGTCAAGTGAATATAGTTATCCCCCTCTATTCAAGAGTTTGATGATTGAGGGGTAGTAACTGTTCTTGAACCTACCGGTGTGAGTCCTGAGACACTTGTACCTTCTACCAATGGTAGCAGTGAGGAGATAGCATAAATCGGGTGGTGGGGATCTTTGAAGATGGGTGCTTCTTTCCTTTGACTGTGTTTCATGTAAATGTGTTCAATGGTTGGGAGGACTTTACCCATGACGTACTGGGCCTTATCCACAACTTCTTGTAGGATTTTTCATTTTATCTTGAACTTTGTGAGGGGACAATGCGAGAGCTCAAAAATGTAACTAGCTGGGGGTTAAGAGATTCAAAAAATGTAAGAAAGGAAACACACAATCAAAGAGCAATATTAAATCAAAGAATCACAATTACAGTGGAAAGCTTGATATAGTAAAGTGCTCATATTTAAATTAAACAGTGCAAATTACAGGATGCACTGTGATAAATGGAAATATTCTCATATCATTTTATTATTTAAGCAAATTTGCAAGCAGATCACAGAAAGGTGCAAGAGGTCTAGTGTAGTGATAATGGAAAACTTCAATTATTCTAATATTAGATCTAAATTGGAGGGTGAAGAGCAAAGAGGGAAGAAATTTCAGTTACGTGTATAAAAACCTTTGCACACAGTCATGAGAAAATCTGCAGATGCTGGAAATCCACAGCAACCCACTCAAAATTCTGGAGGAACTCAGCAGACCAGGCAGCATTCACGGAAGTGAACAAATGTTCCACAGTTTGGGCTAGCACCAGTCTTTAGGAATGGAAAGGAAGAGGAGAAGTCAGAGTAAGAAGTGGGGGTGGGGGAAGGAGAGGAAGAAGTACAAGGTAGGTGACAGAGGAAATATGGAGGGGGGAGGTTGTGAAGTAAAGAGCTGGGAAAGCGATTGGTGAAAGCGATAAAGGCTGGAGAATGGAGAGTCTGACAGGAGATGACAAAAGACCATGGAAGAAAGGAAAGGGGGAGGAGCACAAGGGGGAGGTGATGGGCAGGTAAGGAGATAAAGTGAGAGGGGGAAAACAGGAATGGGAGATTGTGTGTGTTGCTTTGTACACAGTCAAAATGAAATCAAGGGGAGGAACTCTAAAGCTCTGGACAGACAACTGAAAATACAGTAGCCAACAGTGGAAAAACTGCACCAGAGGCCAGGTACCAGAGAGGAGTAGGATAGTCTAAGGCCAAGAAGGACTTCAAAGCAAGTAGAATGCATTTCTGATCACCAAACAAGGAGCACAAGATCATATCTGGGTGAAACTTTAGCAAGCAGGCTTCAGAATACTCATATTCTACTGTATTAGGCCAATCATGTGGCAACAACTCAATGCATAAAAACATGCAGACACGTTCAAGAGGTTCAGTTGTTGCTCAGTCCGATAACCAGAACGCAGAAGAAATGTGATCTAAGTGTCTTTGACGGTGGAATGATAGTTGGTGGTTTAAGTATCTCAGAGACTGCTGATCTCATGGGATTTTCACAAATAACAGTCTCTAGAGTTTATAGAGAATGGTGCAAAAAACAACAAAAGAAAATCCAATAAGCTGCCCTTCTGTTGATGGAAAAATCACGTTGATGAGAGAGGTCAGAGGAGGATGACCTGACTGGTTCAAGCTGGTTGAAGACTGAAGTAACTCAAATCACGACGAACAATCTAACCCTTCCCTCTTACATAACCCTCCGTTTTTCTACCATTTACCTATCTAAGAGTTTCTTAATGTCCTTTGTGTATCTGCCTCTGGCATCTCGCCGGCAGTGCTTTCATACAACCACAAATCTGTGTGAAAATATCATACCTCTGATATCTCCTATACTTCGCTCCAACCCCCTTAAATTTATACTTCTTCATATATGCCATTTCCACCCTGAGAAAAAGTCTCTGGCTCTCTACTCAATCTTCGGCTCATCATTTTGTACTCTATTGAGCCATTTCTCATCCTCCATTGCTCCAAAGAGAAATGTCCCAGCTCACTCAATCTATCCTCATAAGACATACCATCTAATCCAGGCACAATCATGGTAAATCTCCTCTGCATCATCTCTGAAGCTTACATCCTTCCTATAATGAGGATACCAGAGCTGAATATTCCAAATGTGTTTTAATCTGGGTTTTATAGAGCTGCATCATTACCTCATGGCATACTTTAGACTGGGACTCAAACACATCATTTCCCAATGTGGAGATAATTGTGTTTCTACTGAGTAAAGTTGGCAGCCTATGGAGACCTGGAGGAAACAACTGTAAAGTACATTTATTACCGAAGTATCTATATGTCACAATATACATCTCTGATATTCATTCTCTTGCAGGCATTTACAGCAAATACAAAGAAACAGCAAAGATTACACAAATCAAAATAATAATAAATAAGTAATCAATAAGTATGGAGGACATGAGTTTTCGGTTCCTTGAAAGTGATTCTGTAGGAGGTGGAAACATTTCAATGATTGGAACAAGTGAAGTTGAATAATTTTATCCCCTCTGATTCAGGGATTGAGGGGCAATAACGGCTCCTGAACCTGGTGGTGTGGGTCCTGAGGCTCCTGTGCCTTCTTCCTGATGGCTGCAGTGAGAAGGAAGGATACCCTGGATGGTGGAGGTCTCTGATAATAAATTATGCTATTCTGTGACAGCACTCTATGTACAGTGGATGTACTCAAATGTGGAGAGGGCTTTAGCTGTGATGGACTAGGCTGCATCCACTACTAAGAATCAATCTAGCACAGAAACTTATAAAAAAGTTAAAGTCTAGTCCCAAGGAGGAAAGATCTCAAAACACAAGACACACTGTACTAGATTTAAATGAGCAGTCAGCTTTCATCATCTTTGCTATGACTAGTTTCACCTTAAGTGCCCAGCATTGCTGTGTGTTTAAGAAATAACACAAATATTTTGCTATATTTAAGAACTCAGGACCGTGTGTGTTATCTAATTTGGTAGCCAGTCTGTGAATAAGGTAGGTTACTGTAGCAACAAAGAACATAAGAGTACTCTGCAGGGAAGGTGGTAAATTAATTGAATAGTAAAAGCAAGATGACTTGCACTGAAAAGCAACAAGACTGACTGTTTCAGAAAAGCAGACTCCTTGTTTCTTCTCATTTCCCTATTCTCCAGACAGCCCAAATTCCAATTCTTAGACATTCTTCCTTCAGTAAAAGTTATTTGATTTGAATTGCCCCTGGCTATTTGAATTCCACACAGTGCTTTGGGCAGTTGGCAATATGCATTGTTGAATTTATTTCCTGATCTCTCTTTGCAGAGACAGAGAGCACGCAATAAGGTAAATGGTACTTAATACAGAAGACTGAACAGGTATGTAAGAAAGTAATGGAAAAGTCAAAGAATGAAAAGAGAATTAAAGCTCACAGAAATTCCATTAAAACTCTGAATTGAATCGAGATGTTCTAATTTAGTATATTCTGACAAAATGCCACATTGTCAGAATTGCAAAATTTCAAAGTTTTAAGAAACGATGACGGGCCTTATCAGTTAAATATGAACTGGAGCTACTTGATAAGGTACAACCTGTGGGTCAGTGCTGCTGGGACATAAACCGGGGCCTGATCAACCCTGGCAGAGTTGCCTGGGTGACAGTGTCTGATGATGAAAGACCCAAAACACCAAAGGAACCCAGGTTACATCACTGATGATGTTCCCAACATACCCAAGGTCTATCTCAGCATTGAGGAGCTGCACAATTCCAAATGCTCTCTTCTCACTGAGAAGAAGGAACTGGAGCCTCACACCATGAGATTCAGGAACAGTTATTACCCCTCAACCATCAGGCTCTTGAACCTGAGGAAATGACTTCACTCAGTCCAAAACTGAGCTGTTCCCTATGGAATCTCTTTCAAGAACTCTTCATCTCGTGTTCTCGATACTTATTACTAATTATCATTATTATTTGTATTTGCAGAGTTTGTTGTCTTTTGCACATAGGGTGTTTGTTTACCTAGTTGTATCCAGTTTTTTACTGATTCTATGGCATTTCAATGTATCTACAGTGAATTCTTGCAAGAAAATACATCTAAGTTGTATACAGTGACATATATGTTGTTTCATTCTGGGAAAAATGGTTTAACTACATAATGCCTCATAGGCCTGACCTTATTCTCACAAATCAATGAATCTGTTGTAAAAAAAAAGATCACTCCCTACTTGTACATAGTTCTTTCCTTTTGCTTGTTTCTTCTTTCCACGCTTTTCTCTAAGCGTATACTGCAGATAAATACGTTGTGGAGATTTGTGATATATATGATTATATGATATATATGTACAATGTCTGAAATACTTATTATGGAAATGTTTGTTTGATGATGAACGTCAATAAAAAGATAAATTACAAAAAAAAGAAAATAATTTTACTTTGAACTTTAATGATAACCTGATCAAAAACCTTCCACAAAATGACATGTGCAGAGGCAGACGATTAACCAGTTTGATTATGCGTTGAACTCAAACTGACGGACATACTTCAGCAACAAATGCTGCGTTTTGAAATCCTTAGTGATCTTATTCAGATGTGGGTGAGGTGCTGTGTAAAATAGTTTTAGTTTTAGAACAGGGTGAACAAGTTTACAAGAGAAACGCCGCCAGAAAGATCAATTCAAGTTGGGGACCGTCAGTCTCATTGGTTCACCTGAAGTTTTTTTGGTCATATTTATTTATTGGTGGCTTTGGTTTTCAATTTAATATTAGAACAGTGGTTTTTATTTGAAAAGCAATAAGCAGGAATGTTTTTAACCGGAAAGTGGTGAATCTGGAATTCATTGCCACAGATGGCCGAGGAGGACAACTCATTGGGTATATTAAAAGCAAAGGTTGACAGGTTCTTGATTAATAAGGGTGCCAAACCTTACCGGAGAAGACAAGAGAATGGGTTTGGGAAGGATAATGTATTGGCCATGATTGATTAGTGGAGCAGACTCAATGGGCTGAATGGCCTAATTCTACTCCTAGGTCTTAAGGTCCAATTGTTTGAATCAATTTCTAGGCTTGAGACTTCCTAGAAACTTGAAGATAAGATACTAGTACTATTAACAGAAATAAAAATATAACAGATCAGTACACAGTACATGTGCAGTCACTTGCCAATTCTATCACAAAAACACCAAAAAGGAACAATCTCTATCAATGAGGACAGTAAGAGCAACAGAGCATGGGATCATCTTTGTGATACCTCAGTCACATCCTCACATATCACCTTGGCATTAAATGAATTCTTGTTCTTTCAGCGTTGCTGGTTGAGAATCCCAGTTGTTGTTCTGATGCTGGTTCAGATGGCTGTTCACCATGGTTTCCCATGGACAATGGGGGAAAGAACCACAGGCTTTACCTGCAAGGCTTTCATTCCAGCAACCAGCTGGAGCTCAAGAAAACCCCAGCTACGATCTGTGTAAAGCTATCAAGCTGCAAAGCAAAAATACAGGGACAAGGCTGAGTTGAGATTCACAATGAATAGCACAGGCGACTTGTGGCGAGGGTTGCATACCATTGCAGATGTCAAAGCCAAACGTTGTGGTGCTGCCAACATTGCAGTCTCTCTCCCACATGAGCTCGATTGCTTTTACGCTCGGTTCGATGTCACTAGCTCTGAGTCTCTGAGGAAAGCCACCGCTACAGCCTGCAACATGGTCTTCTCTGAGGCTGAGGTATGCAAACGTTTCCAATGAGTGGACAGTCGGAAGGCTACAGGACCGGACAGCATCCCAGAGCGAGTACTCAGGATGTGTGCAGCACAACTGGCAGGTGTGTTTACAGACATTTTTAATCTCTCCCTCTCCCAGTGTAGAGTGCCCTCCTGCTTCAAATTGTCCCTGTACCAAAAAAGACCAAGGTAACATGCCTGAACGATTGGCGTCCTGTCGCACTCACCTCAATAATAAGCAAATGCTTTGAGAGGCTGGTCAAGGACTACATCTGCAGCTTGCTACCACCCAAACGGGACCCCCTACAACTTGCCTATGAACACAACCAATCAACATTCGATACAATAGCCACTGCTCTATACACTGTCCTTACACACCTAGAGAAGAAGAATGCTGTTTTTAAACTACAGTTCGACAGAAAGCTCAAAGACCCTGGCTTTGACACTGCCTTGTGCAGTTGGATCCTGGACTTCCTGTTAGATCGCCAGCAGGTGGTAAGAGTGGGCTCCCTCACCTCCAAACCTCTGACTCTCAACACAGGAGCCCCTTTAGGGCTGTGTGCTAAGTCCCCTCCTTTACTCCCTGTATACCCATAACTGTATCGCCATCCACAGCTCCAATCTGCTAATTAAATTTTCTGACAACACTATATTGATTGGCCTCATCTCAAACAATAACGAGGTGCCCTACAGGGAAGAGGTCATCTCTCTGACACAGTGGTGTCACGGAAAAAACCTCTCCCTGAATGTCGCAAAAACAAAGGAGCTGGTTGTGGATTACAGGAGGAATGGAGACGGGCTAACCCTATTGACATCAATGGATCTGGGGTCGTGAGGGTAAGCAGCTTTAAGTCCCTTGGCATCTACATCACTGAAGACCTCACGTGATCTGTACATACCAGTTGTGAGGTGAAAAACGCACAACAGCGCCTCTTTCTCCTCAGATGGTTGAGGAAGTTTGGTGTGGGCCCCTGAATCACAAGAACATTCTACAGGGGCACAATTGAGAGCATCCTGCCTGGCTGCATCACCATCTAGTATGGGAACATTACCTCCCTTAATCGCAGAATGTGGTGCAGACAGCCCAGCACATTTGTAGTTGTGAACTTCCCATAATTCAAGAAGTTTACAAAGACGTGTGTGTGAAAAGGACTGAATGATCATTGGGGACCTGAATCACTCCAATCATAATCTATTCCAGCTGCGACCATCCAGAAAATGGTACCGCAGCATAAAAGCCACGACCAACAGGCTCTGGGACAGCTTCTCCCACCGGGCCATCAGATTGATTAACTCACACTGATTTGAGTGTATTTCTATGTTACATTGACTGTTCCGTTTATTATAAATTATTATAAATTACTATGATGGCACATTGCACATTTAGACAGAGACGTAATGTAAAGATTTTTACTCCTCATGAATATGAAGAATGTTAGAAATAAAATCAATTCAACTCAATTCATTTCATTCTATAAATAACTTAATACAGATAGATTTATTTATCACATGTACATTAAAACATACAGTGAAATGCATCAACAACCAACACACCCAAGGATGTGCTGGAGGCAGCCCACAAGAGTCGCCACAAAATCTGGTGTCAATTAATTAATAAAAATGAGAGTGGGCTATTTAGACTTTGATCAATTGGATCATACTTAAATACATCACCACCTGATTTATCTTCCCTAATCCTCACTGATCTATTCTTGCAAGGCAAAATTAAGTCTTAGGATACCTGGTATGCACCAGGTTCTACACATTCCAGGTTTCCACTTCTCTGATGTAAAAAAGCAAAATTGTATCATATTATGAACCCCATTTAAAAAATATTATATATAACTCTTTTAGGATGATGGGGTAGAGATATGTCTCTCCCAGAGGAGGTGTAAGGTGTTCCTTCTCTCCACTAGCTTGCAGGTCACCCTTGGTCCCCTCCCCTGATCAGGGTCACACGAAGCCAGGGGAGCAGGTAGTGAATGGTTGTCCGGGCATCTGGTGCATATCACAAATCCCAGTTATACGACCACTGATGCCAGGCAGGCAATCTTTGAAGATTACTGTATATAGCTGGGGTCATCCATCTTCAGAATCAGAACCAGATTTACTATCACCGGCATGCAAAGTGAGATTTGTTAACTTAGCAGCAGCAGTTCAATGCAATACATAATCTAGCAGAAAAAACAAATAAAATAATAATAATAATAATAATAATAATAATAATAATAATAATAATAAATAAGCAAGTAAATCAATTACATAAAAACACAAAATGCTGGCAGAACTCAGCAGGCCAGACAACATCCATGGGAGGAGGTAGTGACGACGTTTCAGGCTGAAACCCTTCATCGTCACTACCTCCTCCCATAGATGCTGTCTGGCCTGCTGAGTTCTGCCAGCATTTATGTTTTTGTTTATTTCCAGCATCTGCAGATTCACTCGTGTTGCCTTTGAAATCAATTACGTATATTGAATAGATTTAAAAAATATGCAAAAACAGAAATACTGTACTGTATATTAAAAGACATTGCCCAGGTGGCAGCAACGGCAAACCACTTCTGTGGAAAATTTTGCCAACAACAATCACAGTCAAGACTATAATTGTCCACATCATACGACACAACACATAATGATGATGATGATATAACTCATTAAAAAATTCCTCAAATCATCTGTACCAATTCTACGCAGACTGCTTTTCTATCTACAATATCCATGGTAAATGTGAGAGATATTCCACAGGTTTGACAGCCTCTGTGCAAAGGGAAACAGTTAACACTTCAGGTTGATAATATTCCCTCAGAATCTTCTTTTCATATCTTTACCCACTTAGATCATTATCATTCTAGTGAACTTGCACAAGAGTTCTGAGACTAAAAAAAACTCCATGCAGTTCTATGCCCTGAAGTGAATGAAGAGCTTGCAAATGAGATGCAGCTGGAGCTTCACAGGAAAGCAACAGAGATTTCTCACCATTGTATTCAGTTTCTATTGCAAGAACGACTAGCATTCCATTTTGAATGACATGATTATGTTCTGTATGAACTTTCTGTACAGTTTAAATTTGAATGGTCCTCCAAAAACTCTTTCTTTATTGTCATGACACTGTTTTGAAACTCCAGATGATGCAATCAAATGGATTAGATTTTTTTTTGCAGACAAGTATTTAAATCTGCACAAAATTTTGCTATTACTAGTTCCTCATCAGCCCCTCTACATATGGCATGAGTAATCAGTCCAGAGATGGGCAAACAGAGGAGACTGCAGTTCTTCAAGAAGCAAAGTCTCAAAAAGGCAACATCCATTATTAGGGACCCCCATCTCCCAGGACATGCCCTCTTCTCATTGCTACCAACAGGAAGAAGGTACAGAAGCCTGAAAGCACACGCTTAGTGAATCAGGAACAGCTTCTTCATGCCTGAATGGACATCAAATCCATGAATATTACCTTACTACTTTTTTTTATTTCTACTTATGCACTACTTACTGAATTTAACTATTTAATTATCAGTCAACTATGTATGAATACAACTGAATGAAACAGCATTCCTCTAGGGCCAAGGTGCAAAGCATGCACAGCACATGTATCACAAGAGCGTGCAAAAAAAAAGCATCGTCAGGCAAAAGGAAAATATCTGTAGCCCAAGTCCCTGAGTGACATGTGCCACAGATCTACTGCTACAGTTCTAGACAGTGCATAGCCACTGCAATCCAGCCTGCAATCTAAGCCCGCAGTTTGAAGCCTAGACCACATTACAACCAAGGCGATACAGCTTCCCCACCACCTGTTGTGTTACCAAATAAGGAGTCTGTTTTGTACCTCCTTCCTGAACAATATATATATACATTCAGTTTTAGTTCTTTCTATTATGTTGTGCATTGTGGTGCTGCTGAAAAGTTAACAAATTTCATGACATATGCTGGTGATATTAAACCTGATTCTGAATCTGAATCTGATTCTGAGCTGTGGCAATATGGAGCAACACACAAGATGTTGGAAGAACACGATGGGTCAAGCAACATCGATGGAGGGAAATGGACTGCTGATATTCTGAGTCAAGACCTTTTATCAGGGCTGAAAGATAGAGAGGAGACAGCCAGTATAGAAAAGGTGAAGGGAGGGTGGAGCAGGAGCTGTCAAGTGATATGTGGATCCTGTTGAGGAGGGATGGAACGGATATTGGAAATAGCATCAGAAGCTGGGTGGCTGGGAGCGAATGGCAGGACAGTAGCAGAAATTGAAGAGGGCAAGCAGAACTCCCAGATAGAGAAAGGAGGAAAATCTGTTCAAAGTGGGATTACTTGTAGAGCTGAAGTCACAATAGAGTAGCAAAATGGAAACACAAGAGGATGCAGACGCTGGAATATAGAGTATCGCATGAAATGTTGCACTTGCTATTTATGCCCTTATGGTATGAAAGCTGTGAGGCATCCAGACTATATGACCCCACAAAGGATGGTGAAAACCCTGAGAGGACCTTCAGAGAATCCCTCCATCTTATTTGTGACATTTAACAGGAGCGTTGTGAACAAAGGACACAAAGCCTTGCTGAGGATCCTGACCACCCAAGGCACAATCTCTTTGACCTGCTACCATCAGGAAGAAGGTACAGGAGCATCAAGATGAGGACTACCAGACAGGGTAACAGTTTCTTCCCCCAGGCTCTGAGACTAACAAATACCCTGCCACTACCACAGTTTTTGTCACTAAGACAGTGAGCTGTTTACTGATGACCTGTGCTGTGCACTACATGCACTTTGAATTATGTATTATTAAGATATTAATAATAATATTTTGGTTTATGGTCTGTGTGCATACATTTTGTGGCTGCACCATGGTCCGGAGGATAAGTTGTTTTGCTTGGCTGTATACATGTACAGTCAGATGATGCTTGAGCATGTAGATATTAAGAAAGAGGATGTGCTGGAGCTTTTGGAAAACCTCAAGTTGGATAAGTTGCTGGGACCAGATGAGATGTACCCCAGGCTACTGTGGGAGGCGAGGGAGGAGATTGCTGAGCTTCTGGTGATGATCTTTGCTTCATCTATGGGGACAGGGGAGGTTCCAGAGGATTGGAGGGTTGTGGATGTTGTTCCCTTATTCGAGAAAGGGAGTAGAGATAGCTCAGGAAATTATAGATCAGTGAGTCTTATTTCAGCAGTTGGTAAGTCGATGGAGAAGATCCTTAGAGGCAGGATTTATGAACATTTGGAAAGGTATAATATGATTAGGAATAGTCAGCATGGCTTTGTCAAGGGCAAGCCTGACTGAATTTTTTGAGGATGTGACTAAACACGTTGACGGGAAGAGCAGTAGGTGCAGTGTATATGGATTTCAGCAAGGCTTTTGATAAGGTACCCCATGCAAGGCTTATTGAGAAAGTAAGGAGGCATGGGATCCAAGGGGACATTGCTTTGTGGATCCAGAACTGGCTTGCTCACAGAAGGCAAAGAGTGGTTGTAGACAGGTCAAATCCTGCATGGAGATCAGTCACCAGTGGTGTGACTCAGGGATCTGTTCTGGGACCCTTACTCTTTATGATTTTTATAAATGACCTGGATGAGGAAGTGGAGGGATGGGTTAGTAAGTTTGCTGATGACACAAAGGTTGCAGGTGTTGTGGATAGTGTGGAGGACTGTCAGAAGTTACAGTAGGACATTGATAGGATGCAAAACTGGGCTGAGAAATGGCAGATAGAGTTCAACCCAGATAAGTGTGAAGTGGTTGATTTTGGTAGGTCAAATATGATTGCAGAATATAGTACTAATGGTAAGACTCTTGGCAGTGTGGAGGATCAGAGGCATCTTGGGGTCCGAAGCTGCGCAGGTTGACTCTGCGGTTAAGAAGGCATACGGTGTATTGGCCTTCATCAATCGTGGGATTGAAGTTAGGAGCTGAGAGATAATGTTGCAGCTACATAGGTTCCTGGTCAGACTCCACTTGGAGTACTGTGCTTATTTCTGGTTGCCTCACTACAGGAAGATGTGAAAACCATAGAAAGCATGCAGAGGAGATTTACAAGGATGTTGCTGAGATTGGGGAGCGTGCCTTATGAAGACAGGTTGAGTGAACTCAGCTTTTTCTCCTTGGAGTGACAGAGAATGAGTGGTGACCTGATAGAGGTGTATAAGATGATGAGAGGCATTGATCGTGTGGCTAACCAGAGGCTTTTCCCAGGGCTGAAATGGCTTCTACAAGAGGGCACAGGTTTAAGGTGCTGGGAAGTAGGTACAGAGGAGACGTCAGGGGTAAGGTTTTTATGCAGAGAGTGGTGAATGTTGAATGGGCTGCCAGCAACGGAGGTGGAGACAGATATGATAGGGTCTTTTGAGAGACTTTTTGATAGGTACATGGAGCTTAGTAATATCTAATGTAGGGACATGTTCGACACAACTTTGTGGGCCAAAGGGCCTGTGCAGTATTGTGCTATAGATTTTCTATGCTTCTATGCTAATAAACTTGAACTTGCTCTTAAGGAAAAACAGAATTAAGAGTCTAAACAGTTGACTACACAGGAGGCAGTATGGATTCAATGAGCTAAAATCCTTTGGTGCTATAATTATACCACTGTATAGCTATAAGACCTGGAATTTGCAGATGACAGATTACTAGCTACTCAGAAAAAAAATCTAGTGTGTGTAGGGATGAAAGAACAGGCAGGATTTAATTCAGCCAATGGTCAAAATTACTTAAAGAGCCATTGAGTTTTGAATCATCCATCTTAGTGCTGGAAGTGCCCATGACTACAGGATTTTCAAGTTATGTCAGTTTACACTTTTTATACTGTTAGCTACAAATAACAATTTGCACGTGGAACTTTGCCATCTACAATCTGGCTTCTATGCATTAGTCACAAAGTTATAAAATCCAAGGTTACAAAACTGTTTTTGCAATTATATTACATTTTTAACTTTTTATCGGTCTAATTATCTCTATGTGCTTTCATCCCCTCTTGCTTCGATTCCTTTCCCTTTCAATACATTCTAATACTTTTACCACCCTTTATCCAGTTTGACTTCACTCCATATCCCAAAGTTAAGTTGTGATTATAAATTAGCTTTATTTGTCACATAAACATTGAACCATGCAGTGATATGTGTTGCTTAGCATCAAGTCAAATCAGTGAGGATATGCTGCAGGTAGCCCAAAAGTATCACCACATGTCCAACGGCAACATGGCCTGTCCACTACTCCCTAACCCTAAATGTATGTCTTTGGAATGTGGGAGGGAACCCATGTGATCCAGGCAATGGGAATGGATGATTGCTGGCACTGTAAACGATTGAACTAACTGCTACGTCACCGGGTCACCCCGCTATGCTACAGTGTTGTTCTTTCTCATGCTTTCCCCACACATCCTTCATGAAGCAATCCTTCCTCCCCTCCTCCTCTCCTTTCTCCCTTGGTCCACTCTACTCTCCTATCAGATTCTTTCCTCTGCAGCCCTTTACCTTTTCCATCCACTTGTCTTTACCTAGCTCCTTCCAGCTAGCATCCATCCCTTCCCCACCATAGTTTCATTCTGGCATCTTCCCCCTTCCTTTCCAGTCCTAGAGGAGGGTCATGGTCCAGAACATTGGCTGTTTATTCATTTCCATAGATTCTACTTGTCCTGTTGAGTTCCTCCAACACTTTGTGTGTGTTGTTTTGGATTTTCAGCATCTGGAGACTCTCTTGTGTTTATGAGTTCCTAAAATTCATTTGTATTGGGGACATTTTGGGGTGTAGAGCAAACCTAACTTACACCTGGCTCATAGAAGGTCCCCAATGAAAGAAGGAGACTTGGTTGAATTATATTCCATCATCTGTTCCTGCGACGGAACAGACCACTTCCTTGCAGTCATCCAGTAATCTCATTCTGACTATAACCACATCCCAGAAGCCTTTGCTGCAAAGCAAAGATGCCATCGGGAAAGATCATTTTGTCACATCAGTACATCAGTAACAGATTGTAGAATACAGAGTTATAGACATGGAGAGGGAGGGAGGCGCAAGACCATGATGACGTAGATGCTAAGGCCAAGAGTTCATATCATATGTACATAGAACATTACAGGCCAGTACAGGCTCTTCAGCCCATGATGTTGTGTTGAACTTTTGACCTACTCTAGGATCAATCTAATTCTTCCGTCCTACATAATCCTAATTTTTTCTACCATCCACATGCCTATCTGCCTCTCAAAGTCCAACCCTATGTTCCCGTTGTGAGAGGTGGAAACGGGTAAGGCCGGCCAACAAGGTTTTGGTGAAGCTGTATAGTCCAATACCCTGTACAGTGGATACAATGGATTGCAGAAGCGTTCATGAAGTCCAACCATACCATCGACTTCTGAGGGTGATGGAGATGGGAGGTCATCGATGGCCAGCAGTATGTTCCATATAGGGGCTAAGGGCCCAAGTAAATAAGTATGTGCCTATCTAAGAGCTTCTAATGAATCTGCCTGTACCACCACCTCTGGTAGGGCATTCTGTGCACCCACCATAGAGAGTGGCATGTGCATGGAATACCCAGCTAGTGGTGGTGGAACAACTCTATTCAATCGACTTTATACCAGCAGGATTGAAGGTGTACTTGAGCCTGGTAGTATATGCTTTCAGGGTTTTTTTAACTTCTGCTCGATGGGAGATGAGAGAAGAGAGAATGTCTGTGGTAGGATGAGTATTTACCCAATGCAGTGGGATATGTAAGAGCATTAGTGCATCCATTTGTTCAGGATTGAAACTGAGAATGTCTGAATTAGTAGATCATTTGAGGCAATGAACCAAGTTGTTGTTCATTGCCTTATCATTAAAGACCATAGGATATAGGAGTGTAATTCGGCCATTTGGCCCATTGAATCTGCTCCACCATTGATAACAATGGCTGATTTGTTATCCCTCTCAACCCCATTCCTCTGCCTTCTCCCTATCACCTTTGATGCCCTTACTAATCAAGAAGCTATCAAATTCTATTTTAAATAAACACAATAACTTGGCTTCCACAGTTGTCTTTGGCAATGAAATCCACAGATTCACTACACTCTGGCTAAAGAAATTCCTCTTACTTAACCATCAGGCTGAATAAAGAAGCAAGAAGAAAGTTAACAAGATGGAAAGGATTAAGTCCAAGGGTTACCGGAAGTTGGGCAAGGAGCCAATAGTGGTGGAAATGGGAGAATGGGGTCATCCTTTACTAGGAGGAGACTGCTGATTCCACACTAATCTCCTCAGACATTAAGAACTAAACTCTAAGATGCAGCAGAGAACAGATAATAATCTCTAAAAGTCCCAATATGGAAGTGAGGAGAAAGCTTCAAGTCCAATTGATAAGAATGCATTCCAACGTAATTTAAAGAGATTTATGAGAAATTGGAAGTGTAAGCATCTCTTCCTGATTCCCATGCATGCAGCTTCAATGACCTTTGGGTATGCCAACGCAAATATAAAGTCAATTAAATCTGTTGATGTATATTTATATTTCCATCCAGGTAGCTTGGCCAAGTTTAATTACCATTCAGCCATACATGAATATAGCCAAATATAACAGCATTCCTCCATGGCCAAGTTGTGAAACATATTACAAACAGCACACTGCATAGCACAGATAGCATGTATGTTTGCAGAAAAACATGCATTCACAAAAAGAAGAAAAAGTAATATAGCCCAAGTCCCTGATTGAGAAGAAGAGAAGAATAGCCCTTAACTTGGCAGTGGAGTTATCGGGGCATCATGACGGTGTTTCCTTAGGAGCTATTCATGTTTTTAAGAGGCCGAGTTGCTAGCTCGACACTTAACCTGACTTGGATTCAAACTCGGGAACCTTCACCCCGGAGTCCAGCACTGATATTATTGCGCCACCAAGCGGGACTCCTAATTGGAATAACTGTACATTAATGGCATGTTGTCCTGGTCCAACTTGTCCTTCCACCTAGCAAACACCGGAGGGCAGAACCGAGCTGACACTAGAGGACAGCACTGAGTGGACACAGGAGGTCAGCACCAACAGCAGGGGGCAGCCCCCCAATCCAGCACAGATTCTAGCGCACTCACAAAGGCTTCTGCTCTGTCCCACACTGCCTCTGGTGCCTCCTCCCCACCATAAAAAGAATGTGGCTCCCCTGCTGTCAGTCTCGCCAAAGCACTGGACTTGCAATATTCTACGTTACCAATGTCCAACAGGGTCTTGTGATCACAGTAAAAGCATCCGAGATAATCACCCGCACTGTTGTTGCACACCGTTTCGACACAACAATGATACACAAATCCAGGTGAGAACACAGCAATGGTATGCATCAAGTCCAGCTCCGCTATCGAGCAACTTGCTGCAGAACTTGATGTTCCTAGTATCCAGCAGTGTCATGTGATTGGACCTGGGGTGGCCACCGTGTCTGAGCATACCGCCATCTTAAGAAGGTCAAAACAAGTTCCCAATCTTTTCAATTAAAGTGGCTGAAGGATTCCTATTGACCAAGATCAGGGGAACTTCCCTGCTCTTAAAGTAGAATCACTTTAAGATCAAGTTTCAAGATTGAGATTTATTTAACACATCTACATCAAAAAGTACAGTGAAATTAGTAATTTGCGTTAAAACCCAACACACCCAATAACATAATGGGAGCAGCTCACAAGCATCGTCATAAATTTCTGTGCTAACATAGGATCTGCAAAATGCTCAACAACGCACAAGTGAAAAATCAACAACAGCAATGAAGCCCCAAACGTCCTTTCCCTCACTCATACACGTGTACAGTTCTCCAGCTGCTGGACATCTCTTCTTTAGCTTCCAGTGGACTTGTGAACTCACAGACATCAGGCTTTTGACTTCCCCAGTGGACTCACAGAAATACGTAGACTCAGGATTTTGACCGAGTGAGCCAGAGCCACAATTTTACGACTTCTTGAAAGAACATTACTAATGGTACAGAACCTCCCCCTTAAGTAAACCATGGTCATCTCTTCCCTGACCTTTGAGATGGAGGTTTTGTGGATTTGTGATGAGCATAGCGGAGAAAATGTGAAACACTGAATCACAATTGGTGTAATCCAAAGGATACATGATAGGATGGATTCTTAAGGTTGTCCTAGCTGGGTGGGAAGGGGCGGTACTGGGAATAAGCTTCCACTATCTATTATGCTCCCAATGGCGTGCACCTCAAATAGTCTCATTCCTAGCCTTCGTGTGTGGCTTAGCTACCAAGTCTGGCGGAACCATTTCTACTGACAAAAGAAGGGGCAAAAGCGAGTTACCACTTCATTGGGGTAGTTCTACATTGAATTCAATGCTGACTGGCAACTCCTGCTGATGCCAGTCTTTGTAGCAGTCTTTGTCATTCCTTTGGATTCATCAGCTGCGTGGAGAGGGGTGAGCCCACTGCATGAGCAACAGCTTGCTTTCCATATCGTACTGCCTTGGATTGCGTAGCACGTAGACAGCTGGGTTGCAACATCCGTGATCAACTCCGACCAACGGAGGAGTGAAGTAATAGGATGAAAAATAAAAAGGAAGCAGAGCACAAATCAGACATACCCAAATAATCAGCTCCTGTAAAATGTTATGCACCACTCTCCAATGCGCTTCTGGGAAGAAATGCTTCTCCACTTAGTTTTTTCATTTTGCTTTAACAACTGACATTAGTACGAAGGAAGTGTGCTGTAAGAGAGGTGTTCCCGTTGCATTACTTAGAGTTTTATGCTTCACAGGGAAACCACCTTTCATTTTGTTATATTTTAATAAATCACACAATAAACAATGTAATTGCGTGGAGCTAAATTGGAATGTGAGACTAGAACCGTGTAATTGTGCAGTGACAAAGTGTAAAATTAAAATACCTTGCTCCAGTCACTGGGTTTTCTATTTGAGGGATTTTTTTTGAATGCTAATCTACTTTCAAGGTCCTTCGGAAGTTGAGGCACATTCTTTGGGATTCCCTGTAAGATAGATGGAATCACACAAGACCTAACGACACAGGAGCAAAATGAGGTCATTTGGCCCATCGAGTCTGCTCTGCTTTTCCATCATGGCTGATTTATTATTCCTCTCAAACCTAGTCTCCTGCCTTTTCCCTGTAACCTTTGACACCCTTACTAAATAAGAACGTATCAACCACCACTTTAAATACACCCAACGACTTGGCCACCACAGACATTCATGGCGATGTATTCCAAAGGCTCAACACCCTCTGGCTAAAGAAATTTCTCTTCATCTCTGTTCTAAAGAGATTCTGAGGCAGAGTTCCCTGGTTCTAGACAACCCCACCCCCACCCCCAGGAAACATCAGACACTCCTTACACTTTTGTTCCTGGGGTCATTCTCGTGAAACTCCTCTGGACTCTCTCCAATCCCGCGCATCCTTTCTTCAGATAACAGGCCCAAAACTGCCCACTATATTGCAATTGCAGTCTGATCAATACCTTATAAAGTTTACTGGATGCTTCCACCTTCACTCCAAAGATTGTGATTGCTTCAGCAATCCCCTTTAAATGTTGCCTCACAAACTGATTTGTTTTGGTTGGACAATTCCACCAATTTTTAACAGGGGCGCCATAGAAAGCAATCAATCCAAATGCATCATAATTCAAAATCAGAGAAAAGAGAGATTAGTTTTTATTTATCTAGAGCAATACACACAATATGCTGGAGGAACTCAACTGGTCAGGCAGCATCTATGGAGGGAAATGGGCCTTCACGTGCAACACTGACTGTTAATTTCCTTCCATGTGCATCGAAACATACGGTGAAATGCGTCGTTAGCCCACATAGCAAGCCCACAACTTATTAACCTTAACTGTGTGTCTTTGAAATGTGGGAGGAAGCTGGAGCACCCGAAAGAAACACGCATGGTAATTGGGAGAGCAAACAGACTCCTGACAGGCAATGACAGAAATTGAATCCTGATTTTACTGCTGGCTTTGTAATAGTGTTATGTGTACCGCTACTCTACCATGCTACCACCACTCTTTGTCAACTGCTCTGGCCAAGCCCACCAAAAAATTACAGAGTGTCGTGAATGCAGCTGAACCCATCATACAAACCTCATTTCTCACTGTTTCAGGAGGGCAGCCAACATAATCGAGGATCATTCCTACCTTGCCCATTCTCTCCTCTCCCCCTAGGAAAAGACACAAAAGCCCGAGGACATGTACTATCAGGTTCAAGACAGCTTCGCAACATTGGCCACCTCCAAAGGGCTCCTACCACTAAACATCATCCCCCCTCCTCCCCACACTCTGCTTTCCATAATGATCATTCTCTTCATGATTCCTTTGTCCATTCGAACCTCCCCACTGAAACCATTCCTGACAACCCTGCAAGCGGCCAAAGTGCTACAACAGCCCATTCACCTCCTCACTTGCTTCCATTCAGGGGTCCAAACACTCCTTCTAGGTGAGGCCACGCTTCATCTGAGAATCTACTGGGGTCATCTATTGCATCTGGTACTTCCAATGTGGCCATGCCTATGTTAGTCATAAATTGGGGGACCGCTTTGTCAAGCAGGTCAGCCTCATCCAACAAAAGTGGAACTTTCCAATGGACCAAAATTCTTATTCGCATTCTGACATGGGCTCCTTTTGTGTCATGATGAGGCCATCCTCTGTGTGGGGGAGCAACCCCTTATATTTCATCTCATTAGCCTCCAATCTGATAGCATGAATACTGATTTCTCCTTCCGGTAAGAAAATGTTCCCCGCCCTCTTCTTCTATTCTCCACTCTAGCCTCTTAACTGTTCTCACCTGCCAATCACCTCCCACTGGTGACCCTCCTCCTTCCCTTTCTTCTATGGTCCAATCTCTTCTCCAATCAGATTCTTCCCTCTCCAGCCCCTTACCTTTCCCACCTTCCTGGCTTCACCTTGCACCTTGTATTTAACCTTCTTCACCTCCCCCCATCCTTTATTCCCCCTTTTTTTCCAGTCCTGAAGAAGGGTCTCGGTCCAAAACATCTACTGTTTATTCATTTCCATAGATGCTGCCTGACCTGCTGAGTTGCTCCAGCATATTGTGCATGTTCTTTTTTACCCAATTAATATCAGAATCTCAGAAGCTGGAGGCTGTGGTAGGACAAAGGACTCGATGGAAAATCCTGGCAATTCTGGCCAATGTTTCTCACCCTCTGAATGCTACCTTGGCTGAAAAGAGGAGCACTTTTAGTAACGGACTAAGACAACTGCACTGCTTCAAAGAGCACTATATGAGGTCATTCTCACCCTCAGACATTTGGCTCTATAATGAGTCAACCTATAGCCAGGGAAGTGATGACTCCCTCCTGTTAGACTGTTTGAGACAGCCTATATTTTTCTTTCTTACTTCTTTTCTAATATTTGTATATTTGTATATCTGTGCACTTGTAATGCTACTGTAACACTGTTATTTCCTTTCGGATCAATAAGGTAACTATCTTTCTATAAGATGAGGCTTTGTTCTCCCAATCTACCTCGTGGTGACCCTTGCTTTTTGTTTGTCTACCTGCATTACACTATCTCCAACTGCAACACTATAATCTGTTCTGTTTTCCTTTCTGCTACCTTCATGTCATTACGTATGGCATGTTCCAAGAGCTTCTGCAGATGCTGGAAATCTTGAGCAATGCACACAAAATGCTGGAGGAACTGAAGCGGGCAGGCAGCATCTATGAAGGGAAACGAGTCTTTGCCTGAAACTTTGACTGTTTTATTCCCTCTATAGAGCTGCCCGACCTGCTGAGTTCCTCCAAAATCATGTTTGTGTGTGTTGCTATGTGTTACATGCTCTGTCTGGGCGTCACACAAATCTTATCACTACATCTCTGCACCTGTCACAATAAGAAGCTAATTCCAAGAGGGGTCAGCACCAAATTCAAAGTCCCATGCTACAAAGTCCTCAGTTAATAAAAACAGTAAATGTCTGCTACAGCAGCTTGAGAAGCCTTTCTATTGAGGTACAGTGGTCAATTGATAAACATTACTTTACGAGCCCAAGGGTCAAATCTCAGTGGGCTTCAAGTCCTGAGGCTGAAGCCTGAAGGGCAAAGCCCCCAGGTCAGTGAGTCTGGGGTGCAGAGGACGGGAGACAGCCTGCCCGAGGGTTGGGTGTTTATGGGTGGGAGGGTGGGAAAGGGTCCCCTTTTGCTTCTGTTGTTGATATCATATGACAGCTATGTGTTGTGTATGGGCTCCCTATGTTGATACCGGAACATGGGGCGATGCATGCAGGCTACCCCCAGCACATCACTGGGTGTGCTGACTGTTACTGCAAGCAAAACATTTCACTGTATGTTTCAAAGTACATGTGATTAATAAATAAATCTAAATGGTGGGGCAGTCTAAGACCAGAGGACACAGCCTCTGAATAGAGGGACTTCCATTTAGAATGGACATAAGGAGGAATTTCTCTAGCCAGAGTGGTGAATCTGTCGAATTCATTGCCACAGGCAGCTTTGGAGGCCTGGTCATTGGGTATATTTAAGGCAGAGGTTGACAGATTCTTTTTTTTTTTAGTCAGGGCATGAAGAGATACAGGGAGCATGCAGAAAATTGGGACCAAGAGGGAAACGGGTCAGCCATGACAAAATGGCAGTGCAGATTCAATGGGCCAAATACCCTAATTATGTTCCTAAATCTAATAGTCTTACGGCCTAAATCTATATCTGTATCTAAAAACTGACCAGGAAAACCAAGGAGAGTAGTTGTGCTCATTTAGATACCCTTCATTGGGTCTCTTACATCCATCCAAGAGGACACTAGGGCCTGAAGTGGTACCAGTGAGACTGTGGCACCCCATAATCCTGATGTCGAGGTGCCAATCCAGATAATGTGGATGGGTTAAAGACTGCTGACAGGAATCCAGTGCCAGCTGTGGGAGATTCAAAAAGGAGCTGGATCGATAAAAGACCTCTTCCACACACTCCTCCGAACAAGGACAGAGGCTGAGAGCTGTACTGGCATCTTGGAACTCACTGGTGCTTCCTCAGTCGATACCTCCTTGCATTACTGAGTCCATTTAGGTCTATAAATTTGATGAACAGACTGCAGAGCAACCAGTCTTCCATTCCCCTCAGTGTAAGTACCATTCCGTTAGCTGTTTCTCTTGATGCCTGACAGTTATGGGGCTGCAGGGCCTGATAAAATTACAAGATTAATGCCTGTCTGTTTCTGTATCACCAGTCTGGACAGAACATTCCAAAAACAATGCATAGATACACTCAGTGGCCATTTTACTAGTACCTCCTGTACTTGATAAAGTGGCCAAAGAGGGTAAAGTCATGGTCTTCTGCTGCTGTAGCCCATCTACTTCAAGGTTCAAAGTGTTGAGCATTCAAAAATGCTCTTCTGCACACCACTGTTATAACAAGCAGTTATTTGGGTCATCTTTCTGTCAGCTTGAACCAATCTGCTATTCTGCACAGACCTTTCTCATTAACAAGCCGTTTTTTTCCCCACAGAAATGTTGTACATGAAAAATACATGAGATCAGCAGTGGCTGAGATACTCAAATCACCCCATCTGGCACCATCAAACATTTCACAGTCAAAGTCACTTAGATCACATTTCTTCCCCATTCTGATGTTTGGTCTGAACAACAACTGAACCTCTTGACCTTGTCTGCATGCTTCTATGCATTGAGTTGCCGCCTTGTGATTGACTGATTAGATATTTGCATTAACAAGCAGATGCTTAAGAGTCAAGATTTTTTAATGTCATTTCCTATACACAAGTGTAAAGATGAATAAAATAATTGTTATTCCAGATATTATGCAGCACAAAAAAAAACAAAATAAGTAAGTAAGGGGTTTGTTCATTCTCCCTGGGGCTGTACGAGTTTCCTCCCATATCATTTATGATATGAACCATAAAGATTCGTATGGGTTGGCTATGTTAGCGCTAGAAGCATGGCTACTCCCAACACATATTCAAACCACATTGGCGATTGGTGCAAAAGATACATTTCACTGCATGTTTTGGTAGGATTGCGACAAATGAAACTAATCTTTTTCCTTTAGATGCTGGAATCTGGAAAATTCAGAAGGTAAGATGTGTCATTTGGTAGGTTAATTGGCCATTGCAAATCGCCCCTGGGAAAGATGAAGGGCCTCAACTTGAAACACTGACCACCATTTCTCTCCACAGATGCTGCCTGTTCTTCCAGGTAGCTTTCCCTCACTCCAGGTCAACTAAAATATAAAAGTAAGAATGGTTCTTATTGAAGCTTAATAAGGCATTGGTGAGGCCTCACTTGGAGTATTGTGAGCTCCTTATCAAAGAAAGGATATGTTCACATTGGAGAGTCCAGGATGGAAAGGCTGGTCATATGAGGAGCATTTGATGGCTCAAGCCTATATTCACTGGAATTTAGATGAACAAGGGGGTGATCTCATTGAAATCTATTGAATGCTGAAAGGCTTAGATCAAATGAATGAGGAGAGTATGTTTCTTATTGCAGGGCAGTCTAGGACCAGAGGGCACAACTTCAGAATAGAGGAACGTCCATTTAGAATGGAGATGAGGAGAATTTCTTAGCCAGAGGGTAGTGAATCTGTGGAATTCTTTGCCACAGGTGCCAGGTATTTGAATGTATTTAAAGTGGAGGCTGATAGTTTTTTTTGATAAGTCAGGGTGTAAAAGGTTATGGGGAGAAGGCAGGAGAATGAAGTTGAGGGGAAAATGGATCAGCCGTGATCAAGTGGTAGACTTGATGGGCTGAATGGCCTCATTCCATTCCACTGTCTGGTGATCTTCTAATAACCTGATTGGATTTGACTCACTCAGCACAGAGCAGGAACCTTTCTTTAATCACATATACTTGGGCTAATCAACTACAACATCCCACCATTTTAATTTCTTTTTGGGAGCAATAGAAGGCGGAAAAACAGAGAAGGACTGAACAGCAGGGCCCAGGATACATATAAAAGGGTAGGCAGTGAGACACACGAGTTCTTTGAGCATTAAGGTTCAGCCTATCGATGATAATCTCATAGTACAGTTCATTGATAAGCTCTTATTAACTTGCTAAATTGTTTTCTCGAAGTCATTTAATACAGTCACCTTCTAACTGGATAATTCAATCCATTGACTAGAAAAAAGTGGTTGGACATTGAAGATAACGGAGCATGAAACTAAGTAATTAACATCTACACTGTAGACTTTTCCAGTACAGGCTTGTTCTCTGGATTTTGGAGTTCCATATTTGATTAGAGCCCCTTTGTCTGGAACAGCGCATAAGGACTGCACAGTCGGATAGCTGTCAGCATAGCACTTTACCACACTAGCTGTAAGATTGGGGTTCAACTCATGCCATTGTCGGTAAGGAGTTATACCTTCTCCCCGTGACCACGGGGTTCCTCCCACATCCCGAAGATGTGAGTTAAAGGGGCAGTAACTGGCGGACATACTGTTCGTGTCAGACACCTGGCGACACTTTCGGGTTGTCTCCAGCATCCTCAACGTGAACAACGTACTTTTACTGCATATTTCAATGCACACGTGACAAATAAAGCTAACCTTTAATATTCAAAATCCCTTTCAAGCTTCTGTCATTCTCTGCGAATCGAAGGAAAATTAAAGCAACCCACCTAAGAGATGTGCTTCAGATTTGCACACCTGGGGCACCACGAGAGTTTAGTGGTTAGTACAACATTAGTACAGCTAGGGGCAGAGTTCTGAGTTCAATTAAGTGGCATCGTCTGTAAGACATTTGCACTTCCTTGCTGTGAATGTGTGGGTTTCCTCCAGGTTCTCCAGTTTCCTCCCACAATCCAAAGATATCTGGGTTAGTAGGATAATTGATCAATGTAAAATGTCTTGTGATTAGGTTAGTGTTAAATAGATGGGTTGCCTTGTGGAGGGCTGGAAGGGGCTGTTCCACACTTGTACCCCTAAGTATATAAATTAATCTGTAAAAATAAACTTCTTTAAGATGCTTCTTAAAATAACATTAATCAGCTTGAAGGGGTGCTAAGAAAATTATCATTTTTGAGATAAGTTGTCAAACAATGCCAGAGGGGGAAAGAAAATATTACTTCTTCTTACTGAATCTCTACATTGCAACTTCCCTTGAATTAAACAAACATTTCATTCCTTGAATTACACTTACTGCCAGGAACTTTGATGAATTTAAGTGTTGTGACTCATGATCCTATTTTCATTGGATTGTATTTTTATGTATTTATGTATTGCTTTTCGTGATTGTATAACAGCTCAAAGTGGTTTATAGCCAATGAAGTATTTTTTGAAGTGTATCCTTATTGTAATTTAAGCTACAGAGAGAAGCCAGATTCAGTCCAATATATCATAAGCACAGCCCTCCCCACCATCAATATCACCTGCAGGAAAGTGCTGCCTCAAAGTTCAGAACTTTATTATCCAAGTACATCTGTGTCACCATGCACAACTCTGGGATTGGTTTTCTCGTGGGCATACTCAGTAAATCCAAGAACCACAATGGAAACAAATTTCACAGCCTATGCCAGAGATAGTAAATCTGATCCTGTTGCTGACTCAGAATCAATGACAGACCGCACCCAACAGGACAAACAACCGATGTGCAAAAGACAACAAACTGTGCAGCTACAAAAGAGAATAAATAAAGAAGCCAGCAACAGATATCAAGAGCACGAGGTGAAGCGTGGAAGTGAGCCCATATGGTAAGCTGTGAGAACAGTTCAGTGACGGGACAAGTGAAGCTGCTCAACATCCAAAGGTACCCACCATATGGGCCATGCCATCATCCTACAGGTATCAGGATGCACTGAAGCCTGAAGTCCCACACCACCAGGTTCGAGAGAAGTCACTTCCCTTCAACCAATGGTTCTTGAACCAACCAGCATAACCCTAATCACTATATCCATATAGCACCATGACCACCTTGCAGTAAAAAATACTTCTTTGTTCTAATTGTGCTTTTTCACATTAAAAATGTACTATATGTTTATTTTTGTGACTACTTCTTATCTGATGCTATATATTCTGGCCCTGTGGTCTTATGATGCCTTGGATGCTGCAAGGGAGCTGCATATATGAGATCCTGCAGATGCTGGAAATCCAGAGCAGCACACACAAGATGCTGCAGGACCTCAGCAGGTCAGACAGCATCTACAGAGCTGTGATGGAGAGTGCTTGGCAAATGCACTCCATACACATGCTGATTTTTATATATACGCACACAAACACGGCCTTGTCATTCTGCTGTAGTAGTGCTGAGAGTGCCCTCATCATTGTCCTCCCCCTGGTATATTCTAATAAAGAGTCCTAAAGGGATTTTTAATAAACACACTTTGCACAAAACTGCCAAGCAACCCCAGTCATTTTTCTTTGGTTATCGCCCACGTATCGTAACAGGAGGGAAATAAATGGCCACATTTCAGGTCAAGTCCTTTCATCGGATCCTGAGAAAAGGTCTCAGGCTGGAATGTCAACCCTCCATAGCTGCTGTCTGACCTGTTGTGTTCCTCCAGCGGCTTGTACATGTTATGATAAACTTGACTTCGACTTTGCAGCATAGAGCAAATTTCCAAAAAAAAACTTGGTTTTGAATGAGGAATAAATGCTAACAAAGGCATGACCTGCTCTAAGAGTCTGCCACCGGATCTTTTACAAGCAACCTCAAAAGGATATTTACTTTTTAATCCTCTGCTCAAACAGGATAAATCCAAAGCTTGACATCCGACTGAATCCTGTACAAAGTTAAGGATTTCTGGCCAAATTGGATTTGCTCTTCCACTAAGAATTCAATGCAGCTTTGCCTAAGCTTTCTATTAGAACTTAGTATCTAGAAAATTAGAAGAAACTTGACTGTATATTCTTTAACAGTCACAGAGCACTACAGCAAAGTGGAGGAAACTGGAGCACTTGGGAGGAAACCCAGGTGGTCATGGGGAGAACCTACAAATTTCTTGCACACAGCAACAGGAATTGAACCCAGATCTCCCAGTTGCTGATGCTGCAAAGTGTTACGCTAACCATTATGCTACCCACTAAATTGACTCATTATTGTCACGTCTACCGAGGTACAGTGAAAAACCTTTGCTTTGCATGCCATCCATGCATATCGTTTCACCACATCTGTGGTTTGAGAAAGTACAAGGGGAAGCAATAACTGGAAGCAGAATAAAGAGTTACAGTTTCAAAGAAAGTACAGTGCAGGTAGAAAATAAGGGGTAAGGTTATACGGGATGGCTTGTGAGGCAAGAATCCATCCTATCATATGAGGGACTGTCCAATAGTTTTACAACAGTGGCATAGAAGATGTCTTTGATCCTGATGGTACGTGCTTTCAGGCTTTAGAGGGGTCTTGGCCTGAAACGTCGACAGCTTATTCATTTCCATAAAAGCTGCCTTCATTGAATTTATTCAGCATTTTGTGTATGTGTTGTTTTATATCATCTGCCTGGGAGGAGGGAAAAGGAAGAATGTCTAGGATGCATGATTTTCAGAGGCAGTGAGAAGTATAGACAGAGCCCACAGAGGGGAGGCTGGTCTGCTTGAAGTGCTGAGCTGGTCCATGACTCTGCAGCTTCTTGTAGTCTAGGGCAGAGCAGTTGACATATCCAGCAATGATGCATCCAGAAGTTTTCTATGAAACACCTAAAAAAATGATGAGGGTCAAAGGAGACGTACCGGATTTCCTTAGCATCCTGAGGAAGTGACGGCATTTGTAAGCTTTTTTGGCCCCGGTGTCTACATGGTAGGACTAGGACAGACTATTAGTGGTATTCACCCCGAGGATTATTTCAGATTCAGCACATCTGCAGTATTGATCCAGCAAGTGCCAAAAGCATTGTCCTTTCTCTGTGTTAATGAGGCGAAGCTTCCCCAATCAATGCAGCTCTTTGGTCACAACTCCAGCTTCAGGGTGAGGGAGGGAGAGGGGAAAAAGAGAGGAAAAAGGAAAACAAGTTGATTTCCAGCAACTCTAGTGCACAACAAAGAAGAGAAAGTCTTGGCCTTTAGTCATATCATTGCAAACTGCTTACAAAGTACTTGCTTGGTTAAGGCCCCAGAAAGGTCCAGGGCCTAGAGGTGGCTCCACATACAACTGGGCAGTGGCCCTGTGACAGAACCACACCCATGAGTGCTTAGACTCAGCATAAGAACTTCTATTACAGCAGGGATCTTGCCCAAATGGAATATTGAAAAAGTCTTTAATCAAAACGTATTATCATTAACACCAAGTCCCTTTAAAAGAACTCTATTTGATATTACACTAACCAGTGACCTATCTCCAGTATTTCAGCTCATGACACAGTGGAAGTTTATTCAAAGACATAAACACAAGGGATTCTGCAGCTGCTGGAAATCCAGAGAAACACACAAAATGATCAGTGAACTCAATGAACTCAACAGATCAGGCAGCATTGATGGAAGGGAATAAAAAGTCAACATTATAAGCAAAGACCCTTCACCACGACTCAACTGTGAGCCACACAGTCACAGAGAGAATGTACAAACTCTTCACAGACACCAGTAGAATTAAGCCCAGGTCACCAGCACTGTAAGAGCTTTATGCCAACCGCTCTGCCACAGTGACAAATTTTGTTTCAAGAGTTATTAACAAACTATGAAGATGTACCAAGCAGGATGGATAGAGTGGAGCTAATGGATGTAGTTTATTTGGATCCCTGAAGGGCATTTTGAAGATACAAAAGCACAGTATAAAGCTCATGGCATTGGGGTTAATATATTAGCACTGGTTATTTTCTAGTTAGTCTATCAGGATAAACAGAGTCGTTCACTGTTGTAACTAGTAAGACACCATAGTGTTTAGTGCTGCGTCCTCACTAATTATAATAGATACTGATGACTTCAACAAAACAATTTCCTTTTAGGGGTTCTCCTCGGTGTGGTAGAATCTTCTAAGCAAGCAGTGAATCAAATATCATTGTCCAAAATGGATTAGACAGACAGACATACTTTACTGATCCCGAGGGAAATTGGGTTTTGTTACAGTCGCACCAACTAAGAATAGTGAAGAAATATAGCAATATAAAACCATAAATAATTAAATAATGATAGGCAAATTATGCCGAGTGGAAATAAGTCCAGGACCAGCCTATTGGCTCAGGGTGTCTGACACTCTGAGGGAGGAGTTGTAAAGTTTGATGGCCAAAGGCAGGAATGACTTCCTATAACGCTCAGTGTTACATCTTGGTGGAATGAGTCTCTGGCTAAATATACTCCTGTGCCTAACCAGTACATTATGGAGTGGATGGGAGACATTGTCCAAGATGGCATGCAACTTGGACAGCATCCTCTCTTCAGACACCACCGTCAGAGAGTCCAGTTCCACCCCCACAACATCACTGGCCTTACGAATGAGCTTGTTGATTCTGTTGGTGTCTGCTACCCTCAACCTGCTGCCCCAGCACACAACAGCAAACATGATAGCACTGGCCACCACAGACTCATAGAACATCCTCAGCATCATCCAGCAGATGTTAAAGGACCTCAGTCTCCTCAGGAAATAGAGACGGCTCTGACCCTTCTTGTAGACAGCCTCAGTGTTCTTTGACCAGTCCAGTTTATTGTCCATTCGTATCCTCAGGTATTTATAATCTTCCACTATGTCCACACTGACCCCTTGGATGGAAACAGGGGTCACTGGTGCCTTAGCCCTCCTCAAGTCCACCACCAGCTCCTTAGTCTTCTTCACATTAAGCTGCAGATGATTCTGCTCACACCATGTGACAAAGTTTCCCACCGTAGCCCTGTACTCAGTCTCATCTCCCTTGCTGATGCATCCAACTATGGCAGAGTCATCAGAAAACTTCTGAAGATGGCAAGACTCTGTGCAATAGTTGAAGTCCGAGGTGTAGATGGTGAAGAGAAAGGGAGACAGGACAGTCCCCTGTGGAGCCCCAGTGCTGCTGACCACTCTTTCTGACACACAGTGTTGCAAGCGCACGTACTGTGGTCTGCCAGTCAGGTAATCAATAATCCGTGACACCAGGGAAGCATCTACCTGCATCACTGTCAGCTTCTCACCCAGCAGAGCAGGGCGGATGGTGTTGAACGCACTGGAGAAGTCAAAAAACATGACCCTCACAGTGCTCGCCGGCTTGTCCAGGTGGGCGTAGACACAGTTCAGCAGGTAGACGATGGCATCCTCAACTATTTGGGGCTGGTAGGCAAACTGGAGGAGGTCTAAGTGTGGCCTAACCATAGGCCAGAGCTGCTCTAGAACAAGTCTCGCCAGGGTCTTCATGATGTGGGAGGTCAATGCCACCGGTCCGCAGTCATTGGAGCCACTGGGGCGCAGCGTCTTCGGTACAGGGACGAGGCAGGATGTCTTCCACAGCACAGGAACCCTCTGGAGACTCAGGCTCAGGTTGAAGACATGGTGAAGTTGTCCACATAGCTAGGAGCACAAGCTTTGAGCACCCTGGGGCTGACACCATCCGGGCCTGCAGCCTTGCTTGGGTGGAGGCGTTTCAGCTGTCGTCTCACCTGTTCAGCTGTGAAGCCCACCGTGGTGGTTTCAGGTGGGGGAGGGGTGTAGTCACGAGAGCAGGGTGGGGGTCTGTGAGGAGGGGTAGGAGGGGAGAGTGGAGTATGTGTTGGTTGGGGGCCGACAACAGATGAATCATATGGGGGATGGGCAGGGGCCACAGTGTCAAATCTGTTGAAGAACAGGTTAAGTTCGTTGGCCCTGTCCACACTGCCTTCAGCTCCTCTGTGGCTAGTTTGCCAGAACCCAGTGATGGTCCTCATCCCACTCCAGACCTCTCTCATATTGTTCTGCTGGAGTTTCCACTCAAGCTTCCTCCTATACCTGTCTTTAGCCTCCCTGATATTGGCTTTCAGGTCCCTCTGTATTGTCCTCTGCTATTTCCATCTCTGAACGTCCTCTTTTTAGCGTTCAGGATGTTCTTAATGTCCTTTGTTACCCAAGGCTTGTTATTTGAATAACAGTTCTTGCCGAAACATTGCAGTCCACACAGAAGTTGATGTAACCAGTGATGCACTCTGTGAGCCCATCAATGCTCATCAATTATCATCAGCTATTAATAAACCTCTTTGGATTTTATTTTAGTTTCAGGCGTATGGTTATTAAATGGTACAGCCGCTGAAGTTCAAGGTGTGAAATGCTGTAATGTGCCTTCATGTCACTGGAGGGAACCGTGGGTCAATGACTCACTGTTGCCCTCTATCGTCTATAGTCTGGTACTGCAGAACTAGGAGGGGGAAATTTCACTGATGGATTGTCTTCCAAAAATATGCCAAAAAATTCCTACCATAGACATTCAAAATGAAAAATACATAATAGACGGAAACCGTGAATCTCAAAGCATCTAAAAAGATAGTTATACTTTACATCTGAACATTAGGGCAAATTCAAACTACTCAAACATCAGAAAAAAAACTGTGGACATCAATCATTTGTCATGTTTGTCTGTTTGTGTATAGATCTTTTCATAAAATTCTACTGTATTTCTTTTCTCCTGTAAATGCCTGCAAGGAAAGGAATCTCAAAGAAGTATATGATAACGTATATGGATGATTATAAATTTGCTTGGAACTTTGAAAAACAAATGTACCACTAAGGAAGATATTGCTTTTATATTGGTGCCTGGGACATTATGGGCTCAAGTAAGAGGCCAGCCACAACCTTTTCAACTGGAGGGCATTACTTCTGAAAGTTCAACAATCCTTCAGTTAGACTGAAGAGTCAGACTGCATTCTGAGCTCAAAGTAGAAGAAAATATGTCATCAAAGTACAGATATGTCACCATATACCACCTCGTGATTTGTTCGCTTGAGGGCATTTACAGCTGAATAATGCAGAAGAATTTATAAAAAAACATTAACACTGACAACAATACATGTGTAAAAGACAAATTGTGTGTATGTAAACAAAAATAAAAAAAAAATACTTAGAGCATGTGTTGTGAAGTCTCTGACTGTTCTTGACCACCAGATAGGATCTGATCTCATTATCTTTAGACTCTGAGGCAAGAAAGTTTCCACTGAATAACGACTGGAAATAATATCTCACTGACTGAGCTATACGTATTGCATTGTACTGCTGCCACAGATACGACAAATTTCATGACATATGCTGATGATATGAAACCTATAACAGGTAAGAGTGAAATAGGTTGTCTAGGATCTCAAAGTACAAAGCTGTTTGAGATGGTCCAAATGTCTGCCCAAGGAGGAGAGAAATTTCTTAATTCAGAGCATTCCGATCATGAATTTCTTTCTCTGCAATGAATTTGTACATTCTCTCCATAACCATTTGGGTTTACACTGGGTGTTCCAAATTGCTCACACAGTCCAAAGACGTATCAGTTGGTAGGTTAATTGGTAATTTCAAATTGCCCTGTGATTAGGCTAGTGTGAAACAAGCAGGTTGCTGGGTGGTGCAGCTTGGTGGGCTTGTTCTATGTTATAACTCTGAAAAAAACTTAAAAGCAAAATAATGTTCATTGCTTCCTGAAAGTGGCAACAGTGGTAGAAAGGGTCGTAAAGGATTATGGCACACTGACTTCAATTGGGGCAGAGAGTATAAAGGTTAGAGCATAGAAACCCGATTCCGATTTTAAAAAAAGTTTGCTCTCATAATATTGGTGATCCTGGTGAAGTCTCATTTCCACCATTGCTCCAACTGCATATGAAGATGGCAACCATGATCTAATACAATATAGAAAGAACCAAGGACAGGAAATCTTATTCTCTCTCTACCACTCACATTGGAGGCTCAGAAGAACTTTGGCATGGGATCATTCAGCCTATGTGTTTGAGAATGATCTTTGGAAGACTTTTCAGAAGAAAGTAGAGTCATATTTAGATACAGTAAGAAGCAGCCCTTCAGCCAACCAATCCTGTACTAGCCATCAACCACTCATTTACACTAATCCTACCTTAATTCTTTACATCATTCCCACTTTCTCATAAACTTCCCTTATAGTCTGCTACAGACCTATGTAGTTGTCACAATTTACTATGGTTAATTAGCTAACCAAGCAGCACAATCTTGAGAGGTGTTAGGAAGCCAGAGCTCCTGGAATAAAGTCACATGATTCCACGGAGAATGTCCTTACTCCATAAAGGCAGCACCGGAGATCGGGGATGAGCCCAGGTCTCTGGCTATGTGAAATAGTGGCTCTAATAGCTGGTGTTGATAAACAAGGACAGAGAAATTAAAGTTTGCAATTATCTTCATGTCAGACACAGAACTTCTCCCAGAAAGAGTAAATAACTGTAGATCAAGACCTTCTCCATAACTTTGTCATAGGGTTTGGAAGCTTGCGTGCCTCAATGACCTGGAGAGCTATGTAGGCTGGAGTTAGGGCTTTATGCTTTGGCTCTTGGTAGGATCACCCATACGAAACAGGTCAAAGAGTAGAGGTCAGACTAAGAGTGGTCCACTGGTCCTTCAGCTTCAGTTCAGGGCTAACAACTCTGACATACAAAAAAAAATTGTTATGAGGCAATGAAGACTCCTTCTGCATCTCAGTCTGACAGCATTCTTGAGTCTCCAGCTGGGAGTTGCATGGAATGCAAGAAGTAATGAAAACCAAGAAGAAACTACTGACAAGATGAAGGAAGCACCAGCAGAGATGGAGGATCTTCATTACTGCCCTAAACACCAGTGGTGAAATAGGCAGAAGGTAAGTGTAGGTCAAGGATAAATGAATAGAAAGAAATTAGCATTATCAAATGTTAATAGGACTTAAGAGGCAAGAAATTCTCAGGATCTGGTGTAAGCTCCATCCCAGAGTCTGACGGTTGTCTATGAAGATGGGGACACATTGATTGTCATCTTTCAAAATTACATTGAAATGCAATCCAAGTATTTGCAAGAAAAAGGGTGACAGAATGCCAGGAACTGTAGAATAGTCAGACATCAATATTTGGAAAAATACCAGAGTCTACTAAAGAATAGGTAACTGGACATTTAGTTAATAATAGGACTGGGCAAATTCAGCAATGGATTTAAAATGAAAAATCATGTTTGACAAATCTATTCGATTTTGAGATTGTAGCGAGCAAAATAGATGAGGACGAAAAAATTGCTATGGTATATTAAGACTTTAAATCTGTTGAAAAGGAAGCACATAAGAAGTTATGAAACAAATATAGAGTCTTAGTCATAGAAAACTACAGCACAGAAACAGACCCTTTGGCCTATCTAGCCCAGGACAAACCATTTAAACTGCCTACTCCCATCAACCTGCACTGGAACCATGCCCTCCATACCCCTACCGTCCATGTACCTGGAGTTGCAGGTGGACGGGCACCAGAATCTTAGCGACTTGTGAGGTATCAAAGGATTGGCTGAGAGCTAATGTTGTTCTGTTGTTTGAGAAAAGCTCTAACCAAAAAACAGGAAATTATACGCCAATAGGCCTGACGTAAGTAGTGGGCAAGTTATTGGAATGTATTGTAAGGGACTGGATATATGAGTATTCGGATAGATATAAACTGATTAGGGATGGTCAGCATGACTTTGTGCATGGTAGGTTGTGTCTAACCAATCTTATAGCGTTTTTTGAGCTAGTTAATAGATAAGTTAATGAAAGCAAGGCAGTACATATTGTCTACATGAATGCCAGCAGGGTACAAGAGTGATGGAATCACAGAGTTAGGATTACTTAATGCATAGAAAACAGGACAAATAAATAGGTGACTTTTGGGGCTTGGAAACTGGCAATGAGAATCTACAGTTATTTGGGTGGTCCCAGCTATTCACCATTTATATTAATGAACTAGAAGAGTCCCAATATGTCTATATTTGCTCATGACGCAATGCTAGGGCAACTTGAAGGATGCACAGAAAGCTCTGGTGCATATAGGTAGGTTAATTGAATGGATAAGGGCATAGCTGTGTAGTATAATGTGAAACACGGTGAATTTGGGGGAAAAAAAAGTAAATGCCATGTTATGTATTTCTTAAGTGGGAAGCGGTTCACAGCAGTTGGCTTTCCGAGGTTCCTATTAATTATAAGATACTGAAGAAGGCCTTTCAGCCTTTCACATCCATGCCAGCTCCAAGGGGAGCAACCCCATCAGTCCCATTCCCCTCCCCTTGAGTTGCTTATAAACCTATGCCTCTACTCTCTCACACATACTCCACTTTGATTCTTTTTACTCTTATCAACAAATAAAGGAATAATTTAAGCTGGCAATCCATAGTATATCTCTGGAATAGAATTGTGGAAATAGGCCCTTTGGCCCCACTCATCCATGCAGACCAAGGCGCCTACCTGAGTTAATCCTATTTACCTGCATTTGGCCCAAATTCCACTAAGTCAAAGGCTCTCAACCTGGGGTTTGTGAATGGTATTGGTCCATGGCATACAAAAAGTTGGGAACCGTTGCTCTAAACCTTTCCTATCCATGCACTCATTTAAATGCGGGGTGTAGATGGAAACCCATGCAGTGGTGGAGAGAGCATATGAACTCTTCAAGCAGAAGCACAAGTCCAGACCGAGCCAGATTATCTGAAGCTCCAAAGCTCAATCCTTAAATTTAAGAGGCAAGATCATCAAACAATTAGGGAGGTAACGGGTATGGTAACATTTACTACAAAGGGATTTAAGTACAAGAAGAGAGACGTCTTGCTCCAATTATATTTGTTCCTGGGGAGACAGCATCTGAACATCTGACAGCAATCTCATCCCTTCACCAACCCTATCCTGCAACAGAGAACATGCATCATAGCTTCAGCAGATCGAATCCTGGACAGGTTTGGTGTATAAAGGGATACTAAACCAACTGGGCTTGCATTCTGCAGTTGAGAAGAATCAAAGCCCAGATCAGTATTATGCCTTGTGCTGCCTGGTAGAGTAGTGGTTAGCACGGCGCTATTACGGTGTCAGTGATCAGGATTCAACTCCCTGTAAGGAGTTTGTATGTATTGTGTACAGTTCTGGTCACCAAATTATAGGAAAGATATCAATAAATTAGAGAGAGTACAGAGTTGATTTACTAGGATGTTACCTGGGTTTCAGCACTTAAGTTACAGAGAAAGGTTGAACAAGTTAGGTCTCTATTCATTGGAGCGTAGAAGGTTGAGGGGGGATTTGATCGAGGTATTTAAAATTTTGAAAGGGATAGATAGAGTTGACGTGAATAGGCTGTTTCCATTGAGAGTAGGGGAGATTCAAATGAGAGGACATGATTTGAGAGTTAGAGGGCAGAAGTTTAAGGGAAACATGAGAGGGTATTTCTTTACTCAGACAGTGATAGTTGTGTGGAATGAGCTTCCTGTAGAAGTAGTAGAGGCCAGTTCAGTTGTGTCATTTAAGGTAAAATTGGATAGGTATATGGACAGGAAAGGAGTGGAGGGTTATGGGCTGAGTGCGGGTAGGTGGGACTAGGTGAGATTAATAGTTCGGCACAGACTAGGAGGGCCGAGATGGCCTGTTTCCATGCTGTGATTGTTATAGGGTTTGTTCTCCACATAACCTCATGGGTTTCTTCAAGGTGATCTGGTCTCCTCCAGTGTTCCAAAGACATACAGGTTAGTAGGCTAATTGGTCATAAGAGTGTAATTAGGCAGCATGGGCTCATTGAGCCAGAAGGACCTGTCACCATGCTGTATCCCCTCAAAAAATCTTTAAAATTGTTCACTTTTGGGGCTGCACGGTAATGTAATGCACTGTAGTTGCTTTACAGTGCCAACAATCACTGATTGGGGTTTGATTCCTGCTGCTGTCTGTGAGGAGTTTGTATGTTTTCTCCAGGATCATGGGGGTTTTCTCCAGGCGTTCTGGTTTCCTCCCACATTCAAAAGACATGCAAGATAGGGTTAGTAAGCTGTGGGCATGTTAGGGTGGCACCAGAAGCATGCCAACACTTGCAGGCTGCCCTCAGCATATTCTTGATGCAGAAGAGATGCATTTCACTGTAGGTTTCAATGTAATTTATACAATGTACACAAATAAAGATAATAATTAAAAAAAGATTTTCTCATTGGCTTAAAATTATTGTGCTCTATCACATGATAGAAGTGGGATCATATTTTCCTAGGATTGCAATCTCAGTAAAGGGTCTTGTATGCAGGATGGAAATGAGAAAAAAATTCTTCACCAAGGCAATAGATTTTGAATGTTCAAACTAGCAGAACTGTGAAGGCTCCATCACGCGGTGTCTAAGAGATCAATATATTTTTAAGTATCCATGTAATCAAAGGAGATGGGAAAAGACACGACAGTAAAAGATAAACCAGAAGCTTAAGAGCGGAATTGAATGGTTGCACTTGCTTGTATTGTTTGTGTTCGTGTATAATGTGTCAATTCCACTCTCTGTAGAACATCAGATGGATGCAGCCAACTACATGTGGAACTAAGCAAGTTGAGTAGTGTGTCACAGCAACTTGAACTCAACATCGGCAAAATCAAAGAATTCTTTGTGCACTTCGGGGGGTGGGGGGAGTCAGAACACATGCCACCCCTCAGAAGTGGGTCAGCAATGAAAAGTGTGAACAGCTTCAAGTTCCTACGTGTCAACGTCTCTGAGGAGTTATTCTGGACCCAATCATAATGGTGCAATTACAAAGAAGGCACAGCAGGGGCATTTGAGGAGTTCGAGGAGATTTGGTATGTCACCAAAGACTCTACCGTGGTGAGCATTTTGACTGGTTTCTCCCTGCCTGGTATGGAGTTGCCAATGCAGAGGATTGGAGAAAACTGCAGGGGGTTGTAGACCCAGCCAGCTGCAACATAGGCACTAGCCTCCCCACTGTCGAGGACATCTTCAAAATGCAATTTCTCAAGAAGGTGCCTCCATCATTTCGGACTCTCACCACCCAGGACATGCCCTTTTCTCAGTACTACCATCAGGAAGGATGTACAGGCACTTGAAGGCACATAGTCAACATTTTAGGAACAGCTCCTTCTGCTCCGCTGTCAGATTTCAGAATAAACAATGAAACAACCCATGAAACACTATCTCACCATTTTGCTCTCTTTTTGCACTACATATCTTTTATATTTCTTATGCTAAATTATAGTATTTTTAAATATTTTACACTGTAGTACTGCCATAAAACAACAAATTTTATGACTTATGTCAGTGATAATAAATCTGATCCTGAACTACTGTTGTAATCTTATAAAGCAAATTTGTTAGAAGATGGATGAGGGAGATCGCAGCATCTAGGGGAGTGCAGAGGGTGAGCGCCTACTGCCTGCACTTTGAGTGCTCTGCTATGGAGAAGGGAGAGCCTGCCACTGTGCTGGGAGAATGTTGTCCTGATTTTCTGCATTTTGGATGTGGATTTGGACTATAGACTTTTTTTTCCCATCTTTTAGTTTTTTTTATATTCTGTGTTTTTCACCCAATCTTTCTCTTTCTTCTTGTGGGAAGGGGATTTGGGGGTCAATGTGCCTGTTCCATTTTGTTTGTTTTTTTGTGTGGGAAGGGGGATTTGGGGGTCAATGTGCCTGTTCCATTTTGTTTTTTTGTGTGGGAAGGGGGATTTGGGGGTCAATGTGCCTGTTCCATTTTGTTTTTTTGTGTGGGAAGGGGGATTTGGGGGTCAATGTGCATGTTCCATTTTGTTTTTTTGTGTGGGAAGGGGGATTTGGGAGTCAATGTGCCTGTTCCATTTTGTTTTTTTGTGTGGGAAGGGGATTTGGGGGTCAATGTGCCTGTTCCATTTTGTTTGTTTTTTTGTGTGGGAAGGGGATTTGGGGGTCAATGTGCCTGTTCCATTTTGTTTGTTTTTTTGTGTGGGAAGGGGGATTTGGGGGTCAATGTGCCTGTTCCATTTTGCTTTTTTTGTGTGGGAAGGGGATTTGGGGGTCAATGTGCCTGTTCCATTTTGTTTGTTTTTTTGTGTGGGAAGGGGGATTTGGGGGTCAACGTGCCTGTTCCATTTTGTTTGTTTTTTTGTGTGGGAAGGGGATTTGGGGGTCAACGTGCTTGTCCATTTTGTTTGTTTTTTTGTGTGGGGTAGGGGATTTGGGAGTTGATGAGCCTGTTCCATTTTGTTTGTTTTTTTTTCTGCAGGGAGATGGGATTTGGGGGTTGATGATCATGTCGTCTTTTCTTTCTTTGTTTCATGGCTACCCAGAGAAGAAGAATTTCAGAATAGTATACTTTGATAACAAACAAATTAACCTTATGAACCACATGGCAATATTTGAGAGTGAGTGAGGCAGAGGAGAAAGATCAGGCTGAAGAGGAAGACCAAAGAAAAGACTAAACAGAGGGAATCTGCTCTGAAAATGATGCAAATCCCTGTACTATTTTGATAATCATCAGTTATTCTGATGCTAACCTTAGGTGTTCAGTGGATCCTTATTCTCCAGGAGGAAAATAGATTATTATGACAGCAGCACATTACACCCTATCTGCAAGTTCACTGAAATTACCATGTTATAAAAACTAAATTAATTATAAACAATAACCAGTTGAGGGCTTAAAGTAGTAATTCAATAATTTATGGCATAATCAGCACTGTTTGATTGAATTACTGGGTTGTAACTCACCACTTTGTACTTCTCAATCAAACCTCGTTTCCAAGAAACAGGAGATTTGTAAACAGAAGAGTTTTCTTTATATTCAGTATAACACAAGCCTACGGCACTCAATATGAGAGTATTTTTTATTTTATATATTATTTTTGCAGCAGAGTTAGATACTGGCAGGACCAGTATTTATTACTCATTCCTAATTGACCCTGAGAAGGCTGCAGTGGGCTGCCTCTCTGAACCTCTGCGGCACTTTGGTTGAAAGTACTCTCACACTACTGGTGGGGAGGGGAGGTTGTGGAAGGTACTAGACCCAGTGACAATGAAGGGACGTCAACATATATGATGTTTTTTTCCATTTTTGCATTTGCACTATTTGATGTCATTTGCACATTGGTTGTTTGTCATCTTTGTTGTGAGGTTAACCATCGATTCTATTGTGCATCATTCTATTTACAGTGAATGCCCACACAATAAATAGAAAGAAGCACAATAGAATCAATGATTAACCTCAGTCTCCCACACCACAGGGGAAAAAGGTTCTAACTTTATCAGCCTCTTCATGAAAATAAGTCCTGGCAACATCCTTATAATGTTAAGGGGCCTGAACAGATTAGATATGGCAAAGGTATTTCCCATGGTAGGGGATTCTAGGACAAGAGGGCACAACTTCAGGATTGAAGGACATCCTTTTAGAACTGAGGTGCAAAGAAATTACTTTAGTCAGAGGGTGGTAAATCTGTGGAATTTCTTGCCGCAGTCAGCTGTGGAGGCCAAGTCATTGGGTGTATTTAAGGCAGAAAGAGATAGGGTTTTGATTAGCCAGAGCATCAAAGGGTATTGGGAGAAGGCAGGGGAGTGAGGATGACTGGATGAAGTGGGTCAGCCCATGACTGAATGGCGGAGCAGACTTGATGGGCCGATGGCCTACTTCTGCTCCTATATCTTATGGTCTTCTAATCTTTTGTACTCTTTCCAGTTTAATGGCTTTTTTCTACAGCAGGGTGACAAAAACTGAGGACAATATTCCAAATACAGCCTCAGCAATACCTTGCACATCTGCATCATTGCATCTTAACATCTATACTCAGTGCCATTGCTCGTGTTCCAATAGCCTTCTTTACCACCCATCATCAGCATGTCCACCATACGAGCCTGAGAGTTTGCATCCTTATCTATCATCATCGGCAAGTCTTGAGTCATTATCAAAGATAGATGCCTGAAGGTTGATCCGTAGTCCAGCTTGAAGCCCAAAGCTCAATCGGAAATCCAGAACTCAAGGGCCAATGGCAGGAGCACACCCACCAGGGAATTCCACAGGTCCAATCTCTGCAATTCCCCGAGCCTTCAGGAGACTAATAGATAGCCACTCATCGGGTTAGAGAACTGGGTCAGGTGTCAGAACAGAGATTGTTTTTCTATTGTCGCTTCATCACCTGGTATGTTCTGTTTTTGGTATTCTGAGATGTTGTATCTAGTATTGTGGGCATGCTATGTTGATGCCGGAATGTATGGCAGGCTGCCCCCAGCACATCACTGGCTGCCGATTGCTAACTACAAATGACGCTTTCCAGTGTGTGTTTCAACACTCATGTGACAAATCTGAATGTGAATCCCACTTCACTTTTAGGAAATAATGTACTTTTATCTTCTATGATCTCTCACCCCACCCCTCCCCTTACCACAACATATAAGGAGGACAACACACACAAACTGGAAAAGTGACAGTGAAAAAGTGTGTATGGAAGCGAGGGAGACAGAGAGGTACTTACTGAATACTTGGCTTCAGTATTCACTACAGAAACGGACCTTGGTGACTGTAGGGATGACTTACAGTGGACTGAAAAGCTTGAACATATAGACATTAAGAAAGGGGATGTGCTGGAGCCCTTGGGAGTTATCAAGTTGGCTAAGTCACTTGAACTGGACAAGATATACCCCAGGCTACTGTGGTAAGTGAAGGATGAGATTGCTGAGCCTCTGGTAATGATCTTTGCATCAACAACGTTGACGTGAGAGATTCTGGAGGATTGGAGGGTTGCAGATGTTGTTCCCTTATTCAAGAAAGGGAGTAGAGATAGCCCAGGAAATTACAGACCAGTGAGTCTTACTTCAGTGGCTGGTAAGTTGATGGAGAAGATCCTGAGAGGCAGGACTTATGAACATTTGGAGAGGAATAATGTGATTAGAAATAGTCAGCATGGCTTTGTCAAAGGCAGGTCACACATTATGAGCCTGAATAAATTTTTTGAGGATGTGACTAAACACATTGACGACGGTAAACCAGTAGATGTAGTGTATATGGATTTCAGCAAGGCATTTGATCAGCTACACTATGCAAGGCTTATTGAGAACATAAGAAGGCATGGAATCCAAGGGGACCTTACTTTATGGATCCAGAATTGGTTTGCCCACAGAAGGCAAAGAGTGGTTGTAGATGCGTCATATTCTGCATGGAGGTCGGTGACCAGTGGAGTGCCTCAGGGATCTGTTCTAGGACCCCTTCTCTTTGTGATTTTTATAAATGACCTGGATGAGGAAGTGGAGGGATGGGTTAGTAAATTTGCCGATGACACAAAGGTTTGGGGTGTTGTGGATAGGGTGGAGGACTGTCAGAGGTGACAGCGGGACATTGAGAGGACTGGGCTGAGAAGTGGCAGATGGAGTTCAACCCAGATAAGTGTGAGGTGGTTCATTTTGGTAGGTCAAATATGATGACAGAATATAGTATTAATAGTAAGACTCTTGGCAGTGTGGAGGATCAGTGGGATCTTGGGATCCGAGTCCAGAGGACACTCAAAGCTGCTGCGCAGGTTAACTCTGTGGTTAAGGCAGTGTTTGGCACATTGGCCTTCATCAATCATGGGATTGAATTCAAGAGTAGAGAGTTAATATTACAGCTGTATAGGATCCTGGTCAGAGCCCACTTGGAGTACTGCGCTCAGTTCTGGTCACCTCACTACAGGAAGGATGTGGAAACTATAGAAAGGGTGCAGAGGAGATTTACAAGGATGTTGCCTGGATTGGGGAGCATGCCTTATGAGAATAGGTTGAGTGAACTCGGACTTTTCTCCTTGGAGTTACGGAGGATGAGAGGTGACCTGATAGAGGTGTACAAGATGATGAGAGGCACCGATCGTGTGAATAGCTGGAGGCTTTTTCCCAGAGCTGAAATGCTGAAATGTCCAACATGTGAGGGCACAGTTTTAAGTTTCTTGGAAGTAGGTACAGAGGAGATGTCAGGGGTAAGTTTTTTTTTTACACAGAGAGTGGTGAGTGTGTGGAATGGGCGGTCAGCAATGGTGTTGGAGGCGGATACGAAAGGGTCCTTTAAGAAACTCCTAGTAAGGTATAAGGAGCTTAGAGGGCTATGGGTAACCCTAGGTAACTTCTAAGGTAAGGACATGTTCAGTCTGCATTGTGGGCTGGAGTACCTGTATTGTGCTGTAGGTTTTCTATGTTTCTAAAGTACTGGTGGACCTCTGTATGTCAGGTAGCAGCTATGAAAGGGATACAAGGAGGCCATTTAGTCCATTAAATCCATGCTAGCTCCTAGTCATTCCATCTCTGAAGCACTGAAACAATTCTTCTTTAACATTTCAAGATTTGAATCTGTTTACTCTCATTTCCCGTATACAAATGTACAGGAGAATGAAATAATTGTTACTCCACATCTGATGCAGCACCGAAAGAAAACATTAAGATAAAGAGCACAATTATGACAGCTTATACACAAAGTTTCAAAGTGCATTTATTTTCAAAGAATGTATAATTTATACAACCTTGAGATTTGTTTGCTTACAGGCAGTCACAAAACAAAGAACCTGAAAGAAACCAATTAAAAAAAAATAATAAGACTAACCCCTGTGCCCATAAAGAAATAAGAAAAAATAATGACAGAACAAATTATGCAAACAATAGAAACAAGCAACAGTAACAGCATTCTGAGCCAGCCTGAGTCCTTAGTTCCAATATCTGGCTAGCCTGGAGAAGGCCTAAAGATTCAGTATTCAGTCCATCATACTAGCGGGGCAGATTGCTGCAAAATTTGCAGGCACAACGCACAGCAGCCAAAGGCAGTCTCACAGCCTTAGTGTTGCAGAGAGAGGAGCCCCCAGACTCTCTGGACCAGCATTTAAATTGCCTGAATCTCCCACTAGGACCCAGCCCCGCTGCCACTGAATCATCCCGGCCTAGATTACGCTGCCGGACACGCCATTCTCGGCCTCTCCAAACCAGCTCTGTGCCCAAATCTATCTAACTGTGCCCAACTCTCAACACCCTGCCTTTCCATTATATCTGGGCCGGTGTTTTGATTGTCCGAACAGCAGATCGTACCTCGCATTATGATGCACCATCAATAACTCTCAGAGACAGGAAGTGAACGATAGGCTTTTATCAGCAGCAAAAGGGACCACGACATCTCAGAGACTGAGGGAGGAGCAGTGCTCCAATCGCTTTTATACAGGGGTCTGTGGGAGGAGCCACAGGAGCAGTCAGCAGAGGGGCATGTCCAGACAGGTATATGTAGTTCACCACACATTAGGAACTGGGCCTCGAATTGCTCCGGGCCTTAAACATGCCACCCAGTGTTTGAATGTATGACTATAAACTGACACGAGACACAGGAGTGTCTGTATACAAGGTGACTGAGATGAAATGATAAACTTGCATTGGTGGGGTTGAGAGGGGATGGGACAGTGGCTGAGACATGTCCTTCTCAGTGGTGTAGGTCAAAGATTTGCGAAGTGCTACAAGAGTAGAAGAGACACGGTATTGGCAAGACCGTTATATGATCTCCAGTGCTGTTCTGGGTGACAGCAACAGTACCAGTTCTACTCTGCTAAATTGTGAAAAGTGGAAAAGGATGGAATTTCATTCTTCAGATCTTTATCTGCTTCACAGAAGGGTAAACCACCAATACCAGCAATAATGAAGCATTAATGCAGTATTCATCTCTGTAAACCTATCACTGAGCATCCATACATGCACCTTTTGTCAACCACCATACATTTTGGTTGATAGCTACCCATTTTTCTCAGGCTTTTTAAATGATGTTTAACTTTATTTGTTACATCAAAACATATAGTGCTATTTGTTTGCAATGTGCTGGGGGCAGCTCACATTTTGCCACAACATAGCATGCCCACAACCCTAACCGTGCATCTGTGGGAGGCAACCAGAGTTAGCTGGAGAATACCACACGGTCATGGGGTGAACCGGCAAGCTCCTTACAGACAGCGGTGAGAGCTGAATTCGATCTTACAGCTAGCAATGTTACTACAAGGATCTAACTCAGCAAAAAAAGATTTTTTTTAATGGCTATCAAGCACCACAAAAGTTCTATTAAAAGGTGGTCCCCGATTGTTGTCTCAAAAATGCCAACAAACCTCAATCTTCAGAAAGCATGGTGGAAGCAACACACCTTTGGAAAGAAGTGTGGTTACTAGATTATTTCAAGACTTATCCGAACTTGGAAGCTGGGAATTCAATCATTGGTATCATTGGAACCAGGGAATTCCACAGGTCCAATCTCTGCAATTCCCCGAGCCTTCAGGAGACTAATAGATAGTCACTCATCGGGTTAGAGAACTGGGTCAGGTGTCAGAACAGAGATTGTTTTTCTGTTGTTGCTTCATCACCTGGTATGTTCTGCTTTGGTGTTCTGGGATGTTCTACCTAGTATCGTGGGCATGCTATGTTGATGCCGGAATGTATAGCAGGCTGCCCCCAGCACATCACTGGCTGCTGATTGCTAACCACAAATGACGCTTTCCAGTGTGTGTTTCAACGCGCATGTGACAAATCTGAATGTGAATCCCACTTCACTTTTAGGAAATAATGTACTTTTATCTCCTATGATCTCTCACCCCACCCCTCCCCTTACTACAACATTAGTTTTAGTTTGCAGAGATACTGGACAAAAGAATGGATAGCAGAAAGAAGCTTAAAGGTGAAACGAATGAAGACTGGTTTTATTTGCCACACGCACCGTACATTAAAATGCGTCGTTTGTGTCAGCAACCAATAGTCCGAGTATGTGCTGGGGGCAGACTGTAAGCGTTGCCAAGCTTCTGGCACCAACATTGCATGCATTAACTCACTAACCCTAACCCATAATTCAATCCTACAAAAAGAAGCGGATACGCCCCCCCCCCCCCCCCCCCCACCACCACTGAGCATATCTCCATACAACGTGTTGCAAGAAAGCAGCATCCATCATCAGGGACCCTCACCACCCAGGTCACGCTCGCTTCTCACTGCTGCCATCAGAAAACTACAGGAGCCCCAGGGCTTTCTTTCATAGCTGTTTGTGGGGAACAAATTGCCAGGATAGTAAACTGCATACATACTTTGATAATAAATGCACTTTGAGCTCCGAGTCATGTGACTGACTGAATGAATATTAGCAATTAGGACAAAGGAAATAAGAACAAGTTAAAAATCCACAAAATACAGCACCTGCAGAATTTTGATTTCCTGCTTTCAAAATTCAATCCACACTGGAAACATCTCCTGACCAATCCACCAGCATGTGACATTCAGGAGTTGCAAGCCTCCTCACACTGAATCATATCCCAAGTACTAGCTAATTTTGTTTTTTTATGTCTGGCCAAATCAATTGAAAAAAAAGTTTTAATGTACGTCGTTTAACCTCAGAGCAGCTTTCAGTAAGTGACACACGTGTTGTTCTAGCCAAGTTCCAGCCATTATGGTTAATGGAGCATTTAATCATCAGGGCTTTCAATTGCTTTTGGAAGTAGAGTTTGCCTTTGGTGAAAAGATGGAGAAGCAAATCAGTATTTAGAAATTGGATTATGCTTTCAATTGGTGCATTTAAAAAAACTGCAATGCAGGCACTAAATCAAAAGGCAAAAGTGTAACAGCACTAGCTAGGGTTCTACCTCGAAAGAAGCTTCAGATCTCGACCTGTCTGGACTGCCTCATTTCAATCATTGGTATGCAGGGGGTACGCAATAGGAAAATGTTTTTGAAATTTGGGTGCCACTATTACAGTTTGGGGCACTAGAGTTCAAAGTTCAATTGTGACACCATCAGTAAGGAGTTTGTACTTCTGCTCTGTGCCTGCTGGGTGCTCCAATTTCCTTACAACGTGCAAAGGCAGACCAGTTAGTGTGTTAATTGGTCATTGTAAATTGCCCTGAGAATGGCTACTGCAAATCGACAGACCAGAAAGTCATTTTCTGCTCTGCATTTCCAAAATAAAACAGCATTTCTGTGCCTTCTCCCAACGTGTCAGCAACCCTACTAAAATCACCTTGTGCACAAAGCCCCACGTACACTAGCTCCGGTAGGAGTTAAACATGCAGCTAAAGATCACTACATTAGTAATAGCATTTTCTAAAAATTACTCGCTAATTCCTGTGACATGCATCAGTAGGTTTTGGATACAGCCCAGTCCACAGCAGGAAATTGTCCCCACCATTGAACACATTGACAAGCAGCACCCATCACGAAGGACCGCACCATCCGTGACATGCTCTCTTCCCACAGCTGCCATCAGGGAAGTGGCACAGGAGCCTCAACTCCCACACCACCAGCTTCAGGAACAGTAACTACCCTATAACCTTCAGGCTTCTGAACCAGAGTAGATACCTTCAGCCACCTTCAGTGAACTGATTCCACAACCTTTGGACTCACTTTCACGAACTCTACAACTCATGTTCTCAATATTATTTCTTACTTATTTATTATTAATTGTGCTTTGGTGCAGCGTGTCTACTTTTTCACATTGGCTGTCTATGTGCAGGTTTTCATCAACTTTTCCTTACCTACTGTAAATGCCCGCAAGTAAATGAACCTCAGGGTAGTTATATGGTAACTTTGATGATAAATTTACTTTGAACATTAAACTTTGAATTTAAATAATTGACATCATTTGGCACCCAGGAAATTATCAGGTGTGTTAATAAATCTGCAGTCTAATTTCCCATCTTCAGCCCAGTTGGGAAACTTATAAGAGTATAGGAATAGAGTGAGGTGGAAGATAAATGCATGGCTGAGCAATTGGAGCAGCGGGCAGGAATTCATATTTCTGGATCATTGGGACCTCTTTTGGAGCATGTGTGACCTGTACAAAAAGGAGAGGTTGCTCTTGAATTCAAGGAGGATCAATATCCTGGCAGGGAGGTTTCCTAAAACTATTGGGGAGAGTTTAAACTAGAATTGCTAGGGTGTAGGAAGCAATCTGAAGAGACAGAGGAAGGGGCAGTTGGATCACAAATAGAGAAAGCTTGGAGACAGTGTGAGAGAGAGGATAGGCAGGTGATAGAGAAGGGAGATGCTCAGACTGATGGTGTGAGTCGTGTCTATCTTAACGCAAGAAGCATCATGAAAAGAGCGGATGAGCTGAGAGCGTGGATCAGTACTTGGAGATATGATGCGGTGGCCATGACAGAGACTTGGATGGTTCAGGGGCAGGAATGGTTACTTACAGTGCCAGGCTTTAGATGTTTCAGAAAGGACAGGGAGGGAGGCAAAAGAGGTGGGGGCATGGCACTGCTGATCAGAGATAGTGTCATGGCTGCAGAAAAGGAGGAAGTCATGGAGAGATTGTCTATTGAGTCTCTGTGGGTGGAAGTTAGCAACAGGAAGGGGTCAATAACTCTACTGGGTGTTTTTACAGACCACCCAACAGTAACACTGACTTCGAGGAGCAGATAGGGAGACAGATTCTGGAAAGGTGAATTAATAACAGGGTTGACGTGGCTAGAGATTTTTATTTCCCAAATATTGATTGGCATCTCCCTACAGCAAGGAGTTTAGATGGAGTGGAGTTTGTTAGGTATGTTCAGTAAGGTTTCCTGACACAATATATAGATAAACCTACAAGAGGAGAGGCTGTACTTGATCTGGTATTGGAAAATGAACCTGGTCAGGTGTCAGGTCTCTCAGTGGGAGAGCATTTTGGAGATAGTGACCACAATTCTACTTCCATTGGAGAGAGATGGGAACAGACAAGTTAGGAAAGCATTTAATTGGAGTAAGGGGAAATATGAAGCTATCAGGTGGGAACTTGGAAGCGTAAATTGGAAATAGATGTTCTCAGGGAAATGTACGGCAGAAATGTGGCAAATGTTCAGGGGATATTTGTGTGCTGTTCTGCAAAGGTACGTTCCACTGAGACAGAGAACAACAGTAGGATACTGGAACCGTGGTGTACAAAAGCTGTTGAAAATCTAGTCAAGTAGAAAAGAAAAGCTTATGACAGTTTCAAAAAGCTAGGTAATGATAGAGATCTAGAGGATTATAAGGCTAACAGGAAGCTTAAGAGGGAAATCAGGAGAGGCAGAAGGGGCCATAAGAAGGCTTTGGCAGGCAGGATTAAAGAAAACCCCAAGGCATTCTACTAGTATGTGAAGAGCAAGAGGATAAGATGTGCAAGCACAGGACCAATCAAGCGTGACAGTGGAAAAATGTGAATGGAACCAGAGGAGATAGCAGAGGAACTTAATGAATACTTGGGCTTCAGTATTCACTATGGAAAAGGACCTTGGTGATTGTAGTGATGACTTGCAGCTGACTGAAAGGCTTGAGCATTTAGATATTAAGGAAGGGGATGTGCTGGAGCTTTTAGAAAGCATCAAGTTAGATAAGTCACCGGGACTGGACAAGATGTACCCTAGGCTACTGTGGGAAGTGAAGGATGAGATTGCTGAGCCTCTGGCAATGATCTTTGCATCAACAACATTGACCTGAGAGGATCTGAAGAATTGGAGGGTTGCAGATGTTGTTCCCTTATTCAAGAAAGGGAGTAGACATAACCCAAGAAATTTTAGACCAGTGAGTCTTACTTCAGTGGTTCGTAAGTTGATGGAGAAGATCCTGAGAGGAGGAATTGAACATTTGGAGAGGCATAATGTGATTAGGAATAGTCAGCATGGCTTAGTCAGGTCATGCCTTTCGAGGCTGAGGGAATTTTTTGAGGATATGACTAAACACATTGATGAAGGTAGAGCAGTAGATGTAATGTATATGGATTTCAGCAAGGCATTTGATAAGGTACCCCGTGCAAGGCTTATTGAGAAAGTAAGGAGGCATGGGATCTAAGGGTACCTTGCTTTGTGGATCCAGAATTGGCTTGCCCACAGAAGGTAAAGAGTGGTTGTAGACGGGTCATAATCTGCATGGAGGTTGGTGACCAGTGGTGTGCCATAGGGATCTGTTCTGGGACCCCTTCTCTTTGTGATGTTTATAAATGACGTGGATGAGGAAGTGGAGGGATGGGTTAGTAAAAATTTGCTGATGACACTAAGGTTGGGGGTGTTGTGGATAGTGTGGAGGACTGTCAGAGGTTACACCTGGACATCAATAGGATGCAAATCTGGGCTGAGAAGTGACAGAAGGAGTTCAACCCAGATAAGTGTGAGGTGGTTCATTTTGGTAGGTCAAATATGATGGCAGAATATAGTATTAGTTGTGGAGGATCAAAGGGATCTTGGGGTCCGTGTCCATAGGACGCTCAAAGCAGCCACGCAGATTGATTCTGTGGTTACGAAGGCATACTATGCCTTGGCCTTCATTAACCAAGGAATTGAGTTCAAAAGCTGAGAGGTAATGTTATGGCTGTATAGGATGCTGGTCAGACCCCACTTGGAGTACTGTGCTCAGTTCAGGTCACCTCACTCCAGGAAGGATGTGGAAGCCATAGAAAGGGTTCAGAGGAGATTTACAAGGATGTTGCCTGGATTGGGGAGCATGCCTTATGAGAATAGGTTGAGTGAACTCAGCCTGTTCTCCTTGGAGTGGTGGAGAAAGAGAGGTGACCTGATAGAGCTGTATAAGATGATGAGAGGCATTGATTGTGTGGATAGTCAAAGGCTTTTTTCCTTTGCTGAAATGGCTAACACAAGAGGGCACAGTTTTAAGGTGCTTGGAAGTGGGTACACAGGAGATGTGAGCGGTAGGCCTTTTATGCAAAGAGTGGTGAGTGCATGGAAATAGGCTGCCAGCGACTGTGGTGGAAGCAGATACAATAGGGTCTTTTAAGAAACTCCTGGGTAAGTACATGGAGCTTAGAAAAATAGAGGGCTATGATTTCTAAATCTATGATTTCTAGGTAATTTCTAAAGTAAGTACAGGTTAGGCACAGCACTGTGGACTGAAAGGCCTGTATTGTACTGTTGGTATTCTATATTTCTATGCTATGATGAGGAATGCAATTTAATCCTGGTAACATTGATTTTAGATCCTGTGCCTTGTGGAACAGCATAGCAAAATTCAATCTGATTTCTAGTCTTTCAAGAGGCCAGATTCTTGAATTGCTGCCGGATTTCTCACCCAATGTAGTAACCCTTACACTGGGCAGATAATCAACTGTTAATGCAGGGTAGCAAATTAAGAGTTGAGATCTGATTGAAGGAAGGCAACTGTCAATAGAACATTGGGTCATAATCCCCATTGCCAAGTAGGGAATGTAGCAAATCTAAAAATCTGAGATGCAAAGGGACCTTGAGAGTCCTTGTGTTGAGCACCCAAATAGTTAACTTGCAGGTAAAGTCATGGTGAGGAAGGCAAATGCAATGTCAGCATTCATTTCTAAAGGTCTAAAATACAAGATCAGTGATTGAGTCTTTATAAGGCACTGCTAAGGTCTCAGGCTGAGAATAAAACACAGCTGCAGAGAAAATTCTTTCGCCAGAGGGTGGTGAATTTGTGTAATTTGTTACCACATGCAGCTGTGGAGGCGAGGATGTTGGGTGTACTTAAAGCAGAGCTTGATAGGTTCTTGATTGGACAGGGCATCAAAGGTTACAGAGCAGATTCGATGGGCCAAACGACATAATTCTGCTCCTGTCTTACGGTATTACGGTCAAATAAACTCTGCAGAACAAGATCCTACCAGAAAAGAGCAAATATCCACAGATTTTCCATGGAGAGCATTCCAGCTGCTTGTATCACTGTCTGGTATGGAAGCGCCAATGTAAAAGATTGGAAAAATACTGCAGAGGGTTGCAAGCTCAGCCTGCTCCGTTATGGGCACTTGCTTCTACACGATTGATGACACCTGCAAAAGGTGATGCCTCAAATAGGCGGCATGCCTTATTAAGGAGCCTCATCCTCCAGGATATAGACTTTTCCTATTGCTACCATCAGAGAGCAGAGACAGCAGCCTAACTGCCCACACTCTGTATTTTCCCAACAGCCTCTTCCCTCTGTCATCAGATTTCTAAACAGTTAGTGAATTCAACATCACTATTTTTCTGTCTTTTTCCTCTGCTATTGTGCTTTATATTTCTGATTATAACATATACATTTAATGTATTGCACTGCGTGGCTGAGAAGCTGTTGTACGGACAGGGCTTCAGACTCCTGGGGATCACTGGGGCCTCTTCTAGAGGAGGTACAATCTGTACAAAAAGGATGAGTTACACATGAACCCAAAGGGGTCCAATATCCTAGCACGCAAGTTTAATAGAGTTGTTAGGGAGGGTTCAAACTAATTTGGCAGGGGATGGGAGCTGCAGGGATAGGGCTAAATTAAGGGAAACAGAAATAAATCAAAGATTACATGCAACAGAGATGATAGAAAGGACAGACAGGAGATAAGGCATAATCACAGCCAGAGGGATGAGTTAAGACATTGTTGGTAGAGGGTTAAAAAAAAATGTTCTTCCAAATAAGGCCTAGGATTTTCCATTGTATAACTAAAGGGGACACTTAATGATCTACCACTTGTGGTGAGCATTGTCCAAATCTTGTAAAACCCAAGCATTTGGCAATAGCTGCAAGGCACAAATCAACTGGCCAGAAATAAAGCACAAGTTGCTGATGAGATTCAAGTCTGTGGTAAGAAAGGATCCTCACTGCACTCTATTAAGATTATATCAGATCTTCCACTTCATTATATTAAAGTCTTGATTCCTTTAATGCACTAATATCTGTCACTCTCTCAGTATTTCCATCATTTCCTGTTATATTTCAGATGTAGGCTCCTTACTTACCTCTTTATTTTTTAAAGCCCTTTGTGTGTTCTCGTAGATTGAGTGGACAGAGACTTTTTCGGAGAGCAGAATTGGCTAACACAAGTGGACATAGTTTTAAAGTGTTTGGGAGGAGAGTATAAGGGGAATGAAAAATATAACTCCCCTCCCCACCCCTCCTCAGAGAGTGGTGGATGTGTCAAATGCCCTGCCAGGGATGGTGGGAGATGCAGATACATTAGGGCATTTAACAGTCTCTGAAACAGATGCATGGTTTATGGAAAATGGAGAGCAATATAGAAGGAAAGAGTTAGATTGAACTTGAATTGATTTTATTACTTACATCCTTCATATACATGAGAAGTAAAAATCTTTACATTACATATCCATCTAAATGTGCAATGTGCAATTTATAGTAATTTATAAAACAAATAGTATGTACAACAGGATAATCAATATAACATAGAAATGCAGTTGCGTTAGCATGAATTAAGCAGTTTGATGGAAGAAGCTGCCCCAGAGGCTGTTGGTCCTGGCTTTTATGCTGTGGTACTGTCTCATGGATGGTAGCAGCTGGAACAGTTTGTGGTTGGGGTGACTCAGGTCTTCAATGATTGTTTGGGCCCTTTTGACACACCTGCCTTTGTAAGTGTCCCTAATAGTGGGAGGTTCACATCTACAGATGCGCTGGGCTGTCCGCACCACTCTCTGCAGAGTCCTGCGATTGAGGGAAGTACAGTTCCCATACCAGGCAGTGATGCAGCCAGTCAGGATGCTCTCAATTGTGCCCCTATAGAAAGTTCTTAGGATTTGAGGCCCATACCAAACTTCTTCAACTGCCTGAGGTGAAAGAGGTGCTGTTGTGCCTTCTTCACCACACAGCCGGTATGTACAGACCACATGAGATCTTCGGTGATGTTTATACTGAGGAACTTAAAGCTGTTCATCCTCCCAAGCCCAGATCCATCGATGGTCAATAAGGGTCAGCCTGTTTCCATTCCTCCTGTAATCCATAACCAGCTCCTTTGTTTTTGAGACATTGAAGGAGAGGTTGTTTTCTTGACACCACTGTATCAGGGTGATAACCTCTTCTCTGTAGGTGCCTCATTATTTGGTTAGCAGACTGGAGCTGTAGGTGGTGACACAGTCATGGGTATACAGAGAGCAAAGGAGGGGGCTTAGTACACAGCTCCGAGTGGCACCCGTGTTGAGGGTCAGAGGAACAGTGGTGAGGGAGCCCATTCTTAACACCTCCCAATGATCTGACAAAAAGTCCAGGATCCAGCTACACAAAGCAGGGTGAAGGCCAAGATATCTGAGCTTCTTGTCAAGCCTAGAGGAAATTATGGTGTTGAATGCTGAACTGTAGTCCAAGAACAGCATTCTCACATAAGCATCCCTCTTTTCCAATGTGTAAGGATGGTATGCCATCTGTTGATCGGTTGAGTCGGTTGGCAAATTGTAGGGGGTCCAGTGTGGGTGGTAGCAAGCTGCAGATGTAATCCAAGACCAGCTTTTCAAAGCATTTGGTTATTCTCCAGGCAAGTGTGACAGGCTACCAGTCATTCAGACACATTACCTTGGTCTTTTTAGGTACCGGGACAACGGTGGATGTTTTGAAGCAGGAGGGCACCCTACACTGAGAGAGGGAGAGATTAAAAATGTCTGAAATCACACCTGTCGGTTATACTGCACACATCCTAAGCACATCACCCTGGGATGCTATCAAGTCCTGCAGGCAAGTGACAGTCCACTCATTGGAAATACTTCGGCTTCAGAGATGACCAAGCTACCAGTTGCTTCAAGGGCTCTCATCAGGTGCTCAGTATTTGTGATATCAAACAGATTTTTAAAAAGATTCCGCTCATCTGTAGTGGATTCAGATTTCAGAAAGGCATCTGCTAAGGTACCCCATGCAAAGCATATTGAGAAAGTAAGCAGGCATGGGATCCAAGGGGACCTTGCTTTGTGGATCAGAATTAGCTTGCCCACAGAAGGCAAACAATGGTTGTAGATGGGTCATATTCTGCATGGAGGTCGGTGACCAGTGGAGTGCCTCAGGGGTCTGTTCTGGGACCCCTACTCTTCGTGATTTTTATAAGTGACCTGGATGAGGAAGTGGAGGGATGGGTTAGTAAGTTTGCTGATGACACACAGGTTGGGGGTGTTGTGGATAGTGTGGAGGACTGTCAGAGGTTACTGCAGGACATTGACAGGATGCAAAACTGGTCTGAGAAGTGGCAGATGGAGTTCAGCCCAGGTTAGTGTGAGGTGGTTCATTTTGGTAGGTCAAATATGATGGCAGAATGTAATATTAATGGTAAAACTCTTGGCAGTGTGGAGGATCAGAGGGATCTTGGGCTCTGAGTCCATAGGACACTTAAATCTGCTGCACAGGTTGACTCTGCGGTTAAGAAGGCATGTGGTGCATTGGCCTTCATGAAGCGTGGGATTGAGTTCAAGAACTGAGAGGTAATGTTGCAGCTGTATAGGACCCTGATCAGACCCCACTTGGTGTACTGTGCTCATTTCTGCTCACCTCACTACAAGAAGGATGTGGAAACTATAGAAAGGGTGCAGAAAAGATTTACAAGGATGTTGCCTGGATTGGGGAGCATGCCTTATGAAAATAGGTTGACTGAACTTGGCCTTTTCTCCTTGGAGCGACAGAGGATTAGAGGTGGCCTGACAGAGGTGTATAAGATGATGAGAGGCTTTAATCAGGTGGATAATCAGAGGCTTTTTCCCAGGGCTGAAATGGTTAACATGAGAGGGCACAGTTTTCAGGTGCTTGGAAGTAAGTACAGAGGAGACGTCAGGGGCAAGTTTTTTTTTACGCAGAGGGTGGTGAGTGTGTGGAATGGGCTGCCGGCGATGGTGGTCGAGGCTGAAAACGATAGGGTGTTTTTAGAGACTCTTGGATACGTACATGGAGCTTAGAAAAATAGAGGGCTATTGGTAACCCCAGGTAATTTCTAAAATAAGTACATGTTTGGCACAGTATCATGGGCCAAAGGGCCTGTATTGTGCTGTAGGTTTTCTATGTTTCTATGTCTGGGAGAGAGGCAGCAATGTTGGAAATTGACAGTAACTCAGATAACCATGCATTACAACAGTGGTGTGCAAAAGAGCATTTCAGAATGCACAACACATTGCACCTTGATGTAGACGGGCTACAACTGCAGAAGACCATGAACATATACTCAGTGGCTACGTTATTTAGTGCAGGATGTACATAATAAAGTGGCCTCTGATTGTACAGTGTCTATAGTATAGTTCACCTTCCTTTCTCTACTCACACTGAATCATGGGGAATGTTTAGATAGATCTTAGCGCAGGTTTATATGGATCAGCATAAAACCATGGACAAAAAATCTTGTACTCTGTGTAGTGTTCTATGCTCTAAGTGGTTGATAAGAAAGAATGGTTTTCAGGCGGATGCTATGTACCTGAAACACTTTAGAAAAATAATAACAAAGAAAAAAGGAGCCAAGACGCTATGCAAATTCAGAGTTTCATCTAATAGAATAAAAAGCCTACTTCAGCACATCTGCCATATTGTCCTTTGCCTGCCAAGATGCTCTTTTTCCCTTATGCAAGCCAACATATTCTTCCAAAGCTGTATTCCCAAATCAGGAAATTGATGACATCACTAAAACCAAACACAAGCACCTCCTTTGCAAACAAGACCAACTTGTTTGCAAGCCAAGTAGTTTTTACTGAGGCACAGCCTTTGAAAAATATCTGTAAAGGACAAATTCAGAGCCATTTCAAATGTAACTAGCAGCAACCAAAGATTGTCTTCTTCATCAACAAAGGGGTTTATTGATGAACACTGTGCGTCTCTGTACAGCTGCAGGTCAGACCAGCTCTGAGTTATCAACGATTTCAAAACAAACTTTTTGGACTTCAAGCTAGAAGTGATCTATAAATCAGGATGAAATTTACAAGGAAATGAATTTGTCATTTAAACTACCTTTTACCTACTCCCAGCAACAGATTCAATAAAACACAACAGCTTTCGGCATGGCTTTGTGGGCCGAAGGGCCTGTATTGTGCTGTATGTTTTCTATGTTTCTAAGACATTTGCAAATTTCTACAGTTGGACGATTGAGAGCATTTACCCAATTTCCCTCGTGATCAATAAAGTATGTCTGTCTGTCTGACTGGTTGCATCACAGCTTGGTATGGAGACTTCAATGCACAGGACCACAAAAGGTTGCAGAGGGTTTGTGGCCTTGGCCAGTTCCATCGTGGACATCGTCCCCACCATCAAAGATATCTTCTGGAGGTGATGCCTCACAAAGACACCATCCATTGCCAAGGACTCTCAACATCTGTGACATGCCCACATGCCCTCCCCTTAGCACTATGTACTGATCAGCTGTCTGCACAAGTACTGTTGTCTATGCATGACATTGTTTTCTCTCTCTCTCTCTCTCTCTCGCTGCAATGTGAATAAACCAGTTGAAACTGTCTTCTTCATGCATGCCTTTATTTAATTGATAGATAGTTGTGCACAGACACAACAAACCGTAGATGAGTTTAAACCTGAATGTCGGAAAAAAACTTACGAATGACAAGAACAGTTATGATTTGATTACAGAACAAATCAGTGAGAGTTAAACATTACAAGGAAGGCTGTCACAGACTCCAACAAAGGCATGAGAATAGTGCATAGTTACAGTGAACAACATGCTGAATTTAAACTGAAAAGTTGATGAATTTGATAGCGCAGATGAAGGCTGGGAGTTGTATTGCAAGAGGGTTAAACAGTATTGTAAGGCGGATAATGTGGAGGAGCAAAAGAAAGCCCCCACACTTAGTTTAATGGACCCAGAATGTACTGTCTCGTAAGCAACCTGGTAACCACTGAAAAGCCAGCAAGACATTCAATCAAATTGAGACAATTTTACAAAATCACTTGAGCCCTAAACTGCTGGTAAAGTGGAGAGATTTAGATTTTTACAAAAGGAACCAATCAAAAGATGATAGCATTTCTGAATACGTTGCAGAACTCCGCAAACTTTCCCAGTACTGTGACTTTAAAGATGGATTTTCTGATCCACGAAGGGACAGGCTTGTATGGCACATGCATAGTCAAAGCACTCGAATGAGGCCAATAGTGGAAAGAGACCTAACCTTAGAATGGGCATTGACCATTGCAATATTATTACAGCCCGCAGCAAAGGATGCAGCAAAACTACCGAAAGAGTTCAGAATATGAAATGCATGAAATGTCCCTAAATAGTGTAAAAAGCCAAAGATGTCATTGATGTGGCAAATCCTCCCATGATGCAAATGACTGTTTTGGTTCAAAGAAAAAGTTTGCAGAAAGTGTAACAGACAAAGTCACCTAGAGAGAGTGTACAAGGCAGACAAAAAAAAACACAACCGAGTGACAAGTCTAAAACACAAAAAAAAAACAAACGCATAAAGTTTCTGAATGCAAAAAAGAATCAGATAACATAGAGTCTGACAAAGGTGAACTTAAATGTCTAGAACTTCATAGTATAACTGAAGCAGTTCTCAGAATCATCCGGAACACGATAGATGTGTCTGGTGTAAAACTGAAAATGGAGCTGGATACAGGGCCAGCTTTGTATATAATTCTAGTGGCTGACTACAGCAGACTGTTTTCTAAAGTACCATCAGAGAAGACCTCAGTGATGCTAAAGACTTACACAGATGAAAAAGTGATCCCCAAAGGCAAACAGAAAGTGAATGTGATGTACGGACGACAAACACAACAGTTAGGGCTTCATGTACTGAAAAGTGGAGGGCCAGCACTTTTTGGATGTGAATGGTTGAGAAAAATCCAACTAGACTGACACTCAATCAAAACTCTCAGTGTGGCATCAATAACCAACTGCAGCCCAAATGGTAGCACTAAACAGAGACTAGCACAACTGCTTAATGTTAACGGGAAATTCTTTAAGAAGGGGTTAGTAAACTCAAAGGCATGAAGGCCAGAATTGAACTGGATGAAACAGCAACACCAAGATTCCATAAACCGTGTTCAGAGCCTTAAGTACTACTTCCTAGAGTGGATGCTGAACTGCAGAGCTTGGAGGCTTCTGGAATTCTTTCCAAGGTTGAGAGGAGCGATTGGGCCATGCCCGTTGTCCCAGCGATCAATAAAGGGAAGACCAGAGCCATTCGCATGTGTGGGGATTTCAAGGTGAACATCAACCCAATGCTGTATACTGTTCATTATCCCCTGCCACAAATAGAAGACATGTTTCCATCTTTGGCAGGCAGGGAGAGGTTTTCAAAGATTGACTTGTCATAAGCTTATCTGCAAATGGAGATGGAGGAGTCAAGCAGGAAGTTTCCTATAATCAACACTAACAAGGAACTGTCCCAGTGTAATCATCTCGTCTTTCATATCGCCTCAGCTCCAGTAATTTGGCAAAGTTCTGCAAGATAACCCAAGAACACAATGTTACCTTGATAACATTATTGTAACTGGCAAAAATGATGAAAAGCACCTCCAGAACTTTGCTTCACAGGCTGCGTGAGTATGGTCTGCACACAAAGAGAGAGATGTGAGTTTTTCAAGAATGGAATCTCATATTGTGGACATGTCATTGACAAGCCTGGCTTACGTAAGTCACAAGAGAAATTTGAAGCAGTGCTACAGACATCCAAACCGGAAAATATGTTACAACTCAGGTCATACTTGGGCCTTGTAAACTACTACCACTGGTTTCTCCCAAACATTGCTACAGTGCTGCATCCGTTGAATGCACTGTTACAGACAGGAGCAAAGTGGGAATGGTCAGAAAGATGTGAAAAAGCATTCAAGGAAACAAAGAAACTAATAACATCCGATGATATGTTCACCCATTATGCCCAATTCCTACCCATGAGACTGACATGCGATATGTCCCCTTATGGCCGTGGAACCATTTTGTCACACATTATGAAAGATGGATCTGAAGGCCCGATTACTTTTGCTTCAAGATCACTGAGGAGCATAAAACGCAACTGAGCATATATTGACCAACAGGCACTTAGTCTAGTCTGGGGAATAAAGAGGTTCCACCACTAGTCAAGTCGAGTCAAGTCACTTTTTATTGTGATTTTCACCATAACTGCTGGCACAGTACACAGTAAAAATGAGACAAGGTTTTTCAGGACCATGGTGCTACAAGAACAATACAAAAACTACGCTGAACTACGTAAACCGAAACAAAACTACACTAGACTACAGATCTACCCAGGACTGCATAAAGTACACAGAACAGTGCAGGCATTACAATAAATAATAAACAATAGGCACAGCAGAGGGCAGTAGGTTGGTAGCCCGATGGCTGGGGAAAATCTGCTACATAAATAATCAGCTGAATGGCGGCGTCCAGGGATTCCATCCGTTTCTGTACTCACGCCGAGTATTCCGTTGCCACAGATGTTGTCCAATTTAATGTCCATTGGAGAGCAGAATGGACGGGAGAGCCGGCTGGCTAGGGCTTTCTTTTTCCCTGGCATGGACTCCTGCCCGCTCGCATCGCTTCCGCTTCCTCGCACACCGCCTACCACGTCCCCACGTCCAGCCACCGGCATCGGGTGACTCTGAGGACTGCAGGCCCGATTCCCTCAGCAAGCCGAGGTCGCGCAATCTAACGAGCAGATTTTCATGAAGGTTTGTTTTTGGGCAATCTCTGTATTGTTGCAGTATCTGGCGATGGTAGATAGTCGCTCTGTTATCCATTGCCTTAAACCCTAATTGTGCCTTAAAATTAAATTTAAAAACTAAATTAAAGTAGCACCAGGATCCAAAAGGCTGCTGCTGCCGTGTGCCGTGCTGCCTACTGGTGCTAAAGAAAGTTTTACTCTAGTGACAGATCACTAGTCCCTCGTGCTCCTTTTTGATTCCAGGAAGGGAATTCCAGTGATGACTGCAACCTGGTTACAACATTGGGCACCATTTCTGAGAGCCACTCTTATGACATAATCTAAGAAGTTCAAATAAGCTCTTCAAGACTTCTGTCTGTCCGTCGCTAGCTGTAACTCATAAATGACATGCACTGTCAACTGCAAACTCCTGTTCCAAAGTTTTTCCTGTCACTGCAAGATGTTTGAGTTTCTCTTTCCTCTGAACATGTCCTAGAAATTCCAGCTGCCATTTCTTGATTGATATCAACACTTTTCTCATTCTACTCTGTATAAAAGAAAAATAATGTCCTGTACACATTTAACCTTCTCCCGTCTCATAATAAATGGACGTAGTCTGATATTTGACATCTCTTCTCTGGGAAACAGATTCTAAGACCACGAGACCATAAGACATAGGAGCAGAACTAGGCATTTGGGCCCACCTAGTCTGCGTCACCATTCAATCAAGGCTGATCTCTTTCGCCCTCCTCTTCTCAGCCCCACTCCCCAGCCTCCTCCTCATAATCTTTGATGCAGTGTCCAATCAAGAACCGATCAAGCTCTACCTTAAATACACCCAATGACTTGGCCTCCACAGCTGCCTGTGGTAGCAAATTCCACAAGTTCACCACCCTCTGGCTAAAGAAATTTCTCCACATTTGTTTTAAATGGATGCCCCCTCTTCAGAGGCTGTGCTGTCTCATCCTAGACTCCCCCACCATGGGAAACACCCTTTCCACGTCTGCCATGTCTACTCCTTTGAACATTCGAAAGATTTTAATGAGATTCCCACCCCACCTCATCCTTCTAAATTCCAGGGAGTACAGACACAGAGCTATCAAACGTTCCTTGAATGATAACCCTTTCATTCCCAGAATCATACTAGTGAACCTCCTCTGAATCTTTTCCAATGCCAGCACATATTTTCTTAGATGAGGGGCCCAAAACTGTTCACAATACTCATGGTGAGGCCTCACCAGTGCCTTATGAAGCCTGAGCATCACATCCCTGCTCTTGTATTCTAGACCTCTTGAAATGAATGCTAACATGGCATTTGCCTACCTCACCACCGACTCAACCTGCAAGTTAACCTTCAGGTTGTTCTGCACAAGAACTCACAAGTCCTTCTGAATCTCAGATTTTTGGATTTTCTCCCTATTTAGAAAATAGTCTGCACATTTATTTCTTCTATCAAAATGCATGACCATGAATTTTCCCACATTGTATTTCATTTGCCACTTTCTTTCCCATTCTCCTAATCTGCAGCCTACCTGTTTCCTCAACACTACCTGCCCCTCCACCAATCTTTGTATCATCTGAAAACTTGGCAATAAAGCCATCAATTCCATCATCTAAATCTTTGATTCTACAGCATAAAAAGAAATGGTCCCAACACCAACCCCTGCGGAGAACCACTAGTCACTAGCAGCCAACCAAAAAAAGATCCATAATCTCATTGTTAACCATTGACTCTAACAATTTTCCAACCTCCAAGGTCAGGCTAACTGGTCTATAATTTCTTTTCTGCTGCCTTCCACCTTTCTTAAAGAGTAGAGTGACACTTGCAATTTTCCAGTCCTCTGCAACCATGACAGAGTCCAATGACTTTTGAAAGATCATTACTAGTGCCTCCACAATCTCTACTGCTACCTCTTTTAGAACCCTAGGGTACAGTTCATCTTGCCCAAGTGACTTATGTACCCTCAGGTTTTTCAGCTTTTTGAGCATCTTCTCCCTTGTAATACTAACTGCACCCACTTCTCTTCCCTCACACCCTTCAACACCTGGCACACTGCTAGTGTCTTCCACAGTGAGGACTGATGCCTCTCAGTGCCTCATTATGTTGTAAATTTGAATGTGCTATTGATGCTCCAGAGAAAACTATGTAACTTTGTCCAACCCCTCCTTACCCTCTGCACATAACCTCTAATCCAAGCAGCAGCTCAGTAAACCTTACCCTGCCTGCAAATGGGGTGACCAGAATTGTGTACAATCCTCCAAGTACATCCTAACCGAACTATTATCTAGCTGCAACATGACTCCCTGAATCTTAATGCCCCCACTATTGAAGGTAAGCATGCCATATGCCTTGGAGAAATGTGATCTAATCAACATTGACCATAGGATGATTGTCCTTGCCAGATGAGGTGATTTAATTATTCTGAAACTGCTGAACTCCTGGGATTTTCACACACAACAATCTTGAGCGTTTCCAGAGAATGGTGCAAGGAACAAGAAAAAACACCCAGTGAGCGGCAGTTCTGTGGGTGAAAATGCCTTGTTAATGAGAGAGGTCACAGGAGAATAGCCGGATTGGTTCAAGCCAACAGGAATTCAAATAACTATGAATTACAACAGTGGTGTGCAGAAGAACATCGCTGAATGCATAACATACGGAACCTTGAAGAAGATGGGCTAGAGGAGGAGAACATCACAAATAGGAAGTGCCTAATCAGCCCTAGCACTGATACCAATGGAATACCATTGGTGATGGACATCGAGCCAGAAAGACATCCTTCCACCACTACCCTCTGTCTTCTGAGAGCAAAACAATTCTGAGCTCAAAACTACTCAGCTCCTGTGGAGCCCATGCAATCTAATTGTCTGGATCAGCCTAGCATGATCAACCTTACTAAAATCCACGTAGCGAATATCCACAACCCTAACCTCACAAATTACTTTCTTCAGTTCCTCGTTAACATAAAATGCTGCAGGCCAGCTTCCTTTACTTGGTGGTGAGACAGTGTAGAGGTAGCAGCGTGGCCCCAGTTGTAGCAAATACAACACACATCGTTGCACAAAAACACACGTGTTTGTTCTTCCTCTCTCTATTTTGAATGTATTTTATGCATCTTGATCCCAGAGGAACATTGTCTCATTCAACTGTATCTATATATGGTTTGAATGATAATTAAACTTGATTTGACTTGATTTGAAATCAAGTTTGGAAGAGATGACCCGCCTTGCACAAAGCTATGTTGATGGCCCCTAATCAAATGCATGTAGGTCCAATCTCTAAGAATGCATATCAACAGCTTCCCTCCCACCAAGGTGAGGCTCAGAGCTGTTTAAAAAAATAAGCTCTGCTGTTTTTCAGCAATGTTTAAGTGAAAAACTGACTCACTTTTGAAGTTTCGGATACCATCAACTGAAGTCAAAGGTCAACTTTCCAGCTTACCAATCCCTCGAGGAAGCCAGCTGGAAAAGTTGTGATAATAATCAAAGCCTAGATTAGAGAGAAAAAATATCATCTGCTTGTGTTTTAATAACATTAATAATGAAAATTTTGATTTACATAAAATGCCTTTATTCCTCGAGAATATTCTCATTGAGGCTAATCATTTTGCTGATGAGAATGGGCTTAATCGAAGGAGAAAAGCAATTCATCAGCTTGGGTTATTGACCTACGTCACTGACAAGCTGTTCTGCCCCCTCTGATACCCTTCTCAACAAAGGCACTTTGCTTGTGTGGACCTCTGGTCACTGAATTCAGAAAAAAAAGCAAGTTTCAGTTGCTTGTGTACTGACATGAATTACTGAATACCAACAGAGGAAAAATTGGGCAAGTTGAAACCGGGAGGCCGACTAATTCTTGTAATGGGGCAGCAGAGTAGTGCGGCGGTCAGTACAAAGCTTTATGGCATCAGCTGCCTGTAAGGACTTTCTCCATTTTCCCTGTGGCCATTTGGGTTTCCTCTGGGAGCTACAGTTTCCTCCCACATTCCCAAGATATGCTGTATGGCGAGGGTTAGTGAATTGTGTGCACGCTATGTGAGTGATGACACTTGCAGGCTGCTCAGCACAATTGTTGCTGATCTGGTTTGACGCAAAAAAATGCATTTCAATACATGTTTCAATGTGTATCTGACAAATAAAGCTACTCTTTAAAATTTTTAACATCTAATCATGCATTTTGACTTCAAAACAAACATACAGAAAAATACCAAGAGTGACAGCTGCTACAAACATGTAGCTAACTCTTTCAACCAACTAAATTCACTGTGCATGTGACAGATACTTACATACCATACCTTGCTTTGTTTCATGAAAAGGATAAAAAAGATTCTTTCTTTTTCAATCTAGTCACATTTTTCACACTTTGATCTCCTTGACATGAACTGTCACTGGCATCTGCTCTACTTGATACGAGGGTATCACTTCAGAGGAGACTTGCATGGTTTCTCCCAATCTTCACCAGATCAACTTCTGAAATACATTTACAATCACTTTACTCTTCAGTATTCTCTTGCAGTTTTCAATGTGCATACACTTCTGATATTAACCCACAAGGATTTTCTTTCTACCCCATATTCTCATTCTAACATTAGATTTGTGGAGTAGTTACATACAGAAACAGAAATGGGTAAATTATAAAGGATTCTCCATAATTTGAGTGACCGCTGTTCTGTGGATATCTCGGGTGACCTCTCTTCACATTTAACAAGGCCATGTCAACAGATTATTGGTTGCAGTGTAGTCATGAGACGATACCTGGGACTTTTGAAACTTCTGTACATTCACGTCAGTACCTGCTTAGACCCCCTGATCAGGGTCACATGACAGCTTGGGAGCAAGTTGTGGATGGTCATATGAGCAGCTGATGCATATCACAAGTCCTGGTTATGCGACCATTGTGAACAGACAGACAATCTCCGAAAAGTATGGATAATGGAAGGGGTCACACATCTTATAAAGACACTACCCAGATGAAGGCAATGGCAAACCACTTCTGTAGAAAAAAATTGCCAAGTACGTCATGGTCATGGATAGAGAAAAGAAAAACGATGGCATGAAAGGAACCTTCAGCACAGACAGATGGAAGACCATAATCACCTATATCATGCAACATGGATATAATGTCATATATCAATTATGGCAACCGGATGTGCAACCTTTCAAAAATCTCCATTACTATCAGAAAATCATCATATTCTACATTCACCTGAAGTTATCAGTCTATATTATCAAGACGAGTCAAAACCATAAGTACTAAAGAATTAGAATGTGAGATATTTGCAGCATTCTGGTGACACAATCATAATGTAAAGACCTAAAAGAAACAAATTCCAAAGTTCAAAGTAAATTACTTAAAAACGATTATGCCACCCTCATCTACTATCCTGAGATTCTCTTTCTTGCAGGCATTCACAGTAAATACAAAGAAACTCAACACAATCAATGAAAAACTACACACAGAGATGGTGAACGACCAATGTGCAAAATCAAAAAGAAAAGCAAAATAAGAGTAATATAGTAAATATTGAGACAGGTGATGTAGAACCCTTGAGAGCACGTTCATAGGCTGTAAACCAGTTCAATGTCCATGAGTGAAGTTGTACAATACATTTGCAAGTCTGCACTTGTACAATCTAGCCTCAATTTTATGTTTAAAATTCTCTTCCTTTGCATTTGAATGGCATGTATTGCTCAGCACAAACTAGTACATTGTAATTGAGGTTTTAGAGAATTTACTTATTTAAAAAAAGAATCAAACATTTACTTTGATCTGGAGTCACATAACGACCAGGCCAGGTAACAACATTGGATTTCTGCTATGGAAAGGTGTAGTTGATCGTTGTCCAATGTTGGCAGTTTGCTGTAATCAGATTGTTCCTCCAGGTTCCTGCACCTACCATCTTATGCACATCCACTGGTAATTCTGTTTGTTTACTGCTATGGCTCACTGAGCATTTCATGTCCCAGAGCCAACTGTTCACCTGAATATATTTATAGTGCACAGTGATCTTTGTCAGTGATGCTTGGTTGAACCACTGCTGGTGTTTCAGCGATGGTGAGGGCAATGTGAGCATTTAAACATTCTTCTGAAGGCTGTGCTTTTTTCTTCGACATTGCCACATGTGGAGCAGGACATTAAATGCTGGAAGAACTCAGCCAGTCGGCATCATCTATGGAGAGGAATAAACAGTCAACCTACACTCTCCTCAGGAAGGAAGTACAGGAGCCATAGGACCCAGACGACAAGGTTCAGAAACATTATTACTCTTCAACCATCAGGCTCCTAAATCAGAGTGGATAACTTCACTGACTTCAACACTGAACTGATTCCACAGATGAATGCAGGAGATAATGATGTCCTGATAGTAATGGACTTACACACAGTAGATTCTACAATTATGTTATCAATATTATTCACTTACTGTGTGCATTGGCACAGCTTGTCTTCAGTGCATTGGTTGTTTGTCAGTCTTAGTCTGTAGTTTTTCATTGATTCTGTTGTATTTATTTGCTTTTCTCTAAATGCCCCAAAAAAATTAATCTCATGTCTGATGACATACACGTAGTTTGATAATAAATTTACTTTGAAAGTTTCAGGCCGAGACCCTTCATCAGGACTGGAAAGGAAAGGGGAAGACGCTGCAATAAGGTTGGGGTTTGGTGGAACATTGACTGGTAATTCACCTCCATAGATGCTGTTTGACAACTGAGTCCTTCCATCATTGTGTGTGTGTGTGTGTGTGTGTGTGTGTGTGTGTGTGTGTGTGTGGATTTCCAGAACCTGCAAAATCCCTTGTTTTTCACATGTGGAGCACCTGCTATTGGCTGGATTTCCTCTTCAGGTTTTTTTTTGCTTAATAATGTCTTTTCAATGAATATACATTACTGGAGTTGACATGGAGGAAATGCACTCTTTCTCCTGTTACGTGTCTACAGTTTCGTTTTCCTGGGAGTCTATAGTTTCGTTTACTGTGGGTGTCACGTGTCCCCAGTTTCATTTTCCTGCGAGTCCACAGTTCCGTTTCTGTGAGCGTTACCTTATGACGTATGCCGATGGTATGAAAGAAATGTGGACAGAATGCTAAAAAGGAGTGATGCAGAAAAGAGAGATAGAGAGAGAGAGTGAAGATAGCAGGCTTTGAGCTATTGGGGAACAGCTCACAATCGAGAACGCTTACCCAAACCCAAAGGGTTGGGTTAATCAGCGGCTCACTGTGCATTGTGGAGACATGTCTGTCCTTCGTATGATCCATGGGTGTGGATTTTGTGACAGTCACTTTGTGAAATCGCTCATCATGGACTTCGGAACAGAATTCCTCGGCTGGGATCTTCAGTAACTGTTTTTTTGTTCGCTAGTCGTGGAATTTTCAGAATTCGTCGTGATCACCTCTACGCTGCACTGTGAATCCGCAAGTCTCTCCTCTTGCCTATTTTGTGAATTGCTGGGACTCTCTGAACTACACTTTAAGACTGTGCTTGAGTAAGATTTGTTAAGAACAGGTTCTACGTTTGACTGTTTGGGAGCTATAGACGCATAACACTGTTAACTTCTGTTTAAGAAAGTAGGTTATTTAATTTTCCATATTTTTGGGTAGATGTAAATAAATATAGTGGTTTTAATATTAAAACCCGACTCAATTTGTCATCATTGCTGCTGGCATGTTATGAAATCGCAACACTACTAGGAGCTTTAATGCTTTGCTGCTTCATTGTGACACACTGCATTGGTGGATGCAGTTAACCTGTGTCACATGTCAGTTTTGTCAATGTAATCAGATAACGCTCTGGAACGTGAACCTCCACTATTGAAGAGAAGGGAGTGCACAGACTCAGAATAGAAAGACATCTGTTTCTAAAAGAGAGGAGGGAAATTTCTTTAGCCAGAAGGTTGTGAATCTGTGGAGTTCATTGCCAAGGACAGCTGTGGAGGGCAAATCATTGTGTGTATTTAAAGCAGAGGTTGATAGATTCTTGGTTTAAAAGGGTGAATGTTACAGGGAGAAGGTGGGATCAAGAGGTTGAAAGGCATAATGAGCCATGACAGAATGGTGGAACAGAATTGATGGGCCAAATGGCCTTATTCTGGTCCCATGTCTCATGGTCTTACGAAATAATAAGTTACTATTAATCACAGGTCTCTTTGCATACTTGACAACTGGTCTTGCAAAAGTGGGAACTAGTCCTCAAAATTAATGAACCTACTTTGCTTGTACAGTGATATGAGATTGTAATCACACAATGCTTTGGAACTTTTGTATTCATTATTGCTTCAACACTAAACTACAGTCCCATTTACCCTTGGAACTGGACACAATTATTCAGCATCCATCAATGCCTGAAGACTTCATGATGTTCATGATAGGGTCAAATTAAATGCAGAATTCTGTGTAACTAACATTGATTGGATTTGTTCATTGATTAATTCACAAACTTAACAGGCAGTGCACACGTAGGCAATAAAGTGCCAGTGGTGGGAATCAGAATCAGGTTTGTTACCACTGACATATATGGTAAAATTTGTTGTTTTGTGACAGCATTACAGAAAGGTACATGAAAAAAATTGCTACAAGTTACAATAAGAACTATTAAAAGGTAAATTGGTGCAAAACAAGAAGAAAAATAGTGAGGTAGTGTTCAAGGACTGGACAGAAAACAGGTCCTTCAGCAAGACAAAAACTTCCTGCATCTCATGACTTTTGATTTAGGTTCTTTATTTCTGAAAGGCTTATTTCAATCAAACAAAACATCTTTTGCCTTCCTTCAAGTTCTACAAAGTCTGTGCATTTTGGAAGTCATTTCAATTAAAAGACTGGCTTCCTCATGCTTCCATTCTTTGTGCAGCCATGTTCTCACCATCAATTTCTACTTTGTTATTTGTCAGAAAAAAAGAAACATTTCAAAAGGTTAAAGTATCAAAAGTTCATTTCATTATCTAAGTATGTGTGCAGAATACACCTCTGAGGTTCATCTTTTCCGGATAGCCATGAAATGCAGCAAAAAACACTGAGCGTTGTTGAAAAGACATCAAACCCCCATCCCTGCCCAAAAAAAATAAAGGAAAACAAAAACTCACAAACCCAAAGCTATAAAAGCCCCCCTCACAAAAAACATATTGCCCACAAGAAAAAAAGTGGCAATAAGATCAAACTCACAATCCCCTCTGTTACAGAAAAAAACAGATTGCCCCCCCCCCCACCTGGGAAAATACCAACAAGAAAATCAGAACCCAAATGCCCAGCCTCTCCCTCACACAAAAACTAACATATTGCCCACACGGACCTCAAACCCAGAAACCCAAATCAGCAACAAGAAAAGACAGAAAACTGAAGGAGACCAACATAAACTGCACTCCACACCAATAATCACATAAATCTCAGAATTTTGAAAACATCTCCCATCAACATCGATGAGAGAGACTGCTTGAACTCAGTCCTTCTGTGGCGAATGACCGTCGCCCCATGGAGAACGACTGATACAGTCCAATGATACAGTTCAATTCAAACTCTGGGAGCCAGTTTTCAAATTCCTAAACTCTTAATGCAACCAGCTCGAGTTTGACAAGCAACTCGTCAGCTTCTGTTCGACAATTATTATTCACTGTCACTATTTCTCTCGTACTCATTTCTTACAATACAGCATTTGTTAAATATTTTTAAAGATTAGTTTTATTTGTGGCAGAAACATTGAATTACAATGTGAATTGCGTCATTTGTGTTAAATCAGTGAGGAATACGTTGGGGGCAGCCCACAGGTGTCACGAAACTTCTGGCATACCCAGCACTAACTAATCCTAACCATTCATCTTTGGAATGTGGGGGGAAGCCAGAGCATGTGGAGGAAACCCAAAGAGTCACGGGAGTACGTACAAACTATTGCAGAGAGTGGCAGGAACTGAACCCCACTCGCTGATCACTTGAGCTGTAAAGGACTGGCTAACTGCTATGCTACTGTGCCACCAGTCCTAATCTTTTACCCAGAATGCCCGTGAGAAAGTTGTAAACCATCTTCTTCAATTACTGCAGTCCTTGAGGCATGGGTATTCCCACACTTCGTTTAGGGGGAGAATTCTGGGTTTTTGGCTGGGCAACGGTCCTGAAATGGCAATTATATTTCAAAGTTGTATGGAGTGTGGCTAATTAGTAGTGATCCAATGCTTTTGCTACAGACAGCGGCAGGAATCAATCCCTGATTGGGATTTGCTGGTGTAACAAAGCGATTACACTAATTGCTACACTGCCTTGCTGCAATTATGAACTCAGATTATTCAATGTGTGATGTCAAAGTGATCACACTGTTTCAGAACACACACTCAACCACAGATTCTAACACTTCACCTTTACCTTCAGTGTCTTCTTCCCCCAATTTCTACCTTTGCTTTGTGGTCCTCGCCTCCAGTCAGTTTGTACTGAATGTATGCGTACTTCCAACAGGACAATTAAGATAGATGGAGAAACCAACAACTGCTAGGACTGATATAACTGGTTTATTATTCACCCACAACACATATGCATGCTGGCTAACCATTTCCCATATGTTGGTACACTACCTCCCCTTCTGACATGAGGAGGCCATTATCAGGACTTATATTCCTTTTGGTTACCTCTAGCCTGACAGCATGAACACTGACTTCTCCAACTGCCAGTATTTTCCCCTCCCTTTTCTTCATTGTGCTACTCTGGCTCCTCAGCTATCACCTCCCCTGGTGCCCCTCTTGCTTCCCTTTCTCCAATAGTCCACTCACCTCTTCCACCAGATTGCTTCTTCTCCAGCCCATTACCTTTCCCACTGTCAAGATGAAGCCACACTCAGGTTGGCAGAACACCACCTTATATAATGGCTGGGTAGCCTCCAACCCGATGGCATGAACATTGACCTCTCTAACTTCCGTTAATGCCCTCTTCCCCTTCTACCCCACCCCTGGCATATATAGCTGTTTGTTTTTTTTCTCTCTCTCTCTCTGCCCATCACTCTGCCAGTGCTCCATCCCCCTCTGGTGCTCCCCTCCCCCTTTCTTTCTCCTGAGGCCTCCCATCCCATGATCCTTTCCCTTCTCCAGCTCTGTATCACTTTTGCCAATCACCTTTCCGGCTCTCAGCTTCATCCCACCCCCTCCAGTCTTCTCCTATCATTTCGCATTTCTCCGTCCTGCTTTCAAATCTTAGTATCTTTCCTTTAGTTAGTCCTGACAAAGGGTCTCGTCCCAAAACGTCGACAGCGCTTCTCCCTATAGATGCTGCCTGGCCTGCTGTGTTCCACCAGCATTTTGTGTGTGTTATTACCTTTCCCACCTATCACTTCTTATGTCATCCCCCTCCCCTGCCCGTCTAGCTTCATCTATCACCTTCCAGCTTGTACTCCCTCACTTCCCCCCATCTTATTTTGGCATCTTCCCCCTCCCTTCCCAATCCTGATGAAAGGTTACGATGAAACACTGACAACTTATTCTATTCCTGAGATGCTGTCTGAACTGTTCCAGCATTTTGTGTGTTACTATTCGTGCAGTATACAAGTTCAAATTCACGGTGCTCATAGACAATAGTACACAGGGCAGAAATGCTATAGAAATAAACTCTTGGCACCAGTGTATGCTGCACGACAAGGACGACGACTTTAATATAAAATTAAATTTTGCCTGATTTATAGTAACTTTGCATGAACTGTGCATACACTCAGTGGCCAGTTTATTAGGTACCCTTTGTAGCTAATAAAGTGGCTGGCCACTGAGTGTATTCCTTTATGCTCTTGGTCTTCTGCTGCTGTAGTCCACCCACTTCAAGATTTGACATGTTGTGCATTCAGAGATGCTCTTCTGCACACCGCTGTTGTAAGGTGTACTTATTTGAGCTACTGTCACCTTCCTGTGAGATTGAACCGGCCTGGCCATTGTCCTCTGACCTCTCTCATTAACAAAGGGGTTTGGTTCACGGAACTGCTGCTTATTCTATGTATTTGGTTTCCCACACCATTCTCTGTAAACTCCAGAGCAAGATTTCCCATCCTGGGGTCCACCGAGCTCTTGGTTAATGGTCGGGCCCGTGGCAACAAAAATAAAGTTTGGGCATTCCTGTTCTAGAGACTCCTGTGCATGAAAAACCCAGGAGATCAGCAGTTTCTGAGATACTCCAACCACCCAGTCTGGCACTAACAATCATTCCACAAGCAAACTCATTTATATCATACTTCTTCCCCATTCTTCTATTTGATCTAAACAGCAAATGGACCTCTTGACCATGTCTGCATGCTTTTATACATTGAATTGCTGCCACATAACCGACTGATTAGATATTTGCATTAACAAGGTGTACAGGTGTCTCGAGTAAAGTGGCCATAAGTGTTTATATCAAATCAGTAACCATTTCATTAAGGCTTGATTATCAGTAGTTTAGAATTTCCACTGATAGTTTTACAGGGGACCAGGTAAGGAAATAAAACCCAGAGACACCAACACATTCAGATTAGTTATTCATCAGATGCAAGAGGATCCAATGAAATACCCTGCTTGAGAAGCTCAGAGCAAGCAGTGTATCATCATCATCAGCGATCATTCGTAGTCGAGTACGATTCTTCTCCTGGTGGTTGATCTAATCACTTGTGGGTCTTGAGATGACTGAAGAGGCTGATCCATGGTCCACAAGTTGCAGTGTTGGCAGGTGTAGGTCATTGAATTGGTGGTGGATGGAGCTAGCTGGGCCTTTCCCAGTTTCTCCTTATGTTGAGCCGTTTAGTCTCAGCATTCAGATGGAGGTATTCTTTGAGCTGTGCCGTCCCCTCATAGACAGTCCTTCTCCAGCTTTTCTTACCCTGTGCTAGTTTCTCCCATCCATTCAGAGTGATGTGGCACTTCCGCAGGTAGATCTTGCTATTGCCCTTGAACCGCTTTTTCTGCCCTCCAGGAGTGCGTTTTGCATCCCTGTCTTGGCTGAACAGTAGTTGTTTAGGAAGGTGGAAGTCAGGCATGTGGATGAGATGGCTGACCCAGCACAATTGGTGTTGAGTCACAATTGTGGCTGTGGAGTTAATGTTAGCTTCCTCCAGGATGCTGGAATTAGTACGCCCGTTCTTCCAGCTAACTCCCAGAATCTTTTAGATGGTAAGTCGCTAGGGATTTTATGTGCTTGCTGCGTGCTGTCAGTGACTTCATTCCATATAGCTTTACAGACTAGAAGCTTAGTGTTGGTCTTGATATCCCATTAGTCAGTGTATAGGCTAATAAACACAGCAATAAATACAATTACAATCCCAAAACAACTATTTGGTATGACCAAATCAAAGACCATGATTGCCCATGTAATACAGCAGAGCACATAATGATAATGATGATTGTAATGTAAGAAATGCTGGAGTGATGATAATGGGACTGTAATAATGGGTCATTGCATGGCAATACAGCAGTCAGTGCAACACTTTACAGAGTCAACGTAAGCTTGGTGTTCAATTCTAGCTGCTGGCTGCAAGAAGTTTGTACATTCTCCACATGACCACAGGATTTCCTGTGGGTGCTCCAGTTACTTTCCACATTCCAAAGCTGTGCTGGTTAGGGTTAGTGACTGAGGGCATACTATGTTGGTGCCAGATGAGTGACTAGCTCCAGCACAATCCTTGGACTCTGTTGGTCATTGACACAAATGACACATTTCACCGCATGTTTCAATGTACCTGTGAGAAACAAAACCCTTCCTTATCTTTATAACACATGGGATGCAATCTGCCAAGCAGTGAGAGGGGGATGGCGCGACAGAGAGATTCATAGGAAAGAGGTGAAATTGAAACAGAGTGTGATCATAGCTGCAGCTGTCACTCCCATCACCACCCTTTGATGTGCGTTGCTTCGTGATGCAATGCTTTAATGCTAAAAAGAGCAGAGAGAGAGAGAAGTGTGAGACTTTACTAGCAATACTATGGCAGGTGAGCAGGCTTCTGAAAATTTACAGCTACCTAGATAGAGCTGGTCTATGTAATTGAAAAACAATGTTTTGTTTTCTCTTGGCAATTTCCCTTTGAGTCATTGAATGGCTCAAGAGTCATTGCTCTTTTCTAGCGCAGACACTCACTCCCAAGTCTTCTCCCTGAAAATGTGCAAATGGCCTTTTTTCCTTTGGGGAAAATGACTTCCTTCCATTGACAAGCAGGTTTCTGCAAGGGCTGCAAAGCTCAAGAACATCTGCAAACCTTTGAAAGTGTTTCTTCCAGCAGTGAAGTGATGAGTACTACAAAGACAGGCTCGCGGAACGCATGCTGCACATATAAAGTATCTAATTTAATATTTACAGCCCTCCATGATGTCAAAGTAACATTCTCAAAAGATCATAGCCAGCCTCATTATCTCCTGCATTGCATCTGTAATTAAAACTCAGAAGTTACAAGAACATCTTTTACAGATGCATCTTTTAGTCATTTAAATGTTTCTTATTTAGTGAGCACAGCATGGCAAGGTCACACAAGTTAGCATGAATTGGAGTGTGACACACCAGCATGCAAGAACTATCTACTAATTTTGGGCAATGGATCAATTGCATAGGTTAAGACCAAGGAGGGAAAGTGCAATCCAAGAGTTGTCAGAAGGATGAAGCTTCCAAGAAATCAATTGAAAGGGTGTGCAATGGTCAGAAAGGTTAGACAGCTCTACAAACCATCAGGCTCCTGAACCAACAAGGATAACCTCACTCACCACAACACTTAATTAACTCCACATCTATAGACTCACTTTCAATGACTGTTCTCATTATTAATTAGTGGCATTTTCTTATTTATTATTGACATGATTTGTCATGTTTTGCACATTGGATGTGCATCAGTCTGTGGTATGAACAGTATAGTTTTTCCATAATCTCGATATTGTATTTCTTTATTTTCCTGTAAGTCCCTGCAAGAAAATGAATCTCAGGATTCCACCTGGTGACATATAGAGTATGTATTTGATAATAAGTTTACTTCAAACTTACTTTAATCTTTGAGATCAAGAAGAAGAAAAATAATATCAATATTAGCCAACAACTCCAACTAGCAATATCAGCTCCAACTACCAAAAGTTTTACTGTAGTATATATTTACAAAGTGCTTTATGAAGGTTGTTCTTCAGTCTTTGTGTGTAGTTTTCCATTGATTCTATAATATTTCTTTGTTCTACTGTGAATCCTTGCAAGGAAATAAACCTCTGGGTAGTATATAGTGGCATATAGATACTTTGATAATAAATTGACTTTGAACTTCAGAGAACCAACAGCCAGAGCTTGCAGCATTATCAGGGACATGCGTTTCAGTCTAGTCAGAACAGCAGGTATACAAAATGTAACCTATTCTATTTGGTAGTATCCAACATGACTGCAAGAACGCTGTGGCACCATGGTAATGCAGTAGTTACCACAATGCTATTACAGCTCTGGATGTCGAAGTTTGGAGTAAAATTCCAGCATCCATTGAAACAAAGTTTTTACATGCTCCCCAGTGCACGTGGCTTCCCTCTGGCATTTCCAGTTTTCTTTCACAGTTAATAAGTTAATTGATCATTGAAAATTGTCTTGTGGTTCAGCTAGGGTTAAACTGGTGGGTTGAAAGGGCCTGTTCCACACTGAATCTCTGAATAAATATTGATTTCTCCAACTTATGGTAACTATTCCCCTCAGTTTTTTTTTACAGAATCAACTGTGTATAAAATTAAACAGAACATATCTATTTCCCTTCGCTGAGTAGTCTGTGTAACAAAGGAGCATAAATTGCAATTTATTAGGAGAATGAGAAATTAGAGGCCAGTTGAGGAAAAACTACTCCAGTGTAAAGAGTGCAGGTGATCATAGACCACAAGACATAACAGCAGAACCAGGGCATTTAGTCCATTGAGTCCACTTGAAAGTCTGGACAAAGAAACCTTCATTGCTTTTATGAAGGCAACTAAAAAGCATGGGCAATAATCTTAAAATTTAAAAGCCAAGGAATTTGTTCTAACAAGGAATTCTGGAGCAACTGCCGTTGCCATATTTCATATGTAAAATCAACAGCTTCCACAAGTTGTAAGAGCTACTGTTCTAGAAATCAAGGCAGCATTTAATTGTGTGGCATCTACGAGCCTTGGGTAAGCTGGAGTCAAAACCCTCCAGGGACTGGAATCACACCCAACACAAAAGAAAGATGGCTGTGGTGGCTGGAGGTCAATCATCACAGCCACAGGATATTTCTGTAGGAGTTCCGCAGGGTAGTGTCCTACGTCCAATCATCTTTAGCCGTTTCATTAATGCTTCTTTTAATTCAAAAGACCACAAGACACAGGACTAGAATTAACCCATTCTGTCCATCAAGTTTACACTGCCATTCCACTATGGCTGATATATTTTCCCTCACAACACCATCCTCCTGTCTTCTCTCAATAACCTTTGACATCCTATCTAATCAAGGACTTATCAACCTCTGTTTTCAATATACCCAATTACTTGGCCACCCCAACCACTTGTTGCAGTGAACTTCACAGATTTACCACCCTCTAGATAAAGAAATTCCTCATCATCTGTGTTTGAAAAGAACATCCTTCTATTTTGAAGCTATGAGCTCTGTCCAGTGCTGATGCATGACCATGTCACAGGATTCAGCTCAATCCATGTCACCAAATTTGTGAATGACACAGCAGTAGCTGGCCGCATCAACAATGAGGAGTGCAGACAGGAAGTGGTTGTGAGAAGAACAACCCAAGACTAATCACGGAGAAGACCAAGGAAATCATTAAGGACTTCAGGAAGGTGCAGATGAACTATCACCCTCAACTCTCTCTTTAGAGAGAGTTAAGTCCACTAAGATCTTGGGAGCTCACATCACAGATGACATCACCTGGTCCCTCAATATCATCTCCCTAAACAAGAAGGCACAGCAGAACCTCCATTTCCTAAGGAGATTGAGGCAAGCAAGGCTCCACTCCACCCCCAACTTAGCTGAATTTTACAAGAGCACCATTGAGAGAGCCCTGCCAAGCTACATCGCCATCTGCTATGGGAGCATCCGAGCATTGGACCAGAAGTTCCTACTGGAACTGTGAGAATGACTGAAAGGATCATAGGGATCTCCCTGCCATCCATCGGCGACATTTGTCAGGAGTGGTGTGTACACAGGACCTTTAGTATTAAGGATCCCACAAATCCATCCAGCATCCTCTCTGACTTTCTACCATCAGGCAGGAGACTCCAATGTACAAAGTCAAGATTAGTCAGAAGGGGAAGAAGTTTCTTCCCCCAGACCATGAGGCTTCTGAACTCCCTGATGCATCATATTCAAAGTATGACTGGTTAATCTGTTTTGTACCTGACAATATTTAATTTATGCCGTCTACTTTGTTCATTTATGTGTAATTTATGATAGATTTTATCCTTACTTTCCTTAGTTATTGTGTGGCACATCCCTGGTCTGGAGAAACATTGTCTCATTTGATGGTATACATATAACAGTTAAATAAACATATATAACCATAAAACAGTTACAGCACGGAACCAGACCATCTCGGCCTTTCTAGTCTGTGCCAACACTTACACTCACCTAGTCCCACTGGCCTGCACTCAGCCCATAACCCTCCATTCCTTTCCTGTCCATATACTTATCCAATTTTACTTTAAATGACAATACCGAACCTGCCTCTACCACTTCTACTGGAAGCTCATTTAACACAGCTACCACTCTCTGAGTAAAGAAATTCCCCCTCGTGTTACCCTTAAGCTTTTGCCCTCTAACTCTCAAATCATCTCCTCTTGTTTGAATCTCCCCTACTCTCAATGGAAAAAGCCTATTCAAGCCAAATCGATCTACCCCCCCTCATTATTTTAAATAACTCTATCAAGTCCCACCTTAACCTTCTATGCTCCAAAGAATAAAGACCTAACTTGTTCAACCTTTCCCTGTAACTTAGGGGCTGAAACCTAGGTAACATTCTAGTAAATCTTCTCAGTATTCTCTCTATATTGTTGACATCTTTCCTAGAATTTGGTGACCAGAACTGTACACAATACTCCAAATTTGGCCTTACCAATGCCTTGTACAATTTTAACATTACATCCCAACTCCTATACTCAATGCTCGGATTTATAAAGACCAACATACCAAAACCTTTCTTCACTACCCTATCCACATGAGATTCCACCTTCAGGGAACTATGAACCATTATTCCAAGATCACTCTGTTCTACTGCATTCTTTAATGCCCTACCATTTACCATGTATGTCCTATTTGGATTATTCCTACCAAAATGTAGCACCTCACACTTATCAGCATTAAACTCCATCGGCCATCATTCAGCCCAGTCTTCCAACTGGCCTAAATCTCTCTGCAAACTTTGAAAACCTACTTCATTATCCGCAATGCCACCTACCTGAGTATCATCTGCATAGTTACTAATCCACTTTACCAGCCCATCATCCAGATCATTAATGTATATGACAAACAACATTGGACCCAGTACAGATCCCTAAGGCACACCACTAGTCACCAGCCTCTAACCTGACAAACAGTTATCCACCACTACTCTCTGCCATCTCCCATCCAGCCACTGTTGAATCCATTTTACTACTTCAATATTAATACCTAACGACTGAACCTTCCTAACTAACCTTCCATGCGGAACCTTGTCAAAGGCCTTAATGAAGTCCATATAGACAATATCCACTGCTTTACCCTCATCAACTTTCCTCATAACCTCTTCAAAAAATTCAATAAGATTTGTGAAACACGACCTTCCATGCACAAATCCATGCTGACAATTCCTAATCAGACCCTGTCTATACAGATAATTATATATACTATCTCTAAGAATACTTTCCATTAATTTACCCACCACTGACGTCAAACTGACAGGCCTATAATTGCTAGGTTTACTCTTAGAACCCTTTTTAAACAATGGAACCACATGAGCAATATGCCAATCCTCCGGCACCATCCTCGTTTCTAATGACATTTGAAATATTTCTGTCAGAGCCCCTGCTATTTCTACACCAACTTCCCTCAAGGTCCTAGGGAATATCCTGTCAGGACCTGGAGATTTATCCACTTTTATATTCCTTAAAAGTGTCAGTACTTCCTCCTCTTTAATTGTCATAGTTTCCATAACTTCCCTACTTGTTTCCCTTACCTTACACAATTCAATACCCTTCTCCTTAGGGAATACCGAAGAAAAGAAATTGTTCAAAATCTCCCCCATCTCTTTTGGCTTCACACATAGCTGTCCACTCTGATTCGCTAAGGGACCAATTTTAACCCTCACTATCCTTTTGCTATTAGTATAATTGTAGAAACCCTTTGGATTTATTTTCACCTTACTTGCCAAAGCAACCTCATATCTTCTTTTAGCTTTTCTAATTTCTTTCTTAAGATTCTTTTTACATTCTTTATATTCCTCGAGCACCTCATTTACTCCATGCTGCCTATATTTATTGTAGATCTCCCTTTTACCAAACCAAGTTTCCAATATCCTTTGAAAACCATGGTGCTCCCAAACTTTTAACCTTTCCTTTCAACCTAACAGGAACATAAAGATTCTGTACCCTCAAAATTTCACCTTTAAATGACCACCATTTCTCTATTACATCCTTCCCATAAAACAAATTGTCCCAATCCACTTCTTCTAAATCCTTTTGTATCTCCTCAAATGCTCCTCCAATTCTTGCTCCCCATTAAGTGGTCTATAATACACCCCTATAAGCGTTACTACACCTTTCCCATTCCTCAATTCCACCCAAATAGTCTCCCTAGACAAGCGCTCTAATATATCCTGCCAGAGCACTGCTGTAATATTTTCTCGGACAAGCAATGCAACACCTCTTCCTCTTGCCCCTCCAATTCTATCACACCTGAAACAACGAAATCCAGGAATATTTAGTTGCCAATCACACCCCTCCTGCAACCGTGTTTCACTAATAGCTACAACATCATATTTCCAGGTATCAATCCATGCTCTAAGCTCATCCACCTTTCTTACAATGCTCCTAGCATTAAAGTAGATGCATTTAAGAAACTCTCCACCTCTTCCTCTCTGTTTATCCCTAACAATGCGATCAACTTTATTGTCTTTTTCTTCCTTCTCCCCTAGATCTTTGGTCTGAGCACTCTCCTTCTCTATCACCTGCCTATCCTCCCTCACACACTGTATACTAGCTTCCTCTATTTGTGAATTAACCTCCTCTCCCCTAGTCTCTTCATATTGATTCCCACCCCCCAACCATTCTACTTTGTAGTTTAAAGTCTCCCCAGAAGCCTTAGCGAATCTCCCCACCAGGATATTGGTCCCCCTAGGATTCAAATGCAACCCATCCTTTTTGTACAGGTCACACCTGCCCCAAAAGAGGTCCCAATGATCCAGAAACATGAATCCCTGCCCCCTGCTCCAATCCCTCAGCCATGCATTTATCCTCTACCTCATTCCATTCCTACTCTCACTGTCGCATGGCACAGGCAGTAATCCTGAGATTACTACTTTTGTGGTCCTTCTTCTCAACTGCCTTCCTAACTCCCAATATTCTCCTTTCAGGACCTCTTCCCTTTTCCTACCTATATCATTGGGAGGTAATGACAATAAACTTGACTTGACTTAAATAGTACAGGGAGGGAACCCCCCATTTGTTAAAGGAGGAGGACATCTCTGATGACTTGGAAAGGAAGACAGTATCCTGGGAAAAGATGCAAGAAAGAGAAGAGGGAATAGTACTTTTACGGGAGATAGGGTGGGAAAAGGAATAGTCAAGATAACCATAGGAATCAGTAAGTTTATAAAAGATATCAGTTCACAGTTTACTTCCAGAGATGAAGACAGAGAGATCAAGAAAGGGGGAGGGTGGGGGGGGGGGGGTTGTCAGACATGGATCAAGTGAATTTAAGTGCAGGGAGGGAGCTAGATGCAAAGTTGATGAAATTGATGAGCTCAGTATGATGCATGAAAAGGCACCGAATCAGTCATCAGTGTAGTGGAGGAAAAGTTAGGGAGTATAACCGAGGAAGGCTTTGAACATAGACTGGTCCATATAGCCATGAAGAAGCAGGGATAGCTGGAACCCTCGCAAGTGTCTATGGCTACCCCTCGAGATTGGAGAAAGTGGGAGGAGGCCATTGTTCAGGATGAAGACCAGTTCTGCCAGGAGGAGGAGGGTGGTGGTAGAGTTGGTTCTTTTCTCAAGAAAGAACTCAGAGCTTTGAGGCCATCTTGATATGGGATAGAAGTGTATAGGGACTGAACATCCATGGTATGCCCAACTTACCAATGGTCTATGAGTGCTTTGGATGATCAAAGTCACCTGTTGCATGTAAATATGTATTTTTTTAAATTAAGCCATACCACATGCATTGTAAGTATCTGTTCTATACAGAATGGAGTAGCACCACAATCTCGTTGTCATGAGCAATGACAATGAAGTTCTATTCTAGATGATATGCCAGATCTTCACAACCTTGCAGGCTTTGGGGAGTTACAGTATGTGGGTTAGTGGCCTCAGAGTTGCTGGACTCTGGCTCACTGTTGTAGCCTTGTGTACGTGGCTACTCCAGTTCATTTTCTGGTCAGAGATAACTCAGGATGTCGTTAGTGGGCAAATTCAGTGATGCCAATGCCATTAAACATCAGGGGGTGATAGCTTATTTTTTTTGTCTTGTTGAAAGCTGTCCTTGTCCCCAGCACTTGCTACTGATTGCATGAATGCTGCTTGCTGCCTATTAGTCAAGTCCAGGTCTTTTTGCCTTTGGGTGTGGTCTGCTCCATCATCTGAAGAACCACACTAACTGTTAGAGAACTTGACAGGTTGGGCAGATGCTGCCCACGCTGCTGAAGTCCACCAGCAATTTTCGCATGTTGCTCCAGAATTCCAGCATCCGCAGTCTCACCTGTGTCTTCATTATTTGCAGAGTTCTGAATGGTGCAGAATGTTGTGTGATCATCAGCAAACATCCATACTTGCTGAGGATTTAGAAGGCACTGACGAGACTGCATTTGGATTATTGTGAGCCGCACCATATCTGAGAAATCAAGTGCTGGCATGAGGGAGGGTGCAGAGGATGACCACAAGAATGATTGCAGGAGTGAAAGGGTTAACGTATGAAGAGCTTTTGATAGCTCCAGGCCTATACTCACTGGAATTTAGAAAAATTGGGTGGGGGTTGGGTGGAATATCAACAAAACCTACTGAAAATTGAAAGGCCCAAGTAACGTGGAGAGGATGTCTCCGATACTGGAGAGGCTACTTTCAGAGCAGACAGCACTAGTGTTCAGCGTAATGGGACCAGAGACATTGCTGCCCACACAGACTGACTGTTAAGAAGTCCAGGATACAGTTATGGAGGGAGATGTTGAGATCCAGAGAGGGCAGTTTCCCCTACTAGTGTCTGATGTATGATGGTGTTAAATGCTGAACTGAAATCCATAAACAGCAGTCTTGCATATGAGACCCCATCTTGCAGGTGGGTGAGGACACAATGGAGGGTAAAGGCTACTGCATTGACAGTGGATTGACTCGAGCCATAAACAAACTGTGTGTTACTGGGGTGTAGCATTATTCAGCTGCACAACCGCTCTCAGGAAGAAACTATCTTTCAATCTTAATGTCTTGGCTAAGACATTTCTTTATTTCCTACCCAATGGCAGGAGATTTACAGACAGTGTCCATGATGGGATGGGTTTTTAATGATGTTACAAATGCACTGTAGATATCAAGTGTTGTAGATTGTCTCCAGGTCCAGTAGTCGAGTCCCAATGATGTGCTGAGATGTTCTAAGCACCTATTGGAATGCTTTGTGATCTGTCTTGCACAGGTAGAATTTCACATTGTTACTCAGTATGTCAGTATGCTTTCTATTGAACATTAAAAGTTGGCCAGCAATTTTTGGGACAGATTAGCTCTAAAATACCTCAGGTAGTATATTTGCTGTTGTGCCTTCCGTACTATCGAAGAACGCTGATGGATCAAGAGAGCTCCTTGGAGATGTTTATCCACAGAATCTTGAAACTGGAGACAATTCCTACTACCTCACCATGAATGAATATCGGGGCTTGTTTGGAACCTTTTGTCATTCTGAAATCAATTTATTTTTGTCTTCTTGATGTTGACTGATAGGTTATGGATGTATCTAAAATATTGACAAACATCTGCAGATGTACTTATGGATAGTGTGTTGTCTGGTTGCATCACAGCCTGATATGGAAACACCAATGCCCTTGAATGGAAAAGCCTACAAGAAATAGTGGATATTGCCCAGTCTATATGGCCTGTGACATCCACGCCATTTAACATATCTAGGGAGCACTGTCGCAGGAAAGCAGCATCCATCATCAGAGACTCCCACCACTCAGGTCACGCTCTCTTCTCACTGCTGTTATCGGGGAAGAGGTACAGAAGCCTCAGGGCTCACACCACCAGGTTCAAGAACAGTTATTATCCTTCAATCATCAGGCTCTGAACTAGTGGGGATGACTTCACTCACCCCAAAAGTGATCTGTTCCCAAAACCAAAGGAGTCACTTTCAAGGATTCTTCATCTCATGCTCTTGAAATGTATTTATTTATTATTTTGCTTGTTTTGTTTCTTTGTACTTACTATGAAGGCCCACAAGACATTGAGTCTCAAGGTTGTACATGGTGACATTTATCATCACAGTACATATATTGATTTTGAACTTTGAAGTTGTAGGCTTTGGTGAGTTAGGAGGTGGGTCACTGTTCACCACCTACAACTCTTATGTCGGGTGTGTGATGGAACACTCTCCACTTGCCTGGATGAAAGCAGCTTCAACAACATTCAGGAACCTTGGCACCATATAGAACAAAGCAGCACACTTGGCAGGGGATGCATCCACAACTCTTCATTCACCCCAGTGCTAATGCCAAGCAGCAGCTGTGTATACCATCAACAGGAATGCATGCCAGCATCTTGCCAAGACTCCTTCGACAGTGCCTCCCGAATCCACCATCTCTGCCAGTTGAAAGGTTTGAAAACAGTAAATATATTGGAACACCCCTACCTGGAAGACATTAGCCAATCCCACACACCATCTAATCTGGAAATATAATTGCTATTCCATAACCACAGCCAAGACAACATCACAGAAATCCCTCCCTAAAGGAACTGTGGGAATATTCACACCTTAAAACTGAAGAAGTTCAAGAAGACAGTTTACCATCTTCAATTTATTTAGCAATGTAGCACAGCGAAGGACCTTCTGGCACTTCCAGTCATGCCACCCCAGCAACCCCACAACCTTGATTAACCCTAAGCTAATCACAGAACAATTTACAATGACCAATTAACCTACCTGGTATGTACGTGTGGTGAGGTGGAGATACGTCCCTACCAAAGGAGGTGTAAGGCACTCCTTCCCTCAGCTAGTTTGCAGGTCACCCTTGGACTAGGTGTAGCACTTGCTTAGTCCCCCCATCAGAGTCATGCAAAGCCACGGGAGCAGGTGGTTGATGGACATATGAGCAGCTGTTGCATATCACAAGTCCTAGCTGTGTGACCACTGTTGATGGGGAGACAATCTCTGAAGGGTATTGACAATGGCTGGGGTCACCACCTTGTAAAGGCCCTGTCCAGAAGAAGACAATGGTAAACCTCTTCCGGAGAAGTTTGCCAAGAACAATCATGGTCATGGAAAGACCATGATCAGCATGACACAGCATGGCACATAATGAATGAACTTTAGACTGAGAGAGGAAACTGGAGAACCTCGGGAAAGCCAACTCGTTCCACGGAAACTCCTTGCAGAATAGCACTGGAACTAACTCCAAAATCTGGAGTTCCCCATAAACTGCTATTCTACCATGGCACCCAAGGGTACTTCAAGGGCATTTAGTACCAGGCAGAACAATAGCATAATTGAACAATAGTTCAATTTCTGCCTCTGTCTGTAAGGAGTTTGTATATTCTCCCCTTGCTGATGGGTTTCCTCTGGGTGCTCCAGTTGCCTCCCACATTCCAAAGATGTAGGGGTTAGGTTTACAAGTTGTGAACATGCTATGTTGGTACCAGAAGCATTGTGACACCTGCTGGCTAGCCCCAGCACATCCTTGGAGCTGTATTGACTGTCGATGCAAATGACACATTTCACTGTATGTATCGACGTAGGTGTGACAAATAAAACTAATCCTACCTAATCTAATTAAGTGTTAGCTCAGCAAAGAGTACATCCCTTGAATGAATATGAAAATTATTGCTTAAAGAGTGTGATAACCCAATTAAATTCTACATTGATGGTTACCAGTGTCAAGATCTTTTCAGTGGATGGTTTCTTGTCTGGTGGAGCAGTTTTGACAGCTGATGTGTTAGTTGATGCTTATCCAGGAGGTATTTGCTTTTTGTCACTATTTTATCTGAGGCATTTATTCTTGAATACGGCTGTGTCATTTTCCTGCTTAGCAGCTCCATTTCCAAGGTGGTTTAGTTCCATTTGAACTCCATTATAATCTGGGCAAATTACACATTTATCCACTTGAAGCAGGTCAACAATGTCAACACAATAGTGAATCACATTGCACCTGTCATTCTAATGATGACTTGCAATGTGCATTTTCATCTATTGTAAAATGCACTCTGCAGCATTTCATCAGTTTAAGCTGTTTTTTTAAACTCCATCAGGTCCTTTGACAAACTGTTTTCAATAAGCTGTTTTACCTTCTGAATTAAGCAATCATTTCTTATGAGCTCATAGAAAGTGGCTTTCCCATTTTCAAATGTTAATGCAGGTATCTAATCAGCCAATCATGTGGCAGTAACTTAATGCATAAAGCATGCAGACATTGTCGAGATGTCTAGTAGTTCAGATTAGACATCAAAATGGGGAAGGAATGGGATCTAAATGACTTTGACCATGGGATCATTGTTGGTGCCAGATGAGGTCAGAACCTGCTGATCTGGAATTTTCACACACTGCAGTTTCTAGAGTTTACAGACAATGGTGTGAAAAATAAACAAAATAAATCATCCAGTGAGCAACAGTTCTGAGGGTAAAAATGCCTTGCTAATGAGAGAGGTCAGAGGAGAATGGCCAGACAGGTACAAGCTGACAGGAAGGTAACAGTAACTGAAATAACTGCACGTTACAACAGTGGTGGGCAGAAGAGCATCTCTGAAGCACAACATGTCAAACCTTGAAGTGGATGGGCTACAGTAACAGAAAACAATGAAGAGTGGCCGCTTTATTAGGGGCAGAAGGCACCTGCCCCTGAGTCCAGGTGAGCATTTAAAGAAAAAAATCAGTCAAGGGTGGAAGATGGGATTAGTACAGATGGGTGCCCAGAGGGCAGGAAAGACACAGTGGGCTGAATGGACTTTTCCATGCTGTACATCTCTGTATTGTATTCTAGTCAAGGTGGCTTCCCCATAAAGCTTATGACTCAGATTTAGTTACAAACCTGAGGAAATCTGCAGATGCTGAAAATCCAAGCTACACACACAAAATGCTGGAGGAGCTCAGTAGGCCAGGCAGCACCTATGGCGAGAAGCATAGCTGACATTTCAGGCTGAAACCCTTCATCAAGACTGAAGAAAGAAAGCTGAGGAGTAGATTTAAAAGGTGGGGGAAGAGGAGTGAGAAATGCCGGGTGATAGGCGAAATCTGGAGGGGGAGGGATGAAGTAAACAGCTGGGAAGTTGATTGGGGAAAGAGGTAGGCCATGGAAGAAAGAAAAATGGGGGGCAGAGCACCATAGGGTGGTGATTTGTGGGCAAGGAGATCAAGTGAGAGAGGGAAAAGAGGATGGGAAATGGTAATGGGGGGGGAGGGGTTCCATTACTGGAAGTTCAAGAAACTGATGTTCATGCCATGAGGTTGAGGCTACCCAAAACGGAATATATGGTGTTGTTCCTCCAACCTAAGTGTGGCCTCATCATGACAGTGGAGGAGGCCAAGGATGGACTTATCGGAATGAAGACATTTTAATTCCACTTCCCATTAAACCTGCCTCTGGTGCTCCTCCCCACTTTTCTTTCTTCCGTGGCCTTCTGTCACTTTCACCAATCAACTTCCTAACTCTTTCCTTCATCCCTCACCCTGCAGTTTTCACTCATCACCTAATGTTTCTCCCTCCCCCCACCTTTTAAACCTACTCTTTGGCTTTCATTCCCCAGTCCTCCTGAAGGGTTTCAGCCCGAAACGTCAACCGTACTTTTTTCCCCGTAGATGCTGCCCGGCCTGCTGAGTTCCTCCAGTATTTTGTGTGTGTTACTCAGACTTAGTTGCCTTTTTAGGTTCATGTGGATGGTTTTGGTGACAGGTTAGGGCTTAGGGGCATTACGGTTAGAGGAAAGGCTGGAGTCTAGACCTCCACTCCACAGCCAGTGACTACATGCATGTCAGACATCATGGATGGACGTTTGTCCAGCAAGTGCCGTGAACATGGGCCAGCAAGGATGAAGGCTTGGAGGTCTGTGCAGATAGGAGACACAAGGGTCATTGACTTCCGTAGGTACTCAAGTTCAGAATTGCCAAGATGAAAGGGTGGAGTTCAAGGTCCCACCATCAACAAGTCCTGAGGTCAATATTGAAAATTCGAAGTCCATAGTTTGAGCAGATGTCCAGGAATTGAGCTAAAGCCCTGGATCTGTGAGCCCGCGAGTACGCTGGTGAAATTATAGGCTGACATCTGCTAGGCCAAAGGTGCTGGTGGCCCAGTCCTGGGATTTGAGGACAATCTCTGAGCGTGAATGGGTGGCCACATGGATGATAGGGAAGAAAGGGGCTTGCTTTGCTGTTGTTGTTCTGCTGAACTTTGTGGGCATGCTATGTGGCACTTGTACGTGCTGTGACACTCACGGGCTGTCCCCAGCAAATCCTTAGGTTGTGTTGGTTATTAACGTGTTGGCCAGAAAGAATGACAATCTTCAAATCAGTGAATTCAAATGAATCAAGAACAGTGGAAGCAGTCTTTGTTCTTGCCGTGTGCTTGGGAGATGGAGGCTGCCATTTTGTGAAGACACTCAATTCTCCATTTTGTGAGCTTGACATGCTGGACTTGATTAGTGTTTTAAAGAAGACACAAAGACCAGGTAATCTGCTGGACTGGAGGTCATTTCCAAATAAGGAGTTGTTTGTGAGGTGTTCTTTGGTTGGTTATAACATGCAGGATTGTGAATGCCTGAGGCGATTCGAGCTCATTGCTGACTGAGAACAAAGAGCCATGAGTCAGCAACTGTCCCTTGATGGGAAGAGGACAATAGATGGAGGCTGCTTGGACCAGAGCCAATGACCAGTCACATGACCTGAGGCCAATGACACGGGAATGCAACATTTGAATTGTTAAGAAATGGATATAAAAGTGGATGCTTTGTGTGGCCTTCGAAGAATAACCATCGCAGACACAAGCAAGAACAACCCTGCATGAAGCACGTGGAGAGTGAATCGGGACCACCAGGAACAAGGAGCGCCTGACCAGCATAAATTCCTCTGCCCAGGTAATACCTTTGCTATTCTTTGACTATCCAGGAGAGTCAGGGGTACTTAGTAGCTGTGCGCACAAGGTATTTAATGTATGAATTCACGTATTTGTTAGTTTGAACAATAAAGATAATTGTCAGTAATACCAATCTCTCTGTGCCTCACTCAGAATTGTTGGAAGAGGTAGAAGCAGTAATTCTCTATCTCTCTCTTTTCCAACAAATGCAAATGACACATTTGGCTGTTTCAATGTACAGGTGATAAATAAATAAATCTGTATCTTCTGTTTTTCTCTATTTCCTCAGAACACCCAGAGTCAGATCAAGGAAAACCAAAATCAAAATCTTCAATAGAAGCGTTAAAACAGTGCTCCTATCTGGCTCTGAACCCTGGAGAACAACAAAAGACATTACAAAAGCTGCAGGCTCTCACCACCCAGTTTCTGAGAAGAATCCTAAACATCAGATGGGCTGACAAAGTAACCAACTAGAAGCTGTAGGGAAACACAACCAGGAATTGATAGAGATACAAATATGCAAACGGAAATGGGGGTGGATTGGCCACACCTTAAGGAAACAAACCAACAAGATCGCCAGGCAGGAATTCAAATGGAACCTCCAAGTAAAGAGGAAAGAGGGACACCCAAAGAACACATGGAGGAGAAATGTTGAGATCAAAATGAGATGATGGGGACACTCCTGGTCCATCTTCAAGAAACTAACTTGGCACAGAGGATGATGGGGAATGGAGGTCATCGAAGGCTATGCTCCACTGGGAGCTAAGGGCTCAAGAAGACAATGACGATGACTAAGGTGTTTTGCCCCCAAATTATATCACAGAGATAAAAACCCCGGCTTTCAAATTTAACTATGATCATATCATTGATAGAATACAGAGAGAGGAGGTGGGAAAATGGAACAAAATGATCATAATGGACAATATTAATGAGGAGGAAGGAATAATCCAAGCTCTGAAGTTACAATGCTGATCCAGTAAACAAATGTGAATGGGACAAGCTTTCAAGTACCCTCTTAAGACTAACAGAAGAGAAGTTTCATGAAGAAATAAGAGTATAATGTAATAATAATTAGGAACACTAATTTTTGCAGACAGTAGAAATTAAACCAGCCAATATAGTTGGGAAGATGGCTTCATAAAATGCAACTTGGACAGTTTAAACACCAGGAATTGTACAATAACTTTTGCACAGAGACAAGGTTAATTAGCAATTTTAGAGCCAGGGAGAAATGATGAAATGCTGAATGTAGTTCAAAGGCGAAACTGTTCAGAAATTATAGCCCAGTTATACAATGATGGGTAAATTGGCTGAGGTGGATTGAGCTAACTGGAGATAAGAGACGGCAGATGCTGGAAATCTGGAGTTGCACACAGAGGAGCTGAATGCACTCAATGAATCAAGTAGCATCAATGAAAGAAAATGGACAATCCATGTTTCCGGTTGCCTCCTAGAAAAAAGGAATGAGCCAGCATAAAAAGTTGGGGGAAGGGGTGGAGCAAGAGCCGGCAGTGATAGGTCAATGCAGATGAAGGGCTTTTATAAGCACATGATGGAGTGGGAAGAGAACCTTTGACTCTCGCCTTTTGCTCACCTGCCATTCAGGCGAGGATTCACCCATCACCCACCAGCTCTCGCTCCATTCCTTCCCCCTATCTCTTTATGTTGGCTATCCACTCTCTTTCTTTTCTGTCTTATTTAAGAATCTGAACCCGAAATGTCAACTGCCTATTTCCATTGACAGATGCTGCCTGACCTGCTGTTAGGTGTGTTGGGCAAATTGGATACCGTTTTTCTAGTATTTATTTAAAGACACAGTACAGAATAGGCTCCTCCAGCATGTCGTCCAGCAACCCACTGAATTAACCAATTAGCCTAGTATTTAGGACAATTTAAAATGAATAATCAACCAGCATGTCTTTGGACTGTGGGAGGAAACTGAAGGTCCCGGAGGAAACCAATGTGGTCACGGAAGAACATACAACATTTTTAAAAACAGTCCAGTGGTATATATACACCCCATCGTCCATTCCTCCTGATTGGTTGAGGACCAACCAATCAGGCTTCAGCTATCCCACTTTCTTTGCAATTGAATTCCAATTCTTGGAGCAAGACTTCCATCTTTGTTAAAATTATTTTTCTCTAGTTTTATTTTAATGGTTTCATTTTATTAGATGGGCCCAAAAGCCATTGGTGTGGTACTGAAGTCATCTGTGCTGAAGTCAATCCTATGGCCACTGCGAATACAATGTTCTGATATCACCAAATACACTGGGTAGCGCAAATGGATACACTCCTTGATGCAGGTTTCCACCTTGAATCTCATCTGGGTGATATATGTTGCTCTGCATTCACAGGGAATCCTATAAAATCCCGAGTTCCAGATCATCTTTTACCCACATAAACTGTGGTTTGAACTTTCTTACAGGTTTGTGGATAGTATTAATCTGGTATTTCTTCAGGATCCTGGCAATCCTTCCAGAAACCATGGAAAAATAAGTAAGACAAGCAGTGGTGATGGGTTCCTCCTCATTAAACATCTGCGGGTGGGGTTCTTAATGATTACTTTCCATCAGTATTTACCAAGGAGAAGAATGTGGAGGATAGGGAGATCAGTGCTGAGCGTATGGGATCCATAGTGAATTTGTCATTTGGATTCACATCTGTTTTGCCCATAGAAGTCAAAGGGTTGTCGTGGGACTTTTCCTAACTGTGGAAATTTATGATTAGTGGTGTTCCATAGGGATCTGTCTGGGACCTCTGCGGTTCATGATGTTTATAAATGACCTGGATGAAAATGTAGATGGGTGGGTTAACAGGTTTGAAGATGATATGAAGATTGCTGGTGTTGTGCAAAGAATACAGCGGGATATAGATCAGTTGCAGATATGGCCAGATAAATAACACGTGGAGATAAACCTGGTCAAATGTGAAGTATTGCACCTTGGTAGGTGAAACATAAAGAGAAACCCAGAAAAAGATTTGATGAGCAGAGGGATCTTGAGGTTCAAATTTATAACCCCTTCCCTCCTCGCCCCCAAAAGTGACTATAAAGGGTGGTTAAGAAGGCATATGGAATTCTTGCCTTAATGCAAGAATTTATGTTGAAGCTTCATAAGTCTCTAGTTCAGCCACATCTGGGGTATTGCATACAATTCTGGTCACTCCATTATAAGAAGGATGCTGCAGCTTTTGAGAGGTTGCAGAAGTAGTTTGCCAGCGCGCTGCCTGGATTAGAGGGCACGGCTATCATGAGACATTGGACAAACTTGAGTTGTTTTCTCGGCTGAAGGGAGATCTGATAGATCTTTTATAAGATTATGAGAGGCATAGACAGACTGTATATTTTTCACGGTTGAAATGTCGGCCAGAGGGGATGAGAGGGGGTAATTTTAAAGGAAATTTAAGGGACAGGATTTTTTTAAAATATACAGAGTGGTGGGGTGGTGTTGCAGGCAGATACATTTGGGACTTTTAAGAGATGTTTAGATAGGGATATGAATTTGAGGAAAATGGAAAGATATGGACATTGTTTAGGCAGAGAGATTAGTTTATTTAGCCATTTGATTACTAATTTAATTAGTTCGGCACAATGTTGTGGGCCAAGGGGCCCATTTCTCTGCTGTATCACTTTATGTTCTAATAACTCTGGGTCCCACAGAGACAATGGCGGGGTAAGTCATAATAGGAAATAGATAAACATCACAGACTTTAGCTATACATTTCGTTCGCAGTGATGACCGATAAATAATACATGCATCAGAGTAGAGGTGAGCCAAGGGACTAATGACCAAGTACTAACTTAACTCGTATCACCAATGAAGTTACATGAGAATAGTTGAACAAATTCAGACAATTATAGCCAACATCCAGAATTTCAGAGATAAAGAGACCAACATTTATTGGATTCTAGAATAAACCGAGCGTGTTGGAAAATAACAAATATATCACTGGCAAAATGTTTCTCTGGATTTCCAGCATCTGCACAATCTTGCGCTTAAAATATTATGCTGGTAATTATACAAGTGAGATAGATGCACTGTGAGAAACGTTACATCAATGACCTTCTTCAGTCATGTCTCAAAATTACTTGCAGAATCTATCTTGAAGAATGTGCACATACATACACACAAATTAGAAAGTTGGCATAAAGGGGAAATTTTAATAGTTTTTAACTACCTAACCAGCAGGATAGACAAAGGAGGAACTGGGAATCTTTGTTTCAAATGCAACATGAACAGAAAATGCTGGAGCAACTTAGCAAATCAGGCAGCATCTACAGAAAGTCGATGTTCAGGCTGAGATCCTTCATCAGGACTGGAAAGGAAGGGGGTGGGGAAGGAGTACAACTGGCAAGTGGTAGTTGAGATCAGATGAGGGGAAAGGTGAGTGGACGGGAGGGCAGGAGATTATGTGAAAAGCTGGGAGGGGATAGGTGAAATAAGTGAAGGGTTGAAGAAGGAATCTAGTAGGAGATAACAGATTCAAAATCACTTACTTATAACATACAGTGTAATGTGTCATTTACATTAACAACCAACACAACCCAAGGATGTGCTGGGCCAGCCCACCAGGGTCGCCACACATTGTGACTCCAACATAGCATGCTCACAATGTGCAGAACAACGCAAGCAACAACAACAATACAACAAAAACAAAATAAGCCCTTTCCTCCCTTCAATCCACTCACACAGACAGTTCTTTAACTTCTGGACAGACTGCCTCTGGGCTTCCAATCTACAGTCCTCGACCCAGACATTTTGATGGCTGATTTTGACCTTCATTATTGACACTATAATTTTCCAACTCTTGGGCTCAGCCTCTGGACTCACTAATGGCGGTGTCACTGCCCTTGTTTCTCTTGCCTGCATGAACCTCCGCAGGAATGATTGGCCTTCTACTGCAGCGTGCTCTGACCTCAACTCATTCCCGCTTCCAACACCTCATTTACTGACTCCCAATTCACTTCATTCCTGCCTCTAAATTTTGACCAAGTCCCCAACTTCCTGGGCTACCCCCAAAACCATCCCAACCAGGACATGCTCTCTTCTCACTGATGCCATCAGGAAGGCAGTACAGGAGCCTCAGCACTCACACCACTAGGTTCAGGGGCAGTTATTATCCCTTAACCATCTGGTTCTTGAACCAGAGGGGATAAGTTCACTCGTCCCATCACTGAACTGTTCCCACAACCTATGAACTCACTTTCAAGGGCTCTTCATCTCATGTTCTTGATATTTATTGCTTACTTATTTATTATTATTTATTGCCTTATATATTTGCACAGCTTGCTATCTTTTGCACACTGATTGAATACCCAAGTTGGTGCACTCTTTCACTGGTTCTGTTAAGGTTATTATTCTATGGATTTATTAATTGACTTTGACAATATATACTTTTTTTTGCTGTTTATACATCTTTTGTATATGTGTATGTTTAAACTTCTCTTCTGAGTTGCAATTTTTTCTTTACTGGAAAATCAATAAAGAAAGATTGAAAATGAAAAATGGATTTATTGAGTATGCCCACAAGAAAACGAGTCTCAGTGTTGTGTATAGTAACCTCTATGTACCTTGAAAATAAATTTACTTTGAACTTTAATAAGCAACTAATTCTGTGGAACTACAAACTTATTTCCATAGAACAAAGGAGTATATCAAACTATTTTTTCGAAAGACCAGAAAAGGTGCCATGTGAGAAAAGGCTACGGCATATTATAATGGGCCAATATGTTGGTGGTTTCACATTAGCAGTAAAGATCAAAGTACAGTTGAGGCAAGTTGCAACTAGTTGAGTATCACAGGGCTAAAGGTCTTTCAGGAATCCATAATCTACACGTTCTCTCTGTAACAATGACCATTATAAAAACTGTCAGAGTCACACAGCATGGGTAAACTGTCCTCACTGGGTCTCAACATCTCTCTCTAAAACTGGATATTGGACTGCCTGTGGTCTTTCTATCAAAAAGTCTATGTTGACAGCAAAATTTGTCTCCATCACATTGAGTACTGGCACCCCCTCGAGAGCTCTGTTCACCCCCTGCAGCTGTTCACACTGCTGATGCATGACCGTACCTCTAGATATGTTCAAACCAATTGATTCATCAAGTTTGCTGATGAGACAACATGATGTCGGCCTCATCAACACAGACGAGAGGCACCGTACAGAGTTGCTAGTGGAATGGTGTGAGCACAACTTGAGTCTCAACCTAGACAAGAGCAAAGAGATGATTGGGCACTTTAGGAAGTTGCAGGCCCACCACTCATCACAGCACATAAGTGGCTCGCCTGTGGAGAGAGCTAAGAGCACCGAGTTTCTGTGAATGCACACAGTGGACAGCTTCACCTGGTCCTGCAACACCACCTTCTTTAATCAAGAACGCACAGCGGCATCTCCTCTTCCTGAGGCAAGTGAGGTCCTCCAGTCTATTCTAAGCAATTTTTACAGCAGCACAACTGCGAGTGTCCTGGCCAGGGATTGCAAGGCATCTGACCACCAGACACTAAAAAGGATTGCAAGGATAGCGGAGGGAATCATCAAGGTTGCTCTTCCAAAAATCTGAGATATTTACAAGGAGTGCTGTGTATGCAGGGCAATGATCCCTGACATCCATCTCTTTGAATCCCTACATCTGGCAGGAGGTACCATAGTATTATGACATGGACTGATAGGATAAGAAACAGCCTTCCCCAGACTGTGAGACATCTGAACACCCTGCCACCACCCAGGTCTCATGACACATGAAGCACCAGTATTTTTACACTTTTTACTTTTTATTAAACTTGTGTTGCAGTGCACCTTACTATTCATTAATTGATTTGTGGTAATATTACTTTTAAGTGTTGTGTGCGAGCTTGTTGTGGACCTTGGTCTCTAGGAGCATTGTATTAGCTGGTGGTATACATGAATACAGTTGAAATGAAAATTAAAATGAACCTGAACAGGGAAGTGGGCCATTCAGTTCTGTTCAGAAGCAAAGCTGGAAAGTGACCTGAGAGGATGCCAAGAGATAAGATAGGCTAAGCAAAGGAGCATGGAGGGAGATGGGTTACATAATAAAATGGAGGTAAAGTGCACAATGGCACATTTTCATATCTGTACTTTAAACTCTAATTTTTTTATATATATACACACACACACATACATACACACACATATAAGTACATACATGTATATGTATACACACACATACATTACATACATATAGACACATTCACACATATACATATAGTTGATTTTTGGTAAAGTTATTCTTAATGAAACATTGAAATAAATAGTGGTTTGCAAGTGGATTTAATGCTGTTGATTCTGGAGCGGCAGGAGGTCAACATGCAGGTGGAATGAGGAATTAGGGAATCTGAAGGAAGGGAGGACTGGAGCACCACAATAACTCTGTGGGATTTTGCGCAGTTCCAGGCCCCACAGTGAACAATATGCTCAGTGTTGAGGACAGCACCGATTTCCTGGAATAAGGGAGTTGCCTCCGGTCAGTTTTATTTTATTTTGTTTAGAGATACAGTGCGGTCCAACAAGCTGAACCTCCCAGCAACCCACCTGTTTAACTCTAGCCTAATCACAGGACAATTTACAATGACTAATTAACATACTAATTGGTACATCTTTGGACTGTGGGAGAGAACCAGAGTTCTCTCTGGCATTCACGGGAGAACATACAAACTCCTTACAGAGGATGCCAGAATTGAATTCTGAACTCCAAAGCCCTGCGCTGTAATAGCATCATAGTGACTGCTGTGCTACTGTGATGCCCCATTAATTGGAAAGCTTGGCACGAAAACAAATGCAAAAGATTGCCAGATTCTAAAGTATGAGAAAATAACTACACTTGAAAGGGAACAGGAACAGAGAATCATTTCCTCTCTCGTATCAAGAACCAGGGGCTCATTCCAAGGCAAGTGCTTGGCCATTTTGCAGTGAAGCAAGCAGACAGCTTTTGAAATAGTGGCAAACCTTTGGATTTCCAGTAGAAGTGGTAGAGGCAGGTTCAGTATTGTCACTTAAAGTAAAATTGGATAGGTATATGGACTGGAAAGGAATGGAGGGTTATGGGTTGAGTGAGGGCCAGTGGGACTAGGTGAGGGTAAGCGCTCGGCACGGACTAGAAGGGCCAAGACGGCCTGCTTCTGTGCGGTAATAGTTATATGGTTATTTCACTAACCAGAAAGCTCAATTTCTGAATGCATCCAGGCTGACATCAGTGAATTTTTTTTTGGACAATTGAGAGAAAAAGAGGGTGTGGTAACTGAGCAGGAAAGAGTACGAGCCATAATTCAGCCACTTATTAACTGACAGAGCACGAAACACGTGGCCCATCCTTGTGACCCTGCATCTCAGCCCTCCCTGTTTAGACCTTCTTCCCCCATCCCCCATCTACAGATACAAACCCCATCATTAGTTTCTCAAATTACCCCACTTTCTCAGTTCTTCACTCTTCAGATCCGGATTCTACTTTCTGAAACCATCTAAAGCTTTGTTGGTTCTCTGCTTCCATCTTAAAATTCTCCAACCAATGTTTGTTTATCAGACTTTATGGCCATTCTTGTACCAAAACAGAGTTGCTCATGCTCTATACTGGCATACAAGAGTACTAACTATGGAAAATAGTTGTGATAGGCACTACTGGTTCTCCTCGGCAATGACCTTTAGATTATTTACACATCTAAAGTCTACAGTGGGTCACTATCTTCCCATTCTATCAATATTGCTTCTGATATTTGTCACTTCTAAACACAAATCATCCATCATAGATTTTGCTCCTCAGTCCACATGCTTTGCATCTATATTTTTCCAACCAGCTGAAGTACTCACTGTATTGTGAGGCAGAGGAAGAAATAGAACATTACACCATAATACAGACCTTTCAGTCCATGATAAAGTGCCAAAAATGAACCTGCTCTAAGATCAAACTGACCCTTCCCTCTCACATAGCCCTCCACTTTTCTATCCTCCATATTGCCAGCTAACTTAAATCTCCCCTGGCAATGCACTCCATGCACCCACACACTATATAAAACACCTACATAGTTTATTATAGTTTCCTCCAACCTCCTTAAAATTACGCTCTCTCATTGTAACCATTGCTACCCTGGGAAAAATGGACTAGTTGTCTCCTCTATCCAAGCCTCTTCTCATTTTAGACACCTCTATCATATCACCTTTCATTCTTCTTCGCTCCAAAAAGACGTCCTTCACTTAAGCTTCTCACATGCTCTCTGATCCAGACAGCATCCTGGTGAATCTCCTCTGCACCCTCTTTAACGTTTCCAAAATACATCCTATACGGAGGCAAACAGAACTGAACACAATATTCCTAGTGTGGTTTAACATGGGCTTTACAGAACTACAATACCCCATGACTCTTGAACTCAAATCTCCCAACTAAATGAAGACCAACACACCATACACCATCTCAACAATCCTATCAACTTGTGTGGAAACTTTGAAGAATCAATGGATGTGAAACCTAGGATCCCTCTATTCCTCTACACTACTGAGAACTCTGCTATTTACTCTCAATTCTGCCTTCAAATTCAATCTTCAAAAGTCAATCATCATTTAACTTTCTTTATTTTAGTTTTAACTCCATCTGGTGTAGAAAGGCTTTCCAAAGCCCTCTTCAATGAGCACTTCTACAAGTAGCACTACCACAGGAAAGCAACAGGCATTATCAAAGATCCCCAACATTTAGGCCATGCTCTCTTCTCACTGCTGCCATTAGAACAGAGGCAAGGGAGGCTCAGGTCCCACACCACCAGGTTCAGGAACAGTTATTACTCCACAACCATCAGGCTCCTGAACCAGCATGGATAATTTCACTCACCTCAATATTGAAATTATTCCACAAACAATGAAATCACTTTCAAAGACACTGAAACTCATGCTCTCGATATCACTTATTTATTATTATTTGTTTTCTTGTATTTACACAGTTTGCCTTTTTTGTACATTGGCTGTTTGCCAATCTTTGTTTTCCATTGATTCTGTTGTACCTCTTTGTTCTAATATAAATACATGCCAGTAAATGAATGTCAGGGTACAATATGATGACAGAAATATTTTGATATTTTGATAATAAATTTACCTTGAAATTTGCTGCAAAGCAGTATGGTACATCACAGGATCCACCGAGAGAATATTACAGGCACTTCAGAAAAAGGGTCAGATTGCAGGTCAAAAGAAAAACTCAAAAGGTGCTGTCTGATCTGCTGAATTATTTCCAACACTTCCTGGTTTTATGCCAGTTTTATATATCAAGGCAGGAAGACACAGAGAGTGAAGGAGGAGAAGGAAAGGAAAATGATTTGACAGGATGCTCGATCACACTCTCACTGCTGGCGATGAATTGTCTCCGTAATATTAGACAATTTAATATGAGGGCCTGCAGGCCAGCTCTCCCATCCATACTGCTCTCCAGTGATCACCCCCGGAAGACAAACTGGATTGCCTTTGTCTGCAGTTGACAGAGCCTGAGATGAGGAATTGCTGCGCACATGTTCTTGCGGAAAATTGAGTCCACTGCACCATCAATCTTCAGGCCATGCCGTTCAGGGACAAGGGCTAATATTACTTTTGTGACTGTCTGTGTTGTGTGCTGCTGGCAGTGTATTTGCACCTTAGCCCTGGAGGAAAACTATTTCATTTAGCTGTATTCACGGGCTGGTTGAATTGGATTTAAACTGGAACTTGGTCAAAATAAATATACCCACCCATACAACAGTATACAAATTCTGATGAGAAAGTTTGTATAAAATGTATTTACTAGCAGCAAGTTTCCCTTGCTGACTAATCAATGCACCTTGCTTAGCATGCCAAGATCAACTAATCCAGGAGTTCCTGCCCTTTCTTTATGCCATGGACCCCTACCATTAACTGAGGGTTCTACAGACCCCAGTTTGGGAACACAGATTCTAACCACTGATCAATAATACAACAGTGTTTCAAAAATCAAACTCAAATAAGAACATCAGGTCAAGAGACAGTAAAATACACAAGAAGAACGTCGATGTGAAAATATTGGAGCTTATCTTGGCTCACTCAACTAGGATTCAAGTGTTTTCTTTTTCTCTCTAATACAGAGCTAACCAACCTTTGAAAACCATTACAAATATTTTTACAATTGTTCAATTACAATCAATACAAAATATGCTTGATTTGCTTTTAATATTCAGAAGAGTAATTCTATTTGAACCCTGCTGTTATATAAATGATGTAGAAAGGTTGCAATTAAAATTTAGATCTAAGGACGTGTTTGCAAAAGGGAACTAGTGTATTCTATTTCCACAATTATTGCACTTGCCAGGATTAACTGGGCAATTACAGCAAACTCCTCAGTGTCCAGGAGATGATAGAAATGGTGGTTTATCCAAAATTACAGGTCATTTGCTGGAACAAATTGTTTGTGGTGAATGTGTGCATGCATGCATGTTTTTTTTTTGAATGAGAATGATTAAAGAGAAACCCCTTTCTTACTTCCAAGAGGTCTGAAATTGTTCTGCAATCAATTAACAATCTTCAGCATTGCCGTCTTTGGAAACGACCAGTTCACATGCACAGCCTCCTCTAGTTAGCGATATACATTCAGTGGCGTCAAGTTATTCCATACACCCGTTCACCTACTCGTTAATGCAAATTTATAATCAGCCAATCATATGGCAGCAACTTATTACATAAAAGCATGCAGCAATGGGCAAGAGGTTCAGTTGTTTTTCAGTCTAAACAACAGAATGGGGAAGAAATGTGATCTAAGTGACTTTGACTATAGAATGATTGCTCGTGCCAGGCAGGGTGGTTTGACTATCTCGGAAACTGCTGATCACATGGGACTTTCATGCACAGCAGTCTCTAGAATTTACAGAGAATGGTCGGCGAGATAAAAAGATCCAGTGAGTGGCATTTCTTTGGGTGAAAGCGTCTTGTTAATGAGAGGTCAGAGGAGAATGGCCAGGCTGGTTCAAGCTGACAGCAACTCAAGCGACAGTAATTAAAATAATCATGCATTACAACAGTGGTGTGCAAAAGAGCAACTCTGAATGCACAACACATCGAGCCCTGAAGAGAACAGGCTACAAACAGCACAAACATACACTCAGTGGCCACCTTATTAGATGCAGTAGGTATCTGATAAAGTGACCTCTGAGTGTTTATGACCAAAATATCACAATTAGTTGAGAGGCACACTTAAATTACATCAGCTGTTATACAATTACTTGAAAAGGGCTGCTTTCCCAAGGAGTGAATTATTCTGACGGTCACTGAAGAAGAAGCACCTATCATTGTGATTCAAGCCTCTGGGTTGGGTACAAATCCACAAACTACCTCCACACTTAGAAAAAATGATGAAATCCTTACCCTATACTGACAAATCTTTCACCTCATTGAGGACAATATGTAATAACATGCATGCATAAATTAAGAGGAAACTAGTCATCTTGAAGTTTAATATTGTGGATGATTGACAGAGGGTTCAGATTCCTTGGGCTGCAGTCCAATCAATTCTTCCCTCCTTATCAATATCCAAGGACATCACCCACTGTGATTTTTTAAAAATATCTATTCTAGTGCACTGCCCAATATTAAATTAAGTTATCTTTAAACTTACCCGGCTGGAAGGGAAAGGAAATAGCATTTGTCTACAAGAGGAAATCCATCAGCAAGTGTCAGATAAAACCAAAATAAATGTGGTACAAGATCTAAAGATTAATCCCAGTCTAGAATTAGCATTCATCACTTTATAAGCAACATCATTAGTCTTGGCTATCTTCAATCAAATGTGAGAGCTCTAGGAGCTTGAGATGGAAAGCCTCTGCATTTTTCACTCAAAGAATTACAGGAACACTAGCCTAGAAAGTGCAGTGAGTGCATGCAACAGATGAGTGTTGTATCTTTATGTTAATTTTCATTTCAGTCACACATACACCTCCACAAATTTTAGTACTCTGATCTCAGATGGCTTTGAAAAGGATATTCTTGTACAAAACTATACATGTTTATTCTCTCACTAAGGTAAATACACTAATCAGGGTTTTACCAAACTATTGTTAATTTCAAATTAAAATATGATTACCATAAGTGATAGTCATAGAAAAGTACAGCTCAGATACAGGCCCTTTGGCCCACCTAGTACAGCTGAAGCATTTAAGCTGCTTACTCCCATCGACCTGCACCTGGGCCATTGCCCCCCCCCCCCCATGCACCTACCATCCAAACTTCTCCTAAACTTTGTAATTGAGTCCTAAAATCCACCCCCCCCCCCGAGACCACATGGTTCCTTCTCCAAGGATACCTGGTCATGGACTTGACCCTAGAAGTGGGGCAAAGCAGATGGCTTGGGCAAGCCCTCAACTGCCCGCCGACTGGAGAGCTTTAGGATATCTTCAAAATAGAATTTAATACAACACACAACCATTTATGTTAATGAGGGATAAGAACTCAAAAGCCATCCGTGGATGATTGGAGGCATCTTCCCCCTTCTTTTCCAGTTTTAGTGAAGTCTTGGCCTGAAATGCTGACTGTTTATTCATTCCCATGGATGTTGGCTGTCCTGCCAAGTTCCTCCAGCATTTTGTGTGTGATGCTACGACGGCACCAGAAGTGTGGTGACATTAGCTGCCTGCCTCCCTTTCCCCACCACCCCCAGCAGAATCTTCATTCATTCAATTTGACACAAATGACACATTTCACTCCACATTTTGATGCACATGACAGATATTTCATCTCTAGTTTATGAAAGGTCTTGCTAAGCTCTTCAACGTAATTGCCTGAATTACTACCAAATTCTCAACCACCTCAGAAATGATCAGCTGAGAGCCAACAGTTGTGGATCTGAGAAACATTTGGCCAGACTGTACAGAAGCCAAATACCATTCCCTGAAGAACATCAGAACCAGATGGGTTTGCATAATAATCCAATAGCTTTGGTCATCTGCAATACTAGTTTTATTTTATTCCAGATTTACTTAATTACTTGAATTTAAATTCCACAGCTGCCATGGTAAGATTTAAATTCAAGCCTCCAGGTAGTAGTCAAGTAACTACCATTTAGCTACTGTGCCCCAAAATTATTGTCAGACATCTTGTCCTTTAGATGACACTGAGTCTGCATCTGTGGCTCACTGAATATAAATATCCGCTGAACTTTACTGAAGTGCAGGTGGTCTTCCTGCTAGAACACTAATCACAGAATAAGGAACTACACTAGAATAAATTCATTAGAAGCAATGTGCTGACACATTGGAAACATGGAAGCCAAAAACCTCTGCCCCATTTGGCATGTTCCCAGGGCAATTCTATTCAGTGCAATAGGGAACACAAAAAAAACTAAGCCAAATGTTTGCCTCTGCCAATAGCTTCATTATATTAAGACAGTTCTTTTTTTCCCCTCACAGGAACCAATAGGTATTCAGAACAAAAAGAAAGACTAGCAGCCATCTGGATAATATTAACAAAATATTGGCGGATGTTCTTGTTGTTGCTGGCAAGTTCGTGAACAACATCCAGTAACACACGGCATATCCACTCACCCACCTTCTCACAGGTGGTTGTTCCCAGGACCAGAGTTTTATTGCTAACCTCAGCTTCCAGCACAGCAAGTTGAACTTTGCAACGGGTCAGAGTTGGTTTTGACAAAGTTAAGCTTCTGACCAATATCCTTAGCTCAGCTTCTTGTTGTAAGGAAGTAAACAATGAGGGTTTTAGGCCAATGTTTAATCAACACAAGACATTGGTGTTATGTTAATTGGCCTGCATCAAACCAGACAACACTTGCTAAGTTATTTGCACCATTATCACGGAGTTCAAAGAAGCTTGTAGATCATTCTGATTTTGTCACTTAGCACATCAAACATGGTCACAGGTGTAGTTGATCAAATAATAAATGGGATATTTGACACAGCTGTCACAGTATTATTCTGGGATCTCTGCCCCAGGAGCATTTAAACCATCTCTATGAATTACTTTGTCCTAGCAAAGGTGTCTGAAATACCTCATTTACAGATAAAGCCAACTAGTAGCAAAATTGTATAAATGTTAAAAAGTAATGGGGATTGCTAGGAATGACAAGGTGAATGACAGAAAGACTGGGTGACAGAAAGAAAAAAACTAGAATTCATTCCTCAGCCTTCTTTTCAGTGATGGGTGACTCATTTATCTGCAACTCGTTGGAATGTTCTTTCAGTTTGTAAGAATTGCACATGTTTGGAAATCTTTTGTAGCTTTTAAATCTTTTGACATTTGGAAATACTTTATGAATCTGAAATCTGAGAGTTACATGTGTGTTAAGAATTATTTGTCTGAAATTAAATGTGTATCACTAAAAATAAAATAGTGTTTAAACTGTTTTGTTAACTGGAAGTATCTCCTCTTTGGTAGGGAGAGGAAACCCACCACTCAATCGCTGGGCTTTGGCAGCAAGACTTCACTGCAGAGAATAGACAGAGAAATAAATGAGTCCTTGAAGAGTAGATTGATACACTATAAACTCCCTATAGTGAGGATACCAATATCAGATAGGGCTTAAAATCTCCTTTTGAGTTTTGGACTTTGCAAACCCAACACCATCACAATACACAACCCTAAACCATGTCTTAATTACAGGGCAATAACTATACTCACCTCTGGCACATTCAGGAATAGCAGTTAGTGGTATCCCAGCTCTTCTTAGGCAAGTACTCCTGACTGGCCTCAAGGAATACAAGCACAGTGTATCTAACTGAGGATTTATCAAACTGCTGCTCTTAAACATAAGTGGTTTAGCAACACAAGTGGAGTGCAGGGCCAGAGTACAAGCATATTACGTGGTCACCATGCCAGTCAGCCAGAAACAACATTACATCCAGGAGAGTTGGACTGGAAAGAGGGAAGTTTGTAACACATTAGTGCCAGATTCTGCATCCTCAAAGCAAGTGGCTGCTGATAGCAGTGAATCAGAAGGGTACGAGTCTCATTTACTGAGGCCAAGTCTCATGCTCACGTTTCATTAATTTCACTCCCCATAGTCCAAACCTTTGGACACACCCATCCTCTGGGTTCTGTTTGCTGATAGCAACGTGAAGTATTGAACAAACCCAGCAAGATCTCGGAAATCTACCAAAAAAAAAAAGTGGATGCTGTCCAGTCCATAACAGATAAAACTCTTCCCACCATAGAGCATGATTACAATAAACACTGCAACAACAAAGCAACATCCACCATCTTGGCTCTCCACCTTTCGAGCCACGCTCTCTTCTCAGTGCCAACAAAGTGGTGACACAGTAGCCTTAGGTCTCACAATACCAGGTTCAGGAATAGTTATTACCCTTCAGCTATCAGGCTCCTGGAGTAGAGGGCACAACTCCACTTATCTCAAAAGTGAACCAATTCCACAACCTATGGACTATCATTCAAAAACTATAGCTCATGTTCTCAGTATTTTTTAAAATTATTTTTAGTTGTTTTTTTATTTGCACAGTTTGTCTTTTTTGTATATTGATTGCTTGTCAGATTTTGCATGTAATTTTTCATGGATTCTGTTTATTTCTTTGTTCTGCAGTGAATGCCTGCAAAAATTTGATCTCAGAGTCTTATATAGTGAAGTAGTTTAATAAATTTACTATGAACTTTTTTTTTACTAAAATGACACCATTAATCAGTAAACTTCCACAAAAATCACTTTTCAACTCAGTCAGCTATCCGACACAATCCTGTCCTTTGGTCCTCTATCTCGCCCTCCTTGAAGCAACAAGTGTCCTTTTACAATTACTGGAGCAATTCAATCAACTCATCATTCGAGAAAAGTGGAGGATAGATAGATCTTCCACCCACTTGACCACTTAGCCAAGTAGCCCCTTGATTTCCTGATAGCCACAAATCAGTAGTGGCATACAGATCCTTTTCTGTTACATGTGGATTACGGGAAGGAGATTGAGAGATTTGTGACATTATGTCAAGATGAAAACCTTTTCCTCAAAGTCAACAAAATAAAAGAGGTGGTCATGGACCTCAGGAAGGCATTTTGAGATTTGAGAGCCTCAAGTTCCTAGGTATGAACATCAACAACAGCTTTTCCTGTACCAACCATGTTGATGTCACTTCCTCTTGTCATGTCCCCAACAACTCTTACCAATTTCTTAAATCAATATACCATAGAAACCATAATCTCTGGATGCATAAACATGAAATGCTGTAGAAACTCAGCAACTTAGGTAGTATCTAAGGAAAAAAAAAAGAGTCAAAAGGAGCAAAGAGGCTGAGACCCTTCTTCAGGACCGGAAAGGAATGGGTAAGAAGCCAAAATAAGAATGGGAAGAGGGTAAGGAGTACAAGCTGGAAGGGGATAAATGAAGTCAGGCAAGGGAGAAGGAAAGTAAGTGGAGGACACACTCCCCCACCCACCTACCTTCCTCCTTATCTGATGTCACCTATCATCTCCCAGCTTGTACACCTGTTTCTTGTTTCCCTTCCTAAAATTCAGAATTTCACACAGGTTGGGATCAAACCTCACCTGCCATTGTTCCACCCAACCTTTCAGCTGATCCACATCGTCCTTCACTTTCTAAATTCAGCCAACATTCATTTTGGTTACGACAGTTAAGAGAGAATGCAGATTTTATAAAATCAGACTGCTACAGTACAGATCATTCTGCCCATAGATAATGCCACATCCTAACACAGCAGATCCATCACAATAACTTCTCTGCTCTGTCCTTTTAGCCCTGCAAGTTATTATCTCTCAAATACTTAGCCAGTTTCCTTTATAACTTAATGTGCATCTCCATCAAACCGACAGATGAGTTCTATTATCAAAGTATCATACTATTATCAAAGTATGTATACATTACACAATCTTGAGATTCGTCTCCTAACAGGTAGCCACAAAACTTAAAGAAACCCAAAAGAACCGATTAAAAAATGACCATTAAACACCCAACATGCAGAGAGAATAAAAAAAATGCAAACAATAAACACAAACAAATAGCAGTCTGAAATGAAGGCCACAAAGAGAGTTTGTCAACAGACCCTTAGTTCAGCAAGGAGGGGAGCAGTGAGCTGAATTGGCCTGTCCCTCAACTCTGACCCCAACAGCCTGGCCTTTTCCATTCGGTCCAGTGCTTAACTCATCATCCAAGTGTCAGGTTCAGACACTGTGACATACTCTGGGCCTGTACCCTGCCACGTCAATTCAGCCTGGTACTTAAATTCCTTCTGCCCATACAAATGCCATATCCTACCATTCTCTGCACATTCAGGTACCTAAATAAGAGCCTTATCCGTCTATCCGTCCGTCCATCCATTGCCACATTTGCCACCATCACCACCCCAGGTAGCACATTCCAGACACCCACCATCAACCAGCACGTCTCTTTAAACATACCCAACAATGACAGGAACCCTGCGAGGGTCAGATTTTAAAGTGGAAAAGCCATTGCTCTGGGGAAGTTCAACTCTCCTGACCTTGGAAATCCAGGTCCATGGTAAAAGTATTAGCCACAAACTGAGCCTTACTTGGTTGCAGTGAATGACCACAACCTCCTCTGTGCTCTGTCATGCCCTTTACTCTCCACAAAGCCTTCCTGACCATTGCATCTCACTGTTGATCTTGCCCACAAAGTCCACCAAAGATAACTCTGCATGCTAGGACAGGCAATCTCTATCTCACAAGGGAATGAGGCGGGACAGTTATCCTCATTTGATTTATCTAGGTGTTAGGTATCTCAACCCTGGGAGGGGTGGGGAAGACAGTGGCTATTTATCTATGCCTTTCATCATTTTGTTCTGATCTCTCACCAGCCGCTGCCACTCGAGATAAAACAACCCTAGTTTTCCCAACCACTCCTTATAGCTCATGTCCTCTAATCCAGGCAGCATCCTGGTAAGCCTCCATTTCATACCACTTTTTCACAGTTAATATCAAGCAGGAGGTTCAGAAGCCTGAAGCCCCACACCAACAGATTCAAGAACAGCTACTTTCCTTCAAACATCACTGCAGTTCAGCAACACTATGACCAGTCTGCACTGAAATGGACCTTCATGTTACTTGCTTCTAATTGTGTTCTTAATTCTTAAATTCTGTACAGTTTGTGTCTTTTTCTTGCAAATGGTACTAAGATGATATGATATGCCTGTGATGCTGCTGAAAGTTTTTAATTGCAATTGTACATACCTTCACTTGTACAGGTGACAATAAACTCATCTTTGACTTTTGCACCCTGTCCAAACCCTCCATATCCTTCCTACAAAGTGTCGACCAGAATTGAAATCACACAATATCCCAATTCTAAACACAAGGCGGCATGATTGCATGAAACATCTCTCTTCAAAACATATTTATTTAGTGTCCACATCTTTCTGTAGTAGATAATTCCACATGTTCTTTATCAGATTATGAAAATTTTCCCTTCATAAAAAGGTGCCATCCATTGAATCTAACTGGTGAACCAGCATTGTTCCTACTGTAACAGTTACATCTTTTCTTGGGTAATAAAGTCAAAACTGTACACAGTACTCCAAGTTTGATCTCACCAAAGCCCTGTGTAAGATCCTTCCACCTGGAACTTAAAAACTCTTGTAATAAAAGCCAAATGTTGTTTTCTTTAATCTGTTTGCTGCACATGTTCTACCCAGGTCACTCCGTACATCAACATTTCCCAATCTCTAAAGGTATGTATCTTCCATATATTCACCCACCTTCTTGTTCAAATCACCTTGAAACTTCTATGGATCCTCTTTACAACTCACTCCCACCTAGTTTCATATTTTCAGCAAACCTCTATCACAACTCTTCTGTACATAAAAAGATCTTCACATTCTCCTTCTATTCTTCAGCCAAGATTTACAATTCTAATCCTTGAAATATTTACAAAGGCAACTTGTTTACCTACAGTAAACTCATCTGCCCCCTGGTGTTGGTGCCTTGCCATGGCAGGACAACTTACTCCCTTAATGAAGTTCTGGATTTGTGCTGGTGAGCATTTGCCAGACAAGACTTTAAGGAGGAAAGGCCTGAAAAACCAGGAACCACATTTCGTCAAGTTAGTTGCATCTGAACCTGCACCTTATAAAAATCAAAATTGGCTCCAGGAATGGCGACAAAGAAAATAAGAATATCAAACTGTTGAGTCCAAGCAGCCAATGACTCGTATGACAGGTGGTGATGAATACTGAAAGCAAGTCACTGATACGAAAAGTGAAATAGAGTGGCAAAGCAGTCACTTTGCAGATGGCATTTGATGAAGTATCTCAATGTTTATTGCTCAACACATGAAGTAACACATTGGCATGGATACACTCTTCTCTAATTTGGCAAAATAGAACTAGTGTTGTGCCACAGAAATCAGTGTTGAGACCTTACACCACTTATGCAAGTAACTTGAATGGACCAGGAACATGAGATAATTGCTGAATTTGCTGATTATCCAGTAAGTAGACAAGAAAGTTATGCGAGGACACAGAGACTACCAAAAGGATTAAAGTAGATGAACTGAGAGGACAAAAGCCTTGCAAACTGAGTACAACGTAGGAAAGGGGGAAGTACCATTTTGGGAAGAAAGAATAAAAATATTATCAAAAATTATGAGAGTTTACAGAGCTTTGAAGTGCAAAGGGATCAGGATGTTACACACAATTTCTAGAAGGCAGCTAATTAGAGAAGTAAACAGAATGTTAACAATTGTTAGTGTAACTGAATACAAAAGAAGAAAGGATATGATTCAGATATATAGAGCACTGTTTGACAGTGTTATGTGTCGTGTTGATCTAATTTAACTTCTTCACTCAGAGGGTGGTGAGAGTGCAGAATGAGCTGCCAGCAGAACTGTTAGGTATGGGTTTGATTTCAACGTTTGGATAAAAACATTGATAGAAGGGATATGGAGGGCTACGGTCCAGGTGCAGGTCCACGGAACTAGGCAGATTAATAGTACAACACAGACCAGGTAAGCCAAAGGACTCGCATCTGTGCTGCAGTAATCTACAAGTCCATGACTCTAAAAGGAAGGGCGAGAATAGATTGGAAGGAGCTCAGAGAAGGTTTACTGGAATGAATATGCTGAGTTGGAAAATGAATAAAGTTGGAGCAGCGAAACAAACATTAATTGAAGTTTAGAAGAGTGAGGGTGGATGTGGAGAGGATGCTTCCCCTCATCAAAGAATCTAGAGCGAGAAGTCACAATTTAAAACTAAACGGCTGCCTACTTAAGGAAAATAAGCCAATATTTCATCTCTGTGAGGGCTGCGTGTTCTGAATTATTATTCTCAAAGGATAGCAGAAGCAAAGCTTTCAAATACATCTAAAGTGGTGTTTGATTCTTGAATGGGCAAAGTGCGAACAGTAATGTGGAACAGAAAACATGGTAGCATAGCAGTTAGCGTTACGTTTACAGGACCAGGTTCATTCACACCGCTATCTGTGAGGAGTTACTATGTTCCTGTGTACCCGAGTGGGTTTCCTGTGGGTGCTCCAGCTTCCTCCCACATTCCAAACTACTGTACTGTGAAAGTCTTGGGCACATATATATAGCTAGGGTATCCAGGACTTTTTGCACAGTACTGTATTTGTCAATGTGGAGCAAAGAGGAAGTTTGCAAGTCTGGCAGAAGCAAAAGGATATTGGGAATGGTGCATTGCTCTGGGAGGAGCAGGTGCAGTGCAGCAGGAGGGGTGTGGGACAGGTGGCAAAGAAGGAGCGTTGGGTGCGGGTGCAAATACAAACATCCCTGAAACACCAGGCAAGGTCATTTGAATCTAAACAGAATGTCTCCCTAGAGCTTCCCACTCCCTCCCTTCTCCCAACCATGATTCCACTCTCCCTGCCCCCTTCCCACGACAGAGACCCATAACAGAATCAGGTTCGTCATTTCTCACATGTCATAACATTTAGGAGTTTTTTTGCAGCTGGAGTATATAAAATACAAGTAGGGTACCTAAGACTTTTGCACAGTACTCTAAGTTTTGCAAATGTGATGTTGGGGCTGGAAACACGGTGACGCTTGCAAGCTGCCCCAGCACAATTCCAGTAAGATGTTGTCATCAACAAACAGCGCAATCCATGATATGTTTTGATGTACACGACATACCAAATCTCCTTAAACTCCTAATGAATTATTCCCGCTGTCATATCTTCTGAACATATAACACGTCAAACCTTGTGAGGGAAGAGCAGCAGAAGTCCCCAGCAGATCCACCCTTATTTGCCACAAAGTGTATGCATCTTCCTCTTTTAAGTATCACTAATGCATTATGGAATCCATGGGAAAACTGAAGACTAATTTAAGGAAGTGTTTGTCAGCTTTTCAGCTTTTGTTTGTGTGGTTTTTCATCAAGTCTATTGTGTATTTTTTTGTTCTGTGAATGCCTGCAAGAAAATGAATCTCAAGGTAGATATATACAATTAGTGGCCACATTATTACTTATCTCCTATGCATTTTTTTTTAAAGAAAGCGGCCACTGAGTGTATGTAGGCTCACGGTCTTCTGCTGCTGTAGCCCATCCACTTCAAGGTTCAACTTGTCGATTCCAAAGGAAAGAGTGATTTACTTTATGCCAAGTGTTCATTATGATTACAGCAAAAGCAAATCTCTTCCACCTCTATCTGTTTCTGTCAAGTTGTTGAATAGTGCCCCATCTGTGTCTCCAATTTTTCTTTGATATTGCTGCCAGCCTTTTCGTCATGTTGATTCAGGATGGCTTTATTGTCTCATCTCTGCTGTGGCCTTGGTTAGTACACCTGTTTCATACATTCACTGGCCACATTATCAGGCATCTCCTGTACCTAGTAAAGCAGCCACTTAAGTACGTTCATAACCTGTCTGTTTCAAGGTTTAAGGTGTTGTGCATTCAGAGATGCTCTTTTGCACACAAGTGTTGTAACTTGTGGTTATATGAGCTACTGTCACCTTCCTGTCAGCTTGAACCAGTCTGATCTTTCTCCTATGACTTTTAACATTAACAAGAAGCTTTTGGCCATAGCTTACTGACTGCTTTTTTTGTTTTGTCCATAAGACATGAGCAGAATTAGACCATTCAGCCCATCAATGGTGTCTAGAAAATTTAGACACCATTTTCTATAAATGCTAGAGACTGTTGTGTGTGAAAATCCCAGAAGATCAGCAGTTTCTGAGATACTCAAGCCACCCCATCTGGCACCAGCCGTCATTCCACGGTCAAGGCTACTTTACTCATTTCTTCCCCATTCTGACGTTTGGTCTGAACAACAAGTGAATCTCCTGACCAGCTCTGCATGCAAAGCAATGCATATAAGCTGGCACACGATTGACTTATTAGATATTTGAATTAACAAGCATGTGTACAGGGGTGCTTAACAAGATGGCCACTGAGTGTGTGTATATTGATATTAAATTTACCTTGAACTTTGAGTAATTTGGTGATACCTATGCTAATATGATGTACTGCAAAAATCCCTTCCATTAGTTAGAATTTAACCAGGCTTCCACAGAACAAGCAATGTGAATCCAATTGAATTAATGCAAGAATTATGGAATACATGGATTGTTCTATCTGTAATATAGCCTGGAAATGAAGAATTCATTGTATAATTATATATAATTATGCTAAAAGATCTGTCCAGCCATAAGCTACATTTTTACTCCGTGGATTGTAATTCCCATAATTATATATTTCTTTCAAAGATTTATTCTCCTTTGCTTCAGTTCTACATTATATTCAAAATGTTGGGAATATTCCCCAATATATATAATTTTGATCAAGGTAAATATTAGCTTTATTTGTCACATGTTCTTTGAAACATATGGTGAAATGCACTGTTTATGTCAATGGTCAGTGCAATGAAATGATGAGCTTGGGGTTGGGGGGGGGGGAAGCCTACTAGCGCACCTATGCTTCTGGTGCCAACATAGCATGCCCACCGCTTATTAACCCTGATCCTAGTCCTAACCCAACACCAACCATAAGCAATAGCTCAAACCACCCCCACAACCACTTTGCACATTCATAACCCCAGACCTTAAGAAGGAGAAAAATCCCAATAAAGGCCAACAGTGTGAACCAGGTGAAGGTGTCATGGGCCAGATTAATGTGGCAGCGTTGAGTGACACTGAACCTCGGGTAACAAGAAACACAAGAGGGATCATTTTCCCACTGCCTGCATGACTACATCCCACCCCACGTCTTTGGAATGTGGAACGAAAGTGGAGAAGGAAGAAACATATGATTATGGATAGAATGTACAAACAGCGATGGGAATTGAATTCCATTTGGTGATCAAAAGCACTGTAGAGCATTGTACCAGCTGCTATGCTACTGTGTTGCCCCTAAAAATAAGGGCTTGAAGGTTTAGGATTTAGATGAGAATGTTTTCCTCACAGCTGAAACCTTTGAATTCTCAACTCCAGTTTCTTATGATACCTCAGTTACCCATTCAAAATACATAGAACAGCACAGAAACAGGCCCTTTGGCCCATGATGCTGTGCTATACTAATTAAACCAATGTAACACCGTGAGAAAGGTTTCGCTGCTAATGTGATGGTTTCTCTGTAGCAGCAGTGTTTGGGTTATGACTAGAGATAGTGGGGGCTTTGGAATGTGCACTGTCCAATAGGGGAGTGTTTTTCTTTCTTGTCTGCCCAAGAGCAAAGGATTCTCAGTCTTTTGTTCAGCAGAAGATGGAGAGAGAAGATGCCAGAACAGAGACATCATAACCTGCAGGACGGAGTGGACTTGGATTAAGGTTGGGAGTCGACAATGCCCTGGGGTGGGGGGGGGGGGGGGAAGGAAATTGATGGAGACCTAATGGAAGGGAAAACTGTGAGCTCCAACGTGCATGTTAGATTGTTTGCTTTTTCTTTCTGTTTTCTTTACTAACCCTAGAGTCAAATTAGGAATTATAAAGCTCAATCATGTAATTGATATGGTTTACTGTCTGATATTTCACAGTACTGATTTGTAACAGGGTAACACATCACACAGCATCCACACAGACAAGATTCACATGTTTGCTGAGGCCAGAGACCGTCTTCCCGGGACTAACCCTGCTAACTGAACCTGAAGGTTACACCACTAATAAAACAAAGTGCAACAAATGGAGGGTTATGGCCACTGTGTAGCCAAATTCGATTAGACTGGCTAAGCATTTATTTAGTCCAGCACAATACTGTGTGGACAGAAGTTCTGGTTCCTGTGCTGTACCCTTGCATGTTCAAACTGTTAGCACAACCTGTTGTGACATGTGCATGGTTACCACCATAGAAGGTGAAAATTTGATTTGTTTTATAACCCTAGCAAGAATATACCTAAACGTGAGGAAGTCTGCAGATGCTGGAAATCCAAAACAACACACACAAAATGTGGAAGAACTCAGCAGGTCAGGCAGCATCTATGGAAAAGAATGAGCAATTGACATTTCAGACCAAATAAGTGTATATTGCTAATACCATGCTTCTGAACAGCCTGTCTACATCTATCCCAAGTCCCTCAAAAGGTTAAAGATTAGCTTTATTTGTCATATGTACAAAGTATATAGTGACATATGTCACTTGCCTCAAATCAAATCAACAAGGATTATACTGGGCATCCCAGAAGTGTTGCTATAGTTTTAACACCAACATAGCATGGCTAACACTCACTAACCCTAACATGTACATCTCTGGAATGTTGAAGGAAACTAGAGCACCCAGAGGAAAGCCAGCTGGTCATGGGAAGAACGTAAAAACCGGGCGGTGGCAAGAACTGCAACCTCTTTGTAGAGATGGTGCTTTAAAGTGTTGCTCTAACTGCTATGCTAAGCTAGCCACTATTTTCTTCCTCTGATAAGATCACCCTCTTAAAATTTCATCAGCAGTGAACCTTCTGTAGTTCCTCTTATTGACTGTACAACAAGAACCTTGTAGGACATTTATCATGACCAATCCTGCCTTTGGGCTGCTGGTGTGGATAATTCATTACCTCCTTAATAAATGTGGGTAGCTGCAACTCTTTGAAAGTCCTACTGTCGAGCTCACCTTGTTTTCAACTCTTCCACAAATAAAGTTGTTAAGAGGTAGTTGCCTGTCACTTGACAGTGTACAGATGCCTTGCAGGCAGTTGCTGTATGTCCAATAAACATTGAGTGAACCACACTCGTTCATCCATCTCTGGCAGCTACCTGGCTTGCACTGTCTTGCTTCAAATTTTGTGTGGACAGTGAGAGAACTGTCCAAGCTGGGCAGGTTAATGACCGCCTCAAGGAGATGGAACAGAACGACCCACGTTCTGGTGATTGACTGTGAAATGGGCTACATTCTGTAATGTATAAGTTTACATCGAGGAGAACTCTGATCAAATATAATAGTTAGACTCTCCCCCATCTATTACCCCTGTCACTACACTTTAAGCACTTCAAACCTCTGCTTGTAATACTGTTTACTTTATAAATACATGCTGGTATTTATGGGAATTTTCTTTCTTTCTTTTCCCAATTTTTTATTAAATTTCATATACACAAATACAGAATTCATAAGGATACTTAATATAAATAAGATAGCACAAAATGCAATATATATAAATCACACTGATACAATCACGGTATCCCATATTGATGATCAATCAAATAAAATAAATTGAATGATGAAATACAATAGTATAGTTAATTATATTATAAAAAAATCTACACCCCCTACCAAGACAAAGCTGGTTGGTAAAGAAAGAGAAAAAAAAGAGTACTTTACCATATAGTATTTTATAATAATAGCCCAGATCTATATCTTAATAACAATTCAAAGGAAATTTTATTGTACATCCATACTTTAACCTCAAAACTTTATTTTTACAATTTGTTATACTTTATAATTTTTGAATATAGTTGTTCCGGTTGCATGCCACACCCTGACCAACACACCACATAAGTTCCTAATACTTGCAAACGTTTATGCCGAATAAAGTTAATCTCTGATTCTAGAGCATGTGCAATGATGGTTAAACTGATTTACTATTGTCATATGTACTGAGGTACAGCGAAAACCTTCTCTTGCATAGTGTTCATACAGACCAATTCATTACAATAGTGCATTGGGGTGTTACAAAGTAAAACAATAATAAAAGTGCTACAGTACAGTGCAGTGCAGGTAGACAATAAGGTGCAAGGTCACAATGAGAAGTTGTGAGGTTAAGAATCAGGGTCCATCTTCTAGAATATATTCAATCTTTGAGGTGTGCTCAGCATCCAGTGCATACATGTCCATTTAAACTCATCTAGAAGACTGGTTGGGTCTCTGTTGGAATACAGAGTCCAATTTCCCATCACTATGCATTAGGAATCCCCAATAAGGAGTGCATAAAAGATTTTCAAAAAAAGTTTCTAGTCTGAGGTAGTTAAGGAGAAGTTAAGGACCTTGGAGCAAATAAAATTGTACTGCGTTTGAATTTACTGGTGTCCACTATTGAGACAAAGATAAGGAAGGAGTCAATGTTGTGCTCAATGTTTCTTCAGGGAGTGCAACACCTTCACTAATTCTCAACACTCTAGCCCAGGATTTCTCAACACGCAAGTGTGTTTGAGATAGTATTGGTAATGTAGGTGATGAATCAGCCAGTACAAGTGATGGCACTTGCCCCATCAGCCACTCTTATTCTATCCATGGAAAGCTTGCAATCCCCATGAGGTCATCCCCCAAATCCACAAAACTGGAATAGATCCCAGTGCTTTACTTTATGCCAAATGTTCAGTGTGTATAAATTTCTTCCACCTCTATCTGTTTCTGTGAAGTCAGGAAATGGTGCCTCAGGCTTTCTTTGACATTGCTGCCAGCCTCTTTGTCATGTTGTTTCTGGGTGGCTTTATTGAAACAATATTGTCTCATCTCTGTTGTCCTGGTTAGTAGATCTGGTTCATACTTTCAGTGGCCACTCTTATTAGCTTCCTTCTTGATGAAGTCAAATGGACAAAGAAACATTACAGTACAAAGAAAGCCAGATAGTTCACTGCACTCATGTTAGTAAGAGCATTTTGCTCTGTTAAAATTGTCCTCTTTTGTACAGGACTTTAAAACAGCTGCTTTCTTTGCTGGACATGGAACATTCCATGTCTTCTGGATGCTCTGATTAACATTTACCCTACAACTGACACCACAAATTGGTCAGCTGTTGACACTGTGGTCACATTATTGGGAGAAAAGGTACTTAGTAAATGGCCAAAGTGTGTGTTCGTGGGCTTATGCTGCTGTAACCCATCCACATGTTTAGAAATCTTCTTCTGTACAAACACTGTTGCAATATGTGGTTATTTGAGCTACTGTCATCGTTTTGTCAATTTAAACCAGTCTGATCATTCTCATCTGAGATCTCTTATTAACAAGGACGTTTTACCCACAGACTTGGCCTCCACACCTGCTTGTGGTAAATAATTCCACAGATTCACCACTCTCTGGCTAAAGAAATTTGTCACCTCCAATCTAAAAAGACATCCCTGTTCTGAGGCTGTGTCCTCTGGTCTTAGACTCTTCTACCAGAGGATACATCCTCTCCACATCCACCCTATCAAGGCCTCCCACTATTCAATAAATTTCAATGAGGTTCCCCATCATTCTTCTGAATTTTAGTGTATACCGACCCAGAACCATCAAACACTTATAATAAGTCATTCAATACTGGAGTCATTTTCGTAAATCTCCTTTGAACACTGTCCTTTCGAAGATAAGAGGCCCAAAGCTGCTCATAATACTCCAAAGTGAGGCCCACCAGAGACTTTATAAAGTCTCAACATTACATCTTTGCTTTTAATTACAGTCCTCTTGAAATGAATGCCAATATTATATTTGCCTTTCTCGTCACAGACTCAACCTGAAAAGTAAACTTTAGGGGATCTTGACAAGAACTCCCAGGTCCTTTTGCACCTCAGTATTTTGTATTTTCTCTCTATTTAGTAAAGTCAACCCTTTGATTGCTTCTACTAAAGTACATGACCATACACTTCCCGACACTATATTCCATTTGCCATTTTGTTGCCCATTCTCATAATTGGTCCAAGTCCTTATGTAGCTCCTCTACTTTCTCAAAACTACCTGTCATCTTACCCATCTTCATATCGTCTGCAAACTTTGCAACAAAGGCATCATTTCCATCATCCAAATCATTAACAGAAAGAATCAGTCCCAACACAGACCCCTGTGAAACAGCAATAGTCACTGGCAGCCAGAAAAGTTTCCCTTTATTCCCACTCCTTGCCTCCTGCCAATCAGCCACTGCTTTATCCATGCTAGAATATCTCCTATAATACCATGGGTTCATAGCTTGTTAAGCAGCCTCATATGAGACACCTTGTCAAAGGCTGTCTGAAAATCCAAGTACACACCGTTAACCAATTTTCCTTTGTCTATCCTGCCCGCCACTTCTTCAAAGAATTTCAACAGATTTGTCAGGCAAGATTTTCCTTTGAGGAAACCATGCTTACTACGGCCTATTTTATAATGTGCCTCCAAGTACCCCAAAACCTTATCCATAAAAATTGACACTAACACCTTCCCAACCAGAGGTCAGACTAACTGGCCAACAGTTTTCTTTCTTCTACCTCTTTCCCTCTTGAAGAGTGGAGTGACATTGCAAATTTTTTCAGTATTCATGAACTATACCAGAATCAAGCGATTCTTGAAAGATTATTACTAATTTCACCACAATCTCTTCAGCCGCATCTTTTAGAACTCTCGGTTGTACATCATCTGGTCCAGGTGTCTTAACTACCTTCAGAACTTTCAGTTTCTCAAGAACCTGCTCTCTAGTTATGGCAACTTCACACATTGCGTGCCCCCTGACATCTGGAACTTCCACCATACTGCTAGTGTCTTCCACAGACTGACCATTCTTCTCTGACCTCTCTAATTATCAAAGCAAATTTGCCCACAGAACGGCCACTCACTGGATGTCTCCTTTTTTTATTCTTCACACCATTTTCTGTAAACTCCAGAGACTGTTGTGTGTGAAAATCTCAGGAGATCAAACCACCCTGTCTAGCACCAATAATCCTTTCACAGTTAAACTCAATTTGATCACATTTTGTCCCCAATCTGGTGTTTGATTTGAACAATAACTGAACCTCTTGACAATGTTTGCATCCTTGTATGCATTTAGTTGTTGACATGATTGGTTGCATTAATAAGGTCTACCAGATAAAGTGACCACTGAGTATAGGATAGCAATATGGAAACTGTCCCAGAGTACCATGCTCAGGCTTCAAGAAGATTAAATTGTGACATCGAAAAGGGAACTGCAAATAAAACAGAACATTGTTGAGAGAATACAAGAGTGATTCTAGCCAGATTGCTCTCTCTGGGCTGGCACAAATGTGATGGGCCCAAAAGCCTCTTTCCCTGTTGTAGCCTTCATGATTGAGAATCTGCACCCTCAGTCTTTCAAGGACAAGAGCTCCCTCTTATATCATTACCTCAAGCACACATGGGAGACACTGTTGTAAACCACTTTTTAAAAAAAATACTTCTCATAAGATTTCTGCTTTAACAAACTCATGCATTTTACCGGCAGAAAGTGGTATAGCAGTTAAACTAAAAGTTTATCACCTTTCTCATTGGTTAACTATTAGCACGTGATGTAATTGGTTTAATTATATAGCCTGTTAACTAGTTTATTCTCTACTTTAGGATTTTTTACATTATATAAGTGGTAGATTTTCAGAAATGCCACCTTTACTTCCTTAGCATTAATTCCCCACTTAGCATCGCTTCTCAGCTCTGTACTTACTTTATTCAGTATTTGAGAAGAAGGGAAAATCGGATGTGTCAGTATTACAGTTGAACAAAGGCAACTATGGAGCTATGAGGGAGGAGCTGGCCAAAGTTCAATGGAACAATACCCTAGCAGGGAAGACAATGGAACAACAATGGCAGGTATTTCTGGGAATAATGCAGAAGGTGCAGGATCAGTTCATTCCAAAGAGGAAGAAAGGTCTTAAGGGGAGTAAGGGGCGGCCATGGCTGACAAGGGAAGTAAAGAGCAGTATAAAAATAAAAGAGAAGAAATATAACATAGCAAAGATGAGCGGGAAACCACAGGACTGGGAGGCTTTTAAAGAGCAACAGAAGATAACAAAAAAGGCAATACACCAAGAAAAAATGAGGTACAAAGATAAACTAGCCAGGAATATAAAGGAGGATAGTAAAAGCTTCATTAGGTATGTGATTAGCAAAAAAATAGTTAAGACCAAAATTGGGCCACTGAAGACAGAAATGGGTGAATTTATTATGGGGAACAAGGAAATGGCAGATGAGTTGAACAGGTACTTTGGATCTGTCTTCACTAGGTAAGACACAAACAATCTCCCAGATGTAATAGTGGTCAAAGGAACTAGGGTAAAGGATGAACTGAAGGAAATTTATATCAGGCAAGAAACAGTGTTGGATAGACTGTTGAGTCTGAAGACTGATAAATCCCCGGGACCTGATGGTCTGCATCCCAGGATACTTAAAGAGGTGGCTCTAGAAATTGTGGATGTATTGGTAATCATTTTCCAATGTTCTATATATTCAGGAACAGTTCCTGCTGATTGGAGGGTGGCTAATGTTGTCCCACTTTTCAAGAAAGGAGGGAGAGAGAAAACAGGGAATTAGCCTGACGTCAGTGGTGGGGAAAGATGCTGGAGTCAATTATAAAAAAGGAAATTATGACACATTTGGATAGCAGTAGAAGGATCAGTCCGAGTCAGCATGGATTTATGAAGGGAAAATCATGCTTGACTAATCTTCTGGAGTTTTTTGAGGATGTAACTATGAAAATGGACAAGGGAGAGCCAGTGGGCATAGTGTACCTGGACTTCCAGAAAGCTTTTGATAAAGTCCCACATAGGAGATTAGTGGGCAAAATTAGGGCACATGGTATTGGGGGCAAAGTACTGACATGGTTTGAAAATTGGCTGGCTGACAGGAAACAAAGATTAGTGATTAACGGGTCCCTTTCGGAATGGCAGGCTGTGACCAGTGGGGTACCGCAAGGTTCAGTGCTGGGACCACAGCTGTTTACAATATACATTAATGATTTAGATGAAGGGATTAAAAGTAACATTAGCAAATTTGCCGATGACACAAAGCTGGGTGGCAGTGTGAAATGTCAGGAGGATGTTATGAGAATGCAGAGTGACTTGGACAGGTTGGGCGAGGGGGCAAATGTATGGCAGATGCAGTTTAATGTGGATAAATGTGAGGTTATCCACTTTGGTGGCAAGAACAGGAAGGCAGATCTATCTAAGTGGAGTCAAGTTAGGAAAAGGGGAAGTACAACAAGATCTAGGTGTTCTTGTACATCAGTCAATGAAAGCAAGCATGCAGGTACAGCAGGCAGTGAAGAAAGCTAATGGCATGCTGGTCTTTATAACAAGAGGAATTGAGTATAGGAGTAAAGAGTTCTTCTGCAGCTGTACATGGCCCTGGTGAGACCCCACCTGGAGTATTGTGTGCAGTTTTGGTCTCTAAATTTGAGGAAGGACATTCTTGCTATTGAGGGAGTGCAGCGTAGGTTCACACGGTTAATTCCCGGAATGGCGGGACTGTCATATGTTGAAAGATTGGAGTGACTGGGCTTGTATACCCTGGAATTTAGAAGGATGAGAGGGGATCTGATTGAAACATATAAGATTATTAAGGGATTGGACACACTGGAGGCAGGAAGCATGTTCCCGCTGATGGGTGAGTCCAGAACTAAAGGCCACAGTTTAAGAATAAGGGGTAGGCCATTTAGAACTGAGATGCGGAAAAACTTTTTCACCCAGAGAGTGGTGGATATGTGGAATGCTCTGCCCCAGAAGGCAGTGGAGGCCAAGTCTCTGGATGCATTCAAGAGAGAGTTAAATAGAGCTTTTATAGATAATGAGGTCAAGGGATATGGGGAGAGGGCAGGAACGGAGTACTGATTGTGTATGATCAGCCATGATCGCAATGGCTAGAAGCACTGAATGGCCTACTCCTGCACCTACTGTTTATTGTCTATTGTTTTTTTTTGTACTCTAAAATAAACTAAAGTCTTGCAATTAAGACTGCTCGTCATTCTCGACTCCCGGAAGAACCCCAAGGAACAGAAACTAATCAGATCCAACAGCTCCTTAATGTCCGTCTAGGAAGCCATGTGATCTGATTCATGAATCACACAGGTTTGGTGCAATCATCACCAGTTACGTTCATGTTTAATTGCTCCTGATGCATAAGAAATATTATTACATTAGAAATTGCTCATGTTGCTTCAGTAAACATTGCACTTACAGCACAAGGGACTTGTGTCCAGTTCACAAGGGACTTCAAACCTATGGTATTTCAGCATAAATAATGAACCCTTGATAGTTGAGCTTACAGAATGGACAGAGAATCATTATGAAACCATTAAGCAGTGGGCCGTCCACACTGCTTCACTACCAATCATTTCTAGACTTGTAAAGTCTCATGCACTGCCTATCCTGCATGTGCAGAAGCTGAAAATGAGATACATTGTACCAGATGTTCTTTGAGTTATGGTCCTTTATCTGCTGTACGACTCGAGTGAGGATCTTGTGCCAAGTCCAGCAGGAGCAGGTGTGCATCTGATTACCCCCTTTTTTATTACTGTATTTAAATTCTAAGCGCTCCACGCACTCAGTCATTTTTAATAAGGTGCCACTGCAAACCTGTAGCACACCACTGCATAAACAGGCAGTCTCAACGATCTGGAAGATAAGGCGGGGAGGTATCAGCGAGTTTGTCTCGGGACTGATGAGCTGTTTCAGAAACTGTTCAGGAGATTAAGTTCAGCTAGCTAACGAGAGAAACTAGCAGTCACAGTGCCCTAGCGCAATGATCAAAGTTTCCCATCACAGTAGCCACATTCAGCCCCTCACAAATCTTCCAAACACCCATTTTACAATACCCTACTCTAAAGAGTAGTTTTTTCTGTCACACATTCATTGAGACATCAAAACATACAGTGAAATGCATCATTTGCATCAATAGCCAACACAGTCTGGGTTGTTCAAGTGTCACCAAGATTCTGATACCAAAGTAGCATGCCAGCAACTTACTAACCTTTACGTCTTTGACATGTGGGAGGAAACTGAAACACCCAGAGGAAACCGATATGTCTCACAGGAAGAACTTGCGAACTCCTTACAGACAGCAACAGACATTCAGCTGGTTCTCCAAAACGTAACACTAACTGCTAAGCTGCTATGCTGCAATTCATTCTTGTAATGCTCCATCAGCTACCCCAATTCTACTATACGCAAAGAAGGAGCAATTTACAATGGTCAATTAAGCCTTCCAACCGGCAAGCAATTAGGGTTGAGGGCAAAACAAAATACTAGGGAGGACTCATCCAGCCAAAATATTCTGCAGATGCTGGAAATCTACAGCAACACACAAAGTGCTGGAGGAACTCACTGAGTCGGGTAGCATCAATGGAGAGGAATAAACATTTGGCGCATCTAGCCGAGACCCTTCATCATGATGACCCTTCATCAGTCCTGAGGGATATGGATGATACCCAGGAAGACGACTTTTAGAATAAATTGGCATCAGCAGTGGCACAATATTGTGGGTCAAGTGGCCTGTCCACTGTTGTACACCTCTAAAGTTCTCTATAGTCTTTTACCACAGCAGCTCTCCCTCCCTTCCCACTTTCCTTCTGGCCACCTGGACCAGTCCTGCTGCCACAGACCAGATTGTTGCTGCTTTCTCCTGAGCGGCCATCCCTATCATCAATAATATCTGAAACACAAGAGGTTCTGCAGATACTGGAAATCCAGAGCAACACAGACAAAAAGCTGGAGGAACTCAGCAGGTCAGGCAGCATCTGCAGAGGGAAGTGAACAGTCGATATTCTGGGCTGAGAACTCAATATCTTGGGTATGTGTTTCAGGGGAATCCTCCACTGTCTATAGAATCAGGGCTGTTCAGACTACTGAGCTTGCTTGATAAAAAACAATTACACAAATTTACTCAGTGTCTGAACAGGATCTGGCAAGAATTTAACATTTCTGATACAGGTTTTGGCCCAAAATGTCAAGAATTTCTTTCCCATCCACAGAGGCTACTCGATTTTCCATCTTCTTCCAGCAGATTGTTTGTTGGTCCAGATTCTGGCATCGACAGTCTCCTGACTCCACTTCCGAATTTCTGCTCCTCCTCCAGAAGTTTTTGAGTGACAAGGGTTTTTATTTTCTTCAAATAACTGCATGAGCTGTAGCTGGTTAGTTCCCAAGATATCCCTTTAAGACCACTGAGCAGAATCTTTAGATTCAGGAATAGATTGCTGCAATTTGCTCTCAATATCTTGTAAGAGTTCTTGATATTGTGTTTTACGATGTTAAAAGATGCTATATAACTGTACATTCTCCAGAGTGCATGGTGTGTTGGCCTTCATTAGATTGAGTTCAAGAGGTAATGTTGCATCTCTATAAAACCCTGGCTAGACAACACTTGGAAAATTGAGTTCAGTTCTGGTTATCTCATTCCTGGAAGGATGTGGAAGCTTTAGAGAGGGTGCAGAGGAAGTTCACCAGAATGCTGCCTGGATTAGAGAGCATGTCTTATGAGGAAAGGTTGTGCGAGCTAGGACTTCTTTGAAGTGAAGGAGAATGAGAAGTGACTAGATACAATGAACAAGATAATGAGACATTGATCGAGCGGATAGCCAGAGACCTTTTTCCCCAGGATGGAAAAGGTTAATACAGGGAAGCATAATTTTAAGGTGATTGGAGGAAAGTATGGGGGGGGGGTGGGGGACGTCAGAGGTAAGTATTTTTAAAACAGAGTGGTGGAAGACCCTGTCAGGGGTGATGGGAGAAGCAGATACATTAAGTACCTATTTAAGAAATTCTTAGATAGATACATGGATGATAGAAAAATGGAGGTCCATGTAGGAGAGAAGGATTAGACTTGATGATTGTCACAACAGTATAAGCCAAAGGGCCTATATTATGCTGTAGTGTTCAATGAAGCAAATTAATAAAGAAATTGTCCATCCAATCACCAACCAAAGACCAGTAATTCTTTTTAGGGCAAAATAAATTTAAAAGCAGCATTTCAGTCTGCCTAATAAAATTTATATTTAAAAGTTTCATTAAGGAATCCTCTTCCTAAATTTAATTTACAGCAATCCTCAGTTCACGCAATACTGGAATACTGATTTCTAACTGAACATATTGGTTGAAATGTGTTTGGCACTCATCCCATCTGAAGGCACACATATTGCTGCTTGTTCGTGTTATAAATAATCTCAGTTGATATTTAACATGACTTTAATTTTAAATCTTCACTGGGTAAAACTCCATGTACCAGAGATTTTCCTGCCTCCTCATCAGTTGCAGTTTATGAAGAACTGTTATTTTAAATTTGTCTGTCCTAGGGTTGAGGCCCGACTGTGTGTGAGTGGATGGGAAAGGAACTTGTTTTGCCTTGTTTTGTTTCATCAGTGTCATATGTTGGCTGCATATTCTGCTGAAGATTGTTGGCATGCTGTGTTGACAAAGGAATATGAGGCTGCCCTGTGGGCTGCCTCCAGCAAACCATTAATTTATTTTTAGAGATACAGCATGGAACAGGCCCTTCCGGTTCAACAAAACCACCACCCAGCAACCCAGCTAATAACAGGACAATTTAAATAACCAGTTAACCCACTAAACGGTAGGCCTTTGGACTGCGGGAGGAAACCGAAGCAGTTATAATAAACCAGATTCTGAAATGTTGGCAAATGGGACGAGCTTAGATGGGTTTGAACCAGTGCAGAAAACTTAACTCACCTCAACTCTGAACTGATTCCACAACATACAGACTTAAGGTCTACACAAATCAAGTTCTCGGTATTATTTAATAATATATTTTATGGTTCTTTGCCTGCCTTTGTTTATTTATAGCTTTCGGAAATTCTATCATATCTTTATTTTTTTTTGTAAACACTTATGAAAAAATCTTAAGGTAGTATGTGATAACGTACATGTACTTTAATAATAAATTTAATCTGAGCGACTCAGTCTGCTTTTGTTAAGCTGTCTGACTCTATGACACTGGACACATCCAATGTATTTCCAGTTATTGAACTCCATCTTCAACCCAACTACGGGAAATAACTTTTAGGTCTTTATGCTGCCCACAGTTCTCATGTTGAACTTCCCTGCTCACTCTTCCTCCCCTTTATTACATACAAAATAACGTATTGTTAAAATCTGAATACTAATTTTCTCCATTCCCAAAGACATGGCTGGATTCTACCTCCATGTCTTTCTTACACAAACTGTACAGAAAGTCACCACATTTTGGTTAATCCAGAATGCTAAGAACTTATATTAATTTTTTTAAAGAGCTTTCAAAGTTCAAAATAAAATTATCAAAATGCATGAATGTCACCATATACAATCCTGAGATTCATTTTCTTACTGGTATATTCAATCAATCCAATAGCCTTAATAGAATCAGTCGGGCAGACAACCAGTGTGCAAAAGACAACAAACCGTGCCAATAAAATAAAATAATAATAATAGTACACAAGCAATAAATAGAGAATATGAGATGAAGGGGCCTTGAAAGTGAGCCCATAGGTTGTGGGAACATTTCAGTGATGGGGCAAGTGAAGTTGTCCTAGTTGGTTCAAGAGTTTGATGGTTAATCTTCCTGACCCTGGTGGTTTGGCTTCAGCACCTTCTTTCTGATGATAGACAATAGGTGCAGGAGTAGGCCATTCAGCCCTTTGAGCCAGCACCGCCATTCAATATGATCATGGCTGATCATCCACAATCAGTACTCCGCTCCTGCCTTCTCCCCATATCCCCCTGACTCCACTATCTTTAAGAGCTCTATCTAACTCTTTCTTGAAAGCATCCAGCGAATTGGCCTCCACTGCCTTCTGAGGCAGAGCATTCCACAGATCCACAACTCTCTGGGGGAAAGAGGGATGCGACTTTGCTGCAGCATCAGTCCACGTAGGTGTGCTCAGTGGTGGGGTGGGCTTTACCCATGTATACTGAACCGTAATCACTACTTTTGAGGATTTTCCATTCAAGAGCCTTCGGTGTTTCCATTGGTGTTTGCCGAATCTCCGTAAAGAGGTAAATAACCACCTTTCCTGCGTTGTTCTACAAAATTAGTTAATAACAAACAGTGCACAATTAAGAAAAGCACATTTCAAAGTCTGCAGATTTATCACATTTACATGGAAGTATACAGTAAGATGCATCATTTGCTTTGATGATTAACACACCCAAGGATGGGCAGCCCGCAAGTGTTGCCTCACATTCCAACGCCAACAAGACATGCCAGCAATGTTTAGAACAACACAAGACACTAGTAACGAAAACAACAGTAAAACAAGCAAACCCTTTTCCTACCTCCTACACACACACACACACACACACACACACACAGATAGACAGACTTCCAACTCCAGGACAAATCTGTTGCAGTAGGAGGGATAAAGTTGCTTTTACATAGTACCATCTAGGACTTTCCAAAGTAGGTAACATCCCTTTCAAAGAGTTAAATTGGTTTATTATTGTCACATGCACTGTGATTGTGAAAATTATTTTGAATACAGAGTGGAATGTGCTGCATGGTGCTCTGAAAGCCAGGTGGTGGGGCATGAGCCCATGATTGACTTCATTGCTTCTCTGTGATTGAAGCATCGAGCAAGGTTGAAGTCAACGATGAATGAATGTTCAGCACCATCTGACTGCAGTTAACTGGTCTTCTTCCCCCTCTCGTTAGCTGCTGTCAGAGGAAGGAGCAGGCGTCTTTGGTTCCATATTGCAATGATTGATCGGCAAAGCTCGTGGCTGTGGACTAGTTTTAGTTACATGTGTTACTGGATTCTAGTTGCTGTTTTTGAACAGTTTGATCTGGATGATCAGTGACGACTGGGTCTCTTGGGTGAAGACTGGCACTGTCAGTGCTGAACTGAATTAAACTGAATACACTTGAACTCCTGGTTTTATGTTGATATTCTATATACTGTTCCCCTTTTGCTCTTTGCTGTTTGTGCAATTTAGGTTTCTTTTTTCTCCCCCACATTGAATGATGTCTTTATAGGAACAGATGCCATGGTGTTTTGTTTGTTGTGTGGCTGCCTACAGGAGGCCGAATCTCGGAATTGTACACTTTGATAATAAACGTACTTTGAACTTCGGATTCATTGCAATAGTGCATTGTGGCAGTCCAGGCTAAATCAATAACGGTGCAAAACAAAATGCTACAATCACAAAGAAAGCACAGTGCTGAGAGACAATACCAGGTATGACTGTAAGGTAAGGAATTTACCTTACTGTGCTAGCGACCACTCAGTGTTTTTACAGCAGCAGGATAGAAACAGTAATGGTGGTAGTGCTTTCAGGCTTTGCTATCTTGTGCCCAATGGGAAGGATGGATGCTAGCTCCTTTATCAAGGTGGAGAGAAGTGTAGAGTCCATGGAGAGGAAGCTGCTTTCTGTGATGTATGAGCCAATAGGAGGAGATACATACATCACACCATAGCTTTACTTGGTTTGGTATACACAAGTGGATGAGAGCAGTGACCAGGCAGTTGCTGTAGAGAGACTGTGCTTATAACATCCTTGGCCTTGGAGACGTCCAATGTCCTGGTACACCCTATGGGCACTTCACACCCTAACTCGAAGAGCTGAACAATTTAGAAAGCGGTCCTTGTGCTAGCAGCTTGAGCTGTTGCTAATTAGGAAGAAAACAATCTCCAGAGTGTGCTGCCTTGGCAGTTTTGCTGGCATTTAGCCCAGCATTCTTTTATTATTAATTTACCAAGTAGGAAGTCTGAGGAAACATTAATCTAAAAGCCACTTACAGTGCATGGCTGGACATTCTAGCAGGTGCAGCATAGATTTCCCAAAAATAAATTTAAATGGTTGGGGAGGTTTTGTGTTTTCTTGGAAGAGAAAAAGGCAATACAGTATGCATCAAAACCTCCGTTATCAACTCCCCGTGGGTAACACCATCTGTCGATACTGTTTAATCCCAACATTACTCTTTAAATTGTAGGCATTGCTAGAGATAAAGAGTGTTTCTTAAATTTTTAAATTACTATCAGGTAGCGAGAACATTTAACCAACAACACATCAGCCAGAATTTTTATAAAGAGTCTGTCAGCGTTCACTGTCCTTATGAATAGTAGCAAGAGTAGCCAACTTAAGGCCTCTTAAGTTTATTTTCCCATTTAATAAGATTACAGCTGATTTCAGTACAACCTTAATTCTGCATTTCTGTCAACTGAACTAACCTTTTACCATCCTGACAGAACATTCTATACAAAAGCACATCGAGGTGGAACATACACCGGGGCACCAGATCCCATTAAATGTCAGAAGCTAATTCTTTCAGCATTTAGATAACATTTTCTTTTTCTACATTACATCACCTAGGTGAGATCTGCATCCCTGTATGATGGACTTTCTAAGCACATAGAATACTACTGCATGCTACAGGCCTTTGGTCCACGATGTCATGTCAACCACTTAACCTATTCTAAGTTCAATCTAACCCTTCCCTCCTACGTAGCCCTCCATTCTTTAAAATCATCCCTACAGGTGTACAGGAGTGAGAAAGATCAGCAGATTGAGTGGTGTCATAGAAACAACCTTGCACTCAACTTCAGTAAACCTAAAGAAATGATTGTGCAACCCAAAAAGAGTAAGATAAGGAAACATACACCAGACCTCATCGAGGGATCAGAAATAAAAAGGGTGAGGAAGTTCAATTTCCTAGTTGTCAATATCTCTGAGGATCTATCCTGGGACCAACATATCGATGCAGTTACCATAAGATATAGGAGCAAAATTAGGCCATCTGTCCCATGCACTCTGCTCCACCATTCAATCCTGGCTGTTTCTTTTTTAAAAATCTCTTTCTCAACCCCAGTTCCCAGCCTTCTCCCTGTAACCTTTGATGCCATGTCCAATCAAGAACCTATCAATCTCCGTCTTAAGTACACCAAATGCCCTGGCCTCCACATTCAAGTATTTCTTCTTTTTTGGAATATTCATGTCCTTCACCTTTCTCATTCTTTCCTGAAATGCACAACATCGCTGCTCTGCTGACATTCCTGCCAGCAACTCCTTCCAGTTTACTTTGGCCAACTCCTCTCTCATACCACTGTAATTTCCCTTACTCCACTGAAATGCTGCTACATCAGACTTTATTTTCCCCTTTAACAGAGCTGCAAAATGAAAGACCTACAGCCCAACAGTAACAATGTGAACTGGGCATTACATAAAAGTTTCTTAAATGTTCCTAATGTGTCTGCCTTTATCACAACCCCTGGCAATGTGTTCATACACCCACAACTCTATTAAATAAAACTTCCCTCGGGTATTCCCCACCCCCTATATTTTCCTCCAATTACCTTAAAATTATTTACCCCCTTCTTTTAGCCATTCCACTCTGGGAAAAAGGTACAAGTGGCTATCCACTCGATCTACTCCTCTTATACACCTCTATCAAGTAACCTCACATCCTCCTTTGCTCCAAAGACTCACTCAACTTTTCCTCATAAGACATGCTCTCTAATCCAGGCAGCACCCTGGTAAACCTCCTGTAAAAAGGAAACCATTTAAGTGCTGAAATGCCAAGGCTGCAATTGGCAGCATAATAGCGACCGTAAAGCTTTTCAGCACGAGCAATCGGAGTTCAATTCACACCGCTGTCTGTAAGGAGCTTGTTCACTCTCCTCATGACATCAACATCAACAAATGACCTGAACTTGGCTGTAATTTGTCAATGTTGGATTTGAATATAGTGTTGTCATTTTTCTTGCAGTTTAACTCTAAGCTTGTTTTTTGTGAAATTACTTATATAGAAATATATATAATTGTTCAGCAAATTTTGCAGCAGTAAAAGCATACAGTTCCTTCTGTATTTTTCTAGAAACCTCCTAGTATTCTGTGACAGGTGTTACAACACTAGAATCGGGCTAGTTTATCGTTCAATTATATTGTCATCTCCACTCAAATGGTTTTCTCTTGGTCTTTTCTACGCTCTCTCAGTTCCTCTTTCTTGGTCATTTCCCCCTCTTGTAATAATTAATAAAACAATTGTAAGAAATAAATTCTACGTCTCTTTCTTTACTTCCAAATAAACTTTGGATCACAAAAGCATCAGGATCCAACACCAGGGAAGGGCTACCATCCCTTCCCAATCACAAGTAGAGGACAATAGCCCAGGACCATCCAATAACAGTTCTAAATTTCCAAATAGATTTATACCAGCAAATGCCGTCTCTGCACCTGAGCATATTACATTGCTTGGAGTCTATTAGTAAAGAAAGTGAGTGGGAAGGAAGCCCAGCACTCACCGTACCTGCTCCCCGACTCTGTTCCTGGGCAGCATCTGCAAATGGTACAAATGAATTGAGGCTTCCGTGCTGCCACAAATTCAGACAGGCATCACATGATACAGGTTCTCACAAGGTTATGACAATATTGAGCTCCTGAGAAACATTTGCAACACCAACAGCTCACAGGTTAGAAATGTGGATAGTGCACAATATATTTAAGGAAAAGGAAACAAGGCCAACCAAGGGAAGTATCGTAAAACCAGGGCATGTAATTCATCTGAATTTTACCAAAGACCACAGTCCCACCCAGAAGTGATCAGAATCAGATTTAATGTCACTGACATACATCATTAAATTAGTTGTTTTGCTGCAGCAGTACACCGCAATATGAAAAAATTAAATTCTGCACACACAGTTTATATTAATTTATATCAAATTAAATCAGTAGTGCAACAAGAGAGCAGAAATTGTGAGGCAGTGTTCATGAGTTGGCTCATTGCCCATTAAGAAATCTTGTGGCGGAGGGGTAAAATCTGTTCCTAAAATGTTAGGTGTTTGTCTTCAGACTTCACTACGTCCTTCTTCATGGAAGCAATGAGAAGGTAGGATGGCATGGGTGTGGGGATCCTTCACGGTGGATGTTGCCTTTTTGAGGCATTTCCTTTTGAAGATCCCTTTAGAACAGAGATGAGGAACTTCTTTAGCAGGAGAATGGTAAAACTGGAATTCATTGCCACAGTCATCTGTGGAGGCCAAGTCATTGGACATATTTAAAGCAGAGATAAATAGGCTTTTGATTAGTGTAAAATCCAAAGGTTATGGGGAGAAGGCAGAAGAATGGGGTTGAGAGGGCTAATAAACCAGCCATGATGCCAATGCTTGCAGAGTAGACTTGATGGGCGATTTGACCTAATTCTACTTCAATGCATTAAGTTCTTAATAAACAAAAATCTTCATTTTGAAATAAGTACTTCTTTAAATCAGGGCCCACTATCCCAGGCAAGGCCACAGTTGACTACCCAAAGCTAATTGCCATTTTGTTCCTCAAGATTGTCACTACCAGAGGAGGTAGTGTGGAAAGTATCATCCACTGCCTGGGATTAAAATTTTCCCCAAAGTCGTGCATCTCACATAGCCTCGAACAACCAAGTCCAGCTCCTGGCCTTTATGTGTGGCTAAGCTATTAATCCCAGCTGAACTGCTTCTCCTGACAGGACAAGTGGCAAAGGTGGGTTACTGGTGCCTTTAAATCAGTTAGCTCAGGCAGATAGTGTTTCTCAGCTGTAGTTGGCAGCTTACCTCAGGGAAAGAAAACTCCGATCCCAGACATCCACAGCCATGCGGCTGTACTCATTCATAAAGAAGGCTTCAGCAGTTAACCACAAGGAAAAATGTGGAAATGGAGTCCCGAAGGGCAGTTCATCATTGAGTTCAGCGCTGACTAGCAATTCCTGTGACACTGTTGGTGCCAATTTATATCCGTCTCTGTCGCTCCTTTGGATTCATCAGCTGCATAGAGGGGAATGTCTGCTATATGGGCAACAGCTTGCTCTCCATATCCTACTGCCCCAGCTTGTGTATCACATCAGCAGCTAAGAGAAAATATCCACAGAAGACCCCGACCAAAGGGGGGCCTCAGTCGCCACTTGGACAAATAAAACAGGATGCTGGCAGAGATAACCAAGGTTATTTCTCCCAATGGCTCAAAATAGGCAAAATCCACATTGAGTTGAATGCCCTCCAATATGGCATTCTACAAAGACAACAAGAGCTCATAACAATACAAAAACTAATATTTTAAAACAATGTCACAGTTAGTTTCCCTGCCACAGAGTGATCAATGGTTAGGGAGGAGGAAAGAAGAATCTGGAACTGGTGGTTAGTTTTAGTAATAGAAAATCATCATTTGGGGATGGATGAATTAATGCAAACTGAATGATGTTCTTTGTTCAAAAACTCCCTGTGATAAAGAAATGGCTCTCATTCTTCTATATCCTGGCTTAAGAGAAAGAATTGTTGCACATTTTCGCCCCTATGAAGCAGATATCTTTTTAAAAGATCGCAGCAAAGGCAATTACTTTAAGGATGAGAACCAAAGAGCGCAAATGATACAGGGATTCTCACAAGCTCCATAAGGCATGAGGATTACAAGAATCATTTGATTAATTCCATAACATTGCAATAATCTCACTTTACAGTACAAGCACCCTTTCCATCATTTCCTTCCTTTATGTAGATAGTTACTGGCAAGAAGAAAACACACTGAATATCTGGTAAGGAAATTACTCACGTCTTTGAGCTCTCAACAATAGAAAGGCTCTAATGTGGGTTTGATACACGGTAGAGGGAAGGAAAATAAATTGGCTGAGGGTCATGTAGTGACTGTTTGGCCCAATTGATCTTGTTCAGTGTTTATTCACACCTATTAAAAGATCAAAAGGTATAGGAGCAGAATTAGGCCAATTAGCCCCTCGAGTCTGCTCTGCAATTTCATCCTGGGTGACCCATTTCCCCCTCAGCCCCAATCTTCTCCCCATATCCCTTCATGCCCTGACTAATCAAGAATATATGAACCTCTGCCTTAACTATATCAATGTTTGACCTCCCCAGCTGCTTGTGGCAACAAATTCCAGTTTGGCTACACAAATCTGGCTAAAGAGATTCCTCCTCTTCTCTGTTACAAACAGATTTCCCTCTATTCCAAGGCTGTGTCCTCTGGTCTTAGACTCCTCCACCATAGGAAGCATCCTCACCACATCCACTCTATCAAGGGCCTTCAACATTTGACAGCTCAATAGGTTCCCCTCCTCCTCATTCTTCTGAATTCCAGTGAGTAGAGGCCCTGAGCCATCAAACATTCTTCATTATGATAAGCCTTTCAATCCCAGAATCATTGTTATGAACCTCCTTCGAACCTTCTCCAATGTCAGCACAAAACTGGCCATCTCCAACACTATTTCACATTTACTCTCTACAGAATCTCGTTTTGTTTTCTCACACATCTAACCGAGATGACTTTTAAAATTCATCCATGGCCAATTGTGCGGTGTAATCTGTTAGACATTCATTGTTAACTGAATGTTAGTGACTTGATCTCAGTATGTAATACTTTCAGCAGAGGTAAGTCAGGCCAAATGTCCTCCTGCAATGTAAATCACTCTGAACTCAACTTCGCGTACACGCACACAGAATTTGCTTGAATGGCAATATTTGGCTGTGATAGACAAAGTAAACACTGCCTGCCAGAGTCATACAGGTCATTGATTCGATGCCAGTGCCCAATGACATGCAACCCCCTTTCATTCTCCTCACCTCCACTCCTCCCCCAAGATTCTGCGACTCACCTACACACAAGGGGCCACTTCCAGTAGACAATTGACTTTACGAGCACCATGTCTTTGGGATGTGGGTGAAAACTGGAGCACCCTAGAGGTACCCCTTGCATGCAAAAATTATCAAAGTAGGATGGTAGACACTGTCAAGAGGATCATCAGGGTCTTCCCCCAACCTCCACCCCCCACCCTGTGCTGCACACTTCAAATATATTGAATTACATTTAATTCACTCATTTGTGGTAATATTTTGTTTTATGGGTGCACTGTGGTCCAGAGGAAAATTGTGTCATTTGGTTGTATACATGTACAGTCAGATGACAATAAACTAGAACTTGATACTGTACAACATACTACAGTGAGATTCATTTCCTTGCAGGTATTTACAGAAAAAATAACAAAATACAATAGAAATTGTGAAAAAAAACTATCCATAAATATAGACAACCAATGTTCAAAAGACAAATTGTGCAAATCAAAAGTAAACAACACTGAGACCGAGTTGAAGAGTCCTTGAGAGCGAGTGCATAGGTTGTGTAATCAGTTCAGAGTTGAGGCAAGTTATTAACGCTAATCTGATGGCTGTCAGGTAATAACTGTTCCTGAACCTGGTGGTGTGAGACCCAAGACTTCCGTACCACCTACCCACTGGTAGTAACAAGGGCATATGGTCTGTATGGTGGGGTGGGGCTGTGGGTATTCTTGACAATTGATAACTGCTTTCTTCTGGCAAAAAAATTATTTTGCTGGAACTATTGATGCAATGTCCTTCTGGCTATTCAAGCCACACTACCCAGAAACCTCTGATTTACCTCTAAACCAGTTATGGGACAACTTACAATGACCAACTAACCAGTACATCCACGGACAGTGAGAAAAAACCGGAGGACCCAGAGAAAACTCGTGCATTCCACGGGGAGGACATACAGACTCCCTACACATGATGCCAGAATTGAACTCTGACACCACGAACTGTAACAGCTATGTTACCAAATTCTCAACTGCTGTATTAATTAAGTTCATCAGTTCAACATCAGGCATCCCAAAATTTAGGGCTATTTCTGGCTTCGTCCCTTTTCCTTTCTGGTCCTAGTGAAAGGTCCCAGCCCAGAACATCAGCTGTTAATTCGCTTCCATAGTTGCTGGCCCACCTGTTGAGTTCCTCCCACATTTTACATGTTTCAGAATGTTATGGTGGGAGTACGTTCAAAAGAGCTGAAAAGGCTTACAAGGACTCCTCCATAACCATACTCGTGTGGAGTGACTTGAACAATTCTGCATCATCCCAAGAGCTGCAATTATTTCACTTCCTTGTCGAGGTCTTTCCAAAAGCACAACACAATAGCCAAAATGTCAGTTACATATCCCAGCAACCACCATGGCTTCGGTTCAATATCATGCTCTTGGATTTCATATCCATACACCTCCATAGGATATCAAACTCCACCATTACCAGCCTGCCTGCTATCAAGGAGGTGAATACCAAAAGGTGCTGGAAAAAGGCCAGCAACACCATGAAGAAACCCACCCACCTACACTGCATATTGACTGCTTGTTCCACTGCTATCAAGGAGAAGAGTAGACAGTATACATGCCAGCACCATTAAATGCAAAGGCAATTAATTTCTCCAAGCTATTAATTCCCCAAGCAAACAGCATTATGAAGGACCCCACCCACCCCTCCTACAAACTCCTCTCCCTCCCTCCTGCCGTCTGGGAAAAGGCTCCATAGCACTCGTACTCTCACAACCAGACTATGAAACAGTTTCTTCCTCCAAGCTATCAGACTCCTCAATACCCAGAGCCTTACTGCCCTATTGTCCTGTTTATTATTTATTGTAATCCCTGCACTGTTTTGTGCACTTTATGCAGTCCTGGGTAGGTCTGTAGTCTAGTGTAGTTTTTTTTTCCTTTTTTTTTAAAAAAAAGCATAGTTCAGTCTAGTTTTTGTACTGTGTCATGTAACACCATGGTCCTGAAAAACCCTTGTCTCATTTTTACTGTGTACTGTACCAGCAGTTATGGTTGAAATGACAATAAAAGTGACTTGATTTGACTTGAATTAGGCTGATCAACACCTCCACCCATTAACCCACCCCACCACTACATATACACAATCACGTAGTGTCACTTTAAGTACATATCATCTATGTATGTAACACCTGCATACAGTCACTTGTAGAGAAGATTCTTGTAAATTTTGCATTATAGAATTGCCTTATATATTTATTGTGTTCTTTATGCTTATTGTATGTAACAATCATTTTGTTTTCCTATATACCTGTGTACTGAGGAATGACAAAAAAACAATCTTGATTCATAGAAGTAGTGTAAATACCATTTATTGTATTTAATTTGATCTTACAGTAATGGCATGAACCAAGACCACAGAGGTGCTAATATTCACTTAATGAGTTTAAATGTCCCTTTTGGCCCACCTTAGCTGGGCTGAACCATTTTTCTGCCTCGTCCCATTGACCTGCACCTGAACCATATCCCTCCATACACCTCTCATCCACGTACCTGTCCAAGTTTTTCTTAAATGTTAAAAGTGAGCCTGCATTTACAACTTCATCTGGCAGCTCATTCCACGCTCGCACCTGCTTGCATTCACCCTATCTATACCCATCACAATTTTATATAGTATCAAATCTCCCTTCATTCTTCTACGCTCCAGTGAATAAAGTCCTAACCTATTCAACCTTTCTCTGTAACTCAGTTTCTCAAGTCCCGGCAACATCCTTGTAAACCTCTGCACTCTTTCAACCGCATTCATATCTTTCCTGTAATTAGGTGACCAAAACTACTCACAATACTCCAAATTTGGCCTCACCAATGTCTTATATAATCTCAACATTCCAACTCTTATAATCAATACTTTGATTTATAAAGGCCAATGTGCCAAGAGCTCTCTTTACAATCCTATCTACTTCTGACGCCACTTTTAGGGAATTCCCAGATCCCTCTGCTCTACTGAACTCCTCAGTGTCCCACCATTACCTTGTATTCTCTACCTTGGCTTGTCTTTCCAAAGTGCAATACCTCACACTTGTAGATTCCTCAAAAACTGTTAAGAACTTTACTGGTGTGTAAATTTGGTAGGGAGGGGAGAAAGGGATTGAGAAAGTTGTATTCCGAACCCCTGGACAAGAATGAGACCAACTCTAACCTTATTTATTGATAAAGAATGATATAAATGTCCCTTCCAGAATTTAAAAAAAAGCGATCTTCATCCTGTCTATGTACACGAGTTTCTTGCGCAAAAATAATATCCGCATTAAGTGTTTTTAATTTCTTTAATATCTTTTTATGCTTAATAGGATGATTCATGTCATTCAAACTCCAAGAAATTATATTAATTTGATTCATGTTTAAGATTTAATTAAAATTTTATAAAGAAAGCTATTGCACAAGTGCAAACTAGATCCAAAGGAAAAAAACAGCACCGACTTGACCCGAAGTAACAACATGATTGCTACAAGATATAACCTCTCAGAACTGCTCAGTCAAGAAAAAACTATTCTAATAGCCCCACCCCTCTCCCCAAAGAAGCGATCCAATAGAAAGATCGCATGCTATCCTAAGACCCCAACCCCAATCTCCATTTCACAGCTGTATTAACAAAGTTATATGTTTACCCCACTGACTTTAGACATGATAAAAGAGATGAACAAATTTCAGATATTGTAATGTTATGTCTAACAATAGTTAAAACGTAACTAGTGTTGGCCATCTTAAATTCATCTGAAGTATATTAATCATATATTCAGAAAAGGATAAATCCAAAAAAATATTACAAGTGAAACTTCAAAAAACTTACAAATCACACAAAAAATAAATATATATCAAACCCAAAGCAATATTAATATTAAGGTGAGAAAATGAATTAAATCAACCAGGTCTTGTGCAAACATTCATAAAATGTAGAACAGATTTTCTTCAAAGCAACTATAAATATATACTAATTATTAACAAATAAAAAATTGAATCAGCAAAGTCCTGTATGGACATCTATAAAACATGGAACTTATTTTCCTCAAAGCATCTATAAACATCTCCCAGCTCAGAATTACCTATTCAAGTTGCATTCAGCATAGACTTAAAGCCCTTAATAAATTCCCAGCATTCATCTGGAGAGTTAATCTTTTGTGGCTGAGAGTCAGGCAATAAAAATTATCAGACAAGCCGGATAACGGAGCGATGGGCAACATTTGCTTTTATATAATTCAACCATCAATTTCCTGTATTTCCTTCTTTCGGCAAAAATCTCAGGAGCGAAGCCTTCCACTACACAAATTTCAGTTGCATTGTAGATTAGCTTAGCCCTTTTTCTTGCCTCCAGGAGTATAGCTTCTTTGGTTGTAAAATAGTGCAAGCAGAGTATCAGTGGTCATGGACATAATTTGGTTGAGGGTTTAGATCTTGGAATTCTATGCGCTCTATCGAGTACAGGGTTCACTTCAAGAATCTCGCTAAAAAATGGTATAACATATCTAAAAAGAATTTTAACAGGTCACCGGTTTCAGTATTTTCAGGCAAGCCCAATATACGCAAATTCCTCCTGTTCGCTCTGCTGTCTAAATCAATCGTTTTTTTCTTCGTTCTTGATAATTCCGAAGTAACTTCATTAAATTTTCCATAGGTGACATCTTCAATTCTTGCTCATTAATAGTTTGCCTGAATAATTCCTGTTCCCTCTCAATTCGATTAGTAGTCTGTAGGAGCATCTGAAATTGAAAATCCAAATTCTTCAAAGATTCTCGAACAGTAGAGATGGATTTTTCAAGCTTTCCGTTAGCATCCGTTAATTTATCAATCTTAGTGTTAAGCGAACCAAATTAAAGTTTCACATCCTGTATTGAAGAGAATGTTTTCTTCTAAAGTAGCAAGTTCCTCCGATTTCTTTATTTGTTCAATTTTTCCCGTTTCAGGAAAGGTCTTGCCATCTCTCAATTCAATACCGGATTGACTTCCTGCCATCGTGGTTAAGTCATAAATCCTTCAACAAAAATAGTGAATCTTCAAACTTACAACGGATCTATCAGTAAGGTATAAAAAGTAGAGCTGCGGTGAAAACGCGTTTCACTCCATTCGCTACAAAATGTAGTCTCCTGATTTCTACTGCAGCATAATTAGCATTTAAAAGATATTTGGACAAGTACATGAATAGGAAAGGTTAGAACAGGGGTTCTCAACCTAGGGATCACAGATCCCTTGGTTAACGGTAGGGGTCCAGGGTGTTTTAAAAAAAAGGTTGGGATCTCCTGGCTTAGAGGGATAGGGAACAAACACAGACAATGTCATAGACTTGGTCATTTTGAACAAGTTAGGCTAAATGACTTTTTGGGGGTATATAGCTCTAGGAATTCAAATAGTCAGTAGGCTGATTGTCCTAGTTCACACACAAGGCGAAATCACCTTTTTAGATGCATCTCCAGAGTAGAAGTGGCATTCCAAGTTGAATGCTAAAAAAACTTGCATCACGTTCCAGACAGACCGCAAATCTATATAAACTAGTGACTCTTTTCACTAATGGTCACTGTAAACCCCTAAGGGTTCATCTAAATAAATAATATTAAGGTGTGTTGGAAACCACTTTTTTAAAAAAAACTTTTAATAAGATTTGTACTTTTTTTAAAATTTCAGTTTTCATACTCACTGGCAGAAAGCAGTTTAGCAGCTAACCGAACAGTTTATCATCTTTCTCATTTTTCACTGGCTAGATAGAGTATATTACCCACATGATGCAATTGTTTTAATTATGTAGCCTATTAGCTAATTCAATCCTACCCAAGGAATTTCTCTCATCTATAAAAGTGATAGATTTTTACCAAAGGTGCCATCTTGGCTTCTTTTCTATCTTTATTTCTCAGCTCTTCTTTAGTGTTTATTTAGTATTTATTTTATTTTAGTATTAATTTTAGTACTTCTTTAGTTTGCTTAGTATTTATATGTTTATTTGTACTCTAAAATAAACTGAGTGCTTGGAATTAAGACTGCTCATCAGTCCTGACTCCCAGAAGAATACCAAGGATCAGAAGTTAAGCAGATCCTGCAGGTGGTTGGGATTGAATTATGATTATGACCAGACATCAGTGAGGCCATCCCACTATCTCAGAATTCCCTCTGAAAGGAATGGATGGGTCAACTCTATGAGCGAAGAATTGATAGACACTTTGCTTCAAGCCTGGACCTTTGACAAGCCAGGATGCTAGTCACACTGCCCTCACGACAACGTACTGGAAATGAACTACTTGCTCAGCATCTCCTTCTAGAGCACGTCTTGGTGAGGAAGATCAGGTACGAGATGCAGAAGGCTTTCTAAATTTGAAGATTAAAAATAAACAAACAAGAGATTAAGTGGATTTTGTTCCTTTTAACCTTAGAGAAGAAACAAATTCTACTCTAACTTGAATAATTCAATGCAGAGTAACCAACAAATGCACAGTGTTTTCCTAGTAGGGAAGAATACACTCAGTGCCGTAGGTGACTTTCAACTGCGCAGCATAACTGTACACTTCAGAAGTTGTGGAAGGGACTTTATTTGCTGCGATTTCAGTTTAAGCCAGGGGATCCCAACCTTTACGTCATAGACCAATACCATAAAGCAAGGGCCTCAGGTTATTAAAAAAAAAGGCAAAGAATTGAATTATTTACAGACACAGAATACTGGAGCAGCTCAGCATGTTAGGCAGCATCTTGGAAAGGAATGAAGAGTCAACTTTTCGGGCCAAGACTGTTCATCAGGACTTCATCCATAGATGCTGCCTGATGCTCAGCAGAACAACACAAGCAACAACTACACAGACCATCCTCAGTGCTGAGGTTCTTCTGCAGTGTACAAGCTGCTGCTACACACAAACAAAAACCCAACGACCAGCAGCATGGTGAAAGGTTCCCTCTGTTCTAGCCAAATTCACTGATATTCCACAATTGAGTGTTGCAAACTAGCACGCTGGAGAAGGTGCAGAGACAAGCTGGAAGGGACTGAAATAGTGGGCAGCCCTTGTAAGGGATCTATAGGAAAGGGCCTTCAGTTAGCCCTCCCACTGCTGCATGCTAATTAGATTAATTCTATTAAAGCTGAACAACTTGCTCAAGGGCAACATACTCAAGCTAACTGATAATTTGCTAAGGTAATTGGAAAAACCTGAAGGGGGCTTGTTTTGCTGTTGTTCTTCTGTTGTGTGTCATGTCAGCCTCTGCGTTGTTCTCCTGAATGTTGTGGGCACACTATGTTGGCACCAGAATAGGTGGCGACACTTGCGGGCTGCCGCCAGCGTTCATATACACAAGAGATTCTGCAGATGCTGGAACTCTCAACCTGAAATGATGGTTGTTTATTCCCCTCCACAGATGCTGCCTGACCTGCTGAGGTCCTCCAGCATTATGTGTGTACCTTACATTGTGTTGGCTGTTAATACAAATTACATTTCACTATGTTTTGATGTACATACGATAAATAAATTTAAAATATGTTGATTTGAATACTCGATATTATTATTATTATTTTATAAATGTAGTGTATAAAGAATTATCAGCCAGACATGGGGTCATAATATAGAGTAGGGCTTCCCATTCCTGGGTCCACAGACCCATCAACTAATGGTGGGTGTCTATTGCATACAGAGTAAAAAGATTGGGAACCCCTTATAGAACATTACAGCATAGTACAGGCCCTTCAGCACTCCACACTTATGTAGAGTAACCACAATGCATTGGCCTAGAACTACTCTTTAACCTGTGGCATTTACAAAAATACTTCTCATTTTAAGTTTTTTTTAAAATTTAGAAATGCAGAATGCTAACAGTTCCTTCCAGCCCAATAAACCTGCATCCCCCCACCCCCAATTACATCTATAGTGACCAATTAACCTACTAGCCTGTAGGATTTTGGAATGGGTGATTTACAGGAGCATCTGGAGGAAATGCACATGGTCAGTATCAGATTTAATGTCACCAGCATTTGTCATGAAACTTATCTTTGCAGCAACAGCACAATGTGATACATAAAAATAAAAAATGTGAATTGTAGTATATATTAAACAGTTAAATTAAAAAAGTGCAAAAATATAAATTAAAATGTAGTGAGGTTGTGTTCATGGGTTCAATGCCCATTCAGAAATTGGATGGCAGAGGGGAAGAAGCTGTTCCTGAATTGTTGAGTGTGTGCCTTCAGGCCATGGGGAGAATGTACTCCTTACAGGGAGTGACAGGAATCAAACTTGGGTAACTGGCATTTAATAGTGTTATGCCAGTAATCCCCAACCTCCAGGCCACGAAACATGCAGGGTGCAGCAGTAGCCAGGACACACCCGGCACATTTTTAAGAGAAAAGCTGAAATAAACAAGCTGATTAATTAGGTGCCGCCCAGCACATAGATGTCAGCCCAGATCAGAGGCGATTGCCAATTGCGTAGAGCAAGTGAAATCAGCAATCGCCTCTGATCTGAGCCAACGTTTACGTGCAACCCGGTGCCTAATGAATTAGCTTGTTTATTTTGGATTTTGTCTTAAAGATGTGCTGGGTGTGTTCCGCCTAGCGCTGCATACTTCGCGGCCCAGTAGCAGTCCGCGGCCCGGAGGTTGGGGACCACTGTGTTATGCTAACCACTATGTCACAGTGCCTCCCTAAAATTCGGAAAGCAACTTGTTGTGTTCTTATGAACTATAAAAGCTTATTTTATTGATCCTGGAATTAGTATTCAGTCACAAACAAGATCACATTTTGGTGATGGAAGTCATAAGACAGAACATAAAATACACCGAGAGGTAATGAACCACCTTAATAGTCTCCTACTTAATTTAACCAGGTCCCTTAATTTACTTGATACAGTTAAATTACATTTAATACATTGTTACCTTTGGCAGAATGCTGACTGCGTTAAAACTAAAGCTTAACCTCATTAAAATTTTAATTGTAGAATTATACTCCTCAAGGAAGAGAAGTAATGAAATGAATAAAACGGGAAGGTAGCAGGGTAGTGAGAGTAGAGTAGATCCAAAAATATTCTACCAGCTTTCTGTTTTGTGAGATGAAACTTCTTGGCCAGCTGGCCATAAGAGGAACAAAGCTGTTGGTCATATGTAATGGGGAGATTTGATAGAGGTAAACAAAATTACGAAGGGTAGTGAGTGGAAAAATGCCTGCTGACGTTTAGCCTCTGAGGTTGGGTGAAACTAGATGTCATAAAGGCCCAATATTTAAGGGGGACATGAGGAAGCACTCCTTCATTCAGCAAGTGGTGAGAGTGTGGAACGAGCTACCAGCAGAAGTGGTGGATGTGAGTTTGAAGATAGCACTTAAGAGAAGATTGGATAAGTACAGGGATGGGAGGGACATGAAGGGCTTACAGTGCAGGTTGTCAGGACGAAGCAGGATAACAGCTTAGCACAGGCTAGATGAGCTGACGTGCCTGCCTACTTACGAGTTTCTTAAATATCCCTCATGTTCTTCCTGGGCAGCCTACGACCCAATGGAACAAACATGCAATTTTCAAATTCCAGGTAACCACACAATGTCTTACTTTCATAATAACACCAGTCCGGTGGGGTTTTATCTTTCTTCATCTACTAGCCCATCTTACACCTTCCCATCAAGACTATAACACTGGTCATATTCCCTCACTCACTCTCGATGTTTAGGCTCAACCTACAATTTCAACCGTCTGCTTTCCTCCACAAATGCCACTTCACCTGCTGAGTTCATCCAGCGGTTCTTTCTTTGCTCTAGAATTTAAGAAGAGAAGGTGTGGATGGATGAAGAACAAGTCAGAATTTGGGCTCCTCACTGAGACGCCACAGAGAAAATGGTAGCAATTCCAGGTCAGAGCAAATGCCTCTGCAGTCCCTAACAAATCACGCAGTAGATTTGCAATAGTGATACAAAGATTGCATCTTTTCCTGATCATGCAACCTGGTCACTCGCCGGACTGCAACAAGTAGTAAAAAGAGCATTTGCTCGTGCTCCAACTTGCTCCATTCGTCCAACAGCATACTGGTTAGTAGGTCATTGTACATTGTCCTCTGATTAGGCTAGGGTTAAATAGGTGGGATGCTGGGCAGCGCATCTCATTGGACCAGGAGGGCCTATTCTACACTGCATCACTAAATAAATAAATACCAGAGGAATTCCCAGCTTCTTGAAGAAACTTACAAACAGATCAATCCCATTTCACAGGAATAAACAGATGTTTCCACCAACTGTGCACACTATTCGACACCACACTTAATCATGAAGATCCTCCTTTAGAAAGGAAATGATTCTATAATATTTTGTGCATGCTAAGCAAAGTAATACCCAAGTCACAACATATACTGCAACTGCAAAATAATTTATATTCAGAAATGAACAATGGAATTCTCTAAAAAATCAAATGTATTGCATTGCTTCTAAGTATTGTGCAGGAGATTAACACCCACTTTGCTGTGAGTTATATTTTCAGCACTGTTGTGGGATTGTGGATCATTTCTGGCTATATTTCATTAGGAGTCAGAGGAGATTTGGTGTGTCAAAGACCCCAGCACATTTCTATAGATGTACCACAGAGAGCATTCTATCTAGCTGCATCATGATCTGATACGAAGGGGCCGCTGTACAGGATCAGAAAAGGCTGCAGAAGGTTGCAAGTTCAGCCATCTCCATCATGGGCATTAGCCTCCCCAGCATCCAGGACCTCCTCAAAAGTCAATGCCTCAAAAAGGCAGCATCCATCAGTAAGCAGTACCATTACCCAGGATATGCCCTCTTCTCATTGCTACCGTCAAAGAGGTACAGGAGCCTGAAGAGCACACACTCAGTGTATTAAGAACAGCTACTTCACCTCCACCATCAGATTTTTGAATGAACAATGAACCAGCCCATGAGCACTGGCTCACTATTTTTGCTCTCATTTTATACTTGTATTAAAATTTATACTTTTTTTAAAAAAATGTACAGCACCATACTGCTGCTGCAACACAACTTTTTTGATATATCAGTGATGTTAAACCTGATTTTGACAAATGAGTTTCTAGACCAAAATTGCAGTTTTATGTCCCATTGAAAGGCAACACCCTGGAGAATTCTAAAGCCTCAGATCTTCAGATGTGTGAACAAGTCAACGGTATTCAAGGAGCAAACTACACTCTTCAACCTCAATGAGGGTAATTAAAATGGCATGAAGGAGTTGTCGTCCAAGGTTGACAGGGAAATTAAGCTGATAAACTATGGTAGAGTTTCAGCTGGTCCACCAATTACAAAGAGGGACTCTACAAGAAAATGGCATAATCTGTAGTGAGAAGTCAAGCATAACATTACATTGAAAAGTAAGGCTTAGGACAGAGGGAAAAAGTTATTTTTAAGGATACAGCAGTGAAAGACTAACACTAACACACACAAAATGTTGGACAAACTCAGCAGGCCAGGCAGCATCTATGGGAAAAAAAAGTGCAGTCAACGTTTCAGGCCAAGACCCTTCAGCAGAGTCCTTAATTGGCTGTAGAGGCCCATCTAGGATGCACATTTTCCAGGTTGTCAGGGCATTTTTGTTTAGTGCAGAACACCTGTGCATGACTTTAACATAAACCAAGATATAGCAGCAGAATTCAGTCATTTGGCCCTTTGAGTCTGCTCTGGCATTTCATCATGGCTGATCCACTTCCTTCTCAGCTTCAATCTCCTGCTGTCTCCCCATATCCTTTCATGCCCTGACTAATCAAAAACCTATCAACTTCTATCTTACATATACCCAATGACTTGGCCTCCACAGCTGCCTGTGGCAAAGAATTCCACAGATTCACAACTCTCTGGCTAGGAAATCCCTCATCTCAGTTTTAAAAGGAGATCTGTCAATTCAGAGGCTGTGTCCTCTGGTCTTAGACTCCCCCCACCATAGGAAACAGTCTCTCCACATCCACTCTATCGAGGCCTTTCAACATTTGATAGGTTTCGATAAGGACACCCCACCCCCATTTTTCTGAATTCCAGTGAGTACAGGCTTAGAGCAATCAAACATTCCTCATACGATAAGCCTTTCAATCCCAGAATGGAGATGTTGATACACGGGCAGCCACTACACAGTTCTTAACAGATTGGTGTCAGAGTTGAGTGGCAGAGAATTTGATTATTTCACACCACTGAAGCTCATAGTCACTGTCAATAGGTTGTCTGCCTCCTGCGATGGCAACAGATCAATAAATAAAATGTGAGAACAGAGCACACAACATTTCAGACCAAAGTGTCAACTCTTTCTTCCCTCCCACAGATGATGCTCGATCTGTTGAGCTCCCCCTTCAGATTGTTGCTTCATTTCACTTCTGATTAAATTACATTTACCTGGTTTCTACAATCACAATCTGGTCACCTTTACCTCCCTGTGGTCTTAAGCTAGGGGTTCCCATCCGGGGGTCCTTGAACCCCGTGCTTAATAGGACTGGTCCACGGCATAAAAAAAGGCTGGGAACCCATGTCAAGGTTTTCTTTACAGTCAACACCATAGCCACATTCTTGCATCATTTCCAACCTTCATTTCTTCTGCATTTCAATCTAAATTATTAACACCAAGAGGCAAGGGTCTGAACACTGAGCATTTTGTAAGACCATCAGCTCCTGGAAAATGGGGAACTGATCAGTACTAATCTAGATGAAATGATTTACACATACTAAGGTCCGAAACTTATTTAACCTACTTTGAATTAATCCTCCAAAAAGGATAATGAGTTCAGTATAGACTCTGCTCTACAGGTAGCACTTACAATGCTAATGTAGGGATATTCATTTTGACCTTCAGTCCAGAGACTTCAACTGACAATCTAGATGAACAGAACAAATAAATCTTGAGTAAATGCAATCAACCCACAAATAAGGAAAACTGCATGATACATAACCATTTTTAGTATGTTACAGATGGTGAAATTCTACCCCAGGCTCAGTTGGTGAATATTTCCTGGCCATTTAATGACCTTAAAGGAGCCACTACTCAATGAGCAGGAGAGATTCATCTAGTGCCCTGGCCAAAATTCACCTGCCCACCATTTATAAAGAGGGGATTTGGTCATTAGCACAAACCTGCTTTGGAGAGGGTGTTCATATCGGTCCTTTCTATATTACAATAAAATAAATGAAATAGTTAGTTATCTAAATTGTTGCCACAAGACTCCATTGTTGTGCTGAATCTTGGATTTCAGGGTGCCAGACCACCATATCTGATAGTACAGAAAATATGATTTCATAAATACTCTAGCACAGTTTTATTTGCACTCGAGCTATTACTGAACTTTAATGTTTTGCTGAAATGTTGTTTTATGGAAGCTCAGGAAGAGGGGCGTCAAGTGGAAATTGCAAACCCCACCTAGAGTGCCAGATGCTGATCCATTGGAGTTTCATTGTGCAGCACAGGAATGCATCACTTTGCTGCTCTATCAGTGTTTGATTCCCACTACTGCCAGTGAGGAGTTTGTACATTCTCCCCGTGACCACATGGGCTTCCTCCAAGTGTCCCAGTTTCCTCCCTCATTCCAAAGCTGTACAACTAGATAGTGAGTTGTGGTTATGCTACACTGGAACCAGAAATCTGGTGACAATTACAGTCTGTCCAGCAGAATCCTTGCTGATTTGATGTAACCAATTTCACTGTATATAACAATGCTTCAATGTACATGTAACAAATAAAATGAAACTTAATCTTTAATATTTTAATCTTCCCAAATTTTTGGCTAGCAAATTATTGGGGTTCTACTGAACGTAGCACTGAGTCTGTGGAAATGACTACCTTACTTTCCAGGAATGTCAAGCATTCTGAAGCATTGACTAGATTCGTCTAGCAAGTCAACAATTAAAATAAATCACCATAATGCATATTTGGTAAATGATTATGAGCAGAATGAAACATAACATGTACTTTGTTGAAGCTGTAACTGTTTGTGCAATTATTATTGGTAACAGAGTTATCCATATATTAAAGAATGCTCTGATAGCAAGATTGCAGGAGATAATCTAATATATTTAGATAATAGTAGATGTCAGGGCACTAAGATCAATTACATTGGAGAATCTCATCTCAGGTTAATCAATGAATTCACTTTCCCCATCTTTTGACGCTGCTCAAACCAATAATCAAATTACTTCAGTGTGGTGACGCACACATGATTCTTACTCATTTAGCACCCGTTTACTCAAAAGATAAACTGTCTACATGTTTATGTGGCAGATGCAAATCCCATCTTAATGCAGATTTATTAATTTAAGGTTTTACCCTCTGCCTTCAAAGGGGCACAGTCATCAGCTAAACTCTTGGCTTAATAAATGAGGCTAGCAATTGATCCATGTATCCAAGTGGGAGTGAGGAGGTTTTCTCGAATGGTGGAATGCACCCCAACAATCCTATCCTTTCCCACACTCAATAGACACTCTATTAGGTACATGAGTTGACCCTAGTGTAGTCTTCCGCTGCTTTACTTAATCCACTTCAATGTTCAACATTGTGTGTTCAGAGATGTTCTTCTGCACACTGTTAATGTAACACATGGTTATTCAAGATACTATCACCTTCCTGTAGTTTGAACCAGCTAGGCCATTTTCCTCTCATTAACCAAATCCTTTTCATCCACAGAACTATCATCCCCTGGATGACATTTGCTTTTCACTCCATTCTCTGTAAACTCTAGAGCAAGGGTTCCCAACCGTTTTTTTTAATGCCACGGACATCTATCATTAACCGAGGGGTCCGTGGATCCCAGGACGGGAGACGCTGCTCTAGAGACTGTTGTAACGTGCAAATCCCAGGAGATCAGTAGTTTGAGATATTCAAACCACACTGTGTGGCACCAACAATCGCTCCATGGTCAAAGTCAATTGGATCACATTTTGTCCCCATTCTGATGTTTGGTCTGAACAAATGAACCTCCTTTTCTTCTAACATTTAATGGTGGTTAACAGACCAACATCAGGTTCATTACCACCACCTACTGAATTGGAGTGTGGAGCTGAGACAGGAAGTGTAATCAATAAATTTCCCCTCCCAAAAAAACCTAAAATATCAAAATGTCTTATGCTTTTCAAAAAGTGAAACACAGACATTACACTGGCAGTGGGATCCTAGTAAACTTCTCATGTTAAACCTTGGCTGTACAAAAGATCACAAATTAGCAATTAGGTGTTTCCTTTGCACCTCAGGGAACTACATTCATACAAGATCTGCTGCACTGTTTCTAGTGAAGTGCACTCCCTGAAAAAGCATGCATCATGAATATTAATTCTAAACAAGGAATTGCTCAACCTAGTATGTCCAATATGTAAACGTCCAAATATAACTTCTTCCCTTTTACGTACCCATCGCCTAATAGAGTGCCCATCATCCTTTGAATTCTATGTAATGTACATCCTTTACTTTCCATCTCCAGTGATTGAATCGACGTTTTAAATCATGGCTTTCACCTCCCTTTATGCAAAGGCATCACTACATTTATATCTTCAAAATTTAAGTCATTGTTCGGCTAGAATGTTTGCCACCTTATTTCTTTCAACTCCCAACATGGGCAGGGTCCCATAAGAAATGGACATACAAGCCTAGAACTGAACTTCTTGACAATGTCTGCATGCTTTTATGTATTGAGTTGCTGCTACATGATTTACTGATTAGATATTTGCATTAATGAGTTGTACCTAATAAAGTAGTCACTGAGTGTATGCTCAAGGTGAAGTTAAATAAATGGAGATGAATTCACTTAAACAAAAATTCTTAAGTTATTAATTCCAGTGCATAAAGTTTGAATTTCCTTCTTTATCCAATCATTGCTTGACTTTTACCTTCATTTTTGTTTTGGGATAAGGAATCCCTGTTCTAGGAACACTGAGTTCAGGGTAACTCTGCACAAAAAAAATACCAGTCTGCTTCTATCAATAAAATGAATTTGTACAATTGCCTGATGCTTCCGAAATGTTTTCTCAAACTTGAAGTGTGGTATGGTACTGTTGCGGCTAGCATAAGGTTCTACCCCACCAACAAGCTGGGTTCAGTTTCCACAATTGTCTGTAACATGTTTGTATGCAGGGGCATATCTAGGGAAAACAGCGCCTATGGCAAGCACTGAAATTGTGCCCCTGTCCAAACATCTGACACCCATCTTTTAGATTACTTTACCATAAATACAAGTCAAGCTCGTTAATCTTATAATTAACAAATTATGGCACTACATGAAAATTATAACTGCAGCTTCCTTGCTGTCACTGATGCAAATTGGTCTATGATGTGATCAAAGTCAGTTTTTTCAGTTTCTTCTCTTTCTACACTCAGCAGAGCAAGATCACAGAGTCTGCCTTGACCCATGGAGGCTCTCCAATAGGAAAGTATTAGTTTTAACTTGCTGAATGATCTCTCACAGCTGGTGATGGAAACTGCAATGGTTAGCATTATCTGAATAGCAATGCAAAGATTGGGGAAGACACTCTCATCTCCATACTGAACAATAAATTTAAGAAGCTCTTCAGGTCTTGATATTTTCATGTTGACCCACCTTGATAGCAACATTCTGTAATCCAAAATTTCTTCATACAGCTGGTGTCCATCAACATCAGAGCTGTACAATTCACCCAAATTTTTGCACTTCTTCTTTAGGTCATTACTATCGGCGCTGTAACACCATCCCTCAACATCAAGAAGAAACCAAAACTTGGTGTCAGTGCCATGCAAACGAGTGAACCTTTCGTCCATTTTTCTGTAAAGACAGTCGAGTGTTCCCTTCATGATTCTTTCCATTTCCTCCATAGCTGTTAACCCAGTGTCACTTGAGTTCTCATCAGCCATTTGTTTCTTTTGTCTCTGACGTCTTTCAACTTCAATATTCCATTCTTAACAGAGTCCGATTCCTTCTTCGCGTGACTCACTGACCAGCACTTCTCTTTCATCATAAAAGAGATCTCGGAGGGCTTTCAAATCCAGGGCAGCATTGTGGGAGTTCATGCTAGGATCCTGCAACCTCTTTTGAATACGGTCATTGCGAATGAGTACTTTGTTCCAAAATCCTAGCAAAATCAGAAAATTGTAACTCAACATGCGGTTGTACAGCTGCCTTGCATCATTTCTTGTTTCACTGGTCTCGTTCTCATTGTCTGTCATGTCCTGGAGAACTTGAAGTATCTCCTCAAGGTACTTGTTGACTGGCTTCACTGCTTCTGTCCTTGCACTCCACCTGATTTTGGACTCCGACTTAACAACCACAGGCACGGCGTTTTAGAGTTTTTCCCCAGTGCTGTGTTGAATAAGAGAAAAACACGTAGAGAGCTTCGATGGTTCCAAAAAGAAATGTGACCATCATTGTATCCTGCTTGGCTGCATGTACACCCACCAAGTTGAGTGAGTGATTGTCGCAAGTCACAAACACTGCCAGGTTGTTTTTCCTCCTTTATTCAGCGTTGTCATAACACTGTGACCAACAATCTTGTAGCTCCATTTCGTCCTTCTCTAGCTGTTTCAAGATGTCTTCAACCAAGCCCTCAGCATCCTTCTGGCTTATCTGGATAAAGACAAGGAAGGACTCTCCAACACGGACTGTTTTCCTCTCAAAATCAACTTCCACATACCTCTCTACTTCTGACATCTGCTCACGGTGTGCCTGATCAGGAGTCGAGTCGAACATGAGACCACAGTACTTGGCTTTACGAATACTTCTCAGTAAACTCTGGCAAACAGTGAATGCCATCATGTGGATGAATTTGTTCTTGACACCCAGTGAAAGATAAGACGTGGATCCAGGATGTCCTTCCAAATGAGTGAGGTGTTCTTTTATGACAGGGTCAAAGATGGCCAGTAGTTTCAGTAAGCCGAGGAAATTTCCCACATTGGAGTCATCGTCTAGCTGAAGTGACTCCCTGTGTCCTTGCAAAGCCAGGTTCTGAGTCGCGAGGAATTTTATGCAGTGAAGGATTCTCGTCAAGATATCATGCCACTTCTGCTTTTCCTTCTCAATCTGTGACTAAAATACCACGTCAATAACTCCTGTTTCCAGATAATTTTTTTTCATCTCTTTCCACTGTGTGAAGCATTTCCGATGATTCTTGGCATTTTCATGAACACTAATCCTTTCAGGTGCTTTCCACTGGTTGAATCCACTTTCCTGCACCAAGGAGGATTGCTGGCATTACCAGGAATAGAGAAGACAACAGATACAACATGCAGACTTTTTAAGAAGGGGAATAGACCAGCCATGAGCGAGTCACTTCCTCACCACAACCATTTCCCAATTTCCTCTTGAACCAAGTTTTGTTCATTGAGCAGGTATTTGTTGGTAGGAAAGGCTCCTCACTGTTCTGGAAATACTTCGAACCCAGCTTTATTATTTCTGTTCTCAACGCGTCAGGCAGAATTGCTTTTCCAGTATCCTTGTCAAACTTCAGAAGTCCAATGTCATGCTGTTCAATCACTTCTGGTATGACAGTTCGAGGCTCTTTGACACCATCCGGTTCACTAGGTTCAGTGTCGTCGGGTTCAATCTCGTCAGGTAAAATCACATCAATAAACTCAACATCACCACCACCATCATCTTCCCCTCCTGTCATGTCCACATTCTCTGTGGTAGCCTCACTCTTAATCTTGTCATACTCAGATTTATCTGACTTGACTTCCTCCTCAGTTTGTGATGTATTTGTACTTGATCCACCTTTGGATTCTAACAAACTTGTAGCAGGTGCCGGCGACTCCATGGAATGTGTTGAACTACCTATTCCGGGCTTTTCAAAGAAGGGCATGAAGAACTTGCTCGATACCTTGGCTTCCTCCACCTTCAACTTTCATCTCTTCCATCCTTCAGCTCCACTTTCCTTCTTCGTGAAGAAACGTTTCATGGTCTTCTCACACAATGCTCTGAAATAAGGCCATCCTAGTGCTTCTCACCCATGGTAATCAGAGACAGATCATACACCTGAAGAAAATTCTTTTTTCACTATCTGAGGATAGCTTGTCTGACTTTAATAGAAACTGCTCAGTGGTGCCCAGGGCACGTGCCATACCTGCCATACCTTAGATGTGTCTGTATGTTCTGTCGGTGACTGAGAAAGTTTCCTCCAAGTGCACCAGTTTTCTCCTACATTCCAGATATAAAGGTTAGTAGGCTAAATTGGTCATATGGGTATAATCGGGTGGTGCAGACTCGTTGGCCTGTTACCACACTGTAATTGCTAAATAAAATAAACATTGATCACAATTCTTCAATCACAATTGATCAATTCACAAATCTGTGGCTTAAAATTTACCTCTAGCTTTGAAAGTAATGTCAAGAATGAAGAGACACAGTTGTTAAGGGATGGAATTCTTGAACTTGTATTCCAGTTACCCTAAAAGCAGTGATGTACAAGAGGGAGAAGCTGGAGAGGTATCTTACGAAGTATCATCTACAAAGAGCACTACCACAAGAAAACAGTTTCCATCATCAAGCACCCCCCACCTTCCAGGCCATGCTCCATTTTTGCTGGTGCCATTAGCAAGGAGGTACAGGAGCCTTGGGTTCCACACCACAAGGTTCGAGCACATTTATTACTCTACAACCATCAGGCTCTTGAACCAGACAGTGAACAGATTCCAGAACCTATGGATTCACCTTCAAAAACTTGACAACTTATGTTCTCAGTTTTATTTATTTACTTGTTTTTTTTTGTATTTTCAGTTTCTCTTCATTTGCAAATTGATTGATTGCCAGTCTGTGTGTAGATTTTCATTGATTTTATTGTATTTCTTTTACTGTGAATGTATGCTAGGAAATGAATCTTAGAGGAGTATATGGTGACATAAGCATATTTTGATAATGTATTTACTTTGAGCTTTGAACTTTGAAGAAGCAGCCCACTGTTAGAGTAGGAAGTACAATGCAAACTAGAACCAGCCTTCAAACTATTTCAAGTGTAACCTACTTACAGTAGTCAATTTCAAAATTATAATAGCAATGATGGAATCAGGAGAGTGAAGTGGTTCCATTAGCAGCTCAAAGCTGCTGAAGAAATGTAATTTAGAAACAAACATGATCATGACCATTCCCATCTGCAGTGGCTAAACATACAAACAGTGCATGGGTAATTGGACTCCATTCAAACTGACAACTGCTTCAAGAGAAGCACAACTTTGTTGTGGTTTGGAGGCTTGTGTGCCTCAGCGACCTGGAGAGCTATGTTGGCTGGAGTTAGGGCTTTAGGCATTGGCTCTTTGGTAGGGTCACCCATGCCAAACTGATGAAAAGGCAGAAGCCAAGCTAAGAGTGGTCCACTGGTCCTCCATGTTCGGGAGTTCAGCTCAGGGCCAACAACCCTGGTCATATAGCCATATAACAATTACAGCACAGAAACAGGCTCTCTCAGCCCTTCTAGTCCATACCAAATGCTTACCTTCACATAGTCCCACTGACCCGCACTCAGCCCATAACCCTCCATTCCTTTCCTGTCCATATACCTATCCAATTTTACTTTAAATGACAATACCAAACCTGCCTCTACCACTTCTACTGGAAACTCATTCCACACAGCTACCACTCTCTGAGTAAAGAAATTCCCCCTCGTGTTACCCTTAAACTTTCGCCCCCTAACTCTCAATCATGTCCTCTTGTTTGAATCTCTCAATGGACAAAGTCTATCCACGTCAACTCGATCCATCCCCCTCAATTTTAAATACCTCTATCAAGTCCCACCTCAACCTTCTACACTCCAAAGAATAAAGACATAACTTGTTCAACATTTCCCTGTAACTTAGGTGTTGAAACCCAGGTAACATTCTAGTAAATCTTCTCTGTACTCTCTCTATTTTGTTGACATCTTTCCTATAATTTGGTTACCAGAACCATAGTCAATACTCCAAATTTGACCTTACCAATGCCTTGTACAATGTCAACATTACATCCCAACTCCTATACTCAATGCTCTGATTTATAAAGGCCAGCATACCAAAAGCTTTCTTTACCACCCTATCCACATGAGATTCCACCTTCAGGGGAATATGCACCATTATTCCTAGATCACTCTTTTCTACTGCATTCTTCAATGCCCTACCATTTACCATGAATGTCCTATTTGGATTATTCCTACCAAAATGCAGCACCACACACTTATCAGCATTAAACTCCATCTGCCATCATTCAGCCCACTCTGAACTGGCCTAAATCTCCCTGCAAGCTTTGAAAACCTACTTCATTATCCACAACGCCACCCACCTTAGCATCATCTGCATAGTTACTAATCCAATTTACCACCCCATCATCCAGATCATTAATGTATATGACAAACAACATTGGACCCAGTACAGATCCCTGAGGCACACCACTAGTCACCGGCCTCCAACCTGACAAACAGTTATCCACCACTACTCTCTGGCATCTCCCATCCAGCCACTGTTGAATTCATTTTACTACTTCAATATTAATACACAACAATTGAACCTTCCTAACTAACCTTCCATGTGGAACCTTGTCAAAGGCCTTACTGAAGTCCATATAACATCCACTGCTTTACCCTCATCAACTTACTTGTAACCGCTTCAAAAAATTCAATAAGATTTGTCAAATATGACCTTCCACGCACAAAACCATTTTGACTGTTCCTAATTAGACACCGTCTATCCAGATAATTATATATACCATCTCTAAGAATACTTTCCATTAATTTACCCACCACTGACATCAAATTTTCAGGCCTATAATTGCTAGGTTTACTCTTAGAACCGTTTTTAAATAATGGAACCACATCAGCAATATGCCAATCCTCCAGCACCAACCCCATTTCTAATGACATTTGAAATATTTCTGTCAGAGCCCCTGCTATTTCTACACCAACTTCCCTCAAGGTCCTAGGGAAGATCCTGTCAGGACCTGAAGATTTATCCACTTTTATGTTCCTTAAAAGCTCAAGTACGTCCTCCTCTTTAATCATCATAGTCTCCATAACTTCCCCACTTGTTTCCCTTTCCTTACACAATTCAATATCCTTCTCCTTAGTGAATACCAAAGAAATTGTTCAAAATCTCCCCCATCTCTTTCAGTTCCATACATAGCTGTCCACTGATTCTCTAAGGGACCAATTTTATCCCTCACTATCCTTTTGCTATTAATATAACTGTAGAAACCCTTCAGATTTATTTTCACCTTACTTGCTAAAGCAACCTCATATCTTCTTTTAGCTTTTCTAATTTCTTTAAGATTCTTCTTACATTCTTTATATTCCTCAAGCACCTCATTTACTCCATGCTGCCTACATTTATTGTAGATATCTCTCTTTTTCCTAACCAAGTTTCCAATATCCCTTGAAAACCATGGCTCTCTCAAACTTTTAACCTTTCCTTTCAACCCAACAGGAACATAAAGATTCTGTACCCTCAAAATTTCACCTTTAAATGACCTCCATTTCTCTATTACATTCTTCCCATAAAACAAAATAATACATAAAACAATCCACTCCTTCTAAATCCTTTCGCATCTCCTCAAAGTTAGCCTTTCTCCAATCAAAACCCTGGGTCCAGTCCTATCCTTCTCCATAATTATATTGAAACTAATGGCATTGTGATCACTGGACCCAAAGTGCTCCCCAACACATACATCTGTCACCTGACCTATTTCATTCCCTAACAGAAGATCCAACACTGCCCCTTCTCCAGTTGGTGCCTCTGTGTTGCTGCAAAAAAAACTATCCTGCACACATTTTACAAACTCCAAACCATCCATCCGTTTTACAGTATGGGCTTCCCAGTCTATGTGTGGAAAAATAAAATCTCCCACATTCACAATTTCCCACAATTTTGGTCAAACAAAAACTGTTGCAGAAACAATTCTTCTGCAACTGAGTCTCCAATCGGGACTTGCTATGAAAACCAACAGGGAGCTACTAACGTGATGAAGGAAGCCCTGAACCCGACCAGAGATGGAAGACCTCCATTGCTAACCTGAGCACCAGTGGTCTAACGGGCAGCGAGTAAACCAGCCAGCATCTTGAGCCAAAATAGGTTGCACTTATTCTGTCAATACTTGAAGATCTGTTGATACACAGTCAGCCCTCAATACTGCCATGAAAGAATATTTTCTACTATGTTTTTGTGCCCAAAAAGCCACATAAGCATTGTCTGAAGAAATTACCTTTACTTTGAAATCAGGACTAAGGTTAACTTCAAGCCACAGATAACCAGGAATAGCAATTAAAATTTGACTGAGTATTTATCATATTTATTCTATTGATGGAAACCCGTCAGACAAGACCATTTGGTATGGAGGGGTCACCACACAAGATCAGCGAAAGCTGCAGCAAGTTGCAAGCTCAGACGGCTACATCACGGTCACTGGTCTCCCTGGCACCAAGGTATCTTGAGAAGGTGATGCCTCAAAAGGTGGCCTCTGTATTATAGACCCCATCACCCAGGACATGCCCCTTTTCATTGCTACCATCAAGGAGGAGGTACAGAAGCCTGAAGAGACAGGTTCACTTCAGGAACAGCTTCTTCCCCTCCACCATCAGATTTTTGGATGGACAATGAATCCCTGTACACTGCATTTTTTTACACTACTTAGTTAAATTTAAATGTATATTTATTTTATAGTTTATTATGTATTGCAATACACTGTTGCTGCTAAACAACATTTTGTGACATTTATCAAGATATTAAACTGGATTCGGATTCTGACTGTCCCCTCCACTTTGATGTTCCTTGGACAGGGATTCCTTGTCGTATTAATAAAATGTGTTTGAATATTCAGTGGTGGTCAATTAAGATACGCTTTCCATACACATGCAATTATGTGGGACCATATATCTACACAAATCAGTGAAATCAACTGTGTAATTATAACTATGAAAAAATATTTAATTCATCTACTGTTATTCTTACATTTAGAGGACCTTAACATACCTTTGAGTTGAGAGACTCTACCATCAGGTCTCCACTGCATGTCTATTTGTTGTACCGAGTAAAGACTGATTATATCTGCAGCTGCAGTCCCACCGTGCCTCATTCAAAGTTGGAGAGCAGAGATCCTGTGCCTTTACTGTTGAAAGGATAGAAGGATCAATGGAGAAGTGGAATACAAAATGCTCCTGGAAATGTTGCTGACATAAGTCAGCAAACCAGAGGTATTTTGGTGAAGTAAGAACTGGTTTGAGATAGGGAACTGATTGCATAGTTTTACAATGATTTGGGGAGGATCATTTTCAAATGCACTTTCAATGCACTCATCAGACCACACTTGGAACATGGTGAGCAATTTTCAAATTTCAAAGTAAAATCATTATCCATGTACATACTGTATATGTCATCATATACTACCCTGAGATTCATTTTCTTCTGGGCTTTCGAAGTACAAAGAGACACAATGGAATCAATGAAAAACTGCACACTAAGTCAGAAACAACCAATGTGTAAAAGACAAATTGGGCAAAAAAAGCAAAAAAAAAACAGAATAATAACAAAAATAAACAAGTTGAATACCAAGTACAAGTTGTAGAGGGCTGGAAATGGTCTGGCTGGAGAAAGCAGTGCAAAACCATTAATGTCTTATCCTCAGTTGCATTCTCAAATCTGAATCTTTAGGGAGTGGTGTTTCAGAAAGGTAACACCCATTATTAAGGACCTCCATCACCCAGGGCATGCCCTTTACTCACTGTTACCATCAGGTAGGAGGTACAGAAGCCTGAAGGCACACAGTCAGCAATTCAGGACCAGCTTCTTCCCCTCTGCCTTCCAATTCTTAAATAGACATTGAAGCTTTGAACACTACCTCATTTTTCTTTAAATATACAGTATTTCTGTTTTTGCACTTTTTTAATCTATCCAATATACATAATTGATTTACTTGTTTATTTATTATGTTTTATTTTATTATTATTTTTCTCTCTGCTAGATTATGTATTGCATTGAGCTGCTGTTGCTAAGTTAACAAATTTCACAACACATGCCAGTGAAATAATTCTGATTCAAAAACTCAAATCTGTTTGCGACTGCAGTCCAATAATTGAGATATTAGGTGGGGGGGAAAGTCACTGAGCTGTAGATCATTTCAAGGAAAGTGTTATAAAGCATTGGTCAGATTGCAGTTGGGGTATTGCAAGCTGTTTGAAGCCCCTTATCCAAGGAAGGATGTGCTGGCATTGGAGAGAGTTGAGGATTTTCATAAAAATTGTCACAGAAATGAAAAGGTCAACACAAGAGGAGAATGTTATGCCTCTGGGCCTGAATTCACTGGAATTTAGAATAATGAATATGGTGGGGGGGGGGAGTGGAAGGAATAAATCTCATTGAAGTTTATTGAATATTGAAAGGCCTTGATATAGTGGATGCGGAGGAGGATGTTTCATCTAGTTGGGGAGTCCAAGACCAAAGGACACATCCTCAGAATACAAAGATGTCCCTTTATAACTAAGATAAAGAATTACTTTAGCCAGTATATGGAAAGTGGGAAGTAAATTTTATTATCACAGTACATTTGTTACCACATACCATGCCGACATTATTTTCCCCACAGGCAGACTGAACAAATCTATAGAATGGTAACTAAAACAGGATTAGTGAAAGATTGAGTAGAGCATGGAAGACAACAAACTGTGCAAATACAAATATAAATAAAAAGTAATAAAAAAAGAGAGAGCATGACATAGCAAGATAAAGAGACCTTAAAGTGAGATCATTGGTTGTGGGAATAGCTGAGGGCAGTTGTCTTCTTTTGTTCAAGAAGCCTGATGGCTGAGGAGGTAGTAACTGTTCTTGGAACTACAGATGTGAGTCCTGAGGTTCTTGTACCTTCTACCTGATGGCAGCAGTGAGAAAACAGCATACCTAGGGGGTGAGGATCTTTGATGATAGATGCTGCTTTCCAACAACAGCATCTCATGGAGGTGTGAATCTGTGAAATCCATTGCCATGGATGACTGTGAAGGCAAAGTCAGGTTGATTGGTTCTTGATTAGTAAGGATGACCAAAGTTACAGGGAGAAGGCAGGAGAATGAGATTGAGAATGATAATCAGTTAGCCATTACGGAATGGTATAGCAAAATCAACAGGCCAAATGGCCCAATTTTGCACCTATGTTTTAAGGTTCTAAATCAGAAAAGGCACAAATAGGAGAGACCATTAAAAATAAGCTACAAACAAAAATGAACAGTAACATTCCAAACAATTGTACTGTCAGAATTTCCATTTTTGCAAATTAAAACACAACATTGAGCTTTAGAGAATTAAACAAAGTAAAAGACAAAGCAATATATAACCTTAGATAGGGAACTTGATTTATTTTAAAGATACCCAACTCTGACTCAAGAATTGACATGCAATTATGAATCCAATGATTTAAAAAAAACTTTGCTGCTGCAAGAGATGATGTGCTTAGACAGACGACAAAGGAATAAAGCAGGCTTGGTCTCATGCATGTGTGAAGAGCAACAGAAAAATCATTGTGGAGCCAATAACAACTCAGTACGTAGCATCCACACAGTGACTTTGTGCCAGTGAGCTGGGTTCAATCGGAACCTCAGATGCTGTCTGTGTGGAGTTTGTACAGACTTATTGTGACAGTATGAATTTCCTCTGGCTTCCTTCCTCAACTCAAAAATCACACAAGTTGTTAAGTTTATTGCGCCTAGGGAGGGAGGCAAGTCACAACATTCTGGGGTTGTTTATGAGAGAATCTGGGAAGATTATGTTGTGTATTTAATATTATTAGAGTACAAGCACACACACACTTACTACTTGTGTCTTCCTTTGAATTGGTTTAATGTTTTTCTGTTACAAAACATAACAGACAATGAGAGGAATTAATGTAGAATTGCTGTGTAGATGGGAAGTTAATGGTCAGCATATACTCAGTGGGCTGAATGGCCCATTTCCATGCCATATCTATGATTCCCTATGACCAAAGGCATTTTTCTCATGCCTGGTCTTTCCCAAATAAAATGATCAACTAAGTCTACTTTGAGTTGGATGTCTAAGATTCCATGGATCTTCCACCAAACCAACCAAAATTAGAGAGACCATGTCCTCAAGCTAATTCAAATCCTTCAAATGACCATCACTCAGTCTGTTTGTAATCTCATTTCACACATTTCCTATATGATCCAATATATTAAAAATACAACATGGAGACCAGGTCATTGTCTATATCTATCGCTGAGCTTGATAGCCTGTTGATTAATAAAGGCATCAAAGGTAATGTGGAGAAGGTGGGAGAATGGGGTTGAGAGGGTTAATAAATCTGCTTGATGGAATGGCAGAGCAGACTCAATGAGTCCTAAAGCCCAATTCTTCTCCTATGTTTTCTGCATTTCTTTATATTAGCACAGTGCCTGGACCATAAGATCATAAGTTAAAGACTGCAAGATCACACAAGTGGCTAGGGGTTAAATAACTGAATAATCAATTGAAAATAAAATTATTTTGTTTGACTTCCAATAGTGATAATGAATAATGATAAACTGGTTTATTATCACATGCACTGAGGTAAATGTAAAACACTTCTACATGCCTTCCATGCAGATCATGTCATTACATCATTGAGATTGGAGAAGGAAGAACGAATCTCAGATTGAAGAATATCGTGTTACAGTTATAGAGGAAGTGCAGTGCTGGCAGATAACAAGTTATATGGTCACCATGGGGTAGATAGAGGCCAACAGTCCATCTCATCAAGTTCAAAGTAAATTTATTAATCAAAGAATGGACATATCAGCATATACCATCTTGAACTTCATTTAAGAAATATCTTCTATGAAATATCACACAAGAAGTCTGTTTGAGAGTTTTATAATAGGAGATGGAAGCTATCCTTTAGCCTGGCCTTTCAGCAAGATCTTTCAGGTTTTTATACATTTTGCCTGGCTATGAGGTGTGGGAAAAACTATGCCCAGTGAGGGAATGTTTTTTTATTACGTTGGCTGTGAAGGTGTAGGCACAAGGCTTCACCTCTTACAGGTTGGTCCTCGTTTCTCTACAGGGGAATAGCAGACCACAATTTATGCAGATTGGAAATATCTTCATTTCACTGACTATCAGCACAGGGCCACCACAGGGATGTGTGCTTAGTCATGGGTGTAGAGAGAGTAGAACAATGTGCTACGTGGCCGGGCAGAGCTCAAATGCCATCACTAAATTTGCTGATAATGCCACCATTGTTGACAGAATTTAAGATGGTGATGAAAGGGTATACTGGAGCAAGATATGCCAGTTAGTGGAGTGATACAATAGCCTTGTACTCAAATTCAGCAAGACCAAAAGATCTGATTTGCGAAGATGAGGGAACACAAAGCAATCCTCAGAGGGACCAGAAGTGGAGAGAGTGAGCAATTTCAAGTTCCAGGGGTGTCAATATCTCTGAGGACCCAATCTGGACCCAACATGTTGATGCAGCTATAAAAAGGTAAGACAGTGGCTACATTTCATTAAGAGTCTGAGGAAATTTGGTTTGGCAACTAAAAGACAAACTTCTACTGTGGGCAAAAAATTTTTTTGAAGGTAATGAGAGCTTTTTGGAGTTGCTCATCTAAGAAAGGATGTGCTGGCATTGCAGAAGGTCCAGAGGGGGTTCATGAAAATGATCCCAGGAATGAAAGGACTTACATGTGAGATACCTCTTGGGCCTGAACGTGCTGGAGTTCAGAAGAATGAGTGAGATAGGGATCTCACTGAAACCAATAAAATATTGAAAAATTTAGATAGAAATGTCCTCCATGTCCATTCTGATAGTTGGACGGTGGGTGGGGGGGGGGGGGAAGAGTCTTGGATCAGAGAGGCACGGCCTTTTGAATAGAGGGATATCCCTTCAGAACATAGATGAGATGGAATTCATTGTCACAGATGGTTGTGGAGGCCAAAGAGGAGGTTGATAGGTTCTTGCTTAGTAAAGACATCAAAGGTTACGTGGAGAAGGCAGGAGAATTGGGTTGACGAAGGATTACAAAAATCAGCCATGGTAGAATTTCAGAGTTGACCCAATGGATCAAATGGCTTGATTATGCTCTGTCTTATGGAGGCCATTTGAAAAGTTGTGGAAATGCTGAGACGTTGGCCAAATTTAACAAGAGGAAATAAATGGCGAGAGAGGAATTAACAGCTGAGATGAGCAAACACAGCACATAGCGACAGAAGTGTAGCAGTTAATGCAATTTCTTTACAGCACTAGTGACCTGCAGTTGAGGTTCAATTGCTGCCATTGTAAGGAGTTTGTATATTCTCTCCAAGACCACATGGGTTTCCTTTGCTTGCTCCCATTTCCTTCCACAGTCCAAAGACATTAAGGTTGGCGGCGGGGCGGGGGGGGGGGGGTCGTGAGTTGTGAGCATGTTGTGTTGGCTTGGGAAGCATAGCAACATTTGTGGGTGGACCCTAGCTCATCCTCGGACAGTGTTGGTCGTTGATGCAAAATGACACTCTTTGATATATAAAGCTAATCTTTAAAAATGACACAAGGGTGTTACAGTACATCTGCCACAACCTCATTTACTGACAGAGCTTGTAGTTGATGCTGTACCCAAGGATCATTGGCAGTTCCTGGAGTTCAATTCTTCTGGCTCCAGTTTTACACTGGACAAGGTATCACAGGCCGAGGAGCAACCGCCCACGATGAGCACAAAAATGTTTTTTCTCCTCCTCCCCTATGGCAGGAGTGCTGATAATCAATACAGATTCATATGCTTCAACTGGCAACGATCACCGGATGTAATTTACTGACTGGCACAGCAGGATTAAGCAGAGTAGAAGATAACTCCCAGGAAAGATGATGAGCAGGACATGAGGTGTAAATAGATAGAGCACTCTACAAATGAAATTGAATGTTAGTTTGGAGAAGCCATCTTCAGACCCCTCAGTGGGGAAATGCAAATCCAAATTCTTTGTAAATGTTCTCAAACCTGCATATAATAGCTGGATTGGAGGCCTTGAGAGCAGATCTATTGATCTTGTTTTCTTTGGTGTCAAGGAGGCTGAAGGATAATCCAGTAAAGCAATATAAAATTTTGTTAAGTATAAATGGGGCACTTAATTTATTTTCAAAACATTTCTCATACAGAATGTAGTTCAAAGTGCTTTACACTGGGATAAAGTGCAAACATAAAAATATAAGACAAAATGATGAGGGCATTGAAAACTATATCAGCAAGTTTGCTGACGATACTAAACTGGGTGGCAGTGTGACATGAGAAGAGGACATTAGGAGAATACAGGGAGACTTGGATAGGCTGGGTGAGTGGGCAGATACTTGGTAGATGTCATTCAATGTGAATAAATGTGAAGTTATCCACTTTGGAAGCAGGAACAAGAGGGCAGAGTATTGTCTGAACAGTGTAGAGTTAGGTAAGGGAGAAATGCAAAGAGACCTAGGAGTCCTAGTTCATCAGTCAATGAAGGTGAATGAGCAAGTGCAACAGGCAATGAAGAGGGCAAATGGAATGTTGGCCTTTATTACAAGGGGAATTGAGTACAAGAGCAAGGATGTCCTTTTGCATTTGTACAGGGCCCTGGTGATACCACACCTGGAATATTGTGTGCAGTTTTGGTCTCCAGGTTTAAGGAAGGACATTCTGGCAATTGAGGAAGTGCAGCGTAGATTCACTAGGTTGATTCCTGGGATGGCAGGGCTGTCTTACGCAGAGAGATTGGAGAGATTGGGCATGTACACACTGGAATTGAGGAAATTGAGAGGGGATCTGATTGAAATGTTTAAGATAATTAAAGGATTTGATAGGATTGAGGCAGGAAATATGTTCCAGATGTTGGGAGAGTCCAGTACCAGAGGGCATGGATTGAGAATAAGAGGTCAGTTATTTAAAACAGAGTTGAGGAAGAACTTCTTCTCCCAGAGAGTTGTGGAGGTGTGGAATGCACTGCCTCGGAAGACAGTGGAGGCCAATTCTCTGGATGCTTTCAAGAAGGAGCTAGATAGATATCTGATGGATAGGGGAATCAAGGGATATGGGGACAAGGCAGGGATTGGGTATTGATAGTGAATGATCAGCCATGATCTCAGAATGGCGGTGCAGACTCGAGGGGCTGAATGGTCTACTTCTGCACCTATTGTCTATTATCTATCGTCTAAAATGACGTTAGTGAAAAGCAAGGTAAAATAATAAGGCTTTGTGCTGGCATTCATAAGTGTCAACTGAGTCTACAAACCCTCATAGCTTTTAAGATATTGAGCTCCTGCAGTTTAGGAGCATAGTTGAAAAAATCTGACCTACCAATTATCTTTTGATGGCGATTGTTTAAATTTAAGAGACCAATGGAAGAAGATCGAGAGTTCGAGCAGGATTATAAAATGAAAGCAATTCTGTGATATAATCCAGTCCCAGACCACCAAGAAAGAGAACTTTAAAAACAATTCTAAAAAAAGGTGCAGGAAGCTAATGCAGAATAGTTAGGATGGGAGTGATATGTTCCCTCATCCTGGTTTTAGTTAAAAGTCTTGCATCGCCATTTGTCAATAAATTGCTTTGGAATGCCTGTAAAAAGTGCATTTCAGTAATCCAGTCCAGTTGATATAATAGTGCAAATTTGTTTTTCAGCAGATGGTCAAAATCATTTTACTCATGGAGGGAGCATCAAATTCAAGAGGGTGTTAGAGTGAAAGGCAGGAATTTTAAAAAGGGAAACAGAGACAAGTTTTCTTTTTGGATAAACAATGGTTGGTATCTGTAATGGCAGAGGCGGTAGATGAATCACACACAATTACTACAGTGAAGAGGATTAGAGACTGACAAATTGGCAAGTCACAGAAGGAGAAGATAATAGAATTTACCTAGATAGGCACATATGTTGGTATGGATGTGTTGGGCTGAAGGACTTTTCTCTGTGCTCTACATCTAGGTAGTCAGAGTGGAAATAATTGACATGTAAACTGACCAATTGAAACCATCCTCCATTAACCCAAAGTACTTGCCTTGATTGAAAAACATTCTTGAAGTTTCTCATTCCTTAATTAAATGGGCTGTTTTCAGACTAAACTGACTGCGTGAAACAAAACCATTTTCCATCTTATTCCAACTCATTAAGCGACAGATTTTCCCCCTATTGGCACTCAATCAGGTTGACCCATGAGAAGAGATGACTATTCCATCTTCTCCCCCACTCCCTTTCAAATATAATCTATATGTTATACTCAGCGGCCACACTATTAGTTACCTTCTATACCTAATAGAGTGACCACTGACTGCATGCTTGTGGGGCTTCTGCTCTGTAGCCCAACCACTTCAAAGTTCTATATTTTGTGCATTCAGAGATGTTCTTCTGCACATCACTGTTATAATGTAGTTATTTGAGTTATTCTTGCTTTCCTGTCAACTTGACCTAGTCTGGCCATTCTCCTCTGACCTCTGTCATTAACAAGGCTCTTTCACCCACAAAACTGCTGCTCATTGGGTTTGTAGTTTTTGGCATCATTTTTTTGTAAACTCTATAGAGACTGTTATGCATGAAAATCCCAGGAGGCCAGCGTCTTCTAAGATACTGAAACCACCCTCTCTGGCACCAACAGTCATTCCATGGTCAAAGTCGCTTAGATCCTATTTATTCCCCCATTCTGATGCTTGGTGGAAACCACAACTGAGCCTTTTGACCGCGCCTACATCCTCTGCTACGTGATTGGCTGATTGGATAAATGTGTACCCAATAATGTGGGCCCTGAGTGTTTATTTGTATTATAATTCAAAAGGCTCAAAGTAAGTTTATTAAAGTATGGATGCAGTATCCAACCCTGAGATTCATCTTTCTGCAGACAGCCAGGAAACAAAGAAACAGAATGGAACCTGCTCAAAGAAAACAGAACACCCAATGAGCAAAAAATAATTGCACAACAGCAAAAAGAGCAAATAACACAGAATATTAAACATCAAACTGCAGAGACCTTTTAAATGTTTGTTTAGTTCAGTTCAATTTTGCACTGTATCATTCATTAGTTGACTACAGACCGCAGAGCCAGTCTGCCTGATCAAAAATGTATAAAATAGCAATAATAAAAATAAGTAATCAGAAATACATACTTCATGAATGCAGAGTCCTCTAAAAAAAAACCAAGTATAATCCACAAACTGTGCAGTGCAAACCATTCCCAAGACCTTGGCACCTTGCTCCAGCAGCAACAAGCAAGAACAATTGCACTACAGTCTTGATTTCTTCCGATGACAAGCCTCATACCTCTGTCTGTACCAATGTAGAGCTAAGTGTCCTAGTCAACAATGCATCCTTGCACACTCACAACCCCAGGGCTGAAACATTGAGAGAGCCAACACCAGTTTTGAAGAGCTAGGGAAATAATTTGAACAAAGAAGCTCAAGAGATGCAAATTAAAAGAATGTTCAATGTAGTAGCAAGAATAATATATGCTGTGTAATATACATTATCAAGACACAGAACAAGAATTTTATCCGACAAATCCTTGATTAGGATTTGAATCATATCCCTGGAGGCTTCATAATGTCTTCTCTTTATATCACTCATTAAAAACTTAATTAGATAATAAATTAAGTAAAGGTAATTAGTGAAGAGGTGAAAGAGATCCAGGTTTACGGTACACCATATCCCTTGGTGGTTTACCTCTGTTAATGCTTGAAGCAATGCAAATGCTATTGTCTATTAAATGTGGATTTTAAATGTTTACCTTTTCAACTTCAAATTGATTCTCCAAAGGAAACAAGAGTTGGTTATTACTGTGAGATGCCGTCACCTCCGTTTGGTGAGAAAGATGCTTCAGGAAGCACAATCCTATATTTACGTAGCACCTACTCATATCTTGCCAAAATGTGATTTAGAATATAGTAATTCATTGTATATTAAGTTCAATTACAGAAATGTGGAAACATGCCATTCATTTGAAATTTAACACAATCTGTCTAAAGTCCACAAGATATAGGAGCAGAATTAGGCTCCTCTCAGACTCAGAAATTCACAGCACCCTAGATTACTTGGTCCATAATGACCCATAATTGATGAGCAAAATCCCATTTTTCAGGTCGTGATCACACTGCACTTCACAACACATCACAAAACCACAGAACACAGCAAATTGTACCATTTGGCCCATTTGAGTCTATTTCATCGTTCATTCCTGGTCAATTCATTATCCTCTCAAATCTATTCTTATGCCTTCTCCCTGTAACCTTTTACACTCTTACTAAACAACAAAAACTATTACTCCTTTGCTTTAAATATACCCTAATGACTTGGCCTCCATAAAATAATACAGCAATAAATTCCATAGGTTCTCCACCAGCTGGCTAAAAAAAATCCCCTTCTCTATTCTACAGGAATGCCCTTCTATTCTGAAGATATGCCCTCTGGTTCTAGACTCCTCCACTGTGAAAAAAATTCTCTCCACGTCCAGTATTCTAGGCCTTTCGGTGTATAATAGATTTCAATGATTTCACCCTACCCCCCCCCCCCAATCTTCTCAAAAGCTCCAAACAGTACAGGCCAAGAGCTATCAAATGCTCTCATATGTTAACCCTTTCATTCCTGAGATCATTCAACATGGTCATCATTCAACAAGTTAACATAGCAGCTAATTATCAGATGACAGTCTGGCGGTGCATTCCTCTCTAGAGTACAGTCCAGCAGGCTCACTTACTGAGCGAGAGAATTAAAACACTATGTAGAGGGTGCTGTAAAGTTTTACGATTTCAGATTGACCAGAGTCATAAAGTACTACAGCACAGAAACACTGAAGAATTTCACCATGTGTTCAATGTGGTGGGTTCATATAATCATCACCATCAATGACAAGTTCAAAAGAAGATGGGTCAAAGAGATCACTCAAGGAGGAGGCATCCATCATTAAGATAATAAGATACAGGAACAAAATTAGACCATTTGGCCCATTGAAACTGCTCCACCTCAAGGACCCTAATCACCCAGGAAATGTCCTCTTCTCTTTACAATCAGAGAGGAAGTTCAAGAGCATTGAGGTGGGCACTCTTTTTTAGCAACAGCTTCTTCCCTTTCACCACCAGATTTCTGACTGCTCCATGTTCACAACCTCACTTTGTGCTCTTATTTTGCACTACTTGTTCTTTTATGTTTCCAATTGTGCCTTACAGAACTTTTTTTTATGTATTGCACTGTATTACTGCCACAAAGCAACAAATTTCACAAGACTTGTCAGTGATAATAAAGCCAATTCTAAGTGTTTATTCAACTGAGAGGAAAAATATATTTCAATGTCAAGACTTCAGATCTGACAAGACTCTGTCATTCAGTGAGACAGAAGAATGGAAAATGTTCTGTCCAAGACGGATGAGATCTTGAGATTCTTCAAGAGGGTAGTGGATGCTTTTAATATTCAGAAAAGCTGTGCGGCTAGATCATAAAACTGTTAAGACATAGGAGCAGAATTTGGCTTTTTGGCCCATCGTGTCTGCTCCACCATTCTATCATAACCGATTTATTATCCTGCTCAACTCCATTCTCCTGCCTTCTTCCCATAATCTTTGACACCCTTACTAATCTAGAACCTATCAACCTCCACTTTAAATGTGCATAATGACTTGACCCCCTCTGCTATCCCTGGGAATGAATTCCACAGAATTCCACTCTTGACTAAAGAAATTCCTCCGCATCTCTGCTCAAAAAGAACATCCTTCTATTCCGAGGCTATGCCTCCAGATCCTAGACTCACACTATAGGAAACATCCTCTCATTCCTGGGATCATTCCCATGGACTCTCCTCTATGGCAACATATCCCTTCTTAGATAAGCAGCCCAAAATTGCTCACAATACTCCAGGTGAGGCCTCACCAGAGCCTTATAAAGCCTCAGCTTTAGATGACTCTAAGAAGAGGTTGAAACCTACTAAAAGGTGGGCAGAAACACAAAGTTGATAGGCTACAATGGCAGAGTAGGCTTGGAGTGACAGGTGGTTCATTTATGTTCCCATGTCTGTTGGTAATGGTTACAACAGCATTTGGGAGCTCAGCAGAAGACATGGTCAAGAATTGTCAGTTGGTTGAAAGACCTGGATAGAGTGGACATGGGAAGGACTTGTCCATGTTATAAGCATCTAGGAACCAAGAGCATTGTCTCAGAATAAAGGGACTCCTCTTTAAAACTGAGGAGGAAGAATTTCTTCAGCTAAAGGATGATTAATCTCTGGAATTCATTGCCATTGAGGGCTGTACTGGTGAATCATTAGGTGAGTGTATTCAGGGCAAAGATGATCGATTGATGCAGAATTTAAGAGTTATGGGGAGAAGATGGGAGAATGGGGGTTTAACAGCAAAACAGCCATGATTAAATGGTGGAGTGGTCTAATTCAGCTCCTACATCTCATCAACCCTCACACACTCTATTGCTATTTTCATAATCCATTCCATCCATTATGCCTCTGGATGCGTTGAACTGTGATATTATTTGGTTAAATGAAACAACATTTTAAAAATGACTTCACATTTCTTCAGCAGTTCTGCTACTTTTAATCATTAATCTCCTCCAGATCGCCAAGAAATTAGTGCCCCTATAATATATGGCTTCACAATTATCCCTGAATTTTAAAATGCTCTACCATTGAAGACCATATATTTGGCTGCCAGGGCTCAAAGCTCCTCAACACCTACTCGATCAAACAAGCAAGGGTAAATGTTCTAGTGAAGAGCTCCTAGATAGTTTGCCAGAAAAAAAAGGCCTGAAATTAAGACCTCAAAATACAGGATGAGAATTAGGCCATTCAGCCCAATGGTTCTGCCCTGCCTTTCCAACATGGCTAATTTATTATTCCTTTCAACCCCATTCTCCTGCCTTCTCGCTGTAACCGTTGACTCCCTGATTGATCAAAAACTTACCAACTTCTAACTTAAACACACCCAATGATTTGACCTGCCCAAATGTTTGCAGCAATGAATTCCACAAATTCACCACACTCTGGCTAAAGTGTTTTTACCTCATCTGTTCTAAAAGGTCATCCCTCAAATCTAAGGCTGTGCCCTCTGGTCCTAGACTGGCCTACTATAGGCAACATCCTCTCCATATTCGCTCTATCTTGGCTTTTCAATATTCAATGCATTTCATTGAGATTCCCCATTCTTCTGAACTCCACTGAGTACAGACCCAAAGGCACCAAATGTTCCACACGGTAACGCTTTTATTCCCAGGATAATTCTCATGAACTTCCTCTGGACCCTCTTCAATGCCAGCACATCCATTCTTTGACCAGGGGTACAAAACTGCTCACAATACACTGTGTTGTCTGACTTATTGTATGAAGTCTCAACATTACAAGATAGGTAGAAAGAAAAGAAGCTTAGAACAGAGGTCTCAGCCTTGTTAGTGGTAGGGGTCCATGGCATTTAAAAAAAGGTCACGTACCCCTGTTTTAGAGGGATAGGGGTCAAATGCAGACAAAAAGCACAAACCAGGTAGGCTACTTGATCAACATGGACAAGTTTTGCTTACATTGTTCTGCTGGAACTTGTGAGCACGCTATGTTGGTGCCGGAAATATGTGGCAAGACTTGCAGGCTACCCCAAGAACATCCTGAGGTTGTGTTGGTTGTTAACGCAAACAACACATTTCACCATATGTTTTATTGTACATTTAATACACCTGAAACTGAGATCTGAATTGGAAGTTGGGGTGAAGGGCTAGTTTCTATGCTGTATCACTTCTAGATTTCTGCACAGATTTTATTAAAACAAAATGAATAATAAAGAAAAGGGTGAAGTTGAGATCAATTAAGAAACTATATAGAGAGAATGAGGTAGAAGAGCAAACATTAATAGTCTCCAAACCATTAACTGCCATGGACTTAATATAGATAATATTTCTCTCTTCTGATGCTGCATGGCCAGAACTGTTTTTATACCTAATTTCTAACACCTATAGATTTTTTTTTTCAATCAATTTAAAGGAATGAGATGCCGCAGTTTGAAACTGTTCCCTTTCAAGGTTGTAGGTTAAATTGTTATCATATTGTTAAAAGGGTACTTGCATTCTTAATTATCAGACTAGACTTCTCTGCCATGAATTTAATGGTCAATTAATGTGCAAATGCAGCAATGTTAATGAGGATGATGTCGCGATACTCTTGGCGTGATGCAAACAGAGGAGCAATGAAAAATTGTCTGCTATGTTCTGGAAATTCACTCCTAATAGATGCATCCAAATGCCTTGAACTTGGGAACCTACACATTGGTGCCTTAATAATGTCTTTCTCAATCTTCCAGTGAAATCTAGCCAGTAGGAATAGACTATCTATTTGGGAAACATTTTGATTTGACAAATATCAAATATCTCTGCATTTTAAAAAAATTGAAAAAACTGGTCCCCAATTCAACCATAGATTCTTCCACCCAAATAGAATAATGAAATATTTATTTGATCGAGGGGCTGAACACAAGTACTCCAGGATAAAGAAGCAGCCATGAAAAATCCTTTGCTGACACTACCCACCCAGAAAAGCTACCTTTTCACCAAAGGTTTTCTTCCAGAAAGTGCTATAGGGCTGTTAAAATCATCTTATAAACTTACCCAGACAGTTAATCTGATCAACCATTCTAGTTTCCCCACCCTTCTATCCACTACATCAGTCATTTCAAAGTGTTTGCAGTGCAAACTACTTTTTATATTGCAAATACATATTGGTATTTATGATCTTATGCACTTTTTATTCCAGTGGTATTTCTATTTTCAGATAATTCCTCCTTCTGCATAAATGTTGAATGTTGGTGTTTCTGTTTCTTGTAGCACCAACACACCACAGCATTTTCCTAATATATGTAAATGAACATGTTAAAGTCGATTCTTGATAATCAATGCAGATTATAAACAAGATTCTGCTGGTGCTGGAAATCTAGAGTAATAATAACAAAGTACTGAAGGAATTCAGCAGTTCAGACAGTATTTATGGAAAGGAATAAAGAGCTGATGTTTTAGGATGAGTCCCTTCATCAGGATGGTCTTGGACTGAAACATTGACTGTGTTTTCCTTTCCACAGGTGCTGACTGATCTGCTGAGCTCCTCCAACATAGTCTGTGTGTGTTAACTATTTTCAGGCAATGAACTTGTAAGTTTTTCAAATTTAACAGTGAAACAACATTTTCACTTGCTTCATATTGTATGGGGCAATATTAAAGCAAGCATGTACCAGAGATAGAGAGGGGGAGGTAGGCAGAAAAGGAGAAGAACTAGCAAACCAGAGAGAAAGACACACACACAAACTGAAAGAACAGCTTTACCAAGAGCAAAATAATCAGCTTTGAGGACTCCTGCCTTGCAGCCCAATTGCTCGGGCAATTTTCTCTCTCTCTCTCTGCTGGTCTTATTTGAACATTGCTCACTACGTGACAGAAATCTGAAGAAACAAGAATCGTGGTTATGCATCAAACCACTGAAGCATCCCTGAATAACTGTTTGCAGAGTGGGTCAATGCCAAGTTCCAAGCATCAAGTCCAACACAGCTGCAGAGTGCCAGTGAGAGGAGAGAGAGTGGAAGCAAACACTGCTGTAATTTATCAGCCTTTAATTCTTCTTGTTCCTTTAGATGCAACTTCAAGTGGAGCTTCCTGCTGTGTTTGACCTGCCACCACCACAGTAGCTAGCATTGTTTTCTCCCGGACTAATGCACCATAAAATAGCACAGCCCGAAATGTGTGTTTAGAAATCTAAGTGCATGACAGCAATTGTAAAAATTGATATGCTGCACTTGAAAAAAAATTCTTTTCCGGAGTGAAACACAGTCAGCAATACCTCTGGGAAGAGACTCCACTTCATTAGAAGTATGAGATTTGGTAGGTTACCAAAGACCAAGTTTATACAGATGTAGTGGAGAGTATTCTAAAGGTGGTTGCATCACCACGTAGTACGGACGCTCCAATGCATAGAATCAATGCAACAGGCGGCAAAGGTTTGTACAGTCAGCCAGCTTTATCGTGGGCAAAGCCATCCACACCAGAGGGCATCTTCAAGAAGACAGCATCCAGAATGAAGGATCCTCACTATCTGGGACATTCCTATCCTCAGCGCGGAGATACAGGAACTTGAAGACTCCTCACACTCAACAACTCACAAATAGCTTTTTCACCTCCACCATCAGATTGCCGAATGGTTCATGGATACTACCTCATTTCTTTTTATTTTTGCACTAGTTATTTTGTAACCTAATGTAGTGTAGTAAACCATGTATATAGGTTGTAACCGGGTAATCTGTCTGGACACGCCCCTCTGCTGACTGCTCCTGTGGCTCCTCCCACAGACCCCGGTATAAAGGCGATTGTGTCACTGCCGCTCCCACACTCCGGGACAGACATCCAGCATAGACGTGGATCCATATTACTGTTGATAAAAGCCTTTCAGTATTTACTCTACTTCCAGTCTTTCGGAGTAATTGATAGTGTATCAAGTAATTAGCATCTTTGTCCAGCAGAGGCAACAAATATCAGGTCATAAAATAATGATAATAAACCTGTTTCTGGTTGTTTAAGACCTCTTTCTACCCCCATTTCAGTTCACTGATCAGTCCCAAGCCATCCACTGGCCAGTCTCACTGCTTATTAACCCCAAAAATAAGTTGTGAATTTAATACTTCAATAACATTTGAGAAATATTGTAAATATACTGCAATGCTCGAGGGACTCAGCAGGTCAGGGAGCATCTATAGAAATGAATAAATTGTCAGTGTTGTGGGCAGAGCCTTCTACAGGACTCAGCCCAAAGTGTCATCTGTTTGTTCATTTCCGTAGATGCTGCCTGAATTGCTGAGTTCCTCCAACATTTTGTACGTGCTGCTTTGGATTTGCAGCAACTGCTGACTTTCTCAGATCTATAATTGTAAATATAGATGTTGATAAAGCATTCTTTGTTGTTTAAATAAGTCATCACTTGTTACATGTAAAAGTACATGCATGGCAAACACCATCACATAACCACATATGTGCACTCCTAACTAAATTAAAAACAAAATTAAATGACAAGTTACTGCCTGGCTCCTAGCTTTTCTTTTAACTTGTTTTTATGTTTTGGAGTTACAAGACATAACGTTGGTGATGAGGTATTTTTAAAATGAACCCGAGATGACTATCTACCTGTTGAAGTACAGCGAGACATCAGAGTTGAAACAAAAACAGTGCAGCATGCGTCTCTTAAGAAGGGAGAAAGAGGACACGGTTGAGTTTTAAAACAAGGCAGCAAAGTGGACAAATTCAAAGTTTCATAAACAGTGAATACTGAGTGATAATAATCACATTTTTGAAAAAGGAGAAATAGCTGGCTACATTGAGAAGACAGATGTGTTTGATAGCACAAAAAAAAAGACCGCTGCTGTACAGCAAACAAACTGAGCTGCTGAAACAGACAGACAGACATACTTTACTGATCCCGAGGGAAACTGGGTTTCATTACAGCTGCACCAACCAAGAATAGTGAAGAAATATAGCAATACAAAACCATAAATAATTAAATAATATTAAGTTAATCATGCCAAGTGGAAATAAGTCCAGGACCAGCCTATTGGCTCAGGGTGTCTGACACTCTGAGGGAGGAGTTGTGAAGTTTGATGGCCACAGGCAGGAATGACTTCCTGTGACGCTCAGTGTTACATCTCGATGGAATGAGTCTCCAGCTGAATGTACTCCTGTGCCTAACCAGTACATTATGGAGTGGATGGGAATCATTGTCCAAGATGACATGCAACTTGGACAGCATCCTCTTTTCAGACACCAATGACTGAACCTAAGTGTGGAAGAATGACGGACTCTCATTATTATTTGAGATTAGACCAATCAGTGTAGTGTCATCAGCAAATTTAATTAGCAGATTGGAGCTGTGGGTGGTGACGTTGTCATGGTCATAGAGAGTAGAGAGAGCTTAGTACATAGCCTTGGGGGGCACCTGTGTTAAGGGTCAGAGGGGCAGAGGTGAGGGAGCCCACTCTTACCACCTGCTGGTGATCTGACAGGAAATCCAGGGTTGCAGCTACACAAGGCAGAGTGAAGGCCAAGGTCTCTGAGCTTCTTGTTGAGTCTGGCGGGAACTATGGTGTTGAATGCTGAACTGTAGTCCAAGAACAGCATTCTCACACAAACGTCCTTCACCAGATGAGCAAGGACGGTGCGTAGAGCAGTGGCTATTGCGTCAGCTCTTGATCAGTTGTGTCATGAGGTGAATTGTAGGGGGCCCAGTGTGGGTGGTAGCATGCTGCAGATGTAGTCCTTGATCAGCCTCTCAAAGTATTTGTTTATTATTGAGGTGAGTGTAACAGGACGCCAGTCGTTCAGACAGTGCTTCTCATCATAAACATTCACAGAGGGCTTTAATTACGATAATAGGCCTATTTTTGGAATAGCACCTGCACTCCGGCAGAAAGCTATTGTACTGCAAGGCTGCGCAGGCACTCAATGCTACCTGGATGACATAATTGTTACTGGTAAGGATGAGAAGGGATATTTCCAAAATCTCAAGACAGTGTCCAAAAAAAAAAAAAAGGGCTCAGAGCATAATGCAACAAATATGAATTCTTTAAGCCAAGCATCACCACACCACCAGCACACAAGAATTACACAAGTGCTGAGACAACTCAAGCAGTGGTGGATGCCCCAAGGCCAAAGGATATGCTACAGTTGTGGTCATTTTTAGGATCTGTCAATTACTGTAAGGTTTGCCCATTACTGTAACACAGGGGTGTCAAACTCATTTTAGGTCACGGGCCGGATTGGGCAAAATGCAGCTTCATGCAGGCCAGATCAGTCGGGCGCGTGCAAACGCAGCTTTCATTGCCTCCATTTTTTCAGCCTGTTCTCATGTGTCTCAGTCTCTGCTATAACTACAAAGTGTTTCACTTCACAAATTCTGTTTCTTATGAAGAAGACTGCTGAGCAAGCATTATTTTTATGATTGGTATTAACTTACAATCATAGGCTTCATATCTCCAGGCCATTAATAATTAAAATAATAGATCTATCTAAAATGATCTCGCGGGCCGGATATAATTGTACATCGGGCCGGATATGGCCCGCGGGCCTTGAGTTTGACACCTATGCAGGTTCCTGCCAAACTGGCTACTGTGCTCCAACCTTTGATCTCATTACTGCAGACCAGGAAGAAATGGCAATGGATAAAGCAGTGTGAGGGGGCTTTCCAAAAGGTAAAGAAAACAACAACATCAGGCAATGTCCTCACACATTATGATCCAGATTGGCCAGTGAACCTTGCCAACACATCCAGATGATGCCAAGAGCAGCACCTCTCCGTTCCTGGGAATGGCTTGCAATACTCTGGCGGAGGTTTCACATGGATTTTGCCAAGCAATTCATTGCCACATTTTTTTTTCTTTTAAAAAAGTAGTAGCGGATGCAGCTTCTAAGTTGCCAGAAGTGTTGCCAATAGCTTCCACTACAGCCTTGCACACTGTCTTGAATGTTAACACATACATACACACACAAGATTACATGCGTTCCTTGCTTAAAGTGAAAACAAAGCACACCAGTTATCTCCTGGGCTCCATCTTTTTCTTGCAGTAAATAACTCCAAAGCATGAAACCAAACTTAACAAAAAGCACAAGCCCAAAGTTAGTCCCCAAAGCAACTCTCTCTTACACCAGCTTTAACAGCCCTCCCACTCAAAAACTTTGGGCATTGGTTCCAGACCGACATATCTACAAATTCAAAAGATTCAAAACACACTTAGAATCAAAATTATGTATCACCAATTCAGGACATTGCTCACCCATAGTTTGATGCCAGACACAGCACTAGGCTGACATACACATTTTGAGATCCTGGGCAGCGATTATTGTATTCTGAGGCAGATTTCAGGAGAAAACATCCAAAAGACTTTAGATGACATCCTAAACCGCCCGGGCAATTCTCAAGTGATTTGTAAATGTCACCAGAATTTTGAAGGCTCTACACTGTTTCAGAATCCTTGTTCACTCTGCTCTCAAAATAAGATCTGCTGAAAGGGCAAGTGAAAGATGAATTTGTTCTGGCAAAGGGCCTCAGGAAGAGATTTTGCAAAAGGACAAAATGATATAACATTGCCATTGTGACACGCCATCACGGTTGTGCTTAAGCATACTTTTAGCAGCACATTCCCACCATATCAGAAGAAAATCAGCAAGAGGTCAGAAGGATGAACTGTTCAGCAAGATATTGTTGAACATTCAGCTTCTGCTATTGGAGGCCAACATGAAGAGCATCTCCACCATGATAAAGCAATCCCAACTCTGATGGATAGGTCATATCACCCAGCTGCCTAGCTCATGTCTCCCAAAACAAATCCCTTACACCCAGTGGAAAGGCAACGAGCCACTGGTAGGCAAAGAAACACTTCAAAACCATTAGAATCAGCCTAATGAAATTCAACATTACAATGTATCCCTAGTTTTTAAAGATGTAATCAATAGATGCACTACACTTCAAGATGGACCTGCACTACACTAGAAGGATTTCTGCTGTGACACAGAGAACAAGCTTCAGCTGCGAAAGGAGAAACTAACCAACCAAAAGATCCAACCACAACCACTTGCTCCTGTCCACATAACACCAGAACGTGTGGACCCTGGATCTACAGCTACTCAATGTCCCATCAATAGGCAACCCCTATGAGAACAGCACACTCAACTCAAGTGATTGCAGTACTACTATAACAGGGGAAATATATTTCCACTTTACACAGAGAGAGCTCCCGAAAGTAAATTGGACACCTGTAGGATACAGGGCAGCAGCTCTGGCCTTTTACAGTCGACCAGTTCTTCATCCAGAACGTTGATGTCTTAGCCCAGTATTCTGTTTTTATTTCAGATACTGTGCACCTGCAGTTACTTAATATCAACCATTTCTCTCATGATAATGAGCAGATTTGTTAAGGGTCAATGATTAAGGATCAACTTCAGTCTCTCTATACACTTACATGTGTTAGAAATTTGCAGTGCTGTGTTGGTTAGCAGGTGACATGCCAGGTCAATGGGTATTTTTAAGGCAGAGAGAGATTGATATGTTCTTGATTGGACACAGCGAAGGTTACGGGGAGAAGACCGGGGAGTGAGGCCGAGCAGGGGATAAAAGGATCAGCCATGTTTGAATGATGGAGTAGACCCAACCGGCCAAATGACCTAATTCTGCTCCTGTGTCTTATGGAAAATAAGGAAATAAAAAAATAAATGAAAAACTACATAAACAGATTAACAAACAACCAATGCGCAAAATAGGACATTTTGCGAATAAAAAATAAGAGGACTTCGGTTGTACAGTTCTTGAAAGTGAGTGTGTAGGCTGTGGAATCAGTTCAGAATAGTGGTGAATGAAAAACAGAATATTGTGTCTTAATGACAACGTGCTTGTAATACTTTATCATTGCACTGGCTTTGTGCATCTTTTTGCAACAGTTGTCCTTTGCACACAAGAGCAATTCATAAAACCCAAAACAATTCAGAGAACAAAAAGATATGGTAGAGTTGGCAGAGAAAGAGGAGGGGATCAGCACTGATGCAAAGCAAACAGCACTCTTGCCTGTCAGCTCCAGCACCTTGAGCTTACTCCAGTGTTTGGGTAATGCCCATTTAAGTTTGTACACTCTCCCTGTGAGAGCATGGGTTTCTACTCTGGCTTCTGCCAAGATTGCAAAGATGGGCTGGCTGGTTAATCAGTCCCTGTAAAATTACCCATGGTGTATGTGGGAGGCAGGAGAATCGGAGAGCATTCATGAGAACACAAGGAATATGTTACGAGGAAAAGGAATGCCTTCAAGACCCTGCATACTAGATGGGCCAAACAGCCTCCGCCAACATGAGGAAGGAGTAAGAGGTTGCAACACACCCACATAAATGCTGGAGGAACTCAGCAAAACAGGCAGCACCTACAAAGGCAATAAACAGTTAATATTGTTTTGGTCTGAGAGCCTTCATCAGGTCTCGAAAGGAGGAGTAGAAGCCAGAACAAGATGGTGGGGGAAAAGAGGGCAAGGAATACATGCTGGCAGGTGATAGTTCAGACCGGATTGGGGGGTGCAGGGATTGTGGGAAAGGTTTGTAGTCAAGTTGTGATGAACCAAGGGGCTAGGTGGTGATAGATGAAAGAGGTAAAAGGGCTAAATAAGGATCAGATCGGAGAGGACAATGGACCATGGAGAGAGGAGGAAGAGGACCATCATAAGGAGGTGATGGGAAGGGGGAGAAATCATTGAAAATTTGTTCTCTAATTATGGTAATTGCTCCACCGCCTCTCCTTTTCCATTTCCCTTTCTTGTTCCCCTTTGCTTACTTATAGGTGGATGTCGATGAGAGAGGGGCAGAAAATCGAGCAAATCCTGTAAACATCTTTATGAATGCTTTGCCAGCCAACACACAGTTACAGAAGGTGGGGGAGGGGGTGTTATTTCATACTATCCAAGTTTCTCCTTCACCATTCCCTCTCTCACATCATCTTACCTGCCCAACACCTCCCCCTAGTGCTCCTCCATCTTCCCTTTCTTCCATGGTCTTTCACCCACTCCTGTCAGATTCCTTCTCCAGCCCTTTATATCTTTCACAAATACACTTCCCAACTGTTTACTTCACCCTTCCCCTCCCCTGGTTTTACCCATCATGTACCACCTTGTACTTTTTCCTTCTTTCCCCCCACTTCCTTACCCTGACCTCTCATCCTTCTCTTCAGTTCCAGAGGTGGGTCTCTGCCCAAAACAGCAACCATTTACTCATTTCCATAAATGCTGCCTCACCTACTGAGCTCCCCCAGCGTTTTGTGTATGTTGCTGTGGCTTTCCAGTGTCTGCAGATTTTCTCATGTTTGTGATACTATTTAAATGGTTCAGCCTGTAAGTTGTTAATTACAGATAGAATATCTGTGAAAGTGTTACACTAATGGAGAAGCAAGCACACATCACTGTTATCCAATGTTCCATGCTCAAGGATAAATTACTTAAGCACAAGCAAATTATCATGCAGAACCCACCACAGCCAAGATTAAAGCCTTGGAATTCAATGCAGCAGAGAACCATATTAAAATCTGCTTCAATCACATTGCCTTCAAGCTTCACAGACCTCTGTTGAACAAATAAGTTACACTGAATGTGTCTGGCAGCTTCTGTACGTGCAAGACCCAACACTACAAATTTTGGAAAATGCACATCTACTTCCTCACAGCCCAGAACAAATCCAAATTAAATGCTTTCACCAATGCAAGGTCTAATGTACTAAGAGGCTTTGTATGCTGTATATCAATGACGTAGATTATGGAATAGATTCATTTGTTGCCACGTTTGCAGATGATACAAAGAGTGGTGGAGGGGCAGAAGGACCTAGACAGATTAGGAAAATGGGCAAGAAAGTGGCAAATGAAATACAATGCATGGTCATGCACTGTGGTAGTAGAAATAAATTTGAAGACCATTTTCTAAAAGGAGTGAAAATCCTAAAATCTGAGATGAAAAGGGACATATAACCATATAACAATCACAGCATGTGAATCTTTGTGCAGAATACCCCAAAGGTGAACTTGCTGGTTGGTGCAGAAAGCAAATGCAATATTAGCATTCATTTCAAGAGGTCTAGAATAGAAGAGCAGGGATGTGGTGTTGAAGGTTATATAAGGCATTGCTGATACCTCACTGAGTATTGTGAACATCTCTGGGCATCTCATCCAAGAGAAGATGTGCTGGCATTGGAGAGGATCCAGAGGAGGTTAACAAGAATGATTAACAAGAATGATCATACTAGGAACATTTCATTGCTCTGGGTCTATACTTGCTGGAATTTAGAAGAATGAAAGGGATGAAGGGGGATCTCAGTGAAACTTTTGAACGTTGAAAGGCCAAAACAGAGTACAGAGTAGATGTGGAAAGGATGATTCCCTTGACAGGGGAGTCTAGGACAAGAGGGCACAGCCTCAAGATAAAGGGTTGCCCACTTAAAACAGATGTGGAGAAATTTCTTTAGCCAGAGGGTGGTGAATTTGTGGAATTTCTTATCACATGCAGCTGCAGAGAACAGGTTGTTCAGTGTATTTAAGGCAGAGTTTGATAGGTTCTTGATTGAACAGTGTTAAAGATTATGGGAGAAGGCCGGGGAGTGGGGCTGAGGAAAGAAAAACAGGGTCAGCCATGATTAAATTGTGCAGCTGACTCGATGGGCCAAATGGCTTAATGTACTCCTACGTCTTATGCCTGGCTCTACATTGGAACCCCAACTAAATTTTAAAAAACAGTACAGTGGCAAAGTGATTCGTGCATTGAGATGTACAATGCAAGTTATAAGATAGAAGTTCATTTCCCGCTGTCGTCTGTAAGGAGTTCTCCCTGGGACCATTTGGAATTCCTCTGGGTGCTCTGGTTTCCTCCCAGATCTCACAGATACACAGTTAGGGTTGTGTGAATGCTATGTTGGCACCAGCAACGTGGCAACTTCGCAGACTGCCCCCCAGCACAATCCTCAGACTGTTTTGAACATTGATACAAACGATGCATTTCACTGTGTTTCAATGCACACATAATAAAGGGAAGAATTAATTCTCATAATTACAAGTGAAGCTGTTTGGGGAGAAGGCAGGAGAATGGGGTCGAGAGGGAAAGGGATCAGCTATGATGAGATGTCAGAGTAGACTCAACGAGCCAAATAACACAATTCTGCTCGTTTCTTATGATCTTAACATTGGTGGCATCCAGACTAATGATAATCAAAAACAAGTGTAGACAACCGACCACCATCAGAATTCTGAATGAACCCATGCACTACACCCAACCCCTGCCCAAGTACTGGTGCCAATTGTGTGCACACACATCAGGCAAAAGCGCCTTCCCTGTGTACCTGTGTCAGGAGGGTACCCATCTCCCAACTCCAAAACACTATCCATTTCTCTTTTGCACTATTTATTTTGCAACTGATAGTAATTCATGTCTTGCACAAAAATGCTGCTACAAAACAACAAATTTCAGAACATACCCTCAGTGGCCACTTTATTATGTGCACCTGCTTGTTAATGCAAATATCTAATCAGCCAATCACGAGGCAGCAGCTCAATATATAAAAACATGCAGAGCCAGGTAAGAGTTTCAGTTGTTGCTCAGACCAAACATCAAAATAGGTTAGAAATGTAGTCCAAGTGATTTTGACTCTGCAATGATTGTTGGTGCCAGATTGGGTAGTTCGATTATCTCAGATACTGCTAGTTTTCTGGGATTTTTATGCGCACCCATCTCTATAATTTACAAAGAATGGTTTTAAAAATAAAATTCCTGTGCAGCGGTTCTGTAGATGAAAATTCCTTGTTAATGAGAGAGAGGTCAGGGGAGAATGGCCAGACTGGTTCAAGGAAGGAGACAGTAATTTAAATAACCACATGTTACACCAATGGTGTGCAGAAGAGCATCTTTGAATGCACAACAAGTCAAACACCTGCAGTAGATGGCTAACACCAGCAGAAAACAGGAGATCTAATACAGTGGCAACTCAATGTGTGGTGATAATAAAACTGAAATACAATGAACAAATTTAGGTTTTCTGGGGCCAAATGTTCGATTAACCCAACTGAACTTTTGTTGCTGAGGTTACAAAGAGAGCAGATGAAAGAAATTTAGTCAATTTTGAGAGCCAAGACTTTCACAAGATGTTCTATTACATATTACGTACCACTAGTTTCTTTGTAAAATTGAAGGTTGTGGGGGTAAACGGGAGGTGGGACACAAAATTGAATCAAGTCAACAGAAAACTCACAGATCATATGGTGTGGCAACTTTTCTACTCCACATACAAAAGACCATATGGGATTTAATGTATATTAGTGTCCAGTGTGTGGGCAACTGAAACCAGAGAACAAATGGCTAATACGAGGGGAAACTCCTGAGGTTTTTCTAAGGAACATATGGGGGGGGTGGGTCATTTGTCAGAGGTAGTTTATTTTTTTTAAACCTGACTTTTAAGTGTGTGGAACTCTTAAGTAGGCACATAGATGAAAGAAAATGGGGGACTATGTGGGAGGAAATGATTCGACCAATCTTCGCTGGGGTTCCCAAATATTTTTATGCCATGGATCAATACCATTAGGCAAGGGTTCCGTGGACCCCAGGTTGGGAACCCCTGTTCTAGTCGGTTAAAGGGTTAGCACAACATTCTGGGCTGAGAGGCTTGCACTGCGCTGCATTGTTCTATGTTAGTCTTCCTTGTTTTCTCGTGGCAAACAGCAAGGATATAGTAACAGGCATCTGTCCATTCCTGGCTTACAATTGTCAAGAAGTCACTTATGTCCTCCCGCAGTGAAACTGGCGACCCGCATTCTTTAAGAGACAATGTTGCCTGATTTCTGAGGGGAGGTTGTGTGCAAACAGGGCTGCATTTGAGGCTGGGTCTGGGCTGAATTTAAGTAGCTTTTATGGGAGCTCCTATGTATATGTGGGTGTCCACAAGACAGGCAGTCACAGTGCTGCTGTCCTGCTTGCTAGAGTTGCTGTTGCTTGGTGATATCCCTAGCTTTGTAATCGCAGAGCATCGATATTGATCTTGATGTACCAGTGCTTGTTTTGTTTATAAACTATTTCTGACCGACTGTAAAATACTGAAACAAACTTGTGATTTGGTCTAGTCCGCACTTTTAGAACCAGGAGGTTTATAGCTTAAACAGGTGCTATTCAGTCTATCTTATCTGTGCCAGCAAAAGTTAATTGTTACAAGACATAGGAACATAATGAGGTTATTCAGCCCATCGAGTCTGTTCCACATTTCATCGTGGCTGATCCATTGCCCTCTCAAAGTTACGTTGATCTGACTTTTAGTCAATAGCTTGAAGTCTTGGTTTAAACTACCATTACATAGCAAATAGCATTAAACTTTGAATGATGGAACACGGTTGAATCGTCTCTGCTTACTTTGACCTTTTTTCAATTAGATTATGACTAACTATTCAAATTCCATATAATCCATCCTTTCCTCCACATCCCTTGATCCCTCCAGCACCAAGAACAATATCCAGCTGCTTAAATATATTGAATGATTCTGATGAAGACAAGTTTTATTTGTCACAGTTACACTAAATCATACCTTGAAATGCTTTGTTGCATCAACAACAAACACAGTTCAAGTCTGTGCTGGGGCCAGCCTACAAGTGTCACCACACTTCCAGCACCAGCATAGCATTCCTCAACTTACTAGTCCATTACTCTTTGGAACACAAGGGGAAACTGGACCACAGAGGAAACCCTTGTAGTTACAGGGAGAACATATAAACTCTTTACAAACAGCAGTGGGAATTGAACCCCAATAACAGGCACTGTAAACTGTTACTCTAACCACTACATTGCAATCTAGATGAGTGTCAGATGTAACATTGAGCCAATTGTACTTGCCCTAATGCCTTGAGGTAAGTACAATTTTGGCCCAGTGCTACATCTGGCACTCCTCCAAATTACATCCACTGTAATACTTTAACCAGAAATTTCTCTATAAACTACCTTAAAATCCCTTATTAAATGTTAAGCTATCAGTAGACCATCTTTCAGTCTTTGACATTTAAAAAAAAAAATTACAGTGTTTTAGGGAGCCTGACAGGGTAGACAGAGGAAAGATGTTTCCCTTCTGGAAGGGTCAAGAATAATAGAACAATCTCGGATGAAAGGGAAAAGCCATTTAAGACCAAAATGGAAAATGTTTCTTCTCTGAAGGAGCAAGTAATACATTGAGTCAGATCTCTACAGCACAGAAACAAGCCCTCAGTCCATGCCAAACTATTATTCTGCTTTGTCCCATTGACTGCACCTGGACCATAGCCCTCCATTCTTCCTCCCATTCATACATTTAAAAACTTTTCTCAAATATTGAAATTAAACCCACTTCTAGCCACACTCCACCACCCTGAGTGAAGTTCATGCTCATGTTTCCCGTAAATATTGTATCATTCATCCTTAACCCATGATCTCAGGTTCTAGTCTCACCCAATTTCAGTGGAAAAAAGCTTGCCTGTCTTCATAGCTATACCCTCATAATTTTGTATATTCCGTTAAATCCCCCTTCATTCTTCTGCACTCCAGAGAATAAACTCCTATCCTATTCAACATTTTCTTATAACTCAGGTCCTCAAGTCCTGGCAACATTCTTGTAGATTTTCTCTGTACACTTTCAGCCTTATTAATATCTGTACGTAGGTAATCAAAACTGCATTCAATACACCAAATTAGGGCTCACCAATGTCTAATGCTAATTTAAGTTCTCTAATCATACAAGGCTGAGAATGTTTGGTCACTTTTACTAAAATTCTTTTTATATGATCTAGTCAGGCCAACATCTACATAATCATTTCCTCGTTGGCGAGGAGTCACCGTCTTGAACTGTGTAGCCACTCCTAAATGCTGCTGGGTTGGGAAATTACATGATACAGACTCCAAGACAAAAAGGAGTTTTGATAGGTTTGAACACTAGAGATTCTGCAGATGTTGGAAATCTTGAGCAAAATGCAGAAAGTGCTGGGGGAGCTCAGCAAGTCAGGCAACTTCTATAGGAGGGGAATAAACAATGTTAGAACTCTTCATCAGGATTAATACAAAAAGAATGAATTGAAAAGAAAAACTCAAAACAAAATATATTTTGCAGATATCCGGTAATGCTGAAGTAACTCAGCAGGTCAGGCAGCATCAATGGAGAAATAAACTGGCACCATATCAAGCCAAGAAATTTAGGGTCCTGGTGAAGGGCCTTGATCGAAACATCAACTGTTTAATCCTCTCCATAGATGCTGCCCGACTTGCCGAGTTCCTCCAGCATTTTATGCGTGTTGCTTTTACCCCTTCTTGTCTCCTCATTGGTTCAACATCTCCCTTTGGTCCCCCTTCTTTCCTTTCTTCCCATGGTCTAATGTCCTCTCCAAATAGATTCCCCTTTCTTCAGTGTTTTACCTCTTCCACCCCATCACCTCCCAGTTTCTCACTTCATCCCCACCTACCAACTTTCCTCCTCACCAGGATTCACCTATCATTTGCCAGATGGACTTCTCCCCCTTAACCTACTTTCTTATGCTGACTCCCCCCCCCCCCCCACCTCGATTCCTGATGAAGAACCTCAGCCCAACATGTTGACCGTTTATTCTTCTCCTTAGCAGGATGGGCAGCACACAAAATCCTCCAGCATTTTGTGTACGTTGGAAAGAAAAACTAAGCCTCTATCAGCACCCCCACACTTACTATGATTCTATTGGCCCATAAAACACAAGAGCAAAATTGGACCATTTGGTGCAGAGCCTGCTCCACCATTTAATCATAGCTGATCCTTTTCCCCCCTCCTCAGCCAAACTCCCTGCCCTTCTCCCAGTAACCTTTGCTGCCATGTCCAATGAAGAACCTATCAAGCTCTGCCTTAAATACACCCAACAACCTGGCCTCCACAGCGCCCATGGTAATAAATTGCACAAATTCACCACCCACTGGCTAAAGAAATGTCTCTGCATTTTCTGTTTTAAATGGATGCCCCTCTACTCTGAGGATGTGCCTACTCCACTCACTTTGGGAAACATCTTTTCCCACAACTAATCTGTCTAAGCCTTTCAACATTTGAAATACTTCAATGAGATTCCCCCTCATCCTTCTAATTTCCAGCGAATACAGACCCATCAAACGTTCCTTGTTTGATAACCCTTGCATTTTTGGAATCAACTCTGAACCTCCTCTGAGCCCTCTCCACATCTTAAACAAGGAGCCTATAAATGTTCACAATGCACAAGGTGAGGCTTCACCAGCGCCTTATAGAGCCTCAGCATCACATCCCTGCTCTTGCATTCTAGACCTTTTAAAACAAATGCTATTATTGCATTTGCCTTCCTCACCACCATCTCTACCTGCAAGGTAACCTCTAGGGTGCTCTGCACAAGGACTCCCAAGTCCCTTTGAATCTAAGATTTTTGGATTTTCTCACCATTTAGAAAATAGTCTGCACAGTTATTTCTGCTACCAAAGTGCATGACCACGTATTTTCTAATGTTATATTTCATTTGCTATTTTCTTGCCCATTCCCCTAATCTGTCCAAGTCCTTCTGCAACCTACCCATTTCCTCAACATTACCTGCCCTTTCATCAATCTTCATATCATCTTCAAACTTTGCAATAAAGCTACCTATTCAATTATTTAAATAGCTTATATACAGCATAAAAAGTGATCCCAACGCTGACCCCTGTGGGAACAACACTAGTAACTGGCAGCCAACCAGAAAAGGATCCTTTATTCCCACTGACTGCCTACTAATCAACCACTGAGCTAACCATGCCTGTAATTTTCCTGTAATACCATGGCCTCTGAATTTGATAAGGAGCTTCACGTGTGACATCTTGTCAAAGGTCTTCTGAAAGTCCAAATATACTAAAACCACTACATCCCCTTAACCTACTCTGCTTATAATCTCCTCAAATAATTCTAAGAGGTTCATCAAGATTTTCCCTTAAAGAAACCATGCTGACTTTGTCCGATATCTTCAAGTACTCCAGATCCTCATCCTTAACAAATGACTCCAACATTTTCTCAACCACCGAGGTCTGTCTAACTGACCTAGAGTTTCCTTTCTGCTGCCTTCCTCTTTTTTAAAAAAAGAGTGAAGTGACATTTGCAATTTTCCAGTCTTCTAGCACCATGTCAGAGTCCAACAATTTTTTAAAAAATCTCTCAAAGCTTCTTGTGCATTTTCCCCCATGTGGTAGTAACTTCACTCATTTCTCTTCAACATCTGACACACTGCTAGAGTCTTCCACAGTGAAGACTGATGCAAAATGTTTATTTAGTTCATCTGCCATCTCCTTGACCCTTGTTATTTCTCCAGCTTCATTTTCTAGCAGTTCTATACCCACTCATCTCTTTAATTTAATTAATTTAAATATCATACTTAAATATCAAACATACTATTCACTAGATTACTTTCATATTTCATCTTTTCCCTCCTAATGTTTCTTTTAGTTGCTCTCTGTAGGGTTCTAAAAGCTTCCCAACCCTGTCTTCCTGCTCATTTTTGCTTTGTTATATGCCTCTCGTTTGCTTTTACATTGGTTTTGACTTCCCTTGTCAGCCACAGTTGTACTATTTTACCATTTGAGTATTTCTTTGCTTTTGGAATACATCTATCCTGTACCTTCCTCATTTTTCCCCAGAAACAACCACCATTGCTGCTCTGCTGTCATCCCTGCTAGCATCTCCTTCCAATTCACTTTGGCCATCTCCTCTCTCATACCACTAATTTCCTTTACTCCACTGAAATACTGTTATTTTCTCCCTCTCAAATTTCAAGTTGAACTCAATCATATTGTGATCACTGACTCTTAGAGTTCTTTTACCTCAAACTCCCTAATCACCTCCATTTCACTACAGAACAGCCAATTCAGTATAGCTGATCCCCTAGAAGGCCCAATCATGAATTGTTCTGAAAAGCCATCTTGCAGGCATTCAAACTCACTCATGATCCATTTCCAATCTGATTTTCCCCAATTGACCTGCACGTTGAAATCTCCCATGAATGTAATAGCATTGCCCTTTTGATATGCCTTTTCTATTTCCTGTTGTAATTTGTGGTCTACATCCCAGCTGCTGTTGGGAAAGCTGTATACAACTTCCAAAAGGATTCTTTTACCCTTACAGTTTCATAACTCAACCCACAAGGATTTAACATTTTCTGATCTCATGTTACATATTTCTACTGATTTGATGCCATACTTTACCAGCAGAGCCATGCCACCCCCTCTTCCTACTTTCCTATCCCTCCGATACAACGTGTAACCTTGAACATTTGGTTCCCAACTACAATCATCCTTCAGCCACAATTCAGTGACGGCCACAACCTCATACCTGAGGGTCTGTAATTGTGCAACGAGATCTGTATTTGCTATTCATTTTGATTCTGCTTCTCTAATGCACTGATACTCACCCTGCTGGCTGCAATTTTGGCCTATCACCTGCCTGTCTTTTCTGACAGTCCAACTGTCCGCTATCTTTGCTCTTTTACTATCTGTCCCATCCAGAGTCCCTTTACTCTGATTCTCACCCACCTGCAAAGTTAGTTTAAACACTGCCCAACATCTCTAATAAACTTGCCCATGAGAATATTGGCTCCCCTTGGGTTCAGGTGCAACCAGACACTTTTGAAGAGGTCATACCTTCCCCTTAAAAGATCCCAATGACCCAACAACCTGAAGCCCTGCCCCCTGCACCAGCTTCTCAGCCACACATTTATCTGCCAAATTCATCCTGTTTCTACCCTCACTAGAGCGTGGCAGATGCAGAAAGGCAGAAATTACTGCCCCGGAGATCCTGCTTCTCAGCTTTCTACCTAGCTCTAAATTCTCTTTTCAGGACCTCTGCTTTTCCTTCCTATGTTGAGGGATTGAATTTAAGAGCAGGGAGGTCATGTTGCAACTGTACAGGGTATTAGTGAGACCGCACCTGGAGTACTGCCTGCAGTTCTGGTCTTCTTACTTGAGGAAGGATATAGTGGCTTTGGAGGCAGTGCAGAGGAGCTTCACCAAGAGATGAGGGGGTTAGACTATGAGGAGAGATTGAGTCGCCTGGGACTGTACTCGCTGGAATTCAGGAGAAAGAGAGGAGATCTTATAGAAACATAAAATTATGAAAGGGTTAGATAAGATAGCAGCAGGAAAAGTTCTTTCCACTGGTAGATGAGACTAGAACTTGTTTCGGGGAGTAGAATCAGGATGGAGTTGAGGAGGAACTGCTTCTCCCAGAGGGTGGTGAATCTGTGGAATCCTCTGCACGTTGAAGTAGTGAGTAAATATATTTAAATTCAGTAAATATATTTAAGACAAGGTTGGATAGGTTTATGCATAGTAGGGGAATTAAGGATTATGGGGAAAAGGCAGGTAGGTGGAGATGAGTCCATGGCCAGATCAGCCATGAACTTATTGAAGGGTGGAGCAGGCTCGACGGGCAAGATGGCCGACTCCTGCTCCTATTTCAATATGCACCAAGACGTCTGGCTGCTTTCCTTCTCAAAAATGTTGTGGGTGTGATCCAAGATGTCCCTGACCTTGGCACCTGGGTGGCAATGTACCATTTGCGTGTCCCATCCATAACCACAGAACCTCCAGTCTGTTCCCTGGACTATTGCGACCCCCATCACTACTGCATCCCCTCTTCACCATGAATCCATGTTCAGTGCCAGTAACCCAGTCTCCATGGCATTCCCCTGGGAGGTCGTCCCCCACAACAGTATCCAAAGGGGTACACTTATTGAAGGGGAATGGCCACAGGGGTGCTCTATGCTAACTGCCTATTCACGTTTCCATTTCTCCTGACAGTCATCCACCTACTTGCCTCTTACAAATTTGGGGTGACTACTTCCCTACAACTCTGATCAATTAACTCCTCACTCTCCTGTACAAACTCCGGTTCATCCAGCTGCTGCTCCAGATCCCCAACAGTTTTCAAGGAGCTGCAGCTGGGTGCACTTCACGCAGATGAAGTTCCCCAAGAGACTCTGGGTCTCCCAGAACTCTAACATCCGGCATGAAGAACACACAACAACTATTTACTACACCAGGTACGGCAAGAGAAAACAAATAGGGAACCTTAACAGAAGCTTACCCAGAGCCAATGACTTTTTGTGCTGAGGGCTCCTTCGAGCCAAAGACTGACACTCCTACTCTCGCCATTGGCCCACTCTCAAAAAATGGATGCCCTGCTTGTTCCACCTGTACTTTTAAACAAGTTTTGCTGACCTGCAAGAAAGCTCATCGCTGTGGCCTGCTCCCGCTGCTGATAGAGTCGTGGTCACTTGGGAAGTGCCAACGAATTTGAAAACAATCAAAGTTCTGTAAATTGTATACTGCTATGTATTTAATATTTCAATAATATTTGCGATTCAGCATTCTTGTTCATTTAAATAATTGAATGTTATATGTAAAAATACATTAATTGCATTCGTCATCACACTACCATGTGAAGTGTGCATGCCTCACTTGAAGTAAAGATGAAATTAGACACATTTTAGACTCCCATATCTTCCTTTGAATTAATGTTTTATAGTTATTAAACATTATAGTTATATACTCCATCTACCCTACTGTTCATTAATGGAGGAGAAAATAAAGTCAAGGGTACACATTAAGTCAGCCATTTTATCTCAATAGGCAGGGAATTATGGCATTAGACCTCTTTAATTTACATTCTAGATCATGGAAAGGCTTTGGAGTTTTAGGAGACAGGTTACTTCCCACAGTTACTCAAGCCATGCTCTCTTCTCACTGCTGCCATCAGGGAGGTGGCTCAGGAGCATTGGGACTCACACCAGCCACCAGGATCTGGAACAGTTATTACCTCAACTATCAGGCTCCTGAACCAGAGGAGACAACGTCACTTACCCCTTCATTGAAATGTTCCCACACTCAATGGACTCACTTTCAAGGACTCTTCCGCTCATGTTCTTGATATTTTTTGCTTATTTATTAATAATTTCTTATTGTATTGTATGTTGTCTTCTTGGTGAATGTCCTAACTGGGTGGTCAGTGGTCATTCATAGATTCTGTTTTGGTTATTATTCCATAGATTTATTGAGTACACCCACAAGAAAATATATCTCAGATTTTTGTATATCGTGATATACTTTGATAATAAAACTTGCACTGAAATTTGAAATAAATCAAGGGATAAATCATTGCATAGGAAAATTGTGCTTTGATAGAATCTTGTTGAATGGAGAAGACCCAGGTGTCAAATTATTTAATCTTGCACCCACAGTCCTGGCAGTCATTTTAGTTGTTCCCTGATAGTCAACTCATTCCAATAATAAGGAGGAATGAAAATGCAGGCTGGTCGGAATGATAAATCAATGATTGTAGGGAATTCAATTCCAAGCGGGCTTTGCAAACTTAAATGGGATTTCATTCAATAAATAACATTTTGGATAGAGCATGGGAATGGCTTTAAACTTATTCTGCAGCAAGAGCAACAAAGCTGGATTACTGCAATTCCTAGCAGGTAACTACTACATTGCAGAGACTGCCACAGGTGTTTCTGTAGAAATCTTGAGCAACACACACACACACAAAATGCTGGAGGAACTCTGCAGATCCATCAGCATCCATGGAGGGAAATAAACAGTCAACATTTCAGATAGAAACCCAAAGTGTCAGCTGCTTATTACAGAGAATTGACCCTTCAGCCCACAATGTTGTGCTGACCTTTTAGCCTACCCCAAGATCACTCTAACCATTTCCTTCCACATAACCCTCCATTTTTCTTTCATCTATGTGCCAATCTGAGAGTCTTAAATGTCCCCTGATGTATCTGCATCCACCATAGATCCTGGTAGCATGTTCCATGCACCTGCCACTGTGTAACCACATACCTCTGATATTCGCCCTGTACAGTCTTCCAATTATGTACCCTCATATTAGCTATTTACACCTTGCGAAACTCTCTGGCTGTCCACTCAATCTGTGCTCATCTGCATAAAGCACACTCAGTAATCCAGGTAAATCTCCCCTGCACTTTCTACAAAGCTTTGACATCCTTTCTATAATGAGGCAACCAGAAATGATTACAATATTCCAAGTGTGGCCTAACCAGAGTTTTATGGAGCTGCAAAATTTCCCTCCATAGATTTCAGGATGAAGGGTCTCAGCCCAAAATATTGACTCCATAGATGCTGCCTGACCTTCCGAGTTCCTCCAGCATTGTGTGCAATAGCAGAGTGGGGGGGGGGGGGTTGCTGTTAATTTGCTTACCCCTCAATTCAGGGCCAAAGACTTGAGGCTTGGAGGCAGCATCTCCAGGATTGGGAGTCCTGTCTGAATGTGAGCAATTAGGAGTGGGCAAGGGACTTGTTCAGCTGTTGTTGTCTTTTTGTTTGGTTATTGCTGCTGTTGCTTGTGTTGTTCTGCTGAGCATTGTGGGATTGCTCTGCTGGTGCTCAAATGCGGGGCGACAGATGCAGACGCTCCCAGCATATCCTTGTGTGCTGGTCATTAACAAACAACACATTTCTCTGTATGTTTTGATACAGATGAGAAATAAATCTGATCATATCTAAATCTGCTCTACATCCATTGATAAAGGACCAGTCTTCATTTTATTATCAATGTATGCAGAATTCAACTCTGAGATTTCTCTTTTCCAAATAACTATAAAATTCAGAAAACCATAGTAGTTGAAAGACACCAACTGCCCCGCATGAAAAAAAACTTGCAAACTCCAAACCCCACCCCAACCCTTCCCTCACCCAAACCCCAGTCCTCCAATCACTGATAAAATTGGTTTTAACTAGCAAGTTCCAGTAAGCCAATCTCAAAGCAGAAATCCCTACAGTACAAGTGATTCCACACTGTAACATTAAGCTAACATGTCTATTGAACACCATCTCAAGGCAATAAATGGCTGTTAAAATGGACTGTTAAGTTATTTAATCCTTTTAACCCCAAAGCTGGGTAGAATCAAGATTACACAAATGGATAACTAAAAAAGTAATGATTTTATCTCAAATGCACTGATTCTAGTCATGATTTAGTTTCTTTTGGAAATGCTCTGAGTTGATTCTGTTACACACTTAAAAACACTTTATTAAACCACTGCTTACTGTGTAATAGCCACCTGTGCTTGGCTGATATATTCCATCCTAGACCTAATAATGGCTCAATTCATTACTTTCCAGTTCAGCTCAAATAGGGAACTCAAGTCTCTTTCAATCAACAATGCAAATCACATTCAGCAAACACAAACATAAGCTCAAAATTTAATTCAGAATCAGGTTTAATATCACCAGCATATGTTGTGAAATTTGTTAACTGTGCAGAAACCGTTGTGTTGAAGTTGTGCAAAAAAGAAAAAAGGTAGTGTTCATAGGTTTAATGTCCATTCAGGAGGGAAGAAGCTTTCCTGAATCATTGAGTATGTACCTTCAGGCTTCATTACATACTTCCTGATCGCAGCAATGAGAAGAGGACATGTCCTGGGTGATGGGGTCCTTAATGATGAACGCTGCCTTTTTGAGGCAGTGTTGTTTGAAAATGTCCTCAGAGGCCAATGCCCATGATGGAGGTGACCGAGTTCACAACTGTCTGCAGCTTACTTCAGTCCTGTGTGGCAGCCACCACCCCACATACCAGACAGTGATGCAGCCAGTTAGAATGCTGTCCACAGTACACCCGTAGAAATTTGGATACACACCAAATCTCCTCAAACTCCTAATGAAATATAGCCACTGTTGTGCCTTCTCTGTAGCTGCATCAATATGTTGGGTCCAGGATACATCCTCAGAGGCAGATACCTAGGAGTTTGAAATTACTCACTCTTTCCACTTCTGATCCCTCTGACAACAGATGCACATTCCCTCGTCTTACCCTTTCTGAAGTCCACAATCAGTTGCTGAAGGTCTTGCTGAAGGTTCTTACTGTGACACCAATCAACTAGCTGATACACCTCACTCCTATACACCCTCGCGCCAGCATCTGAGATTCTGCCGACAATAGCTGTATAGTCAGCAAATTGATAGATAGCGTTTGAGCTGTGGCTATCCACACAGTTGCAGGTGTAAAGGGAACGCACAGGGAACCAAAGTTGTTTCAAGTTAACAGAACAGACGCAGAGTAATATTGTCTAATGAGTGCAAGAATTTAAATCAGAGGCAGTATGGATTTATACACCACCTTTAACACAAATGGGAAGCAAAGGTGTCCAGTCATTTTATAAAAGATGGTCAGTGACAGAGCAAGACACAAAGTAACACCACGGTTCAGGCAGATGTAACATACAAGCTGATATCAAGTCCTTACAACTGGGGCTGTGGGAAAAATAAAGTAAAAATAAAAATTAAAGAATTTTAAAGGGAAATGGAGAAAAGTATGGGGGGTTTAGAATGCCGGAGGTAACTTTTCTCCCCCCTCGGAGTACTGGGTATGTGCAACATACTGCCAGTGGTGATGTTAGTGGCAAATCTATTAGAGGCATTTAAAAATCTCTAAGTGTCTCTAATCTCTCTCTTAGGAACATGTATGATAGGAAAGAAAATGGAGGGCTATGTAGAAAGGAAAAATCAGATTGATCTTAGAGAAGGTTAAATACCAGCACAAATTGCGGGCTGAGTTGCCTTTGTGTTACTGGTGCCCTGGGGAAAAACTGTGCCAAATTATTTGTGTCCTGTTCATTTCATGTTTAAGAATTTACCAGAAACTCTCAATTAATAAAACTTCTGTTAAATTTGTATTTCAAAGTCTATTTTATAATAGACCAATCCAATGGCAGTAATAAATTAGATTTTTAAAGACATTAAACAAATACTTCAGGTCAGAAGTTGGGTAACATGCCCAGTTTTTCAAAAGCCTATAACAATTTCATCTAGACAACAGATTGCAAATGCTGAAATCTAGAACAGAAACTGAAAGAACTGTCACTCCATTTTTTAAGAAGGGAGCAAGTCAAAAGAGGAAATTATAGGCCAGTTAACCTCACCTCAGTGGTTGGGAAAGTGTTGCAGTCAATTATTAAGGACACAGTTTCAGGGTACTTGGAGACTAATGATAAAATAAGTCAAAGTCAGCATGGTTTCTGTCAAGGGAAGTCTTGCCTAACAAATTTATTAGAATTCTTTAAGTAACAAGCAATATGGCAAAGGAGAGGCAGTGGATATCATTTACTTAGATTTTCACAATGCATTTGATAAGGTGCCTGACAGGAGGCTGCTTAACAAGATAAAATTCTGTGGCATTACAGGAAAGATACTGGCATGGATAGAGGAACAGCTGGCAGGCAAGGTGCAGTGAGTGGGAATAAAGGGGGCTTTCTCTGGTCGGCTGCCAGTGACTAGTGGTGTTCCTCAAGGATCAGTATTGGAACCGCTACTTATCACGTTGTTTGTCAATGATTTAAATGGTGGAACTGATGGCTTTGTGACAAAATTTGCAGACGATACAAAGATGGGTGGAGGGGTAGGTAGTGCTGAAATGCAATGGGCTTGCAGCAGGACTTGGACAAATTGTAAGAATAGGCAAAAAAAAATAGCAGCTGGTATGCAGTGTTGGGAAATGCACTTTGGTAAAAGGAACAATACTGCAGACTACTACCTAAATGGGGAGGACATTCAAACATCAGAGTTTCAAAGGGACTTAGGAGTCCCCGAGCAAGTCTCCCAGAAGGTTAATTCACAGGCTGTGTCTGTTGTAAAGAAGACAAGTGCAATCATGGCATTTATTTCAAGCACAAACACGAAGATAATGCTGAAGCTTTATAAAACACCAAGCAGGCCACACTTGGAGTATTGTTAACAATTTTGGGAGCCTCATCTCAAAAAGGATATATTGTCATTAGAGAGAGTCCAGAGGAGGATTTCAAGGATGATTTTTGGATTGAAAGGATTAAAATACGATGAGTATTTGGCAGCTTTGGGCCTATACACACTGGAATTTCGAAGAATGTGTGGGGATATCATTGAAACCTACTAAATGTTGAAAGGATGAGGTAAGGTGAATGGAGAGACTGTTTCCTCTGGTGGGGTATCCAGGACTAAAGGGCACAGCCTCAAAACTGAGGGCCTATCTCCCAGAAGAAAACCAATGAGTATTTTATTTAGCTGAAGAATGGCGACTCTGTGGAATGCTCTGCCATAGACTGCGGTGGAGGCCCAGTCTGTGAGTACATTCAAAGAGGAAGTTGACGAATTCCTGATTGGTCGGGTCATTCAGGGGCATGGCGAGAGCAGGTTCATGGGGCTGAATGGGATCCAGGATCAGCCATGATGAAAGGGCAGAGTGGACTCAGTGGGGTGAACAGCCTAATCCTGCTCCCGTTTCTTATGGTCTTGCTCAGTGGGTCAGACAGCATCTGTGGAACTAAAGGGATGATCAACATTTCAGGTCAATATCCTGCTTCAGGACTTCACTTGTATACAGACCCGACAATTCAAAAGAATAAAAAAAGGCCTATTGTATGAAGGCAAGAATGACAAGGCAGATACCCCCGAACTGAGCATTACTGATAAATTATAATCAGATTCCCTTGACTGGATCACAACCTTGTCATTGTTTCCAAGCAACTTGTTCTAATCTGAAAAAAAAGCCTTCAGAAATAGCAGGATTTGCTGTTGAAATCATCACCAGGTTGCTTCAAGCAACTGCAACCTTTCGCAGTTACCAGCACATTGCAGCTCTTGGCAGACAACCAATTAAATGCACTTTGGCTTCTCACTGAACACCTGCGCTGAAAGGTCCCAAAGTTAAAAGCCCAGCCGACATTCCGGACACCTATCCAATTAGGGTAGTGAAAGGGACACTTCTGGACTTGAAGCAAAAGAAACAATTCCTTGACAACATACACTTGGGCATTGCAACTATTTGTTGCCAACCAGTGTGGAACAGTCAGCTGACATCTGATCTCAAGTCAAATACCACAGAGGAACAGACTCTGCTGGTTCAAGGCTACTACTCTTTCTTCGATATAAGATTGTGGATCTCAGCTGTAAATACCAGAACAGCATGCAAAATCTGGGTCAGCTCTTTCAATGCTGTGCCAAAGGACCGCAGCATCAAACTTTTTTTTATTTATTTAGATATAATACTGTGTAAATGTTTTAGATTATATTATCTAATATGGGTCTCTACTTTGGACTGAGAGTCAGAAAAGGGAACACAAAATGCTGGAGGAACTAAGCAGGCCAGGCAGCACCTATGAATTAAAGGCTACAGTTGACTTTTTGGGCCCAAACCCTTCAGTGGGAGAGGGTGATCATGGTTGGGAAGAGGGGAAGGGAGATGGGAGGGAGTGAGAAGCACCAGAGAGACCTTCTGTAATAATCAATAAACCACTTGTTTGAAATCAAATACTTTATCTGGTGTCTCAGAGCTGGGGGTTCCTTCACCAGCACCATCTCCCACTGATGGAACTTGGGGGGGGGGGGGGGAATAATGGCACCAAAGAGCGATTCCTTTGCTTGCATCCTTGGAAACAATTCTATTCTCACCTTTAATATCTTTATTTCTCCCTCTCAGGGTTCTTTTGAAGACCCTGACCTGGAGTTACACACAGGCTTCGGTTCTTTGTGGGAATGGGACCCGCTCTCAGGGTTTCACTACTGGCTGTCGTTCGACATGGCAAGGGTTTGGCCTGAGAGTCTCGATCGTGTTCGGAAGACCAGAGGTCTTGGAGACCTTTAGATGGAGCTCGAAAAAAAGTGACAAAATGGACTTTTAACATCGTAAACCAGCAGGTTGTTCTGTTCCCCGCTCACTGTGAAAATGGGGGACGCTTTCCTCTCCCTTATTAGGGAGAGAGAGAACCCGTGGTTCATCGAATGTTGGATAAAATACAAAGCCTTTGGGGTAACTTTGGTCTGTATCATTGCTTAGCTTGGGCCTGGTGATGGTACCGATGTGCTTTTTCTTTTGTTGGTGGGGTGGGGGGGGGGGGTCAGAATCATTGTTTGCTGCCACCCACTCACGGTGGTGGGGGGGGGGGGGAGACTTTGGGGTTCTCAAATTTAACTTTCATTCATTCTTTGGGGCACTTCTCTGTTTTCATGAATGTTTGAAGAAAAAGCATTTCAGGATGTATATTGTATACATTGCTGATATTAAATTTGACCTTTGAACTTTCCCAGCCACCTGTCCTACTCCTTTGCTGTGGTGTTTCACCCCCACTATTACCAACATTTTGTTCCCACCAGGTTTAACAAACTTGCTCTCTGTTTCACATTAACACATGCAAAAGTCTTAGGTACCCTAACTAGATGTCCCCAAGACTTTTTTGTATACTACTGTACATCATGTTAACAGGCTCTTGCAGTTTAATAAGCCTGCACTGGCCAATTATACTAATCAACCTACTAACTAGTACATCTTTGGAATATGGGAGGAAACTGGATTTCTTAGAGAAACCCACACAGTCACAGGGAGAACATGCAAAAACTGCTCACAAGCAACAGCAGAATTGAACTCCGAGTCACTGGCATTGTAATAGTGTTACGCTAACCACTACACTCTCATACCATCCCTGTGCCAAGTTATTAAAAAGTCCTTGGTCCAGCTTCTTGTGTGCACTAGTTTCAGAGATTCAGACCTAGTATTGAACCAGTACTTAACCTGTGATTAACCTTTGTTGAATAGGTCTTGGCCCAAAACGTTGATCATTTCCCCTCATTGATGCTGCCCGAACTGCTGATGTCATCCAGCACTGTGCTGCTCAAAATTTTGAGCATTGTGTTTGAACTCACTCTCTCAACAGTTTTCAAAAGGAGTTTGCAGTCAATGTTCCTGCTAAGGTGTGCACGTACACATACACATACACACACCTTTTTGCTAATAGCACAATTTAAATGGCGTACAAAAGGTCGTCACACTATACCCCACTGGCATGTTAAGGATATTTCATGATCGTACACAATCACATTCCCTTTTCTGGATTCTCACGCAGATGGTCTTGATAACATGGAATTTGCGATGATATTTCTTCAGCTGGTAGAACTGGCTTATTTTTACTCTTTTTATTGAAGAAATTCACTGTGCACGCTGTCACTGGGTAAAAAAAATTGCACAGCACAAGATTTTTTGCTCACACTGGTCATTACAAACTAGAGGGAACATTGTATGCAGTCACAACCTACCCTGCGACTCCCTTCAGCCCTCTCTGCAGGTAGTGTTTTTGTTTCCTTCCCAATTCATTCAGAGTCTTTGACAGGAAACATTACTATCTCCTCCCACAGATGCAGACTGACCTGCAGACTATTTCCAGCATTTTGCTTTTTTTGGCCTTCTTCAGGCAAAGAATGGATTTTTAAAAAAAAAATATAAAAAGGGACATACATTAATTGGTTTTGTCCGCTCTTCAGAAAACAAATCAATTGATACGGTAGTCATACTTCCAAGGTTGTAACGAATGGTAGTGAGTTTGGAGTCAAGTTTGCCTGTAAGGATTTTGTATGTGCTCCTTGTGACTGTGTGAGTTTCCACCAGGCTCTGGTTTCCTCTCACAGTCCAAGGTTGTACTGGGTAGTAGGTCCATTGGTGATTGTAAGTTGTCCTGTGGTTAGGCTGGTGTTAACTGAGTGAGTGCGTTGTTGGACAGCGTGGAAAGTTCTTCACTGTATCACTAAATCAAATTAAATATATAAAAAAAATAGAAGCACGAGTGTGAAAAGAATGAACAGCTTCTTATGGGAGGCAGAGACTGAAGTGGAGCAACACACGCAAAATGCCGGTTGAGCTCAGCAGGTCAGGCACAGCCGTGGGAGGAATAAACAGTCGATGTGTTGGATGGGACATTTCAGAGAGAAACGAACTTCAAAGCCAAGTTTGGCACTTGCCTAAGTACCTGCACTAGAGTAATGAAATACTGTACTTACTTACAGCAGCATCACAGGCACACTGCATCATTCACAAGGAAAAGCACTTAAAAAAATAAAATAGAAAATAATTGAGGCAGCACAGTAGCACAGCAGTTAGCATAACATCATACGGAGCCTGTAATCTGGGTTCAATTCCATCCGCTGTCTGAGGAGTTTGAAAGTTCTCCCTGTGACCGTGTGGCTTTTCTTCCAAGTGCTCTGATTTCCTTCCATGTTCCAAAAACGTATGCATTACTATGCCAATTAGTTACATTGGTGTCATTGGATAGTATAGGCTCATTGGGCTGGAAGGGTCTGTTACTGTGCTGTATCTCTAAACAAACAAAAATAAATTCCAGTTTATTGTCTTTGGTACTCAAACCATCCCAACTAGCATCAACAATCAATCATTTCACGGTCAAAATCACTTGGATCACATTTCCTCCCCATTTTGACATTTTCTAAAACAACTGAAGCTCTTGACCATGCCTGTATACTTATATGAACCAAGTTGCTGTCACATGATTGGCTATTTACCATAATGAGGTATACTTAATAAAGCAATCACCAAGTCTATATGCCTCTGATATTCTCTCTAGTATTGAGTGAACTTGATTGTATGTCAGGTTGAGCACAAGTCAGCAATGGCCTGTACTGCAAGTTACCTCTTCATGTAGGTTGAGACCCTCCATTGGCCGTGGTCGACAATTAGATGTTGCGTCCTAGCGATCTACGTGATACGCAAGCCAGAGCAGTAAGATGTGCAGAAGTGGGCAGCCCTTCTACATGCAGCTGTTGAATTCTAAAAGGAATGACAGAAGCCGACATTGTTCGAAACCAGTGACATCGCAGGAGTCAGTGTTGAGCTACTGCCTCAGGAGCTCTCAATCCTTCCTTGGGGTTTACTCTCAAAGCTTTCCCCACGAAGTAGGATAGCACAAGGCAGCGGAGGTTTGAGATCAGAGTTTTCCTTCGCCAAGGTGAGCTGCCAACCACAGCTGATGAGCCCCATCTGCCCGAAGAACTGGTTTTAAGGCGCCTGTGACCCACCTTTGCCCCCTTCTCCCATCAGTGAAATGACTCTGTCAAACTCAGTAGCTAAGCCAGATGGACTTGGCTGTCAGAGGTCATTTGAGACTCATGCAATTGGGACCATTTAGTAGATCCCCACTACCATCTCCCTTCCACCCCCCCCCCCCCATGGTTATAACTTAGGAATTTTGTTATGTAGATAAGCAAAAAGAATAAAAGACTGTAGGGCATAAAATTGACTTCCAGAATGCAAGCTTAGACTTATTAACCACCCAAGCGGAAGGTCAACATTCATTCCAATGCACTGAAATAACTTCCTCTCTCATGCATTACTGTCTTCGTATATACTAGCTTGTGCCCTTAAACAGTGCCAACAAGGACAAACCCAATTTTAAAATGCTAGGGAAAATACTGACATGAGCAGATCAGCAATTAGACTAAATTACAAAAATATTGCCCCTGCAATTTCATCGCCCAACAATTTTCTAATTTAATCTGTCAGATACTGGCAGCAAAAGCAAACAACTTACACGGCTGCAGAAAATTATTGCTAGTCATCGTCAGAAATGAAATCCAATTTGTCCTCATTGGAGTATTTAAATAAACTTTAAATGCTCCCCTGCTGTTTGGAAATTTGCTCCTTTAAAATGGATACTGTATTCCAATGACAGGCAACAGCAGCTACCATTTGTCCAAAGATTAGTACCATGTACGAGTTAAACCATCACCCATGCCCCATGCATTAACTAGTCTGAGCATCACCACAGCCTTGCAATTTTTTCCTGCTCCTATCACCCCCGAGCACTTATCTATTCACTTTGAAAATTTCATCAGTTCTTGCAGACCAAATCCTAACTACAAGAGGTACACCGTTTTTTTAATCTTTATTTATCTTGATTCTTTTGACAATCTGCAGCCCTTGGTTATTGACTTTTCAGTGACAGCGGGGACAGGGGAAGAAAAACTTAATGCATCTGATTTAAAAAAGGTAGATAAAATATTTAAACCACATTTCAATTTTAAATCAGAACTTCCTCCCACTTAGCCTGCTCCCCTGGAATTTGAATCCTATGGTAATGGAAAACAACTTGCCAAGATTCATATTAAATTCCCGGCAAAAGTCTTCAAAATTTCAAATTAATTAGATTCTCTCCTTTTCAAAAGGAGAATAGATACTCTAAATTAAAGTAATTTAAATGACTAAGTTCTGGCACCTCTTGCATGGGGGTTTCCATCTTCTCTTTCTTAGTGCAAGGTATGAAAAAGCAATGGTTCCTCCCATCTCCCCGGAGCAGCCCCATCAAGATTATTACGTCAAGCTAATAAATGGAGTCAAAATGGAATAATAAAGATAATCTGCAGTTGTCTACTTGGAGCTCTTAAAATTAGTGAACCATTTTATAGGGAGGTGCTTAAAGCTGTGGGGGAGTTTTAAATGGAGACAATGGTGTAGAAGCTTTCATTGATGAGTGAGTTGATGGTCCAAGGACAGACAGGTTGGCAGGGAGTGTGGGGGAGTGGTGGAAGAGATAAAAATCTCTAAGTATGCACTGTTGGCATGATCCAAGATGAATAGTACGAGAACAGATGAGCACAAACTGGCCCCACTGAGGAACCAATAAGCAGCGGCCATAGATTTATGGCAACTCCTTCACTTCACAGTTTGCCTGTTACTGCAGAATGCTCAAAGAGTGAACTGCCTTCCTAGCAAAAAGCAGCAATAACATTTGTTCAGATCAAAGGAAAAAACAGTAGAAAAGAAATTCAAAGAATTTGTCTGAAAAAAAAAGGATAAATTCTATAGAGCTCATCTGTCTGCCCCACAACACTTTACTGAGAAAAATCGAGGGAAAAAGTGTTGTGGAACAAACAGATAAGTATAGTTGATTGAGTACCTTATTTTAAATAAAGCATAATGTATTTTCTATTTCTTAGAGTCAAGCACAAGTTTCTACTATGCTCATCTCATTCATGCTGGCTCCCTGTAGAATAATCCAATTCCAGCCCATTCTAATACAGTGTTTCAACTTGAAATATCAATAACTCCTCCAAGAGATGCTGCTCGATCCCAAGTTCTTCCAGGAGATTCCTTGTTGTTCCAGATTCCAACATCTGCAGTTGCTCATGGCCAATCCTATGTCTTATTCCATTTTCTGGTCAATTTTACATCCCTCAAAAGTACACACAATGGTGCCATTATGAAGAAGGCATACAATGGGCTACATTCAATAGGAGTTTGAGGAGATTTAGTATGTCACTCCAGCAAATTTATACAGATAGTATTCTGACTAGTTCCATCACTGGAGGTGCCACTGCATCAGATCAGGAATACCTGCAAAGGCTTGTAAGCTCAGCCAGCTCAATGCTGGCCACTAGTCTCTCCACGATCTTCAAAAGGTGAGGCCTCAAAATGCCAGCATTCATCTTTAAAAGTTCACCCATCATCCAGGACAAGCCTGCTTCTCATTCCCAACATCAGAGAGGAAGTACAGGATCTGGAAGAGACACACTTAGGAACAGCTTCTCCTCTGCCATCTGACTAGTTAATGAACACTACCTCATGATTTGCTTTCCTTTTACTCTATTTATTTTAATATGTTTATATTGGAACTTATGTTTTTATGTACTGTATTGCTGCTTCAAAACAACGCATTTCATGGCATATGTCAGTGATAACAAACCTGATTCTAATAGACTAAACAATAATTTTACCTCAGTGTTGGTTTCGTATTGTTCTTGCGCTGTCAACTAATGAACAAATTTAAACTGGTCAGAAATTAAGTACATCTCAATTGAATCCCTACATTCCTTTGCACCCAAAACAACCCCAGGGACAAAGGTCTTTAGGAACCACATAACAAATACACTCCGTGGCTACTTCATTAGGTAAACCTGCTCATTAATGCAAATATCTAATTAGTCTTTTATGCAGCAGCAACATGACGCATAAAAGCACACAGACATGGTCAAGAAGCTCAGCTGTTGCTCAGACCAAGAAATGTGATCCAAGCGACTTTGAACAGGAAATAATTGCTGGTGCCAGATGCCAGTTTTGATTATCTCAGAAACTTCTGATCTCCTGGGATTTCATACAACATGCTCTGGAGCTTACAAAGAATGGCATGTGAAACAAAATAACATCCAGTGAGTGGCAGTTCTGTGGGCAAAAATACCGTTAATGAGAGGGGTCAGAGAAAAGTGGCCATACTGGTTCAAGCTGACAGGAAGGCAACAGTAACCACGCATTAAAACAGTGATGTGCAAGATCATTTCCAAATGCACAACACATTGAACCTTGAAGTGGATGGACTTCACCAGCAGAAGACTATCAACATACTCAGGTATAGGAGGTACCTACTAAAGAAGCCACTGAGAATGTTTTCAAGGATCTTTGCATCCATCCAATTGAGAACAGTCAAGAAAGAACCAATAGCAGATGCTATTAAATAGATGATTAAAGAGCCCAGTGAGAACAAAGCCATTATAACACAAGGACACATGGAAACTGTTGTACATTAAAAAAATAAACTCTTTGCATTAGGAAACTTTATATCTATTCCACTTGAGATAGTCAAGAATTCACTACATTAAAGAGATTCCCGTCACAAGCTGGAATGGATAAATTTGGTGTGGTATATCTTGGAAGTTTATGAAGGTTAAAGCAACAAGCACAAACAGAAATTGACCTCACTGAGTGACCAATAACCTGAGGCCTTGGATTTATGGCAAGTCCCCACATCATCTGCTTGCCTGTTTTATTTATACAGCACAGAAGACTCTTCCAGCCCAACAACCCATCTATCTAACCCTAGTCTAGTCACAGAACAAAATACAATTACCAACTAACCTAGCAACTAGTACACCTTTAGTCTGTGGGAGGAAACTGGAACACCTGGAGAAAACCCATGCAGTCACAGGGCCAACATACAGATTCCTTAAAAACTGCGCTGGAATTGAACTCTAACCCCATGCTGTAAGAGAGTTGTGCTAACCGCTACACCAATGAGGCGCTCCATTCTGTTCCTGCAGACTGGTCAAGGAACAAGATGCCTTCCCACCACAACAAGCGATAATGGCAATCCATCTGTGCACACTTTAAACAAAAATAAAGATTGGAAAAGAAAGAAAAACAATTCCCAATTCTGCCTTCATATCATGGATCGAGATAAATGCCACATTATAACTTTTAAGAGAACTAAAGAGATAGAATCCCAGTAAACATCACCAACACAGATACTGGTGGTTATTTCATTTCTATTTCAATACTCCAATGGTGATTACTGTTTCATCGACAACAAAGCATGTTTGGATGTCCACACTTCAAAATAACACATCTCCCTTTGTCCATACGAGGTAGGCAAGTTTAACCTCATTTCTTTTTCCTTGAGTGCATAGGGGGCAGATCCACAGAGCCAGTGTTCTGTTCTGGGTTTTAGATGTAGGATTCCAGCCTCCCCAATGGTCACACCTGCACCAGGTGCCTCAAGAACAACTCCTTAGAGACTATGTTAGGGAGCTGGAGCTGCAGCTCGATGACCTTAGACTTGTTAGGGAAAGTGAAGAGGTGATAGACAGAAGCTACAGGCAGGTAGTCACCCCAAATTTACAGGAGACAGATAAATGGGTGACTGTCAGGAGAGGGAAGGGAGAATGTCAGATAGTGAAGAGCATCCCTATGTCTACCCCCCTCAACAACAAGTACTCCATTTTGTGTACTGTTGGCAGCGATGACCTACCTGGGGGAAGCAACAGCAGCCATGCCTCTGGCACTGAGTCTGGCCCTGTGGCACAGAAGCATAGGGAACTGAAGAGGATAGCTGCAGTAATAGGGGACTCTATAGTCAGAGGGACAGATAGGCAATTCTGTGGAAGTGAAAAGGAAACACGGATGTAGCTTGCCACCCAGGTACTAGGGTCTGCAATGTTTCTGAACGTGTCCTCAACAGACAGAAGTCGTTGTACATATTGGTACCAATGACATAGGCAGAAAAAGGGGAGTTGGTTCTGGGAAAAGATTATAGAAAGTTACGAAGAAGCAGGTCAAGGGTAGTAATCTTGAGATTGCTGCCTGTGCCATGTGACAATGAGGATAGGAATAGAATGAGGTGGTGGATAAATGCATGACTGGAGAATTGGAGCAGGGGGCAGGATTTCTGGATCATTGGGACCTCTTTTGAGGCAGTTAGGACTTGCACAAAAGGAATGGGTTGCACTTTAATCTGAGGGAGACAAATATTTTTGCACGCAGGTTTACTGGAGCTATTGGGAGTGGTTTAAACTAATATGGAAGGTGGATGGGAATCAATATCATAGAGTTGAGGATGAGCCAGCAAGTTTACAAGTAGATGATGGGTGTAATATGAATGAGAGAAAGGACAAGCCAATGATTGGATACAAATGCAAAGAGGGGAGAAACTTAAATTGTATCACAGAAGTAAAATTCAAAAGGGCAAAGAATGCAGTAGGAAGGTGCTCTATTTAAATGCACATAATATTCGGAATAAGGTGGAGAAGCTCATGGTGCAATTAGAGATTGATCGGTATGATGTTGTGGGCATCACTGAAAAGCAGCCATAGTTGGGAACTGAACATAAAAGGATATATTTTGTATGCAAAGGACAGACAGGAAAGCATAGGCAGTGTTGTGGCTCTATTGGCAAGAGATGGAATTACATCTTTAGAAAGAGGTGACATAGGGTCAGGGAACATTGAATCTTTGTGGGTGGAGTTAAGAAACGGCAAGGGTAAACGCAACATTATGGGAATCAGATATAGGCCTCTAAATAGTAGCAGAGATGTGGGGTTGAAATTACAAAGGGAGCTGGAGAAGTCCCGTAATAAGGGTAATCACACAATTATAGTGGGGGATAAAGCAAGGGGATTGGCAAAATCAGTTTAGTGCCAGATCACAAGAGGGGGAATTTGCTGAATGCCTGTGAGATGGCTTCTTAGAGCAGCTTGTGCTTCGACCTACTTGGAAAGGCCGTCTTAGATTGGGTGTTGTGTAATAATGCAGATCTTAAGCAGCTTAATGTAAAGAAACCCTTAGGAGTCAGTGATCATTATATGATTGAATTCATACTACAATTTGAGAGTGGTGAATCTGTGGAATGCTCTGTCACAGACTGCAGTGGAGACCAAGTCAGTGGTATACTTAAGGTGAAAATTGATCATTTTCTGATCTGTCGGGGCATCACAAGATATGGTGAGAAGGCAGGTGTAGGGGATCAAGTGGGATCTGGGAGCAACCATGATGGAAAGGTGGAGCAGACTCAATGGGCTGAAAGGCCTAATTCTGCTCCTGTGGCTTATGGTCACATAATTTACATTTGCCGAGGTTAGACTATGATGATCTATTTACATCCTTCTTAAAGACAAGCCCACACAGGTTTCACTGCACAGTACAAGGTCATAATTCAGTCATTTCTTACTCAATTACTTTTTCATTTCCAAGTCCTCTCTTCATAACTAGAAGAAAAACACAGAAAATGTGATCTAGAAATTTCAAGTGGCCAAAACAAACTGAATTCCTGTCCAACTTAAAATGTACATCCCCTCTTCTCCTGTAGCATCAAAGTCTCTAACTTAGCCATCTTCTAAGACAACGGAGGAACCAAGGTTAGACAAAGTTTAACACTGATCCAATTGAATGGTGCACAAGTTTGCGCAACTTGCATTAACTCCACTTTAAAATACTCATCCTTTCCTTCATGGGTGTTGGAGATTCCCTTACTGCTTAAGACTCACTGTCCAAGCATCAAATTGTTTTCCCAATAAAATAACCAGACCCTTGTCTTCCTGAAACTGTATATTATGGTACAAAATAAAGACTGGTCCACAGGTCAACTTGTGCATCTAGCTAGTAACGGTGCAGTAGCATACCGATTCTATCTTTCAATTAACAATTCATTTGAAGAGGCTAATGGCAGAGACTAGTTCACAACATCTGGAAAAATCTCATTAATACATACTAGAACAGGGAAAGTAGTTTGCCCTTAAAGCCCACCTGGATAACCAGTCTCACTCAGTGGTTCCTACATGGATTTGGCCCCCATCCTACTCCACACCCACCGATAAAGTAGATTAATAGCCACTCTTTGAAATGGACAGCAGGGCTATTTAGCTTCAGATCAATGAAGGATGGACAAATGCTGGCCTTGTCAAATGATAACCGCGCCCTATGAATTAAGTAGCCTCCAGTGAATTGTGCTGTCTTGCCAATTATCACATCCAATCTCCCTTAATTGGAGAGAGTATCAAAAAAAAAACAAAAAAACAGATTTAGTATAAAGTGTCCCCACGTTCTATTAAGTCCTGGTTATGTGAACTCTACACCTAAATTAGGACTCAAAGTTCAAACTAAATTATCAAAGTATGTGTTTCCTACGTTACCCATCTATTTTACTTCAGTAACTTCTCACTGCCCCAGTAAAGCAGCCAGCATAAATCAAAAAATCCCACCCACACACAACATTCAAAACTTAATAAACTTTCTACCAATGTACATACATTGATTCATTTTCAAAAATTCAAATTAGAAACCTAGAGTCAAAGAAAAACTACAAAGATTGACAAGCAGCCAATGTGCAAAGATGACGAACTGTGCAAATACCAAAAGAAATAAATAATAATGAATAAAAAAGTAAATAAGTAACATTGAGAGCACAAATTGTAGAGTCCCTGAAAGTAAGTCCATAGGTTGTGGAATCACTTCAGTGTTGAGGCGAGTAAAATTAACCACACTAGTTCAGGAGCCTGATGATTGAATAGAAATAAGTATTCCAGAACCCAAGTCTCTAACCCAATTGTAGGAGTGAGATGAGAGTCGAGGGCATGGCCTTAATGGTAGGGGTCCTGGACAATGGCTGCTGCTGGAAGGGTGGATCCTTCATTCCTAGAAACTCCAGCCAAAACGATTTTCCCCATTCATTTTGCTTAAAATCATGAAAAGATGGTAACAAGGTAAGCTGAAGCATCTCATTTCTACTGAATGCAGCCTTAGTTTACACAGTCTCTCGTCATTTACAACAGGTTATAAATTTGAGCAGAATTAAATGTTCATCTATCTTTCAGGCCTTGTAATATGTAGCCAACCCATTCAATAGCACAAATCACAAAATTCATAGCCTGTAGATAATACTGATATCATGCACAAAGCACTGAAGCAGAAATTCACATAAAGTTTCTATAATTGACTGCTAATAGCCCAAATGTTTTGCTACAAATTCAAAAAGAGACGCTCGAAGAGGCCACAAATCCAAAAATGGCTGATGTTATAACGTTAATCCACACTCCAATTACAAGCATAAAATGCAGTCAGAAGATTCAACCATCCATTGGATTATATGGGAACAGTAATAGTGTTCTGGTGGATATGAATTTACACTAAATTTTAAATAAAGCTTGAAGAGATAAGAAACTTGAGTCTGGATTCTTGTACCCTGCTTCCTCTATTATATACACAGTCCTGACACTCAAGGACCAGAATGAACAGATGCCAGCTGTTCTACATTGTCTAAGCAAAAATCAATATGCATATAGCTAAGTGTTATTTTCCCAATAGCATAAGAGCAGAATTATGCCATTCAGCCCATCGAGTCTGCACTACCATTCCATCATGGCTGATTTATTATCCCTCAACCCCATTCTCCTGCCATCTCCCAGTAACTAATGACTCTGCTTCCTTAGCTGTTGGTGGCAATGAATTATACAGATTCACTACCCTCTGGCTAAAGTTTTTCCTCATCTGTGATCTAAGTAGACATCCCTCAATTCTGAGTATGGGCCTTCCGGTCCTAGACATCCCAAGAGAGGAAACATCCTCACCACATCCACTCTATCAAGGCCTTTCACCAGCAGTGACTGGTGAACTTCAGTTTTGAATGCTTTTTGCTTACTTTTATTGTTTACATGATTTGATTTTTAAAATTCTATACATTGGGCATTTGACAGTATTGTTTAAATGATTCCCATTTTGTGGCTGCCTGTAAGGAGATGAATCACAGTTGTTTACATTATCCATACTTTGATAACAAATATACTTTGGGAAAAAAAGCAGAAAAGGTCCCCTTTATTCGCACTTTTTACCTCCTGCCAGTTAGCCAATCTTCTATCCATGCTGGTACCTTACCAGTAATACCATGGGCTCTTATCTTATTAAGCAGCCTCACGTGTGGCACCTTGCAAAAAGCCTTCTGAAAATCCAACTGTGCACCCACTGACTCTCCTCTGTCTATGCTGCCCATTATTTCTTCAAAGAATTCCAACAGATTTGTCAGGCAAGATTTCAGATTGGGCATCAGAATGCTATAAGTTTTTCCTGTTGCGCTGTACCACACCATACTTGCACTGAGGACAATAAAATTGATTCAGCTTGGAGAAGGCAGAGCACAGGCAAGATTTGCACTTTTTTCCCCCTCTACTGTTTTCCCTGCACATTGGGTGTTGGTCTTTTATTTTATAGGTTCTTTTGGGTTCCTTTGTTTTGGAGCTGCTTGTAAGAAGATGAATTTCAAGATTGCATGAAGTATAACATACTTTAATCATCAAGTACTTTGACCACAGAGTTATAAAATTATGAGGTGCATAGTTTGGATAGATAATATATTTTCTTTTTCCCCTCCCGAAAGACAAGCAAGTCTGAAATTATGGACAAAGTTTAAGGCAAGGTGGAGAGAAACACAGAAATCTGAGAGCTAAGTTTCCCACTCACATGGAGGATGGTGATTACCTAGGTCAATTTGCCAGCATTAGATACAATTATCTTCCTTAAAAGAGATGATTGCATAGGTACTTAGGTATGAAAAGTAGTTTATTATATACAGGCATAAGAATTGACACAAAAGAAAGACCAGAAGTGTCTTTTACTGAGCTGTACATTTCCCCAATTCTACAACAATTCAAGAACTGGTTTTAGTTGTGTACAGGACACTCACAGCATAAACTGAATAGTCCATTCACAACTCATTTCACTTTTCATAGAAAGTGCAAGTTATCATTAGTAAGGATTGATTTTGGCAAAATGTGGGAAATTATTTTGATCAATGTCATCAACAATTACTAATCCTCCACAGAACTGGTGGAATGAATGCACAAGACCATTGGTCACAGAACTCACTTGACCCTGAAAGTCCAGGCTTTGTACATTTCCCCTTGGACAGCATTCAGCTGAGATTCTTAGCTAAAGCTATGGAGAGAGAAGGCAGGAGAATGGGGTTGAGAGGGATAATAAATCAGAAATTATGAATGAATGACAAAGTAGCCTTGATGGGTCATGTTGTCTAATTCTGCTGCTATGTCTTATAGTTCATGTACTTGGCAAGGCTAACACTTATAGTCCAATTGCTTAATGTCCTGGAGCCAAATGGTTCCGCTCTCCATTTCGGAGAGCAGCCACAAATCCACTGAATTGGTGGGTCTGGAATCAAATAATGGTCAAAGCCGTACAAGAATAATTGAGTGACACCAGTGAACCAGGCAGGCATTAATGTCAAATGTTGTTTAATGCTCCATTAAATCTTAATGAGATGTTTCCAGACATTGTGAGTTAGTTCCAGCATTAGCCTATTCAACTGGATTGTTAGTCTGGAGATATTATCAGTGTACTGCTGTACTCTATTCCTAGGGGGAGCCCTGGCATGCCTGAAGTTCTTAAGTAGGACAACATATAGCCAGCTGGTTGGCAAGGCAGCAGAGAACATTGTGCCAGGGGCAAGAAAAGGGCAAAAAGAAAGAAAGTAAAGCACAAGCCACACTGATTACTTCCTTGGTTACTCCATGTCCTGGCAGTCAATGCTTGGAAAATAGTGCCCCTTCAAGTATCCGCATGTGCATTGAAAAAAATTCAAGCCATTCTATTTTTGTCCCGTTGTAAAGGACAGAAATCAATTTTAAGTCCAAAGCACGATCATATCCTTGGCTCTTTAGATTGAAGTGCAATAGATGTTGATTCATTTTGACAGGAGGTCACATTAAAATTATGTGTTAGCAGACTTGGGTAATAGGAAGAGACAACCCTCATTCAGCCTCCTGAAATTTGGAGGCAACTCAAGAAAACAATGCAGAGATTGGAGTACTCTTCAGATTGGTCACATTGTCTAGATGTGTTGGATTCCAAATACAATCCAAAGTGTTCAGAGCAAAATGCAACCATATTCACGTCATATACGCGATGATTCAGGAATTTCTCCCTCTCTGCCATCAAACTTCTGAAAGAATAATGAACGCATAAACACTACCTCACATTAAAAAAAACACTAATTTTAAAAATGTATATTTATTGTAATATATAGTATTATTATGTATTGCAGTGTACTCTCACTGCAAAACAACAAATTTCAGGACTTATGTCCGTGATATTAAACCGGATTTTTTCATCCTTTGACAATGAGGTTTTCATCTGGAATGAAAAGGGAGAGAAGACACCATATTCATGTTCAAGCATTCGGGGAGAACACAACAGAAACATTTTCATCAAATGCTTAAGTTGCTTTCTTGATCAGTTGGCCTTGTGGTTGCCTACTCCTGCATTTCAGTTTTCTCAATACAGAGCTGTAGAAAAAATAAACAGTGCAAAAAAGACAATAGTGAGGCAGTTTCTAAAATTGATCATAATATGAATTGCACATGCCATGATAATACCATGTGACATGAGCTCACTTTGCTTAATGTAAACATATCAAGTTAGGCTCACATTTCAGACTTCAGCATCTTCCTTTGAATTAATTTCACATCTTAAATAGTTACATAACAGATCTCCTCAAACTCAATCCAACAAGTACAGCTGCTGGAATGTCTTCTTCCTGATTGCATCAATGCAGGGCAAGGATAGATCTTCTGAGATATTGATGCCCTGGAACTTGAAGCTGCTTACTCTTTCCACTGCCGACCCCTTAATGAGGATCAAAGTTCAAAGTACAATTTATTATCAAGGTACGCATATTACCATATACCACCTTGCTAGTTATGCTTTTGTGCCTTCATAATTACCCTCTAAAATGCAGGAGCCATTTTTCTCTGTCCCTCAAAATGAGAAATTCAATCATATTACAATAATTGCTAATTAAGACTGCTTTGCAAGGTCATTTATCAATCACATCATATTAACATGTTCTATGTAAGCCTGCTCTGCATTTTGGGAATCTATCCCAACACCACTATGTACTTTTCACCTTGCCATAAAGGTCTACGTATTCTTCCAGTGTTATGGATATTCATTCTCTGCAGCCAGGGGGAGGGGAGGGGGGCAGGCACTCTTTTACCAAGTTTAGCTTTCTAAACACAGCAGCCAACTCTTCCAGGAGTCAGAGAGTTGATTTTGTTTTGTTAAACATCCAATATCTCTTGCTTAGCTACTTATAACGAAGTGAAAAGGATCCTTGTTTTCCATTATTTAAGGAGTTTACTTTGGCTTAATTAAACAATCCATTCACCTGGCCTGATGAATGCAACTGAAAAATATCACTTACGAAGTCACCAAACAGTTTAAAAACAAAAAAAAAAATGGTATAAACGTTAGAGAGCCGTCAAACCTGTTAGCAATGGTCAAGGAACAAGAAGCATGATAGCAAGACAGGGCGACTAGAAATCATTCCTCGGCCTTCGATTTCTAAAACAGATTTCTCATTTGTATGCAACTTGTTGCTATGTCTTTTTAGCTTATAGGAATTGTAACAGTGGTTTGGAAATCCTTTGTTTTAAAAATCATGAAAGATTTCCAGATTGCAAATAAGATGAGACATTTAAATCTCAGGTTTTTTAAGAACTATATTTGAATGAGCATCACTAAAAATAAGTAAATAAACTACTTCACCAGCTGGAAGTACCTCCTCCTTGGTTGGGAGGGGAAGCCTCCACTCAAATAGTGGTTATCAGCAGCTAAACTCACTGGAGAATAAACAGGGAAGTGAACTAATCTTTGACGAGTAGATGGCTACTCTTTGGTGAGGGTGTATGTCGATACCATCAGATAGTTCTTAAGATCTTTGTTTGAGTTCAGAGCTTCACAGAAAGCAAATCCAATACTGGTAACAAAACCACTACGTGACTAAATTCCTGAATGAGAGTGTTTTTTTTAAAGTGGACAGTTCAGGGGTGGCAGAGCTTGGGCAGGATATGCACCGACGTGGAATTGTCACATGGTCACACGAACAGTGAAAAGTTTACCTTGCATACTGTTTATGCAGATCAATTCATTACACTGTGCATAGAGATAGAACAAAGCAAAACAATTACAGAATGTGAAGTGTAGCAGCTGTAGAGAAAGTAAGGTGCAAGATCGTGACGAGGTAGTTTGTGGGGTCAAGAGGTCAAGGGGCCAATTGCCCCATCTGCAGGAAGATGAGCAGAAGTTTCACCACACATTGAGGGGGAAAAAAAAGGGGGGGCATTTGTCAAAAGAGGTTTTCTAATGACACTAATCCAATGAAAATCTTCAGTGCCAGATTTCCTCTTCAGACGTGTGCTTTAGCAGGATTAGAGTAACAGAGCAAGGTGCTGCAGTAACCATGCTGGAAACACTACTGTGATCCATTCCCAACAGAATAAGGTGCAATCATTTTTACATTATCCTTCAATTTAGTTGCAATAATTTGAAACTATAACAAGTGCAAACATTTCCAAGTATTTTTGTGGAAATCACCTTTCCTCCAGGGCTCTGCTGTCACTTGTACCTCTTTTCTTGACTCTGTCCATTTTTGTACTTACAAAGTCAGATTAGGCTATAAGTGAGAAAAGTAACTGGAAGTGAAAGTTGATCTAGGTCAACCTTGTTCCCGTTTCCTCCCATGTTCAAAGATACATGGGTTAGTAGGTTAATTAGTCACATGGATGTAATTGGGCTGGAAAGGCCCATTACAGTTCTATATTTCTAAAATAAAAATAAAATTTGGCTTTTCTAGGGAGTGTTCTGGAGTTAGATTAGATAGCAAGATATTAACTTCAGCAACTAATCTTTAGACCTGAGTGCAGAATGCAGCCCTGGACAATATGTTCCTACAGCTGTGACAGCAGTTAATTGTAAAACCAGACAATGCTGATTAACATTCATTTGCTGTGTCTGGAGTGTGGGTGAGAAAGAGGTGTGAAAGTTATATGCAATCCAAAAAGAAGCATTATAAATACATGGCAAATATAGAATTGTCCTTTAATCTTTAGCAGATAAAATGTCATGTAATATTGGGTCAGACAGACCTCTTCCTACAGAGAGCATCTCATTTTGTTAAACAGAAGACTTTGTCTACCAGCAGCATCTCTCCAGGGCTTTACTCACATTACAACAGCTCCACACGTAGAGTGCTGATGTTCCATTTCATCCAATTACCCAGTCATTGCAAAATTATTAGTCCAACTGGACCAATGGAAATGTAATCCAACTCTACAGCCAGAGAGATCAGAAATTAACTTCAGCCCACCACGTTTGACCATGATCACTAACTTCACCCCGTTCCCCAAGTATAATCTTTCAAAGCTCAAAAGGACATTTGTGTACACACCCCCCCCCCTTGAGATTTGTCTCCTTACAGGCAGCCACAAAGAAACTCAGAAGAACTCATTAGAAAAAGACAGTGAAGCACCCAACGTGCAGAGTGCATAAAAAACACAAATCATGCAAACAGTATTTTGAAGAAAAGGCAGTCCTCAGTTACAAAGCCCAGAGCAGGCCACAGCATCAGTTTAGTGCACAGCAGAATAAACACCACAGACCCTGCAGATACCAAATTAGAAATGTTACAATCAGAATAGTGAAATTTGTTATTTTATGATAGCAAAACAAAGGCAAAAATCTATAAATTACAAAAATAAATGCAGAAGAGAATAAAAAGCTTATTGGCTGTAGAAATTTGATGATGGATGGGACAAAGCTTTTGTGTTCTCTGTTGGCCATAGTGTTTATGTTGTTGAACCAGGAAAATTCCTGGTGATATTTAACCTAGAATATTCAAGCTCTCAAACATCCCCGATTCAGCACCATCACAGACCGGGACTCCCAAGTCTCTTAGACAATACAGAGCCTGGGCAAAGGGAAATTTTCTTTAGGCATTTGCAGGAACTTGTGATCCACAGAGAAACTGCATATTAAACATCTGTGCTGGACTGGATCCAAAGTACCGAGTGTCCAGAATGAGCAAAGCTTTCCATCCTCAGCACCAGCATCTCCCACTGCAATCTCCATGGATAAGAGCAGTGAAGCAGAACACTAAATAATATGGTTTTGCAGACACTATAAACTCAGCTGCACTTTATTTTGAAACCCAACATTACCCTTTGTACACAGTATATGATTGATGCCAATTTCCAATTTTAAGGCTATATTTGCAATTACATACACAAGAGATTCTGCAGGTACTAGAAACCCAGAGCAACACACAAAACATACTGGAACAGCTTAGCAAGTCAGAAAGCATCTATGGAAATGAATAGAGATAATTTTTTGTTTCAGGCGGACACAGTTCTTCACGACTGGAAAGGTAGGGGGAAAAGTCACCAGATTTTTTTTTTGAAAAAGGATGGTGTGAAGGGGAAAAGAATAGCTAAAGGTGATAGATTAAGTTTGGTGGGAGGGATGGGAAATGAAGTAAGTTAGGTGATTAGTGGAAAAGGAATGTTATAGGAGATGACAATGGATGATGGGGTGTGGAGGGGGAGCAATAGCACTGCCACCAGAGGGATGTGATAAGCAGATGAAGGGAAGAGGTAAGAGGCCAGAAAGAGCAACTGAAGTAAGGAAGAGGGAGAAAAAAATATCAGCAGCAAGTTGGAAAATTTGATGTTCATACCATGAGGTAGGAGACTATCTAGGCAGAATGAGGTGCTTCTCCTACAACCTGAGCGTGGCCATCTTGTGGCAGAAGAGGAGGCCATGAAATAACGTGGCAGAACAAGAACAGTGATAGGAATTAAGACATTTGACAACCACAAAATTCCACTTTTTGCAGGTGGAGCGAGGTGTTCAACAGCGTAGCTCGAAGGGCAGGAGTCTATTCTACCCTGCATCTCAGTCAAAAAAAAATAAGGCAATCCCCCAATCTACATCAGGTCTCAACGACGTAGAGGCTGCAGCATTGGGAGCAAGGTATACAGTGGTTCAACCTAGATTCGTGGTGTAGCTCAAACACATTTTGTGTGAGGCTGAGGTCACATACAGGTCTGGACTGTGGGTGCAAAACGGTTTATACAATTGCATGCTGATATGCAATTATATTCCTGCCCAGATGGAGGACAACATACCAATATGCAACTCCCAAAAGGCATTTCACTGGTACTTATCAGAACAGTAAAGAAAATGGTACTGCTTAAAAGAAAACTGCTAAGAGCAGAGATGAATTGTCAAGTTCAAGAGATTTAGGATTTGAAAATCCATTGAAATAAACCATCCAATTAGAACAATTGAAGAGAAATGCAATTCCCAACAAGAAAAAGAGGGCTATGGGTAACACTAGGAAATGCTTGGCACAGCATAGTGGGCCAATGGGCCTGTATTGTGCTGTAGGTTTTCTGTGTACCTAAACCTGTTTAAGTATACAATTCCTTTAGAAAAATTACAGGGCTGAATAGTAAAAATATGGGAAATTAAAATAGTTATGTCGGTACAAGTAACTTTGAAGTTTCAAGGGTCGTCAACCTCAATTGTTTTACCAGCGTTCTGTAGCAGGGCAGCACAGTGGTTAGCATAATGTTTTACAACGCCATCTGTATATGAAAAAGAACAGGGTTTAGTTATTGTCACTGTAACGAGTTTGGATATACTTCCCAAAACAATGTGTGTCCTCTGCGTGTTCATTTCCTCCCACATCCCAAATGCATATAGGTTAGGGCTATTGAGTTTTGGGCATGCTATGCTGGTGGGGGGGGGTGGGGTTGTGGAGGACGTATGATGACACTTGTGGGTTGTTCCCAGCACATCCTTGGATGCATTAGTCATTGACAGAAACAATGCCTTTCACTGTTTTGAAGTAAATGTTACAAATGAAACTAATCTTTAACATTGGAAAATGCTACTACACTCCCCCCCGCACACACCCACAGCCCAGACACGTATGTAACCTCAGTCTCACACAAAGTTTTAACTACACTTAGTTGCCACTTTTAGATATTTGTATTAACAAGGCATACCCAATAATCAGCCTATTGTGTGGCAGCAACTCAACACTTAAAAGCATGCAGACGTGATCAAGCAGTTCAGAATGGAGAAGAATTGTGGTCAAAGTGACTTTGACCGTGAAGTAATTGTTGGTGCCAGACGGGGTGGTTTAAGTATCTCAGAAACTGCTGATCTCCTGGAATTTTCACACACAACCATCTCTAGAGATTACAGAGAATGGTGTGAAGAACAAAACATCCAGTGGGCAGCAGTTCTGTGGGTGAAACTCCTTGCTAGGTGTCAGAAGAATGGCCAGACTGGTTCAAGGTGACAGAAAGGCAAGAGAAACTCAAATAACCACACGTTATAACGTTGGGTGCAGAACAGCATCTCTGAATTAGATGGGTTACAGCAGAAGACCACAGATATGCACCTAGTGCCCATTTTATTCAGTTGAGGAGGTCCACAAACTGGCCACTGAGTGAATAAGTATGTGTCAGATGATTAGCAGCCTCTGTAATCAAGTCCAGAAACAACTGAATTTCCCAACATCTGCAAGACACTACTGATGAAATGCACTGCTTTAAAAAAAATGCTTAAAGTCCAAATTAATTACCTGTATTAGACATGAGTCAGTGCTTCAGTCAGGAACAAAAATATTGGCTGACATTGCTATTTATATAAAAAGGAATTTAGTGACTGAATAGTGATTATCTGTTGTATTCTGGTGTCATTAAATTAACTTTTCTCCTGTAATTCATGAAACTAGAACTGCACATCACTGTCAGCAGCAGCATCCATTATGCATCCTGACTGCATTTGGACCAAGTAGCTTGTTTGATCATCCCGGAGTCCCATCAAGAGTCAACCATGTTGATCATGCAATCTATAGTCACATATTGGCTAGAACTTCAAGGATCATCACTTTGAGGTAGAGGCTTGTGAGTTCCCGAGATCCCAGAGAACAATGCTGTCTAGAACTCAGCTCCTGGTAAGATCACTCACGGCAATAGGGTGAAGGGGTGGGGGGGGGGGGGGGGGAGGATCCAGAAAAACTGTTCCTGGATCCCTTTCCATCAAGGACTGTGTAGAGGCTGCCTGTGCATTAGCTTCCCAGTGTTAAACAAAGTCACACACATAAATGGAATAAACCCCTCAGCAGATCACAATGTGCCCTGAGTGATTGCACTACTTTGATTAGGTACAAACATTGAACAGTAAATTTGACTTCGCAAGTAACATCAAGAAACTGTAACCCTGCTGTCTGTATTCCAAACTACCACTAAAATACCTCAATGGTATTTAAAACTCTACCTCCAGATCCAAGTCTCGGTCTTCCAATCCAACAATGTACCCACAACGTAACTACACTGTGGACTCCGACATGGTTTGAAGTTCAGCCAAACTATTCTTGTTTTCCAAATCTGGAATTTCAATCATGTTGTCCAGAACATGAGAACTGCTAAAAGGAATTATAAAAACCTGAGGCAGCCATGCAGTCTACTATGTCTGTGGCAGTTCTTTGAAAGAGCTATACGATTCATCCAACTTCCCTGCCCTTTTCCCAAAGCCTTACAAGTATTTTCCTTTAATAACTTATTGAATTCCCGTTTGAAAGTTACCTTTGGATCTGTGTCGGTCCTCATTTCTGATCATACATTAGTAACAATCACCACATCCCATTCTTTTATATAAAGCAATCATCTGATTATCGGGCCACAGTTATTGATGCTCCATCCACTGGATTCCTTAATTACTTTCACCAATAAAGCCTAAACAAAGACTTGTGCAATCACCCCTCAGCTTTCCGCACTCCAAGAAAAATCTCGGCTTCTGTATTTCCACATTATTAAATTGCTTAAACCCACCAGATCAAAGGCACACTTTGTTCATCTAATGAGCATTTAATTGTCCAGAAGAGCCTGAATGTAGTATGCGAGGTTACCTGTTTTCTTGGGGAACATTCCTGCTCGAACTTCAAGGCACATCTCTCGCTACAGTTCTCCTCCACTTTCTCTGTATTTATGTTGAGCTAAAACCACAAGGCTGATGCCAATTTTGCACCAATTAGTTCTGAAATACAGGCGGCGAGTCAATACACACCAGAAACCCAAATGAAACTATTCCAAACTCATTTGACTTAGAGGAAGCATTATCAAATCCCACTTGGATAGAAAACCAATCCTTATCACAGAGATGAAGGAAAAGTTACTGAACAATTTAACGATAATCCACAAGGCTCAAGTCCACACTTGTATTCATCCTCTGTAGGGACAAAGCACAAGGAACTCGCTTCCCACACCTCTTTGACGTCCTGCTGTCAGGCAGAAGGCATTGCAGCACAAGAACCAGAACTATCAGGCTGGCTCGCAGTTTCTTTACCCAGGTAGTTAGACTTTTTAAAAAAAAACCCTGTTGTCACCCAGTACACCATTCACTCTGCTGTCCCTACTCTCACTCATCCTGCAGTGAACAGGTCTTACATTTTATTGACGTTCTTTCACATTTATACCACTGCTTGTTTTATAATAGCCATCTTACGTTGTACTGCCTTACATAAATATGTCACACTAAGTCAACCTGTCAAACTTCATGCCACCCAGGGAATTTTGCTAATATTAACTACACATGCTGTGCATGACTATACGAACTGTGCTTATTTACCTTAGCCATGAGAAGAATGTTTTGTTTAGCTGCCTATATGTGCATGGTTGAATGACCACTACACTTGAACTTGCAGTAATTGACCCTGTCACCCAGAATCGATTCCACTATCCAACAAGCTCAGAACAGCCATGATGTTGCTCTCAGCTCTATTTTCCTGCTCATTTTGCAGCTTTCTAGTACTCTGCAGACCAAAAGAAAACTTATTTCAGCCTCTCATACATTTGACAACTCCACCTCATTACTCTGGGAAGGCAGAGAATTTCCAATCTTCAAAAGGTGGTCTTTAATTTCCTTTGTAAATAGTTCCTCCAAGAGGACCACAACTTGATGTGGTTTGGAGGCTTATGTGCCTTAATGACTCAGAGCACTATGTTGGCTGCAGTCAGGGCTTTATGTTTGGTTCTTGGTAGGGTCACCCATGCCAAGCAGGTCAAAGGGTAGATGCCAGACGAATAGTGGTTCATCAGTCCTCCAGTTTCAGGGACTCAGCTGAGGGGTAACAACCCCGACTGGTCAAAACAAAGTTGTTACAGAAGCAACAATGAAGACTCCTTCTATATCCAAGTGCAACGGTGTTCCCGAGTCTCCATCTAGGACTTTCATAACTGACTGTAGTGGAAACCAAGAAGAAGCTATTGACATGATGAAGCAAGCCCTGAACACCACCAGATATTGAGGACCTTCACTGCTGCCCTAAACACCAACAGCAATTTGAAATGTTGTCCATATCTGTTAATTTTAGAATCCCAGTGGAACAATTCAGCATTTACTTCAACCACTTCCACAATGTTTCAATACCATGGCCACATTCTTCCATGATAATGAGCAGGGACCCAACCTGCTCAATATTTTCTGGTAGTGTTTTGAACTACCTGCCAATTAATACTTATTGAATCAGGAGACCAAGATCATAAGCAATGCTAGACACAATCTTAAAGCTCTGTACCATGGTAACAAGACTTAATTATACACTTTCCCTATTGCAACATGCAACATTCCATTTGCCTTTTAATTACTTGCTGAATCAGCATGCTGACGACATTCCATGCAAGTGGACAACGTACAGCCAGATTTGGGAACAGTTTCTTTCCAACTGTGATGAGACTGCTGAACGGATCCTGACCCGGATCTGGGCCGTACCTTCCAAATATCCGGACCTGTCTCTCGGTTTCTTTGCACTACCTTATCCTTTTTTATTTTTTTGTTTATGATTTAAATTTTTATTATATTTACTGTCAATTTGTACTCCAAGGAGCACGAAGTGCAGAATCAAATATCGCTGTGATGATTGTACGTACTAGTACAAATTGTTTGGCGACAAGTAATAATAAGAACACTCCACACCATAACATTCTGCAGCCTTCCTCTAGTTGGACAATATACAGTAAACACACCAATGTGGACAACTTCATATTCACCTATATTGTGCTCCTCTGTCAAAACTTTTGCACACACTGTCCCTGTGTAGATCTACCTGTTCACAGCTTACCCCTCACCACCTCCATAGCGGCCACATTATTGGGTATACGAGTGGAATCTGGCGTGATCTTCAGCTGTTGCAGCCCATGCACTTAGAGATTTGATGCATTCTGCATTAGAGATGCTCTTCTGTACACCACTGTTACAAAGGTGTGGTTATTTGAGTTAGGTCACCTTCCTGTCAGCTTGAACTAATCTGTTCATTCTCCTCTGACCTCCCTCATTAACAGTGCTTTTTCACCCACAAAGCTGCCACTCACTAGAATTTTATCCCCCCCCCCACCCCATTCTCTGTAAACTTTAGATAATTGAGTGTGAAATCTGTGGTTTCTGAGATACTCAAACCATCCCATTCTGATGTTTGGTCTGAACAGCAACGGAACCTCTTGACCATGGCTGCATGTTCTTATGCATTGAGTTGCTGCTGCATGATTGGCTGATTAGAGATTTACATTAACAAGATGTACAGGCATACCTAATAAAGTGGAAATTAGGTGTACTTGTGCATCATCAGCAACTGTGTTTTCAGAACACCCAGACTCTTCATCCAAGTCATTGCAATCTGTACCAAATAGCCAAAAACCCAGGACTGATTCCTCTGGCAACTCATGCAATACAGATTGCCAAACTGAAAGCAACCAGTGTTAGGCAGCCAATCCTCCATCCATACAAGTATATCAACTGCAAGCCACAAGTTCCAACCTTGCATGGTGCCCTGATTACATCCTAAAATTCCAATTAGCTTTCATCTATCCTGCTCATTATATCCTTGAAATCTGAATATGTCAAACAATGCCCCCTTCACAAAACATGTTTAATCTGCCCGCTCACATCATAAACTTCCAAATGTCTTGCCGCAGGTTCTTCATAAAACTGATTTCAGCATTTTCCCCACTGACAGATGTTAGGCTAAATAGCCTGCAGCATCGTACTTTGTGTCTGCTTCCTTCTTTGAAATGTGCAATGTATTTAAATTTCCTGATCCTTTGGAACACAGGGCAGGTTTTGAAGATCACAACTGCTGATATCCCACCCTGCAAAAATTCATTTTAGGGAGGTAGCACCACCACCCCCGCCCTCCACCAGTCAACATCCAAGGTGTATGTATAAAGGACATTTGATTATGAAAGAACACAATTTATTTGATCACGTATTTTTATATATATATATATATATTTATATTTATATTAGGTGTGTGTATATGTATATATATATATATATATATATATTTTTTATATACACACATATACACACACACACACATTGTTGATTATTTTGTTGGCAGTCTCAGTGCTAATAGCTAAAGGCTAATGCAAATAGCTTTTCTATTTCTTTTGCAAACTTTCCTTGTACCGTGATGTGGCTTGCTTGGCAGATTTGAGCATTTTGCCTGAAGTCTCAGCTTCACAGCAGTCTGTGTCAATGAATTTGTTAATTTTGCAAGACATCAGAATCACATGTGTTTTGTGAGACAGCCGACTTCTGAATTCTGTCTTAATGTGACACACCATGCTGAATGCCCTTTCTACATCACAATTAGAATTTGGGTTTGCTAATGAACAAATGACACCTGTTAAACTTACCTCAACATGTCTTTTACAGTCATTTAACCCACCATGGGCAATAGAAAAGCCACTGTTGCAAACAGTGCAGTGAGCAACACTGTCATTATTTTGACACCTATTAGGCAGGGGTACACTTTAGTGTAGTCTGGGCTGAAGTACGTTTTATATTTTGTTTTTTTGGAACACTCTGCCATGGCGCTGCCGGACACTAAACTGAACTGATGGACAATGAAAGAGAGAGATCAACTGTAAAGCCTGCCCACAGAGAAAATTGATAGGTCTACTTAGCACAAAGAGACCAATCAGGATGCTCTCTCGGTATGTTTGTCATTCACGCTCTCTGTCTCTCTCTCCGCCCTCAAAAACAAACAAAACAATTGTACATAATTTGCGGGTGTCAAGGAGCCACTATTAATATGCGGGAGACTCCCAGAACCTCCAGAAGAGGTGGGAGGTCTGCAACTGCTTCTTGTGATGTCCTAGAATGCGGGCCTATAGATCTAGGATCAGAAATAGAATCAGGTTTAATATCACTGGCAAATGCTGTATTGCTGTTGCAAAAAGATAAAAACTATAAATTACAATAAAACAGTACTGTGCAAAGGTCTTTGAGATTATATATTACCACACACTCATACACACTAGCTGCGGTGCCCAAAACCTTTGCACAGTACTACATTTATCAACTTCAAGCAGAGAGCGAGTTTGTAAGTCTGCTGTGAGCAAAGAATGTTAGGAATGGTGAGGGTGGTGCAAAGGAGAGTGCTAGGATGGGGGGGGGGGGTGGAGGGAAAGAAGAGGAGGGTGGCATCAGTGTAGACACACCTACCTCTGAGACACCAGGAAAGGTCTGTAGATTCCAAACAATTGGAATATTGATTAGGGAATGTCTCTCTGGTGCTTCATGCTCCTTCCCTCTTTTCTCCCCAACCATGGTTTCCCCTCGGCCTGCTCCTTTCCCACCCCTAGTCCACAACAGACCTGTATCAGAATCAGGTTTATCATCACTTGCATACATCAAAGTTGTTTTTCTGCAGCATTTCAGTGCAATACATAGAACTATTCCAATACAGTGCAAAAGTCTTAGGTACCCTAGCTATAGATGTGCCCAAGTCTTTAGCACTGTACAGATATACAAAAATTGATTAAGTATTGCAAGCAAAAGAAAAAAGTGAGTTGGTTGTGGGTTTATTGTCCATTCAGAAATCTGATAGCACCGGGGAAGAAACTGTTCCTAAAATGTTGAATGTGTCTTCAGGTTTCTGTACCACCTATCTGGTAGCAAGCGATGAGAAGAGGGTATGTATTAGGTATCTGTGTGTGTGTGTGTGGGGGGGGGGGGGGCATCCTTAACAACAGATGCAACCTTTGTTTTACAGCATCACCTTTTGTAGATGTTCTCAATGCTGAGGCAAACAGTACCTGTGATGCAAACCCACCCCCGTCCTGTTCATTGGACCCTCCATACCAGATAGTGATGCAGTTAGAAGGCTCTCCACAGAGTATCTGTAGAAATTTACAACCCTCTGGTGACATACAAATCTCCTTCATTTCCCTTAGTGTGCTCACCACTTTGTTCCTGGTCATTGTTAATGTTCCTCTCAGAATTGCCCCTTAGGATGTTTCTGATGTCTTAATAACAAAAAAAATTGTTCTAACATCTACTGTTCTCTTTTCGTTTTCTCTTCACATTTCTATTTCCCCTCTCTCATCCTTCAATGGAGGAAATTTACACAGGCTGCTCTTAAGTACACTCAGTGACCACTTTATTAGGATCAGGAGTTGAAGGCGGTGTCGTCTTGTGTTCCTGTAGCCCATCCACTTCAAAGTTTGGCATGTTGCGTGCTCAGAGATGAAACTTTTCTGAACACCACTGTAGTAACATGTGGTTAGTTGAATTACTGTCAACTTCCTGTCGGCTTAAACTAATCTGACCATTTTCCTCTGACTTCTCCCTCATTAACAAGGTGCTTTAATCCACAGAACTGCTGCTCAAGGGATTGTTATGAATTGCACCATTCTCTAAGTGCACAGACTACTGTATGTGAAAATCCTAGGAGATCAGCAGTTTGAGATGTTCAAACCACCCTGTCTGGCACCAATCATTCAATGGTCAAATTCACATTTCTTCATCATTCAGATGTCTGATCTGAACTACCGCTGAAACTCTTGACCATGTCTGCATGCTTTTATGCACCAGATTACTGCCACGTGACTGGCTGATTAGATATTTACGTTAATGAGGTGTACAGGTAAATAAAATGGTAGCTGAGTGTATACAAGTCTAATTTTCACTTTAATGTTAAGGGAACTTGATTTTATGTGAAGCTGTGCATAACTCAGGGACGGCCTTCCCTATCCTGATGTTGAGGCTGAACAACAACTGATTCTCTTGACCACGTCTGCATGCTTTTTGCACGTGTTGCTCCCACACAATTGGCTGATTAGATATCTGCATTAACAAGGTGCACAGGCATACCTAATAGAGTGGCCATTGGGTGTATCTGTGCATCATTGGCAACTGTAGTTTCAGATCATCCAGACTTTTTATTCAAGTCTTAGTATAGATTGGAAATGGTCAAAGACCCAGCACTGATCCCACATGAATGGCCAACTAAATATTTGCATTACTGAGCAGGTGAGAGGTGTACATAAAATGGTCACATTATTAGTATTTTGAAAAAGCTATAGTATTTTGTGCTCTTTGGTCATCTTTAAGAATATTTTGGAAAGCAATAATTTTAACATGATATTCATTTTCCTAACACAAGAACTCTACCAAATAACTGATTAAATTTCTCAATGGAATTTATCCACTCTTGCAATCCATTTCCCCAGTCAAATTTAGCCAAGATTACCCTCCATTCCTTTACAAGTGTCTCTCAGTTTCAGACAAGTTCCTTAAACTCAAGAGTGAAATTCAAATGATCACTCATCTTAAATGGACCAAGACCATTCGTTGGTTTCATTGCACTGTATACCAGGAAATCTAAAATGAGATCTCATTTGTGCGCTGGTTCCACCCCAAACCATTCTGTCCTGGAATTTACACAGGGCTATCAGGGCTATCTTTGCCAAGTTGCACATGGAATATTATACCATATTTAGGCCCTTTGGCCAGGAAGGAGTGCTGACTTTTAATCTTTACCTAGAACAGTCTAACACTTTCCTCTCACGTAAAACCTTCCATTTTCCTTTCATCTACACCCTATCTAAAAGTCTCGTGTCCATAATATATCTACGCAGCCATTCTGGAAAAAAAAGTAATAAACCTTACCTCTGACATGCCCTATACTTTCCTCCAATCAGCATAAAATTAAAAGACATGCAATACAAGAGCAGAATTAGGCCATTTAGCCAATTAAGTCTGCTCCACCATTTTATCATGGCCGACCCATTTCTCCTCCGTCTTTCTGTCTAAAGAAATTCCTCCTAATCTCTTGTTCTTGTCTTCGTATTCTTAGGCTGTGTATCCTTATCATAGACTTGCCCCCTTATGGAAAACAACCTGTCCACATCCAATCTTTCAATCCAGACCTTTCAAAATCTTTCAATAAGATTCCTCCTCATTCTTCTTAACTGCAGTGAGTACTGGCCCAGAGATATCAAATGCTCCCCATACATTAACTAATTTCTTGCAAACCTCCTCTGGACACTCCCCAAAGTCAGGGATTTATATATATATATATAGATAAAAGGCTGAAAACCTACCCTCAATACTCCAAATGTGATCAGACCAATGCCTTTTAAAAGTCTGAGCAAGTTAAAAACTTTTTTTAAAAGAAGTTTTAGTCCTGTTGAAATGAATGCGTGGCAACTCCATGAGGACAAGGAAATGACTGCAGACCTGAACAATGTACAAGGCAGTAGCCCTTCTGTAATGTCTATTCTGAGAACAGCATGGAGCAGGCCAAGTTTAAATACCTTCACAAAGATAATAATTAGCACTTAAGATCAGATTAGATAGCAATTTTTATATTACTGCCCTCATAAAACTATTGCTGGGAGAGAGAGTTATTTCATAGGATTAACCTATCCACAATCAGCATAATGTTAAGTGTGCTTGCTTCCAGTATGGGCACCGATGATTAGCATGACTGGTGGCCAAAGTCAGATAACTAGTGTTCAGTGACCACAATGCCCACCATCTACAAAATACACAGCAGTAATTCAATGTTGTCACCAAACCCAGAATGTAGAGAAAAAGTCATCAGGAGCATGGGAATGTGTTAGGTACTAGAGAATTGATTATTATTGCATACTGTTCTTAAAGAGATTATTACAATGCATTGATGTAGAGTAATAGAGTGTTACAACCCATCCAATCCATGCTGAACTGTAACATCAGCTTGCTCCTGAACCATAGCCCTCCCAGCTACGCGCTGAACCACATTTCTCTCAAGTGCCGAAATCAAACCCACACCCACCATTTCCACTGGCAGCACATTCCACGCTGTCACCACCTCAGCTGCCACCTGAACAGTCCAACTCACCCAACATCAACGGGGAGAAATCCTGCTTGCAGTTACTCTCAGGAGGCCAAGGCAAAAAAAAAAAAAAATGCAGAATAAAGTGCAAAAGCCACAGTGAAAGTGTAGTCCAGGTAGACAATAAAATGCAAGATCAAAACAAGGTAAATTGTGAGGTCAAGAGTCCCCATTCTCATCCCTCTTTTCTAGTGTAATTTAAAAAAAAGCCTTCTGAGGATCATCACCTTGTTGCAGAGAAGAGGTTTAAGAGTTCCCGAGAGCAATGCTGTCTGAAGTTTGGATCCTGGTAGGTCCACCCGTGATGGTAAGGTCGAGGGGAAGGTGCCTGTGGAGCTCATGAAGATGACGACACTTCACAATGACAGTGAAGTGGAGGAAGGCAGCACAGTGAAGAGTCCCCAGTCATCTTGCAATCCACGCCACTGGAGCCCAATTCGTCCCGGACAGTAGGGTGGCTGCCCGTGCATCCACATCCCCACATTAAACAAAGTCATGCACAGGCATTCTCTATTAATAGATTAACCCCTTGGAAGAACATGATACTTGACTTGGATGATCATACTAATCAAAAAAAAAACACACATAAAACTCTAATCTAGAAATAAAAATCCACGTTCTTCAGTCCCTTTGGGATTGGAAACCATCGAGAGAGTTCCCAACACAAACTGCAGCACTTTGGTAGGGATGACCTGCCTTCCAGAACAAGCAGCTTCACAGGTGACATAGACGCACTTTAAGTACTGCACAGAAAGAGGGGGCTATTCAACCCATTACACCCATGCTGGTTCTTTGAAAATGTTTCTCCCCCTCCTCAGCAAGTTATGCAAAAGAACATTAAGAATTTAATTTGCTTCAAAAAGTTTCAGATCACATTCTATTGTTACTTTCAGACAAATCTCTGGCCTAAAAAGCAAATTTAATATATGGTCTTCCATTTCCTTTTGAAGTTTTTCTCAATTATTTTAAAAGACACCAGCTCAGCTGAATAATCATCCCTTCTCGCAGCCAAGTGAAAAAGCTGTTAATTATAATATCCCAGCATCAGCTGACTCACCACCTTCTGAAGAGTGGCAAACGCAACAAAGTTTTCCGTAATAATAAGGAGGAAGGTGGAGAGAGTTAACAATAGAACCTGTCCACCTCGACATTATGGCATAAAATAATGCAGGTCCCACTATTGTTCTGGGATGATGCAAATTACAAATAATCAAGTAATTGCTATGCAAATCGATAGGATTGGCAAGAAGGCATATGGTGCGATGGCCTTTACTATTCAGGGATTGAACTCAAGAGATGCAAGGTAATGTTGTAGCTCTTCTGTCCTCTCCTGTCAGACTTCCCCATCTCTCTTTCTCCCAGCTCTTTACTTCAACTGTCCACCTTCCGGTTTTACCTATCACCTTATGTTTCTCTCTCCTCTCCCCACCTTTTAAATCTACTCAACTTGTTTACCCCTCCAGTCCTGCCAAAGGGTCTCAGCCCAAAGTGTTGACTTTTTCTCCTCCCCCCCCCCCCCCCAATAGATGCTGACTGGCCTGCCGAGTTCCTCCAGAATCTTGTGCACTGCTGGGAATAGTGCTCAGTTCTTGTCACCTCAATATAGGAAGGATGTAAAGGCTTAGAGCATGCACCGGTGATTTACCCAGATGCTGCCTGGATTAGTAAGCATGGCTGCTGAAGAGATGTGATAGGCACTTTTTTCTCTTTGGAGTGATGAGAGGTGATCTGATAGAGGTGTACATGATACGAGGCACAGAATGAGTCAAGAGCCAGATACTTCCCCTTCCTTCAAGGCAGACATGGCTAATACAAGGAAACAATTTTAAGCTGATTGGAGGAAAGTACAGGGATGGTGGTGGGAAGAGAATATCTGAGGCAAGTTCATTACACAGAAACCAGTGGGTGTGTGGAACACACTACCAGGGGTGGTGTTAGAGGTAGATATATTTAGGGGCATTTAACAGACTCTTGGATATGCATAAGGATGATAGAAAATAGAAGTAGATGGCTATGTATGAGAGAAGGCTTACATTGAACTTAGAGTAGCTTAAAAGGTCCATACAACATTGGGGGCTTAAGGGCCTTGAGTGTGATGTAATGTTCTAATGAATATAAAGACTGCAATAACAGAGGAGATGCAGTCATAATATGGACATGGAAGGCTCCAAATACTAATCACCAAACTATTTCAGCAAAAAGATTTGGTTTAATAATAATTGACCAAGATATCATGGAAAATTGTTCTTTTTTAAAAAAAAAATCAGCTGTCTGAAAATGTACTTTTGAAAAGAATGCAAATTCAAGTGCAGCATGCCTGAGTTGCACTGTACCTATGCTGGGATAGAAACAATCCTTGTCGTTGCACCCAGACAGTAGACTTCAGGTTGATGAAAGTGGTTCACACTTCCTGCCCCACAACCTCCAGTAAACTATAACACAGAAGCATTCAGAGGAGCCATAAATAGCATTTTGTCAAAGCAGCTTAACAAAAAAGAGAGCCAGGTCTGAAAGTAGACTGCCAATCGTACAACTGAGTTATTATCAGGCTCCCACCTTAGCAAAGCAGCAAAATTTCCATCACAATTCAGGTTTTAGAGAAAAACATCTCTTTTGAAGATGCAATCTGACATGCAGTGTGTAACCCATATCCATTTTATTGCAAGCAGGATATGGCGATGCTTCATGATCGAGTATCTGCTGAGTGCAGCTTGTATCAGATATGCTGCCAAAATGTTTACTGCAACTGTTTTAAGCAATATTCTGGGAATCTGTACACATGTGCCAACAATAAAACACATGAAGAACTAGAGAAATATTAATACTTTATATCTACAAAATATATGTGCCTAACCAGAAACAGAATCAACACAAGGATCAGTTCAGTGCTTATTTTGTCGAGATTTCATATAAACTATTAATTGGTATTAAAGGGCATTATATCCAAGTAACTTTAAGTAACTTTACCACATCTCCCACTGTTGACAGAAGAATTGGCCCATGATAAATAATTACAAAAGATTGTTTTCTGAACTCTTTGCAAAAAGACAAAGTGTGTTCCTTGCTCGTTGTACTAAGGCACTCACAAATAGGCAAAAGCTAGAGGAATCATAGTGCTTTATTATTTTTAATAGCCTGATCAAAATATGTTCTTGTCTGAAAGAGCCCATGACTGATCATTGATGCAAAAACCTTTATTACTTCATTGCCATTATTTCTAAAGTACTCACTGCCATAAAACATTATAGATATTAATTCAGGTTTCAAATAGTGTACAAGCTCTATTCACTGGTTATTTGTGTTCTTTCAATAACACTTGGAGGTGTGTGTGTGTGTGTGTGTGTGTGTGTGTGTGTGTGTGTGTGTGTGTGTGTGTGTGTGTGTGTGTGTGTGTGTGTGTGTGTGTGTGTGTGTGTGTGTGTGTGTGTGTGTGTGTGTGTGTGTGTGTGTGTGTGTGTGTGTGTGTGTGTGTGTGTGTGTGTGTGTGTGTGTGTGTGTGTGTGTGTTAGTGTTACAGACACACACAACTCTCTCTAAAAGGAGGCTGTGAGGCGCTCCTTCCAACTGCTAACCCTGCAGGTTACCCTTGGGCAAGGTGTAGTGCTGTACCCGCTTCTTAGACTCCACCCCCTCCGATCAGGGTCACGTGAAGCCATGTGCAGATGGTGAAATGAGCAGCCGGTGCACATCCCAAGTCCTGGTTATGCAACCACTGAGATAGGCAGACAATCTCTGAATTGTATTGATAATGGCTGGGGTCACCCACCTTATGAAGGCATTGCCCAGATGGCAAGCCACTTCTGTAGAACAATTTGCCAAGAACAATCATGGTCACGGAAAGACCATGATCGCCCAAGTCCTACCACAGGGCACATAACGAACGAGTATATATCAAAAGGACATCTTGTTCTCAAGTTTGTGCAAATATAGACAAATACATTTCTGACTAATGATATACAAAACAGAATTAGCCACTGATTGGACAGTACAAGTTCTTCCCAGGATTTGAAATGTGGGCTCAAAGTTGAAAACAAAAAAAAACTAGCTCAAGAAGTCGCAAAGCCTCAATGCATGGGAGGAGGGGTGGGGGGAGAGAGAAAAGAGAACCATCAGTACTTTTGCTCAACACACAAAATGCCGGAGAAACTATGGAAAGGAGTCGATGTTTCGGACCGGGACCCTTCATCGGGAAGCTCGTGTCGATAATGCAACAGCGAGTGAAGAATAGACCCTGGATCAATAGGTAAAGTGTTGCGCCCGGATATATACTAGGAAGAAAATTACCATCATTGCATCCCATTCACTTTGTGGGTGGAGGGGTCAGTAACTGCTAAAGGTACTTGTCTTATTACGCAACTGACCTTTAGATTAAAAGCAGTTAAAAATATAAGACTAAGAAAAAGTCAAGCTTCATAAAGACTGAACCACCTTCGTTAATAGTATCAAGTTATTTTCCACACAAGCGATTAAAAACTAGCGTACTGTCAGAGCGGGTTGCTCAAGCCCAAATTTAAAAAACACTGCGTCAACATCAGCCCTAATCATTTTTGCCAAACAGAATGGTGAAGGCGGTTTAATTACGGGACGCAAGGCAGAGTATAAAACTCACATTGCAGGAACATTGAACACCAGACACCCCCCCCCATATTCAAAATAAGTCACATTACCATCCTAAATCTCACCAACTCCTCCAGTAAGTCAGACACCGAATTCAAAATCAATCTCCTTTAATATTTACTACTAGACATAAGAATAGAATTAGACCATTCAGCAAATCATCTGTTCCGCCATTCTATCGTGGCTGATACATTATCCCTCTCAACTCCATTCTTTTACCTTCTCCACATAACCCAGGATGCCCTTGGTAATCAGGAACATATCAACTTTCGTTTTAAATATACCCAATACCGCCACAGCTGTCTGTGGCAATGAATTCCACATATTCACCACCCTATGGCTAAAGAAACTTCTCCATATCTGTTCTGAAGGGACATTCTGAGGCCGTGTCGTCTGTCCTAGACTCCCCATCCATAGGAAAATATTTAGGCCTTTCAATATTGGATAGGTTTCAAAACGATCCCTCCTCCGGCGAGTACAGGCCCAGAACCATCAAACGCTCATCAAATTCATCTTGATCAAGCGCCATGGAGTACAGTGTAATTTCTAAATACTCACCAACTACAGAAATATTTACCAACACATTTCACCTCCCAAATAATCACAGGCGCACGTGCAGTTTCTACTTGAAGCAGTTTCCATAGCGGTTAACTCTCGCTTTCTCTCCTCAGCAGGCAACTAAATAGCTTCAAAAGGGGCAATTAACCGTTTGAAACCATTCTGTGCAGGTTAATCGTGGCCAACCGAATTGAAAAAAATAAACTCATGTCTACCATACGTGAATCATCCCGACTCTGGGCGTCTTTCAAGTTGAAATCTATTCCTTCTCTTTCTAATCCTACACAAACTAAAATATCCTTTCTCTGACCATTAATATAACTACGGCTGCCTCTCACATCTCTGATAAGAGTCAATGGCCCCGAACCAATTAGCGATGGACAATTCGTCCCCATTTCCCGCCAGGACTCAGTTTTTATCCAGTGGAATCCCTTCAATCACAACTGTCAAGGCATGTTCTATCCCTCCCTAATCCCGAAGTGTGAATGTGTCCAACCGCAGGCCCTTCGCTGAGACCTCCGATCGTTCACCAGCCCCAACTGATTACTTGCAGCGAAGAACCATTACGCTCAGTTAAGGAGGGATTTGAGTCGGCGGTGGGCGAAATGTTGATTTTTATACCGTAATCTATTCAGTGCTGCGGAAACCGAAGGGAACAGACAGCTCATACCAATTATCACCAGAGACTGGTTTCCCCGTTTAAAGCTTGCCTCGACCCCCTCTCCACTGAAAACCCAGGAGTGTGGCGAGGGATAACGGGCTCAGAGCTACAAGGACTGCGAGCTAATGCCGGCTCGGGGTCCTCCTTGCATTTAAGAATATTTGCAACTTCACCAGGTGCAATAGCAATTAAAGGAATGATGGGTTGATTTGTACTACGTCATTCGTAAATATTGCCATCTGTGTGTGTATCCCGCTGCCCCACGGAGGTGAACACAACAGATGCGGGGTTAAACTTTTCAAGGAACATTTGGGGGCGAATGTCTTCAAAACCCGAGTCAGCACTTTGCCGCTTCAGAGGCGCATACATCGACGCTGCCCCTCATTCGACGCACATGTCTTCCGTACTTTAAATCACTGACAGAGAGTTGAGACCCCGGACGTGTTGGGCAGGGAGCTGGGTGGGGAAAAGCAAAGGACAGACCGACTTCAAAGCGCGGCGGGGTGAGGGATTTACGAATAATCCGATAGCCCATTCAGCCCAGTCTCCCTCTCCCCTTCTCGTTCTCCGGTCCGTGTGTTCATCCGGACCAAATTGCGCCGCTAGCAAATCTTTCTTCCCCACTACCAATGCTTTGGACATTGTTAGGAAAGACAGTGTGCCACGCAACAGTTTGACTTTCACAGACTGCGAATTGTACAAGGTTGCTTCTACCGTGTTCCGTGTCGCCTGCATTTTTATCACGGTATCATGTATTTCTTTGCACTCACCCCCCCCCCCCCATCGGCTTCTTCACAAATAGGCCATTACTTTACAATTCAGTCTGTAACTAGACAGTGTTGACATCATACTACGGATCCTGCTCTTTATAATAAAGATAAATAAGACAAAGGGCGTATAACAAGGGTAGTATGTTATGGGAAACACCGTATTGATCAGAAACAACTGCCTACGCAGATTGTTTCAGCAACACAACCCTAAGAGCATCAATCAACAGATAGATTCGTGGGTAATAAGACTGGGTGCAGACCATTTCCCCTCAAATCTCTCCTCAGAACACTTTTCCCGCAGGACGGGTCCGTTGCTCTGGAAGACCCGCTCCCCCCGTGTACGATGAGAATAAAGTATTAATTTAGAGTTTGCTCATGAATGCAAAACGCACGTTTGGAGAAGACTTTTCATGGGATCTTACAGCTCCGCATCGCCCCCTTCTGAAGGGAGCCGCACGCTTCGGGCGAACGGCTCTCCAGTCGGAGACGCTTCACACCAGCTCGCTCTGCTCAAACAAGCGCGCCGGGTTTAAGCTCTCAAGCGGGGCGAGGACTGCCTCGGACACCGCTGTCACCCACGAGTTCGCCCGCAGTGATTGCTCGAGGCTGCGCGTCAACTAGATTCAGGTAACGCGGGGAATACACTTAGGACTTCAGGTGTCCCGAATGACCACGTCAAAAAAGTCTAGACCGCACGCAGCTTAACAACTGCATCTTACCAATTGCAAAAAGTGCCCGTAATATAGTTGTTGAAGCTCCGGAAAAGGGGAAAATGTCTTACACATTTGTCTTAATTTTCTCCAATATGAAGGAGCGATAAAAATACACGTGATGTACAAACTCTTTAGAATCCCCGATGTACCAGCGAGTAACGTTAATGGGCGATTGACTGCAATTTACGGGGGCTCTGCTCATCGGCCCTGATTTAATTCTTAATGACGAGTAACACAAAGTTAGAGGAACTCCACTCTTACACTTCACTGCCTCCAGAATGAGCGCCCAACACAAACATCTGCACAGTCCCCTTCTCAAGCAACCAACATCTGTCACAATAGTAGCCAATAACACCGACGCACACCTCGTTGACAGTTTAACATTAAACAGCCAAAGACGAGATTTCGAACAACTCTTCAATATGCATCCTTTTCTACAATCTACTCCGGTGTTCATTTCGAACCTCGCACTGCATTGCAGTCAATGCTTCTACCTAGCTATTTACTATCATTTATGAACATTCTCCTACCTTCCCCAATGCAGATGAACAATCCGATTAGGTACAGCGAAGCGAAGGTCATTTTTTTTTTCCTTAAGAGCTGGCCTTGTTGCGCGCTGACAGGTCCCGGAGAGTCGCTTGCTCGTCTGCCAGAGCCCTCCCTGAAACTGGTGCTGGAAACGCTGCCACAGTGAACTATATCGCATGCCAGCCTCTGCCAGAATATCCTTCCGCGGCGGGGCGGCGCGTCGCCTTCACACTCCGGCAGAAAGTCGGGCCAGTACAGGACTTGCTTGGAGCGGGAGTGTCTGTACTTAGAGAGATAGAGTGACGGGAGGGTACGGTGAGAGCAAGAGGTCGATGGACGGAGAGCCAGAGATCTGGAGAGAACCAGCTAGGGAAGGAGCAATTGATACAGGTACATTATAGTTAGGCATATAGAGGCAGGTATAGGTATAGAGAAAGGCATAGGGTATAGGGCTATCCGTGTGTGTTTGATTGTATAAATACATGGGAGGCAGTTGTGTCGACGTTGGTAGATCAGTGGAGTTAGGTTAGTTAAAAGGTGTAGATTGAGAGAGAGAGAGAGAGAGGGGGGGAATGGGACGCTGTGAGTTGAGGGTCCCTGGAATAAATAGGTGGCAACTAGTCATTTAAAATAACTATCAACATCGCGCCGCGTCTGTCTGAACCATTGCACCTCCCGTCAATGTGTTTTGTTACAGCTGCCCCTGTCCCCCAATATCACAGACGTTATGGACCTCCCTGGCGGATACAGTCTGCGGATGAACCCTGGGCTCTGAGATTCGAGGGTTCCCAGCGGCTGACAGAAATCTGATCAGCCCTTGAAAGGGGAAGGGTTGTCGCTGCAGTTTGGGGGGGGGGGGGAAACATACACACAAAACGCGCGAGAAAGTTTGTTTCCATTTCACGCAGATGGAGCGAGAGTCGGTATTTATCAGGCTTTGCCTGGCAACCATAACAGTTCTTCTGAGAATGGGAAGTAGCTTTGTAAAAGATACCGTGTGCGTTTCCAGATGCATCTCCTGCGGGCTGGTGTTGTCTGTGGAGGGGCTACGGGTTACTATGAGCGGGCGACGCGTGTTATGTAGTTAACAGAGATCTTCGGAGACCGGAGATAAACAGGAGTCGTCCCTCTCAGGTTAATTACGGAAGACTCTTGTGGTTAAAGGGACCCGATCCGCCCTAGAGACTGGAAAGCCACAATATCCGGTTCAATAGTGCCGAGGAAACAATCAGCAGGTTATCAGTTGCGTGAAATTGGCACCGTTTCTAAGCATGCCGATATTGTACGTTTAATGTGTTAACAAACAAAACAAAACGAGCTGAAAATTTCACTAATTTCAGGGCATCCAGTTATTCAAGATAATTTTAGAAGTGAAATAGTGTAAGAAAAACAATCGAAATAAAAAAAAATACTGGTTGGAATTTAACCGTGCCTCACTTTTAAAGATACTGCATAATATGAAGAATATTTTCAATATTTCAATGTTTATCTTTTAAATTTTGGATGGCAGTTCTGCAGATCTTGAGTGATTTGCAAATCGGGGGGGGGGGGGGAGGGAGAACCTGCAGTTGTTGAAAGTTTGAGGTAACTCAGAAAATGAGCGGGTTAAGCAACGCTAGATCCTTTCTCCAAGCAGTAAAGGCTGATCAACACCTCCGCGCAACTAAACCACCCCTGCCACACTCCCCAGCACCACTACTTTACCATTTCCTGTCAGAGTCATCTTATGTACAGACACTATGGACATATAATCAATCTATGTATATAAGCTATCTTACCTATTTATATTTATTGTCTTTTAATTATTGTGTACTTTATTTTGTGTTTTTCTTTGTGCTGCAATGGATCCAGACTAAAAGTATTTTATTCTCCTTTACACTTGCAAACTGGAAGTGACATTAGATAACCTTGCATCTTAGGTGTTAGACTTGAAATGTTAACTCTGTTTCTCTCTCCTCCGATGCTGCCTGATCTGTTGAGTTCTTCCAGCACTTTCCCTTTGCTTATGTGCTACTGTTTTGGAAGGATGTTGTAACATACTGTATTTATGATCTGTGTGAACACGTAAAAAAAAATCTCAGTTTCAACATTCGGTGGAGCTTTAAACCGCAAAAAAAGAGTACTAATTATTTGCAAAGGAGAATCATTAGGCTGGTGCTTGTGATTTGGGAATTTAGTTTCATTGAGTATTTAGACAAACTAGGGTTGGCAGAATTAATTCACACTGAATCTTGGGTTTGCCTTCAGAATTTAACACGAAGCATTGCAGACAAAGAGTCCAAAGCATTTTGAGGATTCCTACCACCTATCCCACAGGTAAAAGAACATCAGAACCAGAACTGCCAGACTGGGTACCAACATTTTTCTTCACCTAATGAATACGCTGCCACCACCAAGGTCTCATCACTAGCAGGAGCTTGGGGCTGAGAGGAAAGTTGGATCAGCCATGCTGAAATGGTGGAACAGAAATGATGGACCAAATGGCCTAATTCTGCTCCTATATCTTATGGTCTATGCTGTTTACTGTTTATCTATACTGCATTTCACTACATGCATTTTGAATTATATTTTATTAATTTATTTAAAGAATTAGATACTGTTTTATGTGCTGTGCATGATGTCTGTTTTGTGGGTGCACTGTGGTCCAGAGGAACGTTGTTTTGTTTTATTGTATATATGTACAGTCAGATGACAATAAACTTGAATTTGTAAACAAAACTTTCTCTTTAGTACAAGCTGATGTCAACAAGGGAGTTGTTCTTCCTGGAGGAGAAATTTGGGAGAAAACCCAAAGGAAGTTATGAAGGTTAAAAAGAAAATGTCTAAAGTTATGAAAAGAAAAACACTTCTGACCTTGATTGAAATAGTAGCTCAGTATCTTGTGGCCACAAGAAATAGCATCCATCATTGAGGACCCCTACCATCTGGGCCAAGCTCTTTTCTCACTGCTACCAAAGTGAAGAAGCTACAGGAGGCCTAAGCCCCACGATACCAGGTTCAGGAACAGTTATTACGCTTCAACCAACAGGCTTCTGAAACAGCATGGATAACTTCACTCACCCCAACTCCAAACTGATTCTACAATCTATGAACTCAGTTTTTCAGAGGTTTCTACAACTCATGTTCACTGTATTATTTATTTACCTATTTGTTTATTATTAATATTTTTGATTATTATGTAAGCAGAGATTATCTTCTTTTGAAAAAAAGGTTTCTGTCAGTTTGTTGTTTCATTAATTCTGTTGTATTTCTGTGTTCTTCTGTAAATGCCTGCAAGAAAATGAATCTCAGGGTAGTATATGATGACATAAAACGTACCTGTACACCAGCAACAATACATCCAATCAACCAATCATGCAGCAGCAACCCAATGCATAGACATGTGCATACATGGTGACACAGATAATTTGCTGTTCAGGTCAAGCATCAGAATGGGGACGAAATGTGATCTAAGTAATTTTGACCATGGAATGATTGTTGGTGCCAGATGGGTGGTTTGAGTATCTCAGAAATTGCTGATCTCCTGGGATTTTCACAAAGAACAGTCTCCATAGTTTACAGAGAACAGTGCAAAAAAATACATCCAGTGAGAGACAGTTCTGCGAGTGAAAATGCCTTGTTAGAGAGGTCGGTGGAGAATGGTCAGACTAGTTTAAGCTGACAGGAAGGCAATAGCAATTCAAATAACCATGTGTTGCAACAGTGGTGTGCAGAAAATCATCTCTGAATTCACAACACATCAAACTTGAAGTGAATGTGCTATAACCACAAAAGACCACAAATATACAGAAACACACTCAGTGTTTACTATATTCAGTACCTCCTGTTCCAAATAAAGTGGCCACCGAGTGTACATACTGTGGTATTAAATTTACTTTGATCTCTCCTTCTCCAGATGCTGCTTCAACTGCACAATATTTCCAAGCTTTTATGCTTTTGTTTCAAGGTTATGAAGGTGTTTGGTTGTGTGGATGGAGACAATGATGCTTCTGGTGGCTGGTTGGAATCTACAGCACAGACACTTCAAACAAAGCAGCAAATCTGGAAGTACTCAGCAAGTCAGTCAGTAGCTGTACAGAGAGAAATGGGAACTACTTTCTCAATCTCAGTGAAAAATATTGACTTTGCTTCCCACACCACAAGCACTGCCTTGCTTATTGGATGCTCTTGTTATTTATTGCTAGTTATTTATTGTTGCATTTCAACAGCTTGTTGTGTTTTACAATCTTGTTCATTCAGTGATCCTGTTTACAGTTATTATTCTATAGATCCGCTGAGTTTGTCCACAGGAAAAAAGAATATCAGGCTGTCTGTGGTGACATGTATGTACTCTGATAATAAATTTTACATCGAACTTTTTGAACTTTGAATATTTCTAGCAATATTCACCTTTATTTTAGATTTTTGAATTTGCCTTCAGACATAGATTTAAGATATGTCAAAATAGCCTGAAGGGAAAAGAAAGATTTCTTTTTTTTTTTCATTTTAACCATCCAAAAAGCATTGCATAAATAGATTTAGCAATCATTTATAAAGGAAAGTCTAATTACAGGGCTATGAGGAAAATGCAAGAGAGTGGAACTAATTGGATAACTCTTTCAAAGAGCCATCACAGGTGCAACAGACAGGGTTTCCTCCTGTGGACTGTAGCAGTGTGGCTGTGTTGCTAATTAATAGTACAGAGGCCTGGACCAATGCATCCGAGATGTCAGTTCAAATCCCCACCATGGCAACTGGGAGACTTAAACTCAATTCTTAAATAAATCTGGAATTATAGATCACTGTGGGTAATCCCAAAAGAACTAGACTGTTGTTAAAAAACAATCAGATTGATTTGTATTCTTCAGAGTCGGAAATCTTCCATCCATACCCAGAACAATGTGGCTGCATTTGAGTTGTCTGAACAAAATAATTAAATTCAAGGGCAACAAATGATCAGCTTTGTCTGTATGGTTGGGGGAGAGAGGCAATGATTCTAGCCTGTACATCTTGCAGTGGGGAGGCAAACTTTCAGTCTCAAAGACAAAGAACTTGTTGGTGAGTATTCTAAGTTCAAAGTAAGTTTATTTTCAAAGTACAGATATGTCATCATATGCTACCTGAGATTTGATTTTTTGCAGGCATTCACAGTAGAACAAAGAAATACAATAGAATCAATGAAAAACTACAAAAAGACTGCTAAATGACCAATATACTAAACAAGACAAACTGGAAATACAAAAAAAACTAATAATGATAATAAATCAATCAATAAATAATTGTGACAACATGAGTTGTAGAGACCTGGAACGTGAGTCCATAGGTTGTGGATTCAGTTCAGTTTTGAGGTGAGTGAAGTTACCAATGCTGGATCAGGAGCCTAATGGTTGAAGGGTAATGATAGTTCCTGAACCTCATGATGTGGGACTTAAAGGCTCCTGTGTCATCTTCTTCTTCTTCCTCCAACTTTTAATGGCGGTTGGTAGTCCAACTTAGAGATGCATTACCGCCAACAACTGGACTGGAGTGGGGTTATAGAGAATTGAGAAATAAAACCTCTACTATTACTTTATCAAATGAAAACTAAATCACCCAAAAGAGCTCTATAGATTGTATGTAATGAAAGACAATATTGTGAATTAAATTAAAGTCACTTCCATAATTTAATAAAGTTTTTAAATGAAAACTGTCAAGCCCCAAAGATAATAGTGCAGCCTGCGTTTGCTTTCTTTCAACCTTATATGCTCCACTTTGTAAAAGGAGGTGCTCAACTGATTCAAAATGAAGGCAAAACCTACACACCCCTGGAGTGATGTTTTCCAACAAGATAGAAGGAATAATTCAACATAGTATGCCCAGTTCTAAGTACCTTCTTCTTGATGGCAGCAACGAGTAGACAGCAAAGCCTGGATTGTGGGGGTCCTTGATGGATGCTACTTTCTTGTGGCAGCATACTTTGTAGATGTGATCAAGGGTGGAGAATGCTTTTTCTGTAATGGGCAGGTCATTTCCACCACTTTTTATAGGATTTTCTGTTCTTGGGTAGGGGTGTTTCCACACCAGGCCATGATGCATCATGAGGAATGTCTTCTCCTGATGGATGTACTGTACCATAGTACTCTGCTCCAGCTTAAAGTGCACAGCTCACCCGTGTGAAGTAAGCAGCTGGCTGTCTTCCAGTGACATAAGAGATTCCGCTGCTGTTGTAAATCAGGAGCAATGCACACACAGGCTGGAGGAACTTAACATGTCAGGCAGCATCAATGCAGGGGAATAAACAGTCAACGCTTCTGGCTAAGACCCTTCGTCAAGAAAGGTAGCATTGTGAACATGAAGGGAAGTATCAAAATGAATCCAACCACAGTTTATAAGTTTGCATGCAAGGGGGAAAATGTGTGATGCATGAATATAGATTAGGAGCACATTTGCCTTGAAGGTCCACTATTAAGTTTCTCAGGTGTGGGTACTGTTTAACAGGGAGGGATTTTAGCAGGAAGATGTTGTTAGCTCTTTATAGTCACACAAACAGGTTCAAAGTTTCTAGGTACTAGCTTGCTGACAGATTTTCACCAATGTTGGTTGACTGCACCCCGAGACTGGTCATCTACTGTTGTAGTGGGAAGCTGCAACCACTTACCATCCCTTCACCACTTACAACAGGAAGTCTATTCAACCAAACTTAGCTTAGCTCTGACCCTGGGAGTTTTCCCAGTATATTGAGTAGAGAGGAAGGGCTTGTAGGGATTAAGGTAAGAGTTCTTTATTTCCCAGAATTTTGTTTTGGTTGAGTTCATTTTAACTGATTTTATGTGCTTTTGTGTTTTTGATTACATTTTGTTTATTGTATATTTATTATCAGTGAATGAGGTTGGTTTGTGTTGAAAAGGGTAAACTGGTTGGGTTAAATGGCTTTCGTTTGTCACTTTAAAATTGTCTGTTGTGAGTTCTACCCTTGAGCATTGTTGAGAATCCCTACCACCCATCCCACAATCTCTTTGACCCACCACCATCAGGAAGGAAGGACAGCAGCTTCTGGACTAGGATTGGCAGTCTCTTCCCTCGGGCTGTGAGTCTAATGAATACCCTGCCCCCACCGAGGTCTCGTCACTGGGACAGTGAGTTGTCTACTGTTGGCCAGTGCCGCACACTACATGCATTTTGAATTATATTTTATCAACTTATGTGTGGTAATGTTTGTTTTAAGCACTGAGCGATAAATGTCTTGTGAGTGTACCGTGGTCTGAAGGACCACGTTTTGTTTGATTGTATATATGTGCAGTCAGATTATGATAAACTTGAACTTGAAATACTCCACCAATCCCTATAACCTCTTTCTTTTCAACTTTGAATGCTCTATTTTTCTCCAACAGTAGTCTTGTGCATTGTCCACTTCTCTTGCTAAGACATGGTGGTGGTCTTTAGAAGCCCTAAGTTCTGGAATTCTCTCCCTCATCCTCTTTAATCCTATATTTGAATGTTCAATTAAACCTACCTCTCTGATGGACCACCTAGCTGCATATTGACTGATGTGGTTCAGCATCAAATGTTTTCTCAGCACGAACAATATGCCATCTGCTAGGTGCAGTGTAAATGCACGTATGGTAACGTATGAATATGATAGAGTGGAGGGCCTGAGAAGCCTCTTTTGCTCTCCTGATCAGGAAAGAATGGCAGATTTTCTTCCTCAAAGGAGATTAATTCTTAGCCAAGGGCACAAGCATCCCATCATAGAAGAATTTTAACCAGACATTCTGCCTGGTTGCTCCAATGCACAAGATTATAAGAAGCTACTGACAGTTGTACATTTAGCTAGTTGCATAACAGTCAGAGCCCTCCTAACACAGAAGATGTCTTTAAAAGGTGGTGCCTCAAGAAAACAGTGCCTTACGGACCATTTAAGGTCCATCGTTAAGGACCCTCACCAACTGGGACATATTTTCTTCTCGCTATTACTGTCCGAGGGGAGAGAAAGGAGCTTGAAGACCCACGCTCAATGTGCTTGGAACAGCTTCTTCTCTGCAATCAGATTTCTGAGAAGTCGGGAAGCTTAGATGGAATAGGAGGTGTTGCTGATGCAACCTGGGAATGGTCTCATCGTGGCAGTAGAGGAGGCCGTGGACAGATGCATCAGAATGGGAATAATGACTGGCCTCCAGAAAATCATGATTTTTGCCAGTGGAACAAAAGTACTCAATAAAGCTGTCCCCAATTTACAAAAAAAAAAACAGGATTTCATTTGGATAGCGTTCAACCAGATGGTATAAACATTGATTTCTCCAGCTTCTGGTCTCCCTCCTCCTTTCCTCTTTTTCAGTTCACCATTCTGGCTCCCCTCTTTCCTTCTCAGCTGCCTAACAGCTCCTCTGGTGCCCCCCATCCTTTGCCCCCTGATCCACTCTCATCTCCTATCAGATTCCTTCTCCTCCAGTCCTTTACCATTCCCACCCATCACCTTCTAGCTCTTACTTAATCCCCCCTCCCCCACCTATCACCTTCCAGCTTGTACTCCTTTCCCTCCCTCACCTTCTCATCCTGGCTTCTTTCCTCCTTCCTTTCCAGCTCTGATGAAGGGTCTCAGCCCGAAATGCCAGCTGTTTATTTCAGTCCATTGATGCTGCCCGGCCTGCTGATTTCCTCCAGCATTTTGTGTGTGTGTTGCTCTGGATTTCCAGCCTCTGCAGAATCTCTTGTGCTTATCCTTTACTATTGTTTTACTGCACCCTGGCAATGCAAGAATAGTGAACAGAATGCTAATGAGGATGCAATCTTCAGCATTTATTCCCAATTGCCAGTATACCAATCTTCAGCGAAATAGTTGTCCAAACCTTTTACCTGTTGTTTTTAAAAAAAAGACATAAATTCAGTAATAATGACATGGTTGGAGTTCTGTGTGAAATGTGCTTCCTCTTCTTCTTGAGGGAGCTGGAACTGAATGAATCACATTAGCGATGGAAAGATTTTAAATCAAATAAGTTCTAATGGAGGCTTTGAAAAAATTGATCCTGGGTCACTGAACCTGTAAAGTGTTGTGCTAACCACAATATAACTGTGTTGCTTTATTGTGTTCACCCAGGGCATTTTTGCAAAATGGAAAATGCTGCTTGGAACGCTGGACAAGTAGACATAACAATAACTTTCAAAGATGAATTAGATAAATGTTGGAAAAGCTTTAAGGGCTTGGAGAAAGAGCAGAAATTTGAGGGCAGGAGAGGGATGGGGAACTCATTGAAACCTACTGAATACTGAAAGGCCTGAATAGAGTGGATGTGGAGAGGGTGTTTCCATTAGTAGGAGAGCCTAGGATCTGAGGGTACAGCCTCAAATCGAAAGATGTCCCTTTAAAATTGCAATGAGGAATAATTTTTTTTCAGTCAGCAGGAGGTGTATCTGTGGAATTTGTTGCAACAGAGGCTATGGAAGCCAAGTCATTGGACATATTGAAGCCAGAAATTGATAGGTTCTGATAAAGTTGTTAAGGATTACAGGGAGAAGGCAGGAAAATGAGGTTGGAAAGATGAACCATGGTTGGATGACAGAACAAACAAAATTGCCCAAATGGTTTGATTCTGCTCTGAAATCCTATGGACTAATAGATTCATGGGATTAATTAGATATCTTTAAAATAAGCAAGTCTAAGCCCAAAGGGCCAAGAGCAGCTAATGTGCACTTCAAGATTAGTTGATGCCATGATGGATAATACTTTTTACACAAAGATGAGTGTGAATAGACTTAAGAATGTCTTGGAAAGTTATAAAGTTAAATAGGGTCAGAGATGATTGACGGCAAAGCTGCATAGGCTATGAAGCAATTGACCAGGAATGTCACGGGTAGCATTAAATAGAGTTTTGATTTAGTCCAAGTGGAAATAGGCAAGAAAATTCTTTGGCATAAATTTAAAAATGTTTGCCTCAAGTTCCTGAGAGTGTAGGACTTGGAACATGAGCAGATACATTGGATAGGTAAAACTCATACTTATTCATTATCCCTTTCTTGGTATTGCAAAGATCAGCCAAAAAATGCACTTGAAGATCTGTCATTTTTTTCAATGGGGGTTGTGGTCACTTTATGCACACCCAGATTGAAGACTGAGTCAGATATACCTGGGCAGGTGAAGAGAAGAGAAGGGTTAAGAAGGGAGCCAGAATGGGGAATGGAAAGAGAGAGAAGGGAGATGGGGAGATATTACTGGATGTTGGAAAAATTGATGTTAATTGCATCAGGTTGGAGGTATTGTTCCTCCATCCTGAGTGTAGCCTCATACAATCATCACCTCCCTCTGGTGCCCCTTCTCCCTCCTTTTCTTGTTTGCTATACTGTCCTCTTCTAACAGATTCTTCCTTCTGTAGCCTTTTACCTATTCCAATTATCTATAACCTCCAGGCTTCTCAATTCATTCCCCCTCCCTGATTTATTCATGTTCCTTCTCACCTGGTTACACCTATCACCTCACACAAATGCTGGTGGAATGTAACAGGCCAAGCAGCATCTATAGGAAGAAGCACTGTTGACGTTTCAGGCTGAGACCCTTCATCACGACTGACGTGAGCCCTGACGAAGGGTCTCGGCCTGAATCATTGACAGTGCTTCTTATTATATTTATATCTGCCTGGCCTGCTGCGTTCCACCAGCATTTGTGTGTGTTGCTTGAATTTCCAGCATCTGCAGATTTCCTTGTGTTTACGCCTATCACCTGTCAGCTTGTAGACCTTCCCCCACCTCCACCTTCCAGTTGTAGCTTCTGCCCCTTTCCTTTCCAGTCCCGATGAAGGATCTTGGCCCAAAATGTCGACTTTTTATTCATTTCCGTAGATGCTGCCAGACCTGCTGAATTCCTCAGCATTTTGTTTGTGTTTATCTAGGTTTCCAGCATCTGCAGAATCCCTTGTGTGTATGAGGTGTGTTGTGGTGACTGCTGCAGATAAGTCCAGCTGTATTGATTAGTTCTAGCATTGTAAAATGATGTTAGTGTCAGCAATGAATCAGGGTGGAATGTCCTGTCAGCACTTTATGGAAAAATGCCGGAACAGAAGTTAGTGAATATGGAGCTCACAAGAAGGTCACTGCAGGATCTCCAAATGCAAACAACAGGCAATGAGGATAGAGAAAGTCCCATGTGAACAAATTAAACCTTTCAAGAGTTAATCAAACCGATCCTTCAACAAGATTCAGTACTCAAGTGGCAGAAGATCATCTGCTGAAGTTAAGAGTTGTCACTGTGAAGATTCAAGTTTGGAAAGCAGCTGCCTCATCCTTTAGAATGCCCCTAACCACATTTCAGCCAATGAGGTGCAGTTTTGCTGCATAGTCATTGAGAGAACTTGAGCAGCCAATGGCCACATAGTAATATAAGGAATGGAATAATGACCCTTTTTAATGTAATTGGATTGAGGTGGATCTTGGGCCCTGATGAACAGTGTGTTAAGTTGAATTGAGAAAGAGAGCAAAAAGCATATGCTATTTATTAACACAAGGTACTCTGCAGATGCTGGAAATCCAGAGTAACATACAACGTGCTGGAGGAACTCAGCAGGTCAGGCAGCATGAATGGAGAGGAATAAACAGTCGGGTGTTTTAGGCCGAGACCCTTCTTTCATAAGTGCTGGTAAAGGGTCTCAGCTTAAATCATCAATCCTTTTTTCGTATGATATTTATTACTAATTCTATAATGTGGGCCTGTCCTTCACAATGGAACTCTACTCTTTTTTTATTGGGTTCAGAAAAAAAAAAGTCTTGCCAAGTGTCTGAACCTTAAATTTGTGATTTAACAATCCAGATTCGTTGTTGGGCCACGGCCCTTTTTAACAAGTGGTACGTTGGTCCCACCTTGGTTGTTGCATTCCAAGCCAGCTACCTACCCATCTTCCACAGTTATTTTCATGCCCAAGTGTCCTTAGAGAGAGAGCATGTGGTCACTATGGATATAATAGTGGATTTCCAAGAGCACTGCCACCCCACAGATGACTGAGTATTTCATATGTAGTAATCTTCATCATTGTTATGTGCTGTGACGCATGACGTGGGTGATCGTGATGTTTTAGATCATGATTGTTCTCGGCAAATTTTCTGTGGAAGTGGTTTGACAATACCTTCTGGGCAGTGTCTTTACAAGATGGGTGACCCCAGCCATTTCGATACTCTTCAGAGATTGTCTGTCTGGACTCACTAGCCGCATAACCAGGACTTGTGATATGCACCAGCTGTTCATATGACCATCCATCACCTGCTCCCACGGCTTCAAGTGACCCTGATTGGGGAGCTAAGCAGGTGCTTTCCCAAAGGTGACCTGCAAGCTAGAGGAGGGAAGGAACCTCCTTGGGTAGACACATATCTCCACTCTGCCACCTGGATAGATATTAATAACCCAAATTTAATTTGAAATTGTTAACAGTCTTGTAAATCCCTGATGTTTGAATTTTGTGAGTCAATAAACATTTGTAGCTAAGGGTGGCTGAATCTCCAGGGCCTAACAAGGTGTTCCCTCGGACCCCATGGGAGGCAGGTGCAGAAATTACGGGAGCCATAGCAGAGATATTTAAAATATATAAAAAGAGATATTTCTTAGCCATGGCCGAGGCACCGGAGGATTGGAGGATAGCTAATGTTTTTCCATTAAGAAAGGCTACAATAATAAATCAGGATATTATAGCTAGGTGAGCCTAACATCAGTAGTGGGAAAGCCATTGGAACACATTCCAAGGGACCAGATATATAGGAATTTGGATAGACAAGGTCTGATTCAGGATAGTCAACATGGATTTGTTTGTGGTAAGTCATGTCTAACCAATTTTATAGAATTTTTTTTTGTGAAAGTTACCAGGAAAGTTGATGAAGCCAAGGTACTGGATGTTGTCTACATGGACTTCAACAAGGCCTTTGACAAGGTCCCATGTAGGAGGTTAGTCGAGAAGGTTCAATCACTTGGCATTCAGAATGAGGTAGTAAATTGGATTAGACACTGGCTTCACAGAAGAAGCCAGAGAGTAGTTGTAGATCGTTGCTTCTCTGACCTGAGACCTGTGACTGAGGAACGGATGCTGCCCGACCTGCTGAGTTCATCCAGCTTTTCTGTATGTCTTGATTTGACCACAGCATCTGCAGTGCACTTTGTGTTTGCCTGTGACTAGTGGTGTATCACAGGGATTGGTGCTGGGTCTACTGTTGTTTGTCATCTAGATGAATTATCTGGATGATGATGTGGTTAACTGGGTCAATAAGTTTGTGGATGACACCAAAATTAGGGGTGTAGTGGACAGTGAAGAAGACTATCAAAGCTTGCAGTGGGATCGGGACCAGCTGGTGAAATAAGCTGAAAAATGGCAGATGGAATTTAATGCAGAAACATCTGAGGTGTTGCAATTTGTGTGAATCAACTCTGGATAGATCTTAAACGGTGAATGGTAGGGCAGTGAGGAGTGCAGAAGAATGGGGGATCTGGGACTCCAGAATGAAAATTCCTTGAAAGTGGAATTGCAGGTAGATAGGGTTGTACAGAAAGATTTTGGCACATTGGCCTTCATTAATCAATGAATCAAAGTGAAAATTTACAAAGATGTTGCTGGGAATCAAGAAACTTAGTTATAGGGAAAGGTTGAATAAGTAAGGACTTTGTTCTCTAGAATGTTGAGTGGTGATTTGATAGAGGTATGCAAAATTCTGTGAGGTATAGACAGGGTAAATGCAAGCAGGCATTTTCCACTGAGGTTGGGTGTGACTAGAACTAGAGGTCATGGGTTAAGAATAAAAGGTGAAATGTTTAAGGGGAACATGAGGGGAACACCTTCACTCAGAGGTTGGTGAGAGTGTGGAACAATGACAGCTCAAATGGTGGATGCAGGGTCAATTTCAACATTTAAGAGAAATTTTTGTATATATGTGGATGGGAGGGGTATGAAGAGATGTGGTTCGGGTGCAGGTCGATGGGACTAGGCAGATTAATAATTCTGCATGGACTAGATGGGTCATAGGACCTGTTTCTGTTCTATCATTCAAAAAAATATATATATCTTTACCAAGATTCACTGGAGTGGAAAAGTACTTCAAAAACATTGCTGATTTAATGAGGCAGCAAGTGCAGACCATTTTACTTGCTTCAAATGCTTATGAAATGAAATCTATTCCAATTTTGAATTCTTTTTGCATGCCTAAATTATGCTGCAGTCCATTTATAATTGACAGAGCATGGTACCTCTTTTGACTGCTCTCCCAGGTTACCATTCAGCTTTCACTTTACAAGATGCACTATTAATACACTTTTTCCATCTGTATCTCATACTGCAGATTACACTTAATCCACTTTCTCAGAATGGAAAGAAACTTGGGAACTTCTTGCCTTCACATAAACTTACCAATTCCCATGGTTACCTCTTCTCACCCTATTTCCTGTAAAAATGTTCTTCCCTTTTCTCAGTTTCTTTGCCTCTGCTGCATCTGTTCCTAGGATGCAGCTTTCTATTACAGGGCATCGGAGATATCCTCCTCCTTTAAAGAATTGGATAATCCTGTACTATTGATCATTCCCTCACCCACATCTCTTCCATTTCCTGTCCACCCATGCTCACCCCATCTTCGTGCTGCTGGAATAATGAGTCCATCTTGTCTTTATTGACCAACCCAACAGCCTCTGCATCCAACACATTATCCTACACAACTTCTGCCGTCTCCACAACTTAACATATCTTTCCCTCCCCCCACACCTCCCCACCCAACACACTCAAAATGCTGGAGGAATTCAGCAGGCCAGGAAGCATCTATGGAAAAAAATGCATTTGATGTTTCAGGCTTAGACCCTTCGACGGGACTCTCTTGAAAGACAATCCATTGTTTGTGGTAACATTTTGATGGTTGGACGAGTGAAGTTGAGTAAAGGTATCCCCTCTGGTTCAAGAGTCTAATGGTTGAGGGGTAATAACTGTTCCTAGTGCTGTAAAAACTCTGAGGCTCCTGTACCTTCTTCCAAATGGCAGCGTGACAAGCAAGAGAAAATCTGCAGATGCTGGAAATCTGAGCAACACAGACAAAATGCTGGAGGAACTCAGCAGGCCAGCCAACATTTAGAAAGAGTACAGTAAACATTTCGGGAGAGGATGGATGGTTTTGATAGTGGAGGACCCTGATGATGGATGCTGCTTTCCTGCGATAACACTGCATGCTGCTGTGCTGAATGGTGGGGAGGGCTTTACCCATGATGGACTGGGCTGTATCCACTACTTTTTGTAGAATACTCCATTCAAGGTGTTTCCATTCCAGTCTGTGATGCAGCCAGTCCATACACATCTCCACTACACATCTTTAGAAGTTTGTCAACATTTTAGATGTCATGCTGAATTTTCACAAACTGCTAAGGAAATAGAAGCGTGGCTGTGCTTTATTTTGTAATGGCACGTAATACCATAAGACATATGAACAGATTTGGCCCATTAAGCTGAATCATGTCTGATCATTTTCTTTTCCCCTCCTCAGCCCCACTCCACGGCCTCCTCCTTGTAACCTTTGATGTGGGCAATCAAACACCTATCAGCCTCTGCCGTAAATACACCCAATGACCTGGCCTCGAACAGGAGATAGAGTTTATCTAACAGGAATGATTCCACTGGTGGAGGAGTGTTGATCGAGGATACACAGAAACAAAGTAACAGGCCAGTCATTTAAGTTCATAGAAACTTCTTCCCTTAGAACATCGTATATCTCTGGAAGTGTCTGCCTTCACGAGTGATGGAGGCCTGATAATTAGGTATTTTTAAGATGAAGACAGATAAATATTTTTATATCAAAATAAACCATTCATGGTACATATTATTTACAAGAATAAACTGCTTAATATCTTTTCATTCTTACATTTATTGTCTATGCTTTAAGTAGTGTTGTATTATGTTCCTTAAAACTAACTGGACTGTTGCCACTCGTGGCCCCCTGGGGTGCTTCAAAACTGCAATAATTGAGTGGCTTCCTCACCCAACCTGCAGCGGAACAACCCTGCACTGTGGTCCTTCCCCAATTTTGACAGATCAAAGAATTGAGTGATATTTGAAAGGCTGCAGAGATATTGGACCCATTAGTTGAATTTTATTCACAACTCACTATATTCCTGGAATCTACGAGAAGATTGGAAAGCAGCCAATATGATTCCCCTGTTCAAATGATGAAGGACGGAAGATAGGGAACTACAGGCTAGTTGGTTTAACAGCTGTTTTTGGCAAGATGTTTGAGTCAGTAATCAAAGAGGAAATAACTAATTATTTAGGAATTCTGAGTATGATTACACCAGTCAACAAGGGTTTTAAAAAAGGAATGGTGTGTTTGACAAAGTTTGCTGGAATACTTTGAGGATGTAACGTGGAGATCTAACAGCATCTGATATGTAGTCTATTTCCAATTGACATTTGACAAAGTGCCACATACAGTAGGAGGTTGGTGCATGAATTGAAAGCACAAGCAGAGGAAGGTTGTTAGAATAGATAGAAAACTACTTCTTTTGAGGTTTTATGGGAGTTGGCAAAAGTCTTAAGGTACATTACTGTCACCTTCTGGAGTGTGGGTCAGTGTATCTAAATGCTATGTATTTATTGTGGTATCAAATTATATTTAAAAAAAAAAGACCTGTTTTCTTAAGGAACTGCACTATTTATTTAAAACAACAAAGTGGTAGCACAACCCTTCTTACGGTACAGGTGACCCAGGTTCAATTCTCGCAGCTACCTGTAAAGAGTTTTTATGTTCTCCCCATGACTGCGTGGGTTCCCTCTGGGGCTCCGGTTTCCTCCCACAGTCCAAAGACCTACCAGTTGGTAGATTAATTGGTCATTGTAAATTGTGCCATTAAATTGGGGAATTGTGAGGCAGTATATCTCAATGGCCCAGAAGGGCCTATTCCAAGCTCTATCTCAATACAGAAAAGTAAATAAAACAACAATCATCCATCCTCTTTCTTGATTATATTTTGGACGCTTCCCCAGTACATGTTCAACCATTTCTTGTTGATTATAATAGTTACACCTCCATGACTGTGTTTGAAAACTGGCTGTCAAGATCAAATATATTGTTATATTCACATGTGCACAAGTGTAACGAAAAACTTACTTGTGGCAGCATCACAGGCACAAATCATTAAATAGACAACCTTCATAAGAATAAATAAATATACATTGTACACAATTGTTACAAAAAAACAATTAGACCTAAAACAGACTATAAAAACTTAAGGAATAGCATTAGAAGCAAACCATCTAGCCCACTGAGCCTGCTCCACTATCAAGTATGACCCACCTCCATCTATCAATTATTTTACAGTGTTAAAAAGACCTTTCTGACCCCTTGAGCCACATTTCCCAGCAAACTCCCAATTTAATTCCAGCCTAATCACAGGACAATTTACAATGACCAATTGAGCTACCAACTGGTACATCTTTAGACTGTGAGAGGAAGCCGGAGAACCCAGAGGAGATCCTCACAGACACTGAAAAAATGTACAAACTCCTTACAGGCAGCGTTGGGAATTGAACCCAGATTGCCTGTACTGTAAAGCATAATGCTAACCTTTATGCTACCAAACTGTCTTCCCTCATAATCCATTGTAGTCCTGCTTTGCAAACATTTATCTGCCTTAAATATATTTATTGAGAAAGAATACAAAGTACGTTTTAGTGCGAAGTGGTCATAGTGTTGCTGAACTCTAGAGATGAGGATTTTGCCAATTGATTCAAGAACCAAATGGAAAGTAATTGTTTTTGCACCTGGTGTTGTGGGACTTTCGGCTTCTGTACCTCCTTCTGATGATTGCTGGGAAAGGATGGCCTGACCTGTATGATGACAAATCTCTAATGACAGATGTTGCCTTCCTGAGGCAGAACTTCCTGCAGATAGTACCAATGGTGTGGAGTGGCCTTAAGAGTCTACTTCTTCCTGCAGTTTCTGACATTCCTGCACTTGAATCTGCAGATTCTGACATTCTTGTGTTTGAATTGTTGTGGCAGACAATGATGCCACTAGTCAGGATACTTTCAACAGTTCATCTGTAGAATTTTGTTAGTGTTTGATGACAAGCATAACCTCTTCAAATGTCAAAGAAAGTTATGACAAGGGTTCCCAACCTGGTATCCACAAACCAGGTTAATGGTTGAGGTCCATGGCATTAAAAAAATTGTGGAACCCGTGCCTAATAGTAACATCAATGTACTCGTCCCAGAACAGCCCATCTAATATGGTTTACACACAGGAATTTAGAGCTGCTGACTCACTCCATTACCAACCCACCAAAGTAGAAATAGGAACAACAACACATACAAAATGCTGGAGGAACACAGCAGGCCAGGCAGCATCTATAGGGAGAAGCGCTGTCGACGTTTCGGGCCGAGACCCTTCATCAGGACTAACCGAAAGGAAAGATAATAAGAGGTAACATGAGGAAATCTGCAGATGCTGGAAATTCAAACAACAACACACACAAAATGCTGGTGGAAGACAGCAGGCCAGTCAGCATCTATAGGGAGAAGCGCTGTCGAAGTTTTGGGCCGAGACCCTTCGCCTTTTTTCTATTTTTGCCTTCCTTCCCTTTCCTGAAATTATTAATCAGCTCTTTCAATTTTGCTGATGTTGAGTGAGAGGTTTGGAAGCACCATCAGCCCCCCACCCACACCCCAGAGATCTATCTCCCTCTGGTAAACTGACTCATCACCAACAATGACTTGTCCAACAATAGTAGTACCTTTGGCAAAATTCAAGATGGCATTGGAGCTGTGCTTAGCCACGTGAGTACAAAGATCTGGAGAGAATGTTACTAATTAGGCTCATGTATAGCTAGAGTGTCTAAGACTTTTGCACAGTCTGTACTTGTCAACATGGAGTGGGGAGTGTGAGTTTGTAAATCTGGCGGGAGCAAGAGATGTTGGGAATGGCAAGATATAGAGTGCTGTGGAATGGGGTAGGTGGCAGAAAAGGAATGGTAGGGGTAGGGAATGGCAAGGGTGCAGAAACACCCAGCTCTGAGACACCAGGCAAGGTACTTTAATTTCAAACAGATGGTTTATTGATCATTACAGAATGTCTCTTTGGTACTTTCCCCTCCATCATCTCTCCCTTCCCCTTTTCCCAGGCATGATTCCCCTCTCCCTGCCCCCTGCCCACTCTCAGTCCACAACAGAGACCTATTTCAGAATCAGGTTCATCATTGCTCACAAATGTCATGAAATTTTCAGTAGCAATACAATGCAACACATAATATTGGGGCAGCGTAATGGTTAGCACAACATTTTACAGTACCAGTGGCCTACGTTCAATTCCTGATGCTGCCTGTAAGGAGTTTGTATGTGCTCCCCATGACTGCATGCATTTTCTCCAAGTGCTCCAGTTTCCTCCCGTAGTCTAAAGATGTACCAGTTGGTAGGTTAATTGGTCATTGTAAATTAACCCACGATTAGGCGACATTTAAGTCCAGGGGTTACTGGGTGCTGCAGCTCAAAGGGTCAGAAAGGCCTGTTCCACAGTTTATTCAATAAATAAATTAATACTACATTACTATGCAATAGAATTAGGCACCTTAGCTATATATATGTGCCTAAGACTTTTGCACAGTACTGCAAATAGATTCTTATCAAGTCAAGTCAAGTCACTTTTATTGTCATTTTGACCATAACTGCTGGTACAGTGCATAGTAAAAATGAGACAACATTTTTCAGGACCATGGTGTTACATGACACAGTACAAAAACTAGACTGAACTACTTAAAAAAACAACATGGAGAAAGCTACACTAGACTACAGACCTACAGGACTGCATAAAGTGCATAAAAACAGTGCAGGCATTACAATAAATAATAAACAGGACAATAGGGCAAGGTGTCAGTCCAGGCTCTGGGAATCGAAGGGTCTGATAGCTTGGGGTAAGAAACTGTTACATAGTCTGGTCGTGACAGCCCGAATCCTTCGGAGCCTTTTCCCAGACGGCAGGAGGGAGAAGAGATTGTATGAGGGGTGCATGGGGTCCTTCATAATGCTGTTTCCTTTGCAGATGCAGTGTGTAGTGTAAATGTCCGTGATGGCAGGAAGAGAGACCCCGATGATTTTCTCAGCTGACCTCACTATCCGCTGCAGGGTCTTGCAATTCCGAGGTGGTGCAATTTCCGAACCAGGCAGTGATGCAGCTGCTCAGGATGCTCTGAATACAGCCCCTGTAGAATGTGATGAGGATGGTGGGTGGGAGATGGACTTTTCTCAGCCTTCGCAGAAAGTAGAGATGCTGCTGGGCTTTCTTTGCTATGGAGCTGGTACTGAGGGACAAGAACATTCTCGGCCAGGTGAACACCAAGTAATTTGGTGCTCTTAACGATTTCTACCTATGAGCTGTCGATGTTCAGCGGGGAGTGGTCACTCCATGCCCTCCCGAAATCAACAACCATCTCTTTTGTTTTGTTCACATTCAGAGTCAGGTTGTTGGCTCTGTACCAGTCCATTAGCCGCTGCACCTCCTCTCTGTAAGCTGACTCGTCGTTCTTGCTGATGAGACCCACCACAGTCGCGTCATCAGCGAACTTGATGATGTGGCTCGAGCTGTGTGTTGCAGCACAGTCGTGGGTCAGCAGAGTGAAGAGCAGTGGACTGAGCACACAAGCTCTGGGGGGCTCCCATGCTCAGTGTGATGGTGTTGGAGATGCTGCTCCTGATCGGATCAGACTGGAAGGAGGAAAGTAGTGATTGAGAACAGGTATCAGCTTTTGTTCAAGGTTCAAAGTAAAATTTATTATCGGAGTACATACACATCACCACATACAACCCTGGTATTCCTTTTTCTGCAGACATACTTAGCAAATCTATTGAACAGTAACTGTAAGAAGGATCAATGAACAACAAGCTGTGGAAATGCAAATATAAGCCAGGTAAGTATAAGCAAATATGGTAGGGTCTAAATGAGTTCACTGGGCGCAAAGAAAAGGCTGGGAATATCAATAACTGTAGCGCTTCTCTTCTTGACTAACTTAACGTATTCTACGCAAGATTCGAACAGAAGAGGAGCATCCCGCCCCCTCTGGATGAATCAGACCTGGTGGCATCAAGTTTCATCGTCACCGAGGAAGACATTAGAAGAGCCTTCCTGAAGATAAATCCAAGGAAGGCGACAGGCCCAGATGGCGTCCCAAGATGGGTTCTCTGGGCCTGTGCAAGCGAGCCAGCTGGAGTGTTTGCTGACATCTTCAACTGCTCCCTGCTTCAGTCTAAGATCCCCTCCTGTTTTAAGAAGGCAAAGATAATCCCGGTGCCAAAGAAAAGCAAGGTGGCATGCCTGAATGACGACCGACCTGTGGCTCTGACATCAATTGCTATGAAGTGCTTCGAGCGATTGGTTATGGCACACATCAACCATAACCTGCCGGTCAACCTCGACGCTTTGCAGTTTGCCTACTGGAGCAACAGGTCAACAGCAGATGCCATCTCTCTGGCACTACATTCCTCCTTAGAACACCTGGAGAATAAAGACACATATGTAAGGCTCCTTTTCATCGACTACAGCTCTGCCTTTAATACCATCATTCCAAATAAACTGATTCCTAAGCTCCAGAACCTGGGTCTCAGCACTCAGATCTGCAGTTGTATCTTCAACTTCCTCACAGACAGGACCCAGGCTGTAAAGATAGGGGACAAGCTCTCCTCCACAATCACTCTGAGCACCGGTGCCCCACAAGGCTGTGTACTCAGCCCCCTGCTGTACTCACTGTACACCCATGATTGTGTAGCCAAGTTTCCATCAAACTCAATATATAAGTTTGCTGATGACACCACAATTGTAGGCCGCATCTTGGGTAATGATGTGAGTGTAGAGAGGAAATTAAGAACGTGGTGGCATTGTGCGAAGACAATAACCTATCCCTCAACGTCAGCAAGAGGAAGGAATTGGGTGTTGACTTCAGAAGGAGTAGCAGACCGCATGACCCCATCTACATCGGTGGTGCGCAGGTGGAACAGGTCAAAAGCTTTAAGTTCCTCGTGGTGAATACCACAAATGACCTGACTTGGTCTAACCAAGTCGAGTCCACTGCCAAGAAGGCCCACCAGCGCCTTTACTTCCCGAGAAAGCTGAGGAAATTTGGCCTGTCCCCTAAAACTCTCACTAATTTTTATAGGTGCACCGTAGAAAGCATTCTTCTAGGGTGCATCACAACCTGGTATGGAAGTTGTCCTGTCCAAGACCGGAAGAAGCTGCAGAAGATCGTGAACCTAGCCCAGCATATCACACAAACCAATCTTCCATCCTTGGGCTCACTTTACACCACAAGCTGTCGGAGCAGTACTGCCAGGATAATCAAGGATAAGTCCCGCCCAGCCAACACACTTTTTGTCTCACTTCCCTCCGGGAGAAGGTTCAGGAGCATGAAGATACCTACGGCCAAATTTGGGAACGGCTTCTTTCCAACTGTGATAAGACTGCTGAACAGATTCTGACTTGGATCTGGACCGTACCTTCCAAATATCCGGACCTGACTTGCACTACTGTACTTTCCCTTTTCTATTTTCTAATCATGATTTATAATTTAAAATTTTATTATATTTACTTTGATTTATACTTCAGGGAGCGTGAAGCGCAGAAACAAATATCACTGTGATGATTGTATGCTCTAGTATCAATTGTTTGGTGACAATAAAGTATTTGTATTTGTAAGTAAATAGCAATAAATGACGAGAGCATGAAATAGCAAGATAAAGAGATCTTAACGTGAGACTGTTGGTTGTAGGAACACCAGGAATAGAATGAGTGCAGCTATTCCCTTTTGTTAAAAAGCCTGATGGTTGAGGGGAAGTAACTGTTCTTGAACCTGGTGGTTCAAGTCCTGAAACACCTGTACCTTCTTCCCGATGGCAACAGTGAGAAAGGAGCATGGCCTGGGTGGTGAGGATCTCTGATGATGGATGCTGCTTTTCTACAGCAATGTTTCATGTAGATGTGCTCAATGGTTGGGAGGGTTTTACCTGTGACGTACTGGGCTGAACCCACTATCTTTTGTAGGGTATTCCACACAAAGGCATTGGTGTTCCCATACCAGGCCGTAATGCAACTAGTAAGCATACTGTTCACCACACATCTACAGAGGTTTGCCAAGGTTTTTGATGACATGCCGAATCTCCACAGACTCCTGAGGAAGTAGAGAAGCTGTTGTGCTTGCTTTGCAATTATATTTATATGATGGGTCTAGGACAGGTCCTCTGAGGTAGTGACACCCAGAAATTTAAAGTGACTGACCCTCTCTACCTCTGATCCTCGGATGAGTACTGGCTCATGGACCTCTGGTTTCCCTCTCCTGAAGTCTACAATCAGTTCCTTTGGTCCTATTGACATTGAGTGAGAGATTGCTGTTATTACATCACTTAGACAAATTTTCAATCTCCTTCCTGTATGCTGATTCATCACCACCTTTGATACAACCCACAACAGTGGTGTCATCAGCAAACTTGTATATGGGGTTGGAGCTGTACTTAGTCACATAGTCATAGGTGTAAAGTGAGTTAGCATCTAGTTGTTCACTATTTACATTAACTACTGGAGAATAGAGCAATGTGTAAAGTTCCCAAATGTGCTGGTAATTGAAAATATGTGGGTGAGCACGTTGTAATAAGGGTACTGTGATTTGCAACAGATAGATGGAATGAGTGGGCAAAAGACTGGCAAATGGAATATAATGTGGGGAGGTGTGATATAACAGAGGACAGTAGAGGCCCTTTGTCCTCAGGTATTGTGCCAACCTTTTAACCTACATCAGCATCAATCTAACCCTTCCCTCCAACAAAGCCCTTCCTGCTTCTTTTATCCATGTGCCTATCTATGACTCTCCTCCATGTCCTGAATGTATCTCTAACACCACCCCTCAAAATACACTAGAGATGGAAGAAATGAATTGTTATGTTGGTGAGTGTTATGGTCAAAGGGTACTACCTCAGAATGGAAGGACATCCCATTAGAACAGAGATGTGGAGAAAATTCTTGAGCCCGGGATGGTGAGTCAGAGGGACTCATTGCCACAGATGACTGTGAATGCCAAGTCATTCAGAATATTAAAAGCAGAGACTGATAGGTTCTTGATTAGTAAGGATATCTAAGGTTACAGAGAGATAGCAGCAGAATGGGGTTGAGAGGGATAATAAATCAGCTGTGATGGAATGGCAGAGTAGATTTGATGGGCTGAATGGCCTAAAGCTGTTGCGATGTCTTATGAATGAATAGGTTACCAACCAAGTATTCTAGCATAGTGTCAGGCTTTCAGAATGCTATTGCTACCCTTTATCCAAGCAATTACAATATTACGATCCAATACTCTCTCACAGTTCCATCACCAGATTCACATATCTGACTCCCTGTCCAGCAGTCTTAAATGTAATTTTAAAATCTCATTTTTTCCCCTTTTTAAATCTTTCTGTGACATCACTCCTTTGTGTAACTGTGATTTCCTTCTGCCTTGCAACCATCTCAATTATCTGCACTCTTCTAATTCTAGCCTCATGCTTATCTGCATATTCCACCTCCACCTCCTGACTTCAGTTGTCTTGACCTCATCGAAGTGTAGAATAGTACAGCACAGTACAGGTCCTTCAGCGCACGATGTCATGCTGACCTATATAAATATACTCCATAAGACACAGTAGCAGAATTAGGCTAGTCATCTCATCAAGTCTGCTTTGCATTCAATCGCGGCTGATTTATCTTCCCTCTCAACCTCAATGTCCTGCCTTCTCCCTGTGGCCTTTCATGCCCTTACTAATCAAATACCTGTCAACCTTTATTTTAAATGTACCCAATGACCCAATAGTTTGACCTCCAAAGTTGTACATGGTAATGAATCCCCAAGTTCACCACCCTCTGGCCAAAGAAATTCCTCTTCATCTCTGTTCTGAAGGAACACCCTCGTGTTTTGAGTATCTTCTCTCTGATCCTGGACTCTCACATGATTGGAAACCTTTCCACATTCATTCTATCCAGGCCTGTCGGTATTTAACAGGATTTAATAAGATCCCACCCTCCTCATTCCTATAAGCTCCAGTGAGTAAAGGCCCAGAGCCATCAAACACTCCTCATACATTAACCCTTTCATTCCCAGAATCACTCTCCTCCGGACCTTCTACAACGTCAGTACATTTTTTTCGTAGATAAGGGGCTTGAAATTTTTCACAATACAACAGATGTGTTTTGACCAATGCCTTATAAAGCCTCAGCAATACATCCATGATCAATCCAACTTGTTTCTCCGACATAACCCATGACTCTCAATTTTTCTCTCCTCAATGTGCTGAAATTTCACTTTCTTTGAAATTTGGTTCTTAAATTATTCTGACCATCTGCATCCTTCTTTATGTGGCTTAGTGTGAAATGTCTATTAATAACATTAGTATCAATGATCAAGGTTCAATTCCCGCCACAGTCTCTAAGGAGTTTGTATATCCTCTGCATAACCACATGAGTTTCCTTTGGGTGCTCTAGTTTCCTCCCATATACCAAAGACGTACAGGTTAGTGGCTTAATTGGTCACAAGTGTGCAATTGGGCATGTGGTTCATTGGGCCAGAAAGACCTCTTCCTGTGTTGTATCCCTAATAAATAATATTTAAAAAAAATTAAAGAATCAAACTTGCTGTTGAGCAATGTTATGCTTTTCGCTATTGGTTTTATTTTCATCCCCTTTGAGGATTTCACTACATAATCATTGTGCTCAGTCCTCATCACCTGCAGGTCTAATATGTGTACTCCTGCAACCCAGTCAGGTCAAGGTTATTGTCATTTAACTATATACATTTATGCTATCAAACGAGACAACATTGCTCCAAACCACGGTGTGAAGCACAGTAGTACACATAACACACAATAACTTGGGAAAATAAGTAGAAAATCTAAGGATGAATTATGCATAAGCCAATGAAATAAAGTGCACAGATTAAATATTGTAAAATACAGAACAGATTATCCGGTGACACTTCGAATGCAATGTGGGAAAGAGTTTAGAAGCCTAATGGCCTGAGGGAAGAAACAGTTTCTCATCCTGACCATTTCGTGTTTTTATGTACTGGGATCTCCTGCCTGATGGTAGAAAGTCAATGAGAATGCTGGAAGATTGGGTGGGATTCTTAATAATACAAAGGGGTCTGCCCACACACTGTTCCTGATGGATGGTAAGGAGACCTCTAAGTTGTTCTCAGCCATTCCCATAGTCCTTTGAAGGGACTTCTGGTCCAATACTCAGCTGCTCCCAAACCAGATGAAGATGCAACGTGTCAGGATGCTCTCAATGGTGCTCCTGTAAAATGCAGTTAAGAAGGGGTGAGGGGGCTCACTTGCTTCAATCTACTTAGGAAGTGGAGGTGCTGCTGTGCCTTCATGATCAGTTCAACCCATTTCAAATTCTTTCCAAAAATACAAGTTTATATGTATTGAGCCAATCATTGAATAAATACAGTAATCAAATTCTGGAAAACTTACATCAAGTGGCTCCCTCCTGTGCATTGTTCTAATTTTTGTTTTCATAGTTGCATCTTGAGAATTCACAACAGGGTCAGAATTAGATTTATTATCACTTAGGTGACATAAAATTTGTTGTTTTCCATTAGCAATAGAGTGCAAAGACATAAATTTCTTCTAAATTACTAAAACAAATACATCGTGCAAAAAGGACTCCATCTAAGATGGTCACAGCGGCCTCTCTGGGTCCAGCAAAAACTGCAAAGCTTGTCCTACGCATTTTTCTTGTAATTGCAAGATCCTGATGGACATTGGTAATACAAGGTACTGCAAGTCCGGTTCATTGGTTTGTTGGCAAGACCGACGTCAAGGGAACTGCATGACATCGGTTGTTGTGCAGACAAGGTCCTCATGCCACAGCACTGCCTGTTACAGCCACTCAGGGGAGGAGGTGTGGGAGGGAACAGAGGCACTTCAATCCGAGCTGAGTTGGGTGCTGACACCTGCAGGCTGGCTGTCTCATCATTGCTGCCCTCTAGTGTTTGCTCCCTGGAAGCCTTCATCTGTGGCTGTGGGAGATGAGGAACTGCTGCATACTTGTTCTTGCAGAAACGTGGCTCCAGGACAACATCCCCTGCATCATCAATCTTCAGACCATACCACTCAGGGACTTGTGCGAATAATAATTTGTGACTGTATGTACTACCGTAACTATGTGTGTTGTGTGTTCTGTTTGACTGTATGCACAGTGTGTTGTGTGTGAATGTATGTATTGTATTTTGTACCTTGGCACTGGAAGAGCACTGTTTCATTTTGCTGTATATATGTGCATGCTTGAATGACAATTAAGCTTCAACTTGAACTTGAATAATGAGGTTCTCTTCAGATGTTTATGGACCATTCATAAATCTGACAGCAGAAGGGAAGAAGTTGTTTCTGAGTCATTGAGTGTGGAGTACAGATCTTCAGGCTCCTGTAGCTCCCCCACAATGGTATCAACAGAGAGGGGGTATGACCAAGATGAAGGGAGTTCTTAATGATGGGATCACTGCTCATAATCTTCTGTGGAACTGGCTTGTTATCTACTTCCTTTAAAATATTTATATATATTAATGTGTTTATTAGTACATGGTAATGCTTAAAGAGCATTATGGGCCTATTTATGTTAACATGAGGATATCTAGGGTAGACAAGGGAGAGCTTTAATGGTATCTGCATTATTTATTACTTATTGGGATTTTGTATCCTTATCCCTTATGATTAACTAGGACTTAGAGTCAGTTAAAAGTCTGGAATGAAGGAGTTGGTTTCATCCATGGAGAGGTAAGGCTAGCTCTTGCAAACTTAATTTACGCATTTTCAGATATTCTTCTGGTGAAAAATATTGACAGGTTCACCTTTGGTACCTCTTCCTACCCTGGAACTGTACACACAAAGCGTACCTCTGTAAATTTCTCTTCGCTGCTATTATTGATTCAAATCTTTTTTAATCAGCGTCAATTATCCTGCTCTGACAGTCTTTTCAATGTCTCCACTGCCTGACAGGGGAAATAGATTTTCTAAAGAATTTATATTTAAGAAGTAGCTAAGTAAATGGTTAAGACTGTTTAGCTTGTTGAACTCATTCTGTTGTCTTGGATCCGACCTTATTGTCACTAAAGTAAGATGCTGCAAATGGTAAACAGTAGCCTTTATTGAAAGAGGAATGGAATAGAACAGGAAATGGTGGAGTCACTCAAGGGATATGGAAAAATCATAGAGTCATAGAAAAGTACAGCATGTAGGCCCTTCGGCCAATCTAGTCCATTGCTTACTATTTAAACTTCCTAATTCCATCAACCTACATCCACAATAGTCATAGAAAATACAGTACAGACTTCTCAGTAGTTAACTGTGTTTCTCTTTCCTCAGATGCTTCTAGACCTATTGGGTATTCTTAACATTTTCAGATTGAATATTGTGTAAGATGGCTCCTGGAGTCCTGAAAACTTTGGTTAGGTCCTTTCATTGTTGATGTGGTCTTTCATTGATTTTATTATGGCTATTGGCTTTATTGAGTATGTCCACAAGATCACAATTCTCAGAGTTGTATATGGTGACATATATATGTATTTTGAAAATAAATTTATTTTGAAATTTGAACATAAAGAAGGACGTTCCTGACATAGCAGCAGTAAAGGCTCAGAAGGTTGATTTTGGATATGAAGGGGCTATCTGATGAGGAACATTAAGCAGATTGTGTCTACATATTCTGGAAATAGAAAAATGGCAGATGTTCTCTTTAAAACATTCACTTAATGGCCACTTTATTAGATACACCTGTAAACCTGCTTGTTAATGTAAATATCTAATCAGCCAATCAGATGGCACCAACTCAATTCATAAAAGCATTTAGCCAAGGCCAAGCCACTCAGTTGTTATTCAGGCTAAGTATTGGGATGGAGCAGAAATGTGAACTGAGTGAATTTGACTTTAATCGTTGGTATTGGATGGATTGGTTTGAGTATCTCAGAAACTGCTTACCCCCGCCCCAGTATTTTAATGTGCGACAATCGCTAGAGTTTACAGAGAACAGTGCAAAAAACAAAAAAGAAATAAGAGTGGCAGTTCGGTGGGTGAAAATATATTGTTAATGAGAGAGGTCAGAAAATAACGGCCTGACTGTAAGGTGGCAGTAACTCATATAGCCACACATTACAGCAGTGGTGTGCAAGACAGTGTCTCTAAACATGCAACATGCTGAACCTTGAAGAGGATGGGTTACAGCAGCAGGGAGACCATGAATGTACAAGCAGTACCTAATAAAATGGCTATTGAGTGTATATATTCATGACCTGACTTCATGGGCTTAATGCTGTGAGGATATTTTCCCTCCTAGGGAATCTTCCTCATTTATCTGCAACGTATATATTTTTCTGGCAAAAAACATTGATAAATAATCCAACTTTTTTTTTCCAGTTTACCAGATTGAACAGCTTTGTTATGCTTCACCTATCACCTTCTAGCTAGCTTCCTTCCCCTCCCCTCGCTTTTTATTCTGGTGACTTCCCCCTTCCTTCCAGCCCTGGTGAAGTGTTTCGGCCTGGAACATTGACTATTTATTCATTTCCATTGATGCTGCCTAACTTGCTATGTTCCTCCAACTTTTCTTTGTTGATGCATTACTTCTTGCACTTTATTCTTTGGGAAATCTTCCATCTTAATTTTTTTCATTTTAATGTACATATAAATTTGGGTAAATGAAATTAGCATGGGTGTGGGGGGGGGGCATGAATTTATGGAGTGTATATTGTTACGTACCCTGTAACTGGATCACTTACCAGCAAAGATAGAGAGGTCTGTTGAAGTCTGATGGTATTATTTTTAACAGTATTTATTGGTAAAAATACATAAAAATAATATCAATGCAAACATACAGATAACATACACCGTCAGTACTAACTCTAACAGTGCGGATATGATAATAATCAATAAGAAATAAGCTCTATCGTTGTCTAGGGGATAATGTATTGTCAGATGGAAATATGAAAGTCATTAGCTCATTCAGGCTGCAGCCTTTGGCTGGAGTCAAGAGAGACAGATGTTTTAAACTTACCAGCTTTTCCTTTTTATGATGTCGATCCTTTGAGATTTCCGTTTTTGTAGTCGGTCCTTTAGCTAAGCCGTTCCGTGGAAGCCCGCCAATTCCTAGGCAAAGGAAAAGGACGCACGCGAGCTCCACCGGCGGTCGCTATTAAATGCTGTCACGGGATTTCTAGCGTTTCTCCGGGTGCGTCTAAAGGGGCTGTTCCCCAGACCCTCTTTTATCCTGACTCACAGGGTCTCAGATGTCAATCAGGGTAGAGGGATGCCTCCCCTCAACCAGCCCACTCTGGTCATTCCCTGAGGGCTTCAAATAAATAGCACAGTATTCAATACATAATTCCGTCTCCAAGAGACAATGGCCGTTTCCCGTGGCTTTGTATCGCTGAGGGGCCAGGACAGTCCAAACCCCTTTGTGGATTCTGCATGTCTTTCTCTCATTTCCTGGGTCTCCTGACCTGAATTAATAGCGATCTTGCGATTCTGAAAAAGGAGGGGGCTACTTTATACCCTTTGGCCCCTCAGAGTTGGGGCACAGGCGTAACACCCCCTTTCTTCAACGCGTTTTTACTATCGGTAAAAATGAAGTAATACAGAGTCTTACAGGATTTTAGAATCTAACACAATACAAAAGTTTTTTTTTCTCTACAGAGTAATACAGTTATACATTCAATTCAGCATCTAAATAGTTAATGATTACATTGTCACTTCCTTTAATACCTTAACATCTTGTATCTTACTAAAGTCTTGTAGCATCAGACTCCAATTTAATAACCACCTATTGTTTTTTATTTCTTATTTTCTCTAGTAAACACAAACTAAAGAGTTGTCTTTATTATTGACATGCTTTGTCGAAATCCCTTAAAATCGGCTTCTGCTATTTAAAAATGGCATCCCATTAACCCTCGCCTCTTTTCCGGTTAATTCCCTCGTGGTGAGCTTGTGCACCCTGGCGAAATAGGCTTTCGCCTGCTCCTTCCATAGGAGTTATTTTATCAACAATGTGTTCCAAACTTAGACCATTTTCTGAATTTCCACACAATTCTTTAATTTTACGCAAGGTGCTAGTTTTCTCTTCAGGACCCTTCAGGCTATTAGGTCTCAATGCCAGCGATCCCTCTTTGTCCAAACAGCATTTTGAATTCTGCGGTTTCACACCACATTCTGGAATAACAATAGCGTGTGGGGTCCCTTCATCTTCCAACTCAACCTGTAATTGATTCACAGGCTTTGTGGTACCAAGCCATTGTCTCTGTAGCCTGGTTGCTGCTTCTGATATCAGTCCAGCCTTTAAATTTTCTTCATTCAATTTGGGAACTACACATTTCCCTTTTCCTTCAATAATAATATTCACTTCACCACCTTTGATCTCCTCATTAACTTTTAACACACCTTTGAGCACAAACACCTGGGAACTCACACTTCCCACTATTACCAAGGTTAACCCTTTCTTCACTGAACCAAGTCCATCTGACCCACAAGGACTGCATTCCTTTTCAACTTTTTCTGAGCTCCATTACTAGGTTCAGTACCATGTGCACCTACATCTTGGACACACTCAAACGGGACATTTGCCTCTTCCAGGCTTTTAATACCCATACCTTGTTCAAATTCTAAATTCCCCTAATCCTCCCAGCTACTCTCTGGGCAACTCCCTTCCGGAGTAAACTCAACGCCGCGGGCTGAAACAACCTCATCTGCCAACCCAGCAGACTTGTTCAAGGTAATGGCATCCTTTTCATCTAGGACTGCCCTCATCTCATTATCGGGAACACCTTTAGAATTTCCAACTTCTTCAAACAGTTCTGCCAAACCAGACAGATCATCCATGTCCAACTCTGGACCTTTTAACAACTTTTTCTGTTTCTCATCTTTATTTCGTGCCTCTAGAACTTTTCTCCTCGCTAAGGGCAGGTCTACCCCCTCTCCCTTACTCTCTTTCACTTTACTACTGTTCGTTTTACCACCCTCTAAACCCTCGTGGCACAGGGTCGGTAAAAATGTCTTGGCCAAATTGATACTGGCAGGATTTAAACTGCTCCCTTTCTTAGTTGCCTTTCTCGACATGCTGCAAGTGATCGCGCATGTGGGATAGATCTTGGAATCTAGGGGCAGGACCTCCACTGGCTGTCTCGTCAGAGTCATTGCTGACCAAACCTCACCACTGGCTAAATCATTACCAAGAAGGACGTCCGCGTCAGTTCTCGGGAACTCTGATCGCACCCCCATTTCAACTGGTCCAGATACCAGCTCACAATTTATAATGATTCTATGCAAGGGCACCATTTCCATCCCTTTTCCTATTCCTTTCACAGCTGTCGTGACCAAAATCCAGTACCTTACTGCTAATCAACGACAGTTCAGCGCCCGTGTCTCTCCAGATCCGCACAGGAACTGGTGGGTCTCCCTCCCTCACAGACACGGTTCCATTTGACAGACAAGTCTCAGACCCTTCTCGTACTCTGTCTACCCGGGGCTCTCTTGTCGATTTACTGATTACCACGGCACATCCAAAATGGACTGCTGCTTTCCCTTTTCCTGTCTCCTTCCTCAGATCAAAGCACCTAGATGCAATATGTCCCCCCTTTCCACAATTAAAACAGGTCAAGCCCTGTAATCTCTGGCCGTCTTGCCTTTCCCCCTCAATCTTACCACTAGCTCCCGGCGGGACCTCTGCCTCAGCCGGCGGGCTTTCTCTATCTTTCCCACGGTCTCTCTGGGAACTTTTATTCGAGGAGAACTTTGTCTTGTGGGTTAGGGCATATTCATCTGCGAACCTAGCAAATTCTGAGATGGACTTATTCGGCTTCTCATTCAAATACATCTGGATATCCTCCGAAACACAACCTTTAAATTCCTCAATCAGAATTAACTCCCTGAGACACCAAAAATCCTCTTCCACTATTTCTGCTGTACACCAACGATCCAAGAGCACAGCCTTCTCATAGGCAAACTCGGTATACATCTGATTCAACCCTTTCTTTAAGTTTCTGAACTTTTGTCTATACGCTTCAGGTACCAATTCGTAAGTCTGGAGAATGGCTTCTTTTACTTCGGCATAATTCTTCCTCCTCCATGGACAACACTGCATATGCTCGTTGTGCCTTCTCTTTTAACACACTTTGTAACAGCGCCAACCACTGCTCTTTGGGCCACTTCTGATTCACTGCCACCTTTTCAAAAAGCAAGAAATAACTATCAACATCCGTCTCCTCGAATGGAGGTACTAACCTAAGCTCCCAACTAACATTAAACCGCTCCTCTCGGTCTGACCCTTAAGCTCCTCACTCTTGCTTTAATTTCTCCATATCCAAGTCATGTTATACAATAGACAATAGACAATAGGTGCAGAAGTAGACCATTCGGCCCCTTGAGTCTGCACCGCCATTCTGAGATCATGGCTGATCATTCACTATCAATACCCAGTCCCTGCCTTGTCCCCATATCCGTTGATTCCCCTATCCATCAGATATCTATCTAGCTCCTTCTTGAAAGCATCCAGAGAATTGGCCTCCACCGTCTTCCGAGGCAGTACATTCCACACCTCCACAACTCTCTGGGAGAAGAAGCTCTTCTTCAACTCTGTTTTAAATAACTGACCTCTTATTCTCAATCCATGCCCTCTGGTACTGGACTCTCCCAACATCAGGAACATATTTCCTGCCTCAATCCTATCAAATCCTTTAATTATCTTAAATGTTTCAATCAGATCCCCTCTCAATCTCCTCAATTCCAGCGTGTACAAGCCCAATCTCTCCAATCTCTCTGCGTAAGACAGCCCTGCTATCCCAGGAATCAACCTAGTGAATCTACGCTGCACTTCCTCAATTGCCAGAATGTCCTTCCTTAAACCTGGAGACCAAAACTGTACACAATATTCCAGGTGTGGTCTCACCAGGGCACTGTACAAATGCAAAAGGACATCCTAGCTCTTGTACTCAATTCCCCTTGTAACAAAGGCCAACATTCCATTTGCCCTCTTCACTGCCTGTTGCACTTGCTCATTCACCTTCATTGACAGATGAACTAGGACTCCTAGGTCTCTTTGCATTTCTCCCTTACCTAACTCTACACCGTTCAGACAATACTCTGCCCTCTTGTTCCTGCTTCCAAAGTGGATAACTTCACATTTATTCACATTGAATGACATCTGCCAAGTATCTGCCCACTCACCCAGCCTATCCAAGTCTCCCTGTATTCTCCTAACATCCTCTTCACATGTTACACTGCCACCCAGTTTAGTATCGTCAGCAAACTTGCTGATATAGTTTTCAATGCCCTCTTCTAAATTGTTGACATAAATCGTAAAGAGCTGTGGTCCCAATACAGAGCCCTGTGGTACCCCACTAGTCACCTCCAGCCAGTCTGAGAAACACCCATTCACTGCTACCCTTTGCTTTCTATCTGCCAACCAGTTTTCTATCCATGTTGAAACCCTGCCCCCAATGCCATGAGCTCTGATTTTACTCACCAATCTCCTATGTGGCACCTTATCGAATGCCTTCTGAAAATCTAGGTACACAACATCCACTGGCTTACCCTCGTCTAACATCCTTGTTACACCCTCAAAAAACTCCAACAGATTAGTCAAGCATGATTTGCCCTTGGTAAATCCATGCTGGCTCAGCCTAATCCTATTTCTGCCATCAAGATGTGCCACTATTTCATCCTTAATAATGGACTCAAGCATCTTCCCCACGACTGACGTTAGGCTAACAGGGCAATAGTTCTTCGTTTTCTCCTTCCCTCCCTTCTTGAAAAGTGGGATAACATTAGCCACTCTCCAATCTTCAGGAACTGATCCTGAATCTAAGGAACATTGGAAAATGATTACCAATGCATCCGCAATTTCCTGAGCCACCTCCTTTAGAACCCTCGGATGCAGACCATCTGGACCCGGGGATTTATTAGCCTTCAGTCCTACCAGTCTACTCATCACAGTTTCTTTCCTAATGTCAATCTGTCTCAATTCCTCTGATATCTTATGACCCTGGCCCATCCATACATCTGGGAGATTGCTTGTGTCCTCCCTGGTGAAGACAGATCTAAAGTATGCATTAAATTCTGTTGCCATTTCCCTGTTTCCCATAACAATTTCTCCCAATTCATTCTTCAAGGGGCCAACATTGTTCTTAACTATCTTCTTTCTCTTCACATAGCTAAAAAAGCTTTTGCTATCCCCTTTTATATTCCTGGCTAGACTGAGCTCATACCTGATTTTTTCTCTCCGGATTGCTTTTTTTAGTTAAGATCTGCTGTTCCTTAAAACTTTCCCAATCATCTGTATTCCCACTCATCTTAGCCCTGTCATACTTCTTTTTCTTTAATGCTATACAATCTCTGACTTCCTTTGTCAACCACTGTGGCCCCTTCCACCTCTTTGAATCCTTCCTTCTCATTGGAATGAACTGCTTTTGCATCTTTTGTATTATCCCCAAGAATATCTGCCACTGCTGATCCACTGTCTTTCCTGCCAGGGCATCCGCCCATTTAACTTTGGCCAGCTCTTCCCTCATGGCTCCGTAGTCTCCTTTATTTAATTGCAACACTGACACCTCTGATCTGCCCTTATCCCTCTCAAATTGTAGATAAAAATTTATCATGTTATGATCACTACTTCCTAATGGCTCCTTTACTTCAAGATCACTTATCAATTCCTGTTCATTACACATCACCAAGTCCAAAATAGCCTCGTTCCTGGTTTGCTCAAGCACAAGCTGTTCCAAAAATACATCCCTTAGACACTCCACAAACTCCCTATCCTAGGGTCCAGCACCTACCTGATTCACCCAGTTCACCTGCATGTTGAAATCTCCCATAACGACTGCATTACCTTTAGCACATGCCAATGTTAACTCCCTAATCAACTTGTACCCAATATCCACGCTACTGTTTGGGGGCCTGTACACAACACCCATTAGGGTCTTTTTACCCTTACTGTTCCTCAGTTCTGCCTCCTGTTTCTCTGCCTCCTCATACTCTCTCTCCTTCTCGGCTCTCTCCTTTTCTTTCTCAGCTCTCTCCCTCTCTTTCTCAGCTGCTTCCAGCTGTTTTAACTGAATTTCATGCTCTCTTTGTTTCCCAGCTCTGTCCTGCTCTTTTTTCACCTCTAACTCCTTTAGCTGGAGCTCATGCTCCCGTTTCATCTCTAACTCCTTTAGCTGGTGTGTATGCTCCCTTTGTTTGTCGGCCCTTTCTTTCTCTCTCTCAGCTCTTTCCTTTCCTTTTCAGCTGCTTCAATTTAATTTCATGTTCCAACCTTAGTTTCTCCAACTCTAACTGAGCCATCCCACTAGCTCATACCTTTTCAGGGATATTTTCCAATACCTCAGCTGCAAGCACATTCTTCTCAATATAATACTGAGTTATGGCCCTTCGCACCTCCCACTTTTTCATTGACAACCTCATCTCTGCGAGGTTTATTCCCTTCGCCATATTTATCAAGTCTGATTTGGTGGCAGCCTCTAGCGCCTCCAGAGTCGGGTTTTCAATCAATTCATCCACATCCATCTTTTCTGGTTTCCCATCTGGCTACCCGTGTACCAGATCCAAGTTTGGACTTACAAGCTCGATTCAGTGGCCCCCCCAATTTGGTGTCAAATCCTGGACGAGCCCCCAAGTTGTTACGTACCCCTTAACTGGGTCACTTACCAGCAAAGATAGAGAGGTCCGTTGAAGTCTGATGGTACTATTTTTAATAGTATTTATTGTTAAAAATACACAAAATAATATCAATGCAAACATACAGATAATATACGTCGTCAATACTAACTCTAACAGTGCGGGTATGATAATAATCAATAAGAAATAAGCTCTATCATTGTCTAGGGGATAATGTATTGTCCGATGGAAATATAAAAGTCATTAGCTCATTCAGGCTGCAGCCTTTGGCTGGAGTCAAGAGAGACAGATGTTTTAAACTTACCAGCTTTTCCTTTTTATGATGTCGATCCTTTGAGAGTTCTGTTTTTGTAGTCGGTCCTATTAGCTAAGCCATTTCGTGGAAGCCCAGCAATTCCTAGGCCAAGGAAAAGGACGCATGCGAGCCCCACCGGTGGTCACTATTAAATGCTGTCACGGGATTTCTAGCGTTTCTCCGGGTGCGTCTAAAGGGGCTGTTCCCCAGACCCTCTTTTATCCTGACTCACAGGGTCGCAGATGTCAATCAGGTTGGGATGATGCAATCCCTCCACCAACCCCCCTTTGATCATTCCCTGAGGGCTTCCATGAAGTACAGTACTCAATACACAATTCCGTCTCCAAGAGACAATGGCCGTTTCCCGTGGCTTTGTATCGCTGAGGGACCAGGACATTCCAAACCACTTTGTGGATTCTGTGTGTCTTTCTCTCATTTCCTGGGTCTCCTGACCTGAATTAATAGCGATCTTGTGATTCTCAAAAAGGAGGAGGCTACTTTGTACCCTTCGGTCCCTCAGAGTTGGGGCACAGGCGTAACAATATGGACTGATTTTTCTAGATCCTTTACTTCCAATTGAAGGAAGGTTATTGAGCCTTGGTGGGCAAAGGAAACACTTCAAAGATGACATCAAAATCAACTTGAAGAAATTCACCATTAGACATAAAACTAGGTAGACATTCCACCCAACAGAAACAGCTGGAGGAAGGCTGTTCAAGCGGGTGCTGTTTTACATGACAGCAATGGGCCACAGAGAAAAAGTGACAGCTGTGAAAGGAGAGACTGAACAATCAAAAGACCCAGCCGCTAACCACAGCCACCACTTACTCTTGCCCCACACTGCACCAGATCCCAGATCGGCCTCGACAGCCTCCTGAGCACTTACCAAAGGTCAGCTCTTAGGACAGGAGCATCCTTGATGAGAGTAATTGCACTAGAGAGACAGATTTTCTCAATCACTTTGAATGGCCACTGAAGGAACAGGTCTTTTTAGATCTGGTATGTTGCAATAAGGAAGTGTTAATTCATGTTCTAGTAATTGACAGATACTCAGTGAGGAAACTTTTTAGCGATAGGGTGGAATTCATTGCCACAGGTGGCTGTGGAGGCTGAGTTATTTGAGTATATTTAAAGCAAAAGTCGATGGCTTGTTAAGTGCTGTGTCGTTATGATGTGGTTGATCATGATCTTTCCATGACCATGATTGGTGTTGGCAAATTTTCTACTATTGCTGCCTTCTGAGCAGCACGTGGCCCCAGCCATTGCCAATACCCTTCAGAGATTGTCTGGATGGCATCAGTGGTTGCATACCCAGGACTTGTGATGTGCACCAGCTGCTAACACGACCATCCACCACCTGCTCCCATGGCTCCACATGACCGTGATCAGGGGGTGCTACACCTTGCCTGAGGGTGACCTGTAGACTAGCAGAGGGAGGGAGCACCTAACACCTTCCTTGGTAGAGATATGTCTCTACTCTGCCTCCCAGAAGGTAGATAAGTTCTTCTTCATTAGGGTATCAAAAGTTATAATAAGGCAGGAGAATAAGGTTAAGAACATAGAACATTGAACAGTACAGCACAGTCAGGCCCTTTTGCCCACAATGTCATACCAACCTATTAATCTACTCTAAGTTCATTCTAACCCTTCTCTACTGCATAACCCTCCATTTTTCTTTTATCCATGTGTTCATCTAAGAGTCTCCTGAAGTATCCAACTCTACTACCATGACTGACAGTACCCAGCACTCTGTGAATAAAGACTACCTCCAACATGCCCCGTATAT